>NC_059141.1:62032333-62662690 GCF_020740605.2 Lemur catta | reverse complement strand
TTGTAGATGGCTGTCCTCTCACTGTGTCTTCACATGGTTTCCCTCTGTGCGGGTCTGTGTCCTAATCTCTTCTTATAAGGACACCAGTCATTTTGGATTAGGGCCCACTCTAATGACCTCACTTTAACTTAATTACCTCTGTAAAGAGCCTGTCTCCAAACACAGTCACATTCTGGGCTACTAGGAGTTAGGAGTTCAACATATGAATTTTGAGGGGACACAATTCAGCTATAACACCACTAAAGTGGAACAGTGTTCCATCAGCATTGTCATGGGGAAGGATGACAGGTGAGGGGCTGTGTGTGCACTGGGATGAGGTCCCCATGCACCTGCTGACTGCACCGGGGCTGAGCCGTGGAGGGAGTGGGCTGGCTGGTGACAGTTAATCACTGGCTCTGTCTCCTGGAGCCAAGCTTGCCTGTGGGAGGGACATGGCTCTGAGAAGCCACTATCCCTTCCTTCTCCTGCTAGCTCCTCTGACTCACAGAAGTCTAGGACCCCCTTCTTCCAGTTTCTCTCCCTTTAAAGGCACATCTTCCTCCCCCAAGCCCTCCTTTCTGCAGATGTGGGCGTTGAGGGTGTGCGTTGAGCAAAATGATCTTTAAATCTCTGGAGGCCTGAAGAGAAATGAGTGGAAGATCATAGCCAGGGAGCCTTTGGTCAGACAGGCGCTGCGAGACACACTGCCCAGTGAGGGGCAGAGCCCGGGACAGGCGTATGAGTTTCTCCCGGAGATTTCTGTCTGTCCTCAGCACCTGCCTCTCTGTTGCCTCATTCCCACTGTGCTTCGCCCTGCTCCCTCCTGGAGCTCTCTAGGGGACCAGGGTGGGGACATTGTGTGTGTCGTAGGCTTAGGCCGATATGGTGTTTCCCTGCAGCTGAAGAACAAGTGGGACGAGTCCATCTTCACGAAAGGCTGCATCCAGGTGCTGGAGGGCTGGCTCCCAAGGAATATCTACATCGTGGCTGGCGTCTTCATCGCCATCTCGCTGCTACAGGTATGTCAACATAGAGTGTCTGTCTAGCTTGGTTATGATATTAAGGAACCTTAGAGAAAAAAGAAAGGGATCCAATTGGATGTCCAAGCCTGAGCGTGCGTGCACACTTGCATGTGTGTGTAAGTAATAGGAGCAGGAGCAGGTGGCTTCCATCAGTGTCGTGCTGGGGCCGGGCCCTGGGCGGGCTGTGATCATTCTCTCCCCAGTGGTCTGCTACCTAAAGTGAGGCCTCTCAGTAGGTGTGGGCGTGTGGGGGTGGTGGCCCTGTGCAGGTCTTGCCGAGTGCCCTCTCCAGAGGGCCTTTCTGGAGGTTGGGGTCAGGAGTGCCCTCTGGGTGGGCTGCTTTCAGGTCTCTCCCTGCTGGTGGGAAGGTGGTGGTAGAATCTAGGGAGGTGTCAAGAGCTGAAGAGTGGACGGTGATACTGTCGGTCAGCTGGGGTTTGAAGGAGGCTTGAGGCTCAGGTATGTGCTCTGACCCCGGGACCTCTCCCTCCCTGTCCTGGGCACCGGGACTGGGACTCTCAGGCAGCTTCCCTGTCCACACCGGACCCCCTGAGGCCCACTGCCCTTTGTGGCTTCCTTTCCCCTTCAAGGCTGCACTTGTTCATTTGGACCAGATTTCACTGTGGAGGGATGTTAGTGGCTGAGGGGGCAGGGAGGCCTGGGGTGGGTGGGCTGGCCTGTGTCTGGTAGGGGAAGAACAGGTGGAGAAAGTCAAGAGTTCACTGATACCAGGGAAACCAGGAGTCTTTCCAGTGTTGCCCAGGGCTTGTGAGAGGAAGCTCACAGCCTCTGAGCGGATGCTGAGATAGCTAAAGCCGATCTTCGGTGGAAAACACACCATTTAGAAAATACTTGACTCTGACTGCCTTGAAGGGGGGACTAAAGTGGACCCCGGGCTGCCGGTACACCTTCCTCCTTCAAAGGAAGACAGAGAAGTATCTAGAAAAGGAAAGAAAAAATTTACTGGCAAAGTGGGCTAGGAAATCAGACTTCAAAAGGACTGGCTCGTCACATAAGAACCACAAGAATTTAAAGGAAAAAAGGCAAGCTTCCAAAGGTTACCAAGTTCACATTAGTCTATTCTTGGTGGAAAAATATCCATCTTCCCTCATGATTTTCCTGTTCACCAAGGTCAGGACTTACAGTCAGACCTTAGCACAGCCCAAATTAGGAACAGCCTTGGTTTTATTGTGGAATCCAGGTTTATAGGGAACATTCAAGATTTATCCTTTTGGGAATCAAAACCAGTCAGTCAGGGTGACCCTGTTATTTTTGGTTTAACCCAGGGACAAGCGTGTCCCGCCCCGTGGTATGTGACATGCTTAGTCATGTTGGAGGCCGGGCAGGGCGTCTGTTTTGCTTTTGCCGTTTGCCTCTTTTAGGCTGTAGGGATACAGCAAACTAGACCCCAGGGCTCCCTTCCTGCCGGCGGGCCGCCATGCTTCACTGCTTGCTGAAGTGTTGCTCTCCCTGTGTCCTCAGTCTTGCGGGGGGCGCGGAGCAAGGGGCCGTGGAACATCCTCACTCCCTCTGCCTTTGGGCCCCAGCGCCAAGGGCCACTTACTCCACTGGCTTTGGTTTCAGATATTTGGCATCTTCCTGGCAAGGACCCTGATCTCGGACATTGAGGCGGTGAAGGCAGGCCATCACTTCTGAGGAGCAGGGTGAGCAAGCGGAGCTGAGCCACCGTGGAGGCCAATGCATTCGTTGTCACCAACCTATGTCCAGAGGGGAGAAGCCGCCATACCCACCGAAGCCAGCGCCCTGTCTTCAGCGTCAGCGTGATGTGACCTCTCTGTTTCTGCTTGCTGGTGCTGAAGACTGGGGGGCCCCCTTGTTACCTGCCCACACTTGTGACTGCATCCCCACTGTCTACCCAGAGACAGGAATGTGTCTGCGTGGGAGTGGCGACTCTGAGGGACAGCCAGGGCTGCCAGGCCTGTGGGGAGAGCTTGACTTGGCCGCCCAGAGCCTCTGTGCGTCTGCAGGACACGGCCTGCGGTGGGCACCCACATCTGTGGGTGGCCCCGGGAGAGGGACCAGCAGGCGTGAACAAGGCTTTTCTCTCCAGCAAGTCAAGCCGCCCAGGGCCCTGCTTATTGCTGGGGAGGAGGAAGGGGACCTCTGAGTGCCAGCTGTCTGTGGGGGGTGCACGGATCCTCAGCCACGTCCACGTGAAGTCAGCCTGAGCCAGTGCGTGGACTGGTGCCACGGGAGTGCCTTGCCCGCGCCCCCGAGTCTGTCAGCCATTCTCCTGGGGCGAGAACCGCCTCCGGTCCCAGCAGCATTAAGTACTGATGGCGCCCGGCGGCGGTGTGGGCGGTGGGCATGGCTCTCCTCTTCTTAAAGTGTGTAAATAGTTTATTTATAGGGGCAAGAATGTTCTCACCCGTTTCTTCATTTCCTCCTCCTTTCCTCCGCATTCTCCTCTGAGCAGCCTTATGTGGTGTCCACAGCTGGAGCTGTCCCTTTCAGTTCCCTTGAGTGTCTCGAGAACCAGCCCATGACAGCCTCTCCTTCCCTGCCCCACCACGGACGTGCCCCCTTCCTCCATGCAGCCCCCCACACCCCCCACTCCCCAGCCTGGCCTCACTGTCTTCTGGTCTTGGTGCTACTGAAATTGTCACCCAGAACTTGACTCCTGGCCCTCCCTCCCCACTACAAGGCCAGGGACCCCGGCCTGAGATGGCCAGCCCCACAACCTTCTGCCGGGGCTCCTGGTGGCCACAGGCCCGGGGCTGGCCTCTTCCGCAGCCAGGCCCGCGCCCAGTTGCAGGCCCCAGGCCCAGGACGTTGTTTCCGACCTTCGTGGTGACTCCCCTCATAGCTGTGGTTGCTGGGTCCACCTTCCTGTCAGGGCTCTTCCGGGGCTTGCTCTTGGAAATGAGGTGGTCTTATGAACCGAAGGGCCCTCGTAGGGATGGCGGGGGCGTTCGGCCCGTGTTGGCCGGGCTGCTTTCTAACCTCTCCTGTAGCCTGTACTACTTCTCATTGTTCAGGGACTGAGTGTGACCTTCAGTTATTTGCCGAAGTGTATATTCTAGTGTGGTGTATACTGGTGGCTGTTTGTTGATGATGATGATATTTTTTTTTAAAAACAATTCTCTGTAGACTAGGAGAAGAAGAATGCCTGTGGTTTTCGGACGTATGATGCCTCTCTTTGACTGCCAAACTCTTTTATGGAATATATCTTTATATTAATGGTGGTGTTTTCGTCATTTTTGTTTCGGGTCACTATCAAGATGGCACTAAGCATCTCAGTGGTCAATCTGGCTGCCAGGGGGACGAGTGGGATAGTGTGACCAGACCTCACAGAGGGCAGGTGGTAAAGGCAATCCATCGTGGGCTCAACCTGATGCAAATGTCTTGAGTGTTTTTTGTAAGATTCTTTGTGGTGCCCTTGCAGTTATCCTCGCATGCAGGCTGCGGCTGGAACAAGTTCACTTGTGGCTTAGCTACCCCCAGCTGTGAGTGTGAGCGGAAAAAACTTTAACTAGGCCCATAGGAAACATTATTTTAGGTCATCTCTGTCCAGCCTGGACAATACTATTGATCAAGCAAAAGAGGCTGGGGACACTGGACATTGCTACTGCACGAGCTGTGTGTTCTGGCCTTGCTGGCCCGTCTGGGGAGGGGGCTGGTGGCGGTGCCTGCCTCAGTGGGTACCTCTGACCCAGCCTGCCCTGGGACAGTGGGGGGTGCAGACCCTCCCGCCGGCGTTGGCACCAAGAGCTCCCCGGCAGCTCCTGCTGGCCTGTCCCATCTATTCACATAGACCTGGTTCAGGATAAAGTCTAGCCATGACTGTTTCAGAATTGGGTTTGTTTTTCAATTAGTTTATAAAACTTTTGGGCCATTTCAGCTCTCCTATCTGACTTAGAGTAGTTGAATGAGGAAAGAAAAGAAAGCAAGGATGGGGGTATGCATGTGGAGGTCTCCAACAGGCCTGGGCTCTCTGCACAGAGGCACAGAGCCAGCTCTTGCTCGCTCCCCGCCCAGCACTGGCTTGCCCGGCGTCCCCACCGCCCCTGTCCTCTGGGACCGGGATGGAGGCTAGCTCGGCCCTCTGCTGCACTGCCTGGAACCCACGTGCACGCTCCCTTTGAAGTATCAGGATCTTCTCTTAAATTTCCTGGACCCCTGCTGCTCACCTCCTCTTTGCCTTGTTATTTTTCCTGCCCCATCTTCCTTTCCTGAGCCTTCCTTTCCTCATCCTAAAAACTTGCCAGGGCCCTGTTGTCTCCAGGCCACTTCTTGCCTGGGCTGTCTGTATCCCTCCTTCCACCTCCCACCGCTCTCTCCGCTTGGCTGAAAGCTGCTTATCCCAGCTGTCAGCCCAAGTCCTCTCTTGGCCTCTGTAGCACCTGGCACTCTGGACCATCCCGTCCTGAAAATCCCCTGCTTTGGGGGCCCAGGCTCGCCGGCTCTCTGACCCTCTCCCGCCCGTCCTGCTCGGGCTCCAGCTGCAGCTGCTGCTGTCCTCACCGTCTCTAGGGCTTCCACTTCCCACGGGGCAGGAAAACTACCTGGCACTTGGATTTTCCACATGAACAATAAACAATAATGTGTATAGAAACTTCCTGGAACAGAGGAAGTGCTCAGAGTACCTAATAGGTAATAAACTCATTCAGTCACTAGAACAACTCTGAGGAAGCCATTTTTATGCCTAAAACCTGAGGCTCGGAGAAAGGTAGGTTACCGTCAAGGATTTGGAAAGGCTGGGTTCAAACCCTGGAAGCCCCGTCCCAGAACCTCTACCTGCAGCTAAAACAAGCGGCTTGGTGCCCACTGGCCCTGAATCGCAGCTCTCATGGGTTCAGCCAGAGCAGAGCCATTCCCTGAGATCGTCCAGTTCGCTGGGCTCTGTGGCAGGTCGGCAGACATTTGGAAAAAGTGGAGAGTGTCAATTCTCCCTCCTCTGTACTTGGATTTGGGTGCCCAGTTTGGTTTGAGGGGCCTGGGTAAAGCGCGGTGTTGCCCTTAGGGGCTCAGTCCCCAGAGGCCCTGGTTCTGGGCAGCAGGCTCACTTCTCTGCAAGGCCATAGCTGCCCGTAGCACTAGGTGTTCAGTCCACAGACTGGTCCCTGGTGTAGTGTCAGGTGCTTGCTTTCCTGAAGCAAGGTTGCTGGGGAGGGCAAGGCTGCCATCCAGCCAGCAAGCCTGTGAAGGGCGTTCTGTGCTGGGCAGTGGGGGATCGGGCATGGCCTTTCAAGGAGATGCCACGCAGAGGCCACTGGAGTGGTGACGCGCAGGCATGCGAGCATAGGCTGCTGCAGTGTGGGGGTGCTCCCAGCAGAGGAGGGAGTGCCCCTGATGGCTTCTCAGCCAGCAGCCTCAGAGGAACATAGACTGCAGAGGGGCAGGGAAAGGAGGGAGGTCGCAGTGGTCCCAGCACCTGAGGCATCCTGCTGCCATGGGAAGGTCTCTGCCCAAGTGGCAGGCGCGTCACCCCCATCACCCAGTGATCCAAGGCCTTCAGCTGTAGCTTGTGAGGGGGGAGGGGGTTGCTGTATGGCTTTCACGGGTGGGCCTTTCCAGCTCTAGGGTCATATGGGGTGTCTGTCCTCAGGGCCACAAGGTTTTTATGTTGTCTGTCCCAGACTATGGGAAACTGTCCCCCAAGATGGATCTTGGCAGAGGTGCTTCCCTGTGCTCAGATCTGTCGTCATGCCCAGGAGGGTGCTGTCCGGCCTTCCAGGGCAGATGACCACCTGCAGCCCCGTTCTCATTCATCTGGGTGCTGTCTCCAAGAATCCGGAGAACTACACACCTTTAGGGCCTTTTCAGCTCCTTACAAAGTCTCCAAGACTTGGCCTTTGCTGCTCAAAGCCTGCATTAAAGGCACGTTCATTTTCAAATGCTTTTGGGGTCTCCAAAGTGCCTCAGGAAAACATGAAGTGGGTCTTATAGGACTGGGGCCACTGTGTAACCTTGGGAGGAGGGAAAACTTAAGGGTACATTTAAGTGTAAGATTGTTCTGGTGAAGTTGCTAACCTTAGGGATCCCAGTGTTGGAGGAGGAGGAGGAAGTGAGTATTCCTTACAAATGTCCGAAACAATTATTTCGTCACTCTGCTTTCTTTCCGGGTGCTGCATCTTCGATTGACTGATTGCTTGAGACAGAGTCTCACTCGGTTGCCCAGGCCAGAGTGCCGTGGCGTCAGCCTAGCTTACAGCAACCTCAAACTCCTGGGCTCAAGTGATCCTCCTGCCTCCGCCTCCCGAGTAGCTGGGACTACAGGCATGTACCACCATGCCCAGCTAATTTATTCAGTTCTTAGTAGAGACGGGGTCTCACTGTTGCTCAGGCTGGTCTCAAACTCCTGGCCTCAAGTGATCCTCCCACCTCAGCCTCCCAGAGTGCTAGAATTACAGGCTTGAACCACTGCGCCTGGCCTGCACTGTGTCTTATATTCCAGCAGGGGCTTCAAAAGCATGGTTTAACAACTAGATAAATTACCACCGTGGACTGTAATTTTGTCACCTCAAACAGCTTTTACACTAGTGTTTTTTTTTAAATGTACATAAGTAAAAGCAATCTAAACATAGGAGAATGTAAAGTGAAAAGTTTATCTTCTGTTCCCCAGCGGCAACTTAATACTAAAGTATCTTTCCAGAAAACATCCATGCGTATTCAGATCTTCACAAACAGAATCATTTTACATAGTATTTTATGATTAATTTTACTTAACATACTGATCCGAGGTGCATTTTCATGGTCGCACCATCCATTGTAGGACGGTGCCAAGAGCAGGTGGACCTTGCTCTCGTACCAGGGGAGTAAGTTTACAGTTGCAGGTAACAGAAAACCCAATTCAAACTGGCCTAAACAATGAGGGGAGGTTTTTGGCTCCTGAAACTGGAAAGTCCAGAGGTGGGATGAGTTTCAGCGTTGGTTTGATCCAAGTGGCTCAGTGATGTCAGTGGGTTCTGGTTTCCCTTTGTCTCTGCCTTCTGGTGTCCCCTGCATCTATGGCAGAGGGAAGGAAGAGGCCACCACGGACAGACCTCAAGCCCCCCTCTGAGGGGGCGGTACGGTGGTGAAGCCATTGAGGGAAGGGTCCCCCGGCCACCCTGCCCTCCGTGCTTGGTCATTCCATTTAAACCACGTGGCTGGGAACCAGCATCCTTCAGGATGGGGGACGGACACCCAGGGTGTGCCAAGTCCATCGTGCTTCTGTGGATGGATGTTACAGCCGTGTGCGGTGTTTTGCTCTTACAAGGGCTTATTAAAAACCCCACAGTGTTTTGTTATTGGAATTACCTCTTAGTAAGGTTTCTAAGAAAAACATGTTTATCTTTTTAGCTTATAAAGAAAAGGAATTTATTTCTTACAGTTATGGAGGCCGAGAAGGACAAGGTCAAGGGGCACATCTGGCGAGGGCCTTCTTGCTCGTGGGGACTCTGCAGCCCTGCGGTGGCGCAGGGCACCACGTGGTGAGGGGCTGAGTGTGCTCCACATGTTTATTTAAAGGAGTTCTCCAGGGAGGTGGGCTCACATTTTAATGAGTGGGTGGTTGGGGCTAGGGCAGGCCTGTTGCTGCCAGTCCATTGCTGGTGTGTGTGTGTAATAATAACACCGCCCTCCCTCATGGGGTTGTTTCAAGGATTAAATGAGATGAGGTGGGTAAAGCATTTAACATAGGTCCAGATTACTTAGTAGGCACCCCTAAAATTGTTGCTAATGTAATTTTAATGATTGGGGGGATTTTATCTGTAGCTACCAGTCCCCATGGGTGAGCTGCCTGGGTTACAGCTCTCAAGCTTTGAGCCACTTTGAAATGAAACGGTTCACTTGCCTGTCCTTTTAGGATCAAGGCTTCTCTCTAGGTCTGCGGGGAGCCTCGGCGGGCATTTGCAGTTTAAGGTCTGTTTGCTTCCGGTGCCATAGGGTGGGGAGGCAGGAGAGGTGTTGCCTCTTGCCTGGAGTGTGGGTCCCGCCAGAAACCAACACAACCGGAGAAGTTCCCCCTGAGCCCCCAGAAACAGCTGAGTGGCTCTCACCTGCCCAGGGGACCCAGGAGGGATAGGCTCCGGGGAGAAAGGGGATTATTGTGAACCACAACAACCCTGTGGTGAATGTGCTCTGCAGACTGCAGGATGTCACGCTCCCCATCCAGTCGCATCCTCCTAAGGAGAAGAGAGGCCCTGGGAATGCTGGCACTTGCCTGAGACCTCAGACTGAGGACTGGGTGCTCCTCTGCACCTCCCACAAGGAAGGGAACCCAGATCGGTGCTGGGGGGATGTGTGTTAGACTAGTGCATGGGCCCTGCTGTGCCTGCCCTGAGAAAAACGTGGGTCTGAAAATTATGCACAAACTGCCGAAAGGTCAGGAAAGGCCAGGGTTTTGTTGCGAGGCAGTGGGAGCTGGAGCCCCTTGGCTCTGCACCTCATGGCAACACGCCTGGCTCGCAGGGTCCTTCCAGTCTCCACATCCAGCCGTCTCGGCTGCAGTGTGCCATTGCAAGGGACCCAGGGTCGCCAGCCACGTGTGCAGATGATTCTTGAGGCCCCAACAGTTACTCAGCTGTCAGCAGGAGGGCCCATTGTGTTTTCTTCCAGTTTTAGATTTGCTTTTCTCTGTTTTTTGAAACCAGCATAGCTGTGGTCCAATAGGGAAAGAATTAGAGTGGCCTCTGAAAGGGACTGAGCTCCTTGTCCCTGAAGGTATGCAGGCCCAGGCTGGACACTTCCTGTCCAGGATGATGGGATGGGACTGGGGGTGGGTTTTGTGCTGTGTGGACCATGGCAAGTCTTTCCCTCTCTGAGAGGCAGTGAGCCTTCCCATGCCCTCTGTTAAAGGTAATTTTTTAAAAAAGGCATGACTCATAAATATTACATGTGCACATGTCAAAAATTTTATTTAACTCATTAATTGAGAGACCTGGTAAGATTAACAGCCAGTTCAAAGGAGAGATCACAATGAGCCATAAATCTATATGAAGTAAAGGAATGTTGAAAGTGGCTTTTTTCCCAAGAGGACAAGGTCAATTGAATCTCATTCAGGTATATTATATGCACATCTATAGACAAGAATTATTTTGCATTAACTGTACAATTTAGTTGTAAAATAGCTCAAAGACAATGAAAGTCTGAATCAGATAACTGGAAGGCTGTGCCTTAAACAATGCATAGCTTTCCAGTGGAGTCGCCCAGAATCTTTTTCGCTTATTCCAAATTTCTTTCCACCTCTTGTCTGCCTGGCAGAGCTCCCTTTTAAAATGGGACCCAGGCAGGAATCCAGAGGATCCATCTCTTACAGAGCAAAGTGAAGCCTGGTGGTTAGGGCATCTTCTGGGTGCCCCAGGTAAGGGCCAGCCACTGTGGGAGGTGTTCAGGGCCTCTGGCTGTCCTCTCATTAGTGAATGGGTGGCTCAGGCCTCGTCTGCTACCCAAAGAGCCCAAGCGTCCACAGACCTGCGTTAGATCTGTCTCCACATCTGCTCCTGCAGACACCTCAACTGCTGCCTCCAAAACTTACCTTCTCTTCCCCCACCCCCAAATTCCATCCACACCCTAAACTGCCCCTCCCACTCTTCCCCATCTCAGCTGAGGGTACCACCATCCACCCAGTGGCCAAATCCGGGAATGTCTGTGCCACCCAGGCTCTGAGGATGACATCAGCTCCTCTGTAGGCAGCAGAACATCAGGTCACCTATTTTAAAAGACATGTCATCTAACCAAGGGATCCTTAAGGCTCCACTCCATGGAATAACCATCATGACAGATTCCAGTGTCATTCTCCCTTCTTTCTTCTCTTCCTGGGACTCCCTTGTTTGCAATGCATGCATTCAGTCTCTCTTCAGGCATAACTGTGTTGTGGAAGTGCGTTTACTTCCCTTCTCTGTGGATCTCAAGGCGATTCCTGGGAGCTGCGGGGGTGGGGATGGGAGGACTTTGGTAGTATAAAAGAGAATCTGTAACGGATGTTATAACTGAGGTGTTGGGGTCCCCCAGCCCCTGGCTGATGAACTCTCTCCTTCCTCCCTGCAACACAATTCTCATAACTGGTAAAGGCAAGTGTTTAAAATTTGTGATTGTAGTCTTTGGAATATTATCCCATAGCTCTCCTTTCCCCTACGTCGAGCCTGTACCATGAATGGGTGTAAGCCACTGGCCTTGGGGGCAGCGAAATGGGGGGTCTGGGTTCTCAGGGTGAGGAGGGAACTGGGGAGGGCCCACATTCCTCCTTCAGTCCCAAGTATCCGCTACTCAAGTGCAACAGTCAGATGTCTCAGAAAACCTGCCCAACACTGCCGGGCTGGCAGGGCGGGGGAGAGAACAAATGCTGTTTTCTCCATTTTACATAAGAGGAAACAGACTCAGGCTAAGGAACCTGTTTGGTGCCAAACAGCTGGGAAGTGGCAGAGGTGGGTTTACAGCCCAGGATTTCCACTCCAAGGTCAACCCTCCCTCCCTCTGATGACACTAACTCTTAGGGCACAATCTGTGTGCAAGGATGCGGGGTGTGGGGCAGGCACTGGTGTAGCACAGTGTGACGGCAGCGCTGTGCAAATGACAGAGCCGGGGACCGCGTACTGTTTCCTCCGTAAAATGGGGATAGTAATTCCAACGCCGCAGCTTCTGCATCAGGGCCGTGGTTCTCAAGGTGTGGTCCCCAGAGCAGCAGCACGGGGCAAATTAAAGATGCAAATTCAATGGCCCTCCCTCAGGCCTGTGGGACCAGAAACTCTGGGGGGAGCCCAGCAATCTGTTTTAACCGCCCCTAGATGATTACAGGATGAAGTCAGAATAGACTAATTTAGAACAGACACCTCCCACACCCCGGTGGCTTTGAAAAATAAGTGTTTATTTCCTGCTCATGTTACAGTCCCTGGTAAGTTGCTGGGAACTGGGGTGGGGCATCCTCTGCTCCACCCAGTCTGTCAGGGCCCAGCCTCCCTTCCTCTCATGGCTGCCCTTCCTCCCGCTGTTGGAGTCTTTGCCGGTCAGCCGGGGGAGGGGACGAGGAGGAGGATCTGACGAACTGGGGCTGGCCGGCCAGCACCCTACTGTGCTCACATTCTGTTGGCCAGAACTCAGAACCCACGTCGAACTCCAGGGGGCTGGCAAAGGGCTAGCTGTGTGCCCAGGAGGAAGAGGAGAGGGCAGGTATTGGAGGATGGCAGTGGTCTGTGCCCCAAGTCCTAGGTTTAGGGAAGTGAACCCTGGAACTGGATTTCCTGAATTCCTAAATCTGCCTGTATGGACAACTTGGGCCCAGTCTGCGGTGGGTGGGTTTGCCTAGCCCACAGCCTCTGCTCTGCCTTCTCTGCTTCACAGAGCAGCCTGGAGGTGGTGGGCTACTCATGCCAGGTGGGGTGCGGGCTCCACAGGGCCAGAGATATGTGTGTTCTGCGTCCAGACTGGGGGCAGATGGCACGATGATTCCTGCCGGTGTTCCCCAGATCACGGGGGAGGTGGGGGCCCTGGGGCAGCTCCAGAATTGGGCAGCAGCATGGCCCTGGAAGGACTGTCTGGCTGAGGACAAGAGCCTGAGGGGTGGGGCAGGCGGTGGGTAGGAGGGCAGGAGCCCGGGAGGGCCTGGTGGGACCTGAGTTTAAGTCCTGGATCCATCATTAGCCATGTGACCTTATGCCTTGGTTTCCTCAAATATAAACTTGAGATAATAAAGTCACCTGCCTCATGATATTTTTTCTGAGGATTAAATGGAAACAGAGAGCCCCTGGCACAGTCCCTGCTGCCACACAGTGGGCATGTAAGAGAGGTTAGCTGTTTGCCCCTGGTTGCTCCACCAAGGAAGGCATAGGGGTGGGGTGCAGGGGCTATCCCAGCCTGGGGGAGTTGGCTCCCTTGAGTTCTCAGCCACTTTTGGAGGTGGGGACAAAGGCACTGCTGCTCCTTGCTACAGGTCAGGGTAGTCTCGGGCCCAGTGGGTCAGGACCTGTGGTTTGTGTGGGACGCGGCAGCGGGAGGCACAGCAGGCAGGGCTGATGGCTGTGCAGTCTTTAGCGGGTACCGGGAACCTCTGAGGGCCTTGGCCTTGTGAGAGGGGTCCATAGCGTGAGCCCGTTTGCCCTCTGGGGCCCCAGAGTTCCCTCCTGCTCTTTGAGTTGATAAGAATCAGTTCTGGGCTGAGAGTCAATCTCTTACACCTGTGCTGAGTGGCCTCATTCCAGGGCAAGTGGCATGGAGTAAAGTGTTTTCTAATGAGCAGGGCTTGGGCTCCAGGACAGCTTTATGGGGCAGGGGTGCAGGCAAGTGTTGGCCATCTGTCTGCGTCCGAGGTGGTGGAAAGGTGGCAGCCGGCTCACTTCCCTCTGCCCTGCAGACCCAGAGCTTCCTACTCCACCCGCTGGGTGCAGACACAAAGGACTCACCTCACTAGAAAGTGTTCCATCTGGCTCGGCGCAGTGGCTCACGCCTGTAATCCTAGCATTCTGGGAGGCCGAAGCGGGAGGATTGCTTGAGTTCAGGAGTTTGAGACCAGCCTGAGCAAGAGCGAGACCCCATTTCTACTAAAAATAGGAAATACTAGCTGTGCATCATGGCGTGCGCCTGTAGTCCCAGCTACTTGGGAGGCTGGGGCAGGAGGATCCCTTGAGCCCAGGAGTTTGGGGTTGCAGTGAGCTATGATGATGCCATTGCACTCTACCGAGGGCGACAAAGCAGACTCTGTCTCAACGACAACAAAAAAGGAACTGTCCTACTGGCTTCCCAGAATGAGGCAAAGGAAGCGGAGGTGGGCTCTGCATGTCTCTAACGGAGCCTACATCCAACAAGAAGGATTCAGGGGCTGGGAAGATTCAGGAAGTGCCCGCAGTGATGTTCTGGCCCAGGTTCCTCACCTTGGGCTCTTGTCATCACTGACCCTGTCTGCTAGAGCGCATGTGGTCAGGGCATGAGGGGGAAGCCAGGGCAGGAGGCCTCTGGCAGGGTCATCAGTCCACCTAATGCCTCAGATTTACCCATCTGTGCATAACTGCCAGGCCCAAGCCTCCAGCAACCACTCTGCAGAGCCCTGTTCTGGACACTCCCCCATCATCTGCACAGGTTCAGGTCAATTTCACCTGGAAAGTTCGTGCCAGGTGTAAGGCTGGTGGCGGGCACCCCTCCCCTCCCTAATGGAAAAAGAAGAAGCCCACGACCTGCCAAGGACAATGCCTGCAAGGCCCAGCTAAGTTAAAGGACGACCACACCTGGATGGTTACCCTGATAGGAGTCTCGGTTCCTGGAGTCCACACATACCACCGGCCCCTCCTATTTCTCAGTACCCGCCCTAAAACTACAAGGGACAATTCTTGTTCTCCCCATCATAAATCTTCCTGCCAAAGAAACCCCTACCCCCATCCCTAAAAACATGTATAAACCCACTCAGACTTCTGGGCGATACGACTTCTCGGGTCTCTCTCTCTCTCTCTCAGGGCCCGTGAACCTCGCCCGGGAGTGCCCCAGTAAAGCCTCATTACTTACCCCTTTCAACTCAGTTCATCTCTTTCTCTGACGCCTGTCTATCCAAAAACCTTACACCAGGCAGTGTTCTAGGCACTTGGGACATCAATAAACCAACTGGATGAAAGCATTTGCCCTTGGAGTGCTTGTGATCTAGGAGGGAGAGAGACACATACTAAGTAAAATGGCATTTTACAAAGTAAGTGCTAAGGGAAAAAATGGAGCAGGGTGAGGGCATCAGAAGTGTAAAGGAGCTAAGAGTTTGAGCAAAGATAGAAAGGAGGTGATGGCTGTAGGCAGAGGGCACAGCCAGCGTGAGGCCCCTAGGAGGGTGCCTGTCTGGATGTTTGCGGAACGGCAGGCAGCAGGCCCAGGCTGAGGCCTGGAGCCACTGAGGCAGGGGACAGTGGTGGGAGGTGCTGTCTGAGGGCATGGGGTAAAGTGCAGGGGCTTGAGCTTTGGCTCTGAGTGAAATGGGTTTTGAGCAGAGGAATGACATGATCTAATTTAAGTTTTAGAATGATTTTAGGTGGAGGCAAAGTACCTGATCAGAGTCTCTGGGACCCCCAGTTCTGGCGTCCTTGGCTCCTGCTGAAAACGCTGTACGGTAATCACCTTCTCCTGGACTGTGGCCACAGTCGCTGGCCATTCCCCTTGCCTCCTGCTCTCCCAGTCCCCTGTCCACACCTGTGCCCAGCTGTCTCCAAGAAATGCTTCAAAGGATGATTTCTCCATCATGTCTTCTTGGCATAGGGAGGTCTAGTTTTGCCTGCAGGTCCCTCTCTGGGGGTGGGTCTCTGTCCCATGGGCGCTGACCTCCAGAGGTCAGTTCTTTTAGATCACATTTTAGGACTTTTGAAACACACTTTATTTCAGTCATATGAATTATGTAAGTATATCTTACTGTATAAAACAGCACAGAATTGTCTAAAGTGGTCTCCCTCTCCATTTCCGAGAAGAAACCAAGAAACAAAGCTTAACAATTAGGTCTGTGATCTTCCATGTTTTTTTGTCTACACAAAAGTAATCAAACATACAGAATTTTAAAAATGGATTACACTGCATAATGTTCTACATGTCGCCTTTTTGTTTTGTCAGCCGTGGCCAATTCCCCTCGCCAAAACAGACAGCCGACCTCCTTCTTTGTGACAGCAGTAGAGTTCCAGACTGGGCGACCGCCACCCCACAGAGCGACGTTCAGGTGGTTTCCAGTCGCTTGCACAACAGCATTGCGTGCGCGCACCTCCCGGCCCCGGCAGGAAGGAACTGCGTTAGCGTGCAAACTAAACACGCCACATCGGCCAGCGAAAGATGAAATCAAAGTAAAACCAGTTGAAGACGGTAGAAAACCTTGTCTGAATGCTCCGAGGCTCCCTCGCCTCGTTTCCAGCCGCAGCCCCTGCTCCAGGACCCTCCCGCCGCCGGGTCCGGGTCCGCGCGGAGCCGAGCGGCGCCCGCCCGCCCCCAGGGGGCGCCCCAGGCCGGGCCGCGCGGCCCCCGCCCCCACCAGCAGGGCCGCGAGGCCCCCCAGCCCCCGCGCCCGCACGAGCGCGTCGTCCGGAAACCCGATCCAGCCCGCGCCCAGGCTGCCACCCGCGGCTCGGTCACGTCCTCCGGATTCGGTGTCCCTTGGCCTCCTGCCCACTCACCCCGGACTGCCGGGGAGCACGCACCCCAGCTAGAGCCCCTGTGTCACACAAAACGAGCGCTCGCGGGGGTCGTGCTCACCCAGCCACCACCCATTCTCACCTCCAGGGTCCCCGCAACTAGGACACCACCACTCTGCCGGAGCAGCAGGCCTCACGCCCGGGGGCCCGCCGGCCCACCCGCTGCTCCGCCCCGCGTTCTCTCTGCCCTCTGCCCCTTCTGGTCCCCCTTGTCGTGGGCTCCCGGAAAGACAGAATGAAGCGGTCTGCGGGAGCCCGGACCCCCGGGGGGCCTCCCTCCCCTGTCTCCTCTCCGGGCCGGAGGAGGAGGGGGCTCCCAGGCCCAGGAACTGAGGGGAGCCAGGACTCCGCGTGGGGCAGTCGGTGAAAGGCCCGAGGTGGGAGGCCAGGGCCACAGCCCCGCAGGGGGCAGGATCGTCTGTGTGGAGGCTCTGAGAAGGTCTGGGTCACGCTGGGACCAGCACTCTACACTCCTTTTAGACCCTGTGGGCTCTAAGCTCCTCTGAACCTGCCCAGTCTTTCTTCCTGCCCGGTGTGAACCTCGCCAAGGGGAAGAAGGCTCACTCACCCCCTCCCATCACTCTAGGGTGCCTGATCCACCCTCTGCGCTCGTGGGGAGGAAAAGGGACAGGAAGGTCACCACTCCAACCAAGCCGCAGTGCCAAATCCTACTTGTTCGTTTGTTTTCCCCTGGTCAGGTTACATTTTGAAACCACCAACAGATTCTTAGTTTCCAGTGGATGACAAATTTGAAAATTGGGCAGAGTCCCAATGTGGCAGCTTACAGATTGGGTAGCCATAGGCAAGTCACTTACCTTCTCTGAACCCCAGTATCCTTGTCCAAATAAAAGGGCAGCTGTGAGTAGCTCTGAGCATGTTTAGGGTGAGTTTACATGCTAAAGATCTCAGCAACAACCGCTGTGACCCACCCTCATGCCCTAAAGAGAGGGCGGGTTCCCTCCCAGCAGGAGGCCGCATCCTGCCCGGTCCAGGGTGCTTCCAGTCATGGCACAAAGAAGATACAGTTTCCTCTTCTTTCTTTTTGATCAATTCCAGACACCTGCAACAAACAATAAGATTAACAACAGCCGTTAAAACTGGCCCCTGCGGGGTTTATGCACATGCATGGCTGTAGGACCTCATTACAGGAAAAGGGAAGGATGTCAGCTTCCCTCATGTCCTTGAATTCCATAATGCAACCTGCTCCAGCTGTCTCTACCGATTCCGTTTTGTTTTCTTCTTTGGTCAAATACAGATAGGAGAAAAGATCTCTCCTTCCCCAAGGTAGAGTTTTAAAAGCATTGCCTCAGGATGCCAAGTGTTCTGGAAAAGAAGGTGGGCAGTGAAGGAGCAGGCAGAGGGAGGGCTGAGGGGCCCAGCAGCTCCTGCCTGGCTCCTCTGGCCTCTGTTTGAAATTGGCTCAAAAGACATGGAATTAGTAGGCAAAACTGTCTCCTCCTCCTCCTCTTATCTGCAGAGGAGAGATCGGTTCCTGGCTGGCCGGGGCAGTGTCATCGATACAGCTGGTGTCATCGTTACCTTCCACTAACAGATCACTTGACACCTGCCGGCTCGGGCAGGGCTGGGCCTGGCCATTGCCCGGCTGTGCTGGAGGCTTGGGCCATTATCCCAGAACCCCAGAAGAGGCCAAGACACAGGCGCTGCTGAGATGCACTGCTTGGTGACCCAACAGAAGGACTAGATTGCTCCTGGTGGCTGCTGCCCCTTGCAGGGTCCCAGCTGCCTCTTTGGTTCCTGCTTCCTGGCCTCTTTCACTGTCACCGGCAGAGGAGATGAGGCTGTTGCTGGCTGGGAGCCAGGGTGGACTGACGATGCTGCTTGGAGAAGGGGCACCAGGAGTGGCTTCGGAGTGAGGGGCCGGGGGTGAAGAGCAACCTGGGCATCCCACCCGGCCCTGCTCGCCTGGCTGGCTGCCTTTCCCGTGTGTGCGTCCCAGGCGGCATCATGCTGCAGCAGATCCTGCATGACATGTACATTGACCCTGAGCTCCTCGCCGAACTCAACGATGTGCAGAAGCACATTCTCTTCTATAAGATGCGGGAGGAGCAGCTGAGGCGCTGGAGGGAGCGGGAGGCTTGGGAGGCCCTGGCCCAGGAGGAGGGACTCAGGCCCCCAAAGGCCAAGCGAGGTATGTGGCTGGGAGTCACTGAGGGGTTGGCTGCCAGTCCCCCAGGAGGTAGAAACTTAGCAAGACTAGGCAGAGCTCTTCTTCAAGACAGGCACTGGTGTGCCGAGGGCTCGGGGCCGGAAACCCTTGTACTGTAGGCGTTGAGTCCCATGAGCCTGGGCTTCTGTCTTTTGACTAGGACCTTGGGGCTTCAAGGATGCTGCAGGGGGTGTCCGGGGGCCCTGCTGGGATGAGAGAATGAGGACTTGCTTTGTCTGGTTGTGGAAGGCGCGAATTCTGGGAAGATGCCAGTGGGACCTCAGAGTGTGCGCAGATGTGGTCGGCAATGGCACGGTGAGTGAGGGCATACTGGTGACCCTCACTGGTGGGTTCTGGGCTGGGTGCAGTGAAGACACGCAGCCCACTCTCCCTTGAGTGGGTGGCACAGCAGTTCTCAGCTGGGCCCGCACTGTGCACTGTGCCTCTCCCTCCGGATCCTCGTGTGATCCTGCTTGTGCCTGGAGCCCCCCTGGGCATCGGGAGAGGGTGTCAGGGAATGTCGTGCACAATGAGTGACCAGCCACAGATGGTAGTAGCAACTGCAGACAAAGCAAGGGCCCGACCGACATTTAGGGTGGTTTATATGCAAAGTCACGTGCCAGTCAGGCCTGTGGATGGGTGCACCTGTGGGTGAAGGAGCGTGTTCAGGAACTCCGGGCTAGAAGCAGGTAGGCTGCTGGGGCTTGGCTTGGTGCAGTCCTGCTGGGGCTGGCAGTTTCTGTGGATGCTGCACGCGCTGTGTGCTTTGCAAAGCTCACTTACCTTCTCTCTCGTTTGCTTCCCACACAACCCTCTTCTTGGCCTCCACACTGTTCCCGGAGTGCAGCTCTGATCTGTTTGGAGTTTTCAGTCCAGGACAATGTCCTGTTTCAGGGCTGAGCATCGAGGCCCACTGGTGATCTGGCTCTTTTCCAGGCCCGGCTCACTGCTGGCTAGTGCCCACCGTGTGCCACAGGCCACACTCATGCCAATCCTGACACACTTGTTCTTACCTCTGGTCTTTGTGCGTGTATGTCCTATGCCTTCGTCCACCTGAAAAACTCCGTCAGGACTAGCCCTGTGGCCTGGAGTCTTTGGGGGATGCTCCTGGCCTAGTGGAGTCCTTGTTCTTTTGCAGCTGCCTGGCATGTAAGACCTAACCTGCCCTCATACTTGCCTTGCTGTCGTTGTCATTCCTCATCTGCTTCCCTGGTTCTCCCAGTGGACTCAAAGCCTCTGGAGCATCAGACCATACTCCATTCTGCCTTCCTCCCCTGGGCCTCACGCAGAGCTGGCATGTGGCATTAAATCCTCATTTCAAACAAGACACAGCAGGACCCCAAGGGGGGAGGTGTGGCAACGCTGTGACTTGGCTGCAGATGGCTAGTGCCTTCCTGGCTGGGCTGCGGCTGGCAGCTGCACAGCTATCTGGTAAAGTGACAAGCTGCCTTGCCAGCCGCACCTGGCCTATGCCCTGGGGCTTCTTCTTGTCTGTATGGTGACTCTTCTGGGAGAAAGACAGATGCCTAAAAATTTAACTGCAAAAATATTTATACGGAGATTTGTCACACATTGACATCTGCATTTTCATGTATAAACGATCCATTAAACTCATTGGGTTTCTGGTGCAGAAGAATCTTTTCTGGGTAATTAATTTTCTGATTTATATAGAATGGAAAGGAGGGGGAGCAGGCTGGGAGTCAGGGTCACTGGGATCCCGGCCCTTGGCTTCAGGCCTGCCTTTTGGAACTGTGTGGGTACAAGGCTGGGAGGCCTGGGGGGCTGGCCCTGCCCAGGAGCCCAGAGAACTTTTGCTGGAGGTTCCAGGATGACAGTGCCTGCTCATGTCCTGAGGTCATGATGAGGGGTTGATAGCCCTGCACTTTGTCCGTGACCTTTACCTTTACCTTTACCAGGGGCCCGTCCTGCCCTTTCTGCTCCCATATCCCTGTGGAGCGGCAGGGCAAGCCCCTGTGACCCCATACCAGGTGAGGCAGGTGAGGCTCCTTCACCTTCACACAGTGATGCCATACCTCCGGGTCACCCAGCTGCTACATCCCGTGACTTTGACGTGAGTTTGACTGATTTTTTCCATTTATTCACTTCCAAACTTGGGACTCCAGTGAATCGAATGATCTGTGCACACACTCATCTGTTTGCCCATTCGCTCACTCATTCGCTTACCCATTACTGAGTGCTAATGTGGAGGACTGGATGGCGTTCGGGTCCTGGAGTCCGTGGGTGGGTGGATATTGGGGAACAGCCAGCTCGAGTGCTGGGGTGAGGCTCGGTGCAGAGCTGGGGTGTGGTGGCTCAGGGTAGGAGTACGCGGGACAGGCTCCGTAGCCTGGATCTCTTTTCTTCCTTTCCTTCACAGGCATCCCCCCTTCCCGGTCCCTCCCTGCTGTTTGTCCTGGAGGAAGCATCTGCTGTACCCTGGTTGTGCTGTGCGCCAGCCCCTCGGGATCTCTGAGCACGACTTGGCTCAGTCCTGGTCAGCCTGAAATGACAGTGTGACTCCTCCCATCCTGTGTCTCCAGTCCTGCTTGTCCCCTTCCTGCCTTTTCTGGGAACGTTTCCCAGCTCCCAGCTGTCCTGACCTTGCCATCCTTAGGTCTCAGGCGACACTCGCCATGGCACTATGGGCAGGCAGGACAAAACCTGCAGCCTTCGAGCTGTGCCTGGTGACAATGGGAGTAAACACTGGTGACATGGGGCATTGTAGTTTACAGATCCTCGGGGGCTTTACTGATCCTGGAACTCATAGAAAAGAGCTGGGGTGAAAACCCAGAGGCACACTGTGAAAGGGCGGAAGGGGAGAAGGTGGGGTCACCGCTGGGGACACATTGCTCCCCTCAGCGTGCAGCATTTCTCTTTCGCTCTCACTTTACACTTTGGTGAACCCTCTGATGTCTACCCTGTTGCGGAGGATAGAGACCCTTAGCCAGGTAGTTTTCTCATCTACCATCAAGTTTGCTGTCTTATCGCATTTCTGACAAAGTGTGCTGTCCGGTGGGAATTTGGGTTATTATACTGAGACTCTGGGAAGGCCTGCTGTAATATTATGTCCCTGCAAGATTTAAGCCAAGCCCCTCCGGCATCACTGTGACCTGTGCAGTCCCCGCGCTGTACCCCCCTGGGCCACCACAAGAACTCGCAGCCTGGCAGGCCCCTTCTGCACTCGGTTAGCCTGGTTTCTGGGGCTGGAGTTGGGTGTGGCCGTGTTCCCAGCCCAGGAAGATTCCCTGTTTGGACCTGTCGGTTCTGCCCTGGTTGACGGTTTCTGCCAGTGTTAACTTGGTTTTTCTGTGGAGCCAGGCATTGTGCCCCCTGCCCCCGTCCTGCTCCCCTGTCCATGATCCCAGCCTGAACACCCTGAGAGTTGCTTATTCCTCCTGGGGTTTCTCACCAGGCAGCCAGCCCAGCATCAGAACCCCTGTGTCCCCCGTGCTGGCTCGCTGGCCTGTCCTCATTCTGGCCGGCGAGGGCACGAAGTCCAGCGAGGCTCCAGCCTCTGCTGCCTCCACTCTCCACAGCTGGGCTCAAGAGGAGCACCCACGTCCCAGGCCACCTCTGTCACTGCTCTGCCTGTGTGGCTCCCGGCCCCAGCCCTGACCTGGGGCCCGAGGGAGTCACCATCCTCTCTGTATCTCAGCATTAAGTCTGTCCCGCTGCCCTAATGGAAGCTGCGTGATGCAGTTCTCACTGGGCATCTGATCTGCCTTGTCTCTGTTTCCTGGGGAACCCTCCGGTAACCATGGCAACCTTGCCTGCTGGGCCTGGGCTCTTCTAGCCTCAGTGTGTTCCCTTTCCGGGCACGGCAGTCCTGACCTAGGATGCCAGTCCTGCCTGGAACCCTACCTGGGCCCTGCACCCACCTGCAGATGTTCCCAGCGTGGCCCGTTCTGAGTGGCCCCCGCCTCACACTCTCCCCCTACAACCCTTCTCCCTGCAGCAGCCAAAGACCTCTTGACACAGTGATTAGCTCAGGCCTCCCCCTGCCTCGGTGGCTTCTATTGCACTCACAACAAAATACGCATGGCTTTTGCTGGTGTTGGCCATCTGTCCACTTCTCCAACCTAATTTCTGCCCCTTTGTGTTGCTCCGCATGGAATGCTCTCCCCAGATCCTCAGAGGCTGCTCCTCCTCCACACCCATTTCTCATTTAAATGTGGGTTCTTCACTGACCCCTCTGTCATCCCAAGCTCTCTCACAACACCCTGCGACATGTCCTGCTAGCACCTACCACATCTGAAAGTACCTTTTTAAAAAAAGTGTGGTAAAATAATACACCAAACATAAAATTTACCGCTTTAGCCATCTTAAAGTGTGCAATTCAGGGACATTTAGTATTATATGTTCAAAATGTTATTCAACCCTCACCACTGTCTAGTCCAGAACAATTTCCTCGCCCCAGAAAGGAATCCCCACATCTGTTAACGTCACTCCCTGTCTTCTCCTCCCGGCAGCCCCTGGCCACACTGATCTGCTTCCTGACTCTACGGGTCTGTCCCTCCCCCTCTGCCCCTCCTGCTGCCCTAATGGAAACACCCCCCCACCTCCTTCCCTGTCTTTATTTGCTTGTTTAAGTACCATGAGGCCACGGAGGTCCCTTGTATTGTTCAAGTTTCTATCCCGGCCTCTGGAACAAAGCCTAGGGGTAGGGCTGGTGTGTGTCTGGGTGAGTGGCACGTTAGACCCTGGCATCTGTCCGGTGCCAGAGGGGCTTGATTGAAGAGACAGGTATTAAAGGATTTACTTTTTGAATGGAAGGCTGTGTGCTGCACAGTGGGACCCCTCCCCTAGACCTTGAAATTGATCAGTAAAAGTATAAAAAAAACCCCACAATATATTTGTGCTTTGAGATTTGTTGTGGGGGCTGATATATTACCACAATAATATATGTACGAGTAATGACAATTCTGTCACTTTTTCACTCATAACTCATTCCATTTTCTTGTTTTCTTTTCTTTTTGGGGGGACAGAATCTTACTCTGTTGCCTAGGCTGGAGTGCAGTGGCATCATCATAGCTCACTACAACCTCAAACTCCTGGGCTCAAGTGATCCTCCCGCCTCAGCCTCCTTAGTAGCTGGGACTACGGGTGCACACCACCATGCCCAGATAGTTTATTTATTTATTTTTGTTTTTTTACATTTTAATATTAACTTTACAAAGTGATCGCTTACATCATGAAATGCACCCATCCTAAGTGTATTTTTTCATAAGTTTAACAAATTTTATACTGTGTATCACCAACAATCAAGATACACAACATTTCTAGTTCCTTTGTGCCCATTCTCAGGTAATTATTAAATATTATATCATCCTCAACATGCAGCCTCAGAAAACAACTAACCTGTTTTCAATAAGTGTTGATTATAGTTGTATTTTCTAGAATATCATATAAATGGAATCGTGAAATATGCACTCTTTGGTGTCTGACCTCTTTCATTCAGCATAATGTTTTTGAGATTCATCCATATTGTTATGCTTATCTGTAGTTCCTTTTTTATTGCTGAGTAGTA
Source organism: Lemur catta (assembly GCF_020740605.2). Taxonomy (NCBI): domain Eukaryota; kingdom Metazoa; phylum Chordata; class Mammalia; order Primates; family Lemuridae; genus Lemur; species Lemur catta. The sequence continues at coordinate 62,638,915 of NC_059141.1, read as the reverse complement.
TTTCATTGTATCAATGCAACACAATTTATGTATGTATTTTCTAGCTTATGAATATTTGGCCTGTTTTCAGTTTCATGCCCAGATAATTTAAAACGTTTTTTTTCTAGAGACAGAGTCTCACAGTGTTGCCCAGGCTGATCTTAAACTCCTGGTGCCTTGGCCTCCCAAAGTGCTGGGATTACAGGCCATCAGTGAAACATTATCTACTGAAGATAAGAAACATAAGCATCCTTTTATATCTTCTCCATGATTTTGTTGGTGTAATCAAGGATATTAAATCAGATTTTAGACCGATTTTATTTGCATTATTTATTTTATCTTTCAAGATTTATTTTTTATGCTTATTGTAGAAGTTTCACAACCAAATAATGAGAGAAACAATTATTTGGACATTAACTCCACTTTGTACCGGTTTCGTTGCTCCCTACGTGTTTTTTCCCTCTGGGGGAAAAGTTATACATATTTTATTTCTCCTCTGCCGCATTGGACAAGAGATCTGGGCAACCGGGCGGTCCGCGCACCGTTAGGATCCTCAGTGGGTTACGCCCAGGCCCTGAGCGTCAAGGGAAATTCGTGCTTGAAGCTGTCTCCTGCCCCATCCCTATTCTTACTGTCATAATCTGTCCTTGAGGCACCACTGGTTTTGGCGTGCTGATTTTCCTCAACCCCCTTCTTCAGTTTTTCTGTTAGTTCCAACAGGTTTTGGGTGGATTCACTTGGATTATCTAGGGAGCGAGGCTGCCTGGGACACTGCGCAGCTTGGAGGGGTGGAAGCTCCGGGTATCTGGGCCATAGCTCTTTGCAGCTGTTGCTCACGACCTCTTTCCTGGGCACTGGGGACCGCGCTTCTAGGACAGTGCTGGGAGGGGGAGGAAGGGGTTAGGGAGGCGACTGACAGACTCTGCTCTCCTCCCTGGTTTCTCACAGTGACGATTCCCCACCAATAGTGCCCCATTCCTTTTGTTAAGAAAATGTTTTTCGTGTCACCATGCAAATATTCAAGGGACAATTCTGTGGAAGAAGTGTTTGATTTTTGCAGAGACTACATGGGATGAGAAGAGAAAAGGAGGTGTCTGGGGGTGAGAGAGGGTGTCCGGAGGCCTGTGGAGGACACTGATTAGTGCCAGGAAGTGAAGAAGTGAAAAGTCTCCTGTGTGTGGTGGTTGGCAAGGTGGCCAGAGCGTGGGGCTGAGGGGCGGCTGAGGCAGCAGGTGACCAGGGAGGGTACTGGCGGCTTCGGAAGGGAGCCCTGAAGTCAGGCAAGAAGAAACGCATCAGAAGTGGATCTGTGGTGACACAGGGCTGTCCACCTGAGCCCAGAGAAGTGCCCTGGCACCTGGCACCTGCAGGCACCTGCAGGTCAGCCCCCCTCGAAGCCTTGGGGGGTGTCTGGGGGACAAGCAGACCCTGCCCACTCTCCCAGACTTTCCACCCAGGAATGCTCCGTTAGCTTATTTCCTGAGGGGTTCCAGGGTGGGAAATAGTGTCATGGATCATTTTTCTTCCCTTGGGCTGGGTTGACACTATTTTCAAAATGCCTACAGCATGGTGGATGGATCCAGCTGGATTTTCATCCTGGTTCCACAGTCACCGTGCAATGGGAATAACAATACTTTCCCAGCAGTTGTTGGGAGGATTCAAGAAGCTTCTTCAAGTGGGAAAGTTTCTGGCGCCATGCAGGCATGTGACAGCCAAGTCACACTCATGTCCTTCCTTTCCTGGTTCTGGTGGCAGATCCCCTGGATGGGTTCGGGTTTCTCCCTGAGTGCCCCCCACCAGCCCTGTGTCTGGGGACCAGCCACACCACGGCCTGGCCAACCTCAGTTTTCCTGCAGTCTCAGCAGGGCATGACTTCGTGGGTGGGGCCTTTCTTGTGTGTGTCAAATCGTCGCCTCTTGTGTGGTTTGTAAATTTACTTTTACTTCTTATTAGTAGGATAAACTGGAGGAAGTTCAGCCTTCCCAATAAGAGGCCACTCTCGGCCTTGGGATGCTTTCCTGCGGATGAAGTAAAGATGGGGCATTTTGGTGGGTGTGGGAAGAGCCCACGGGGAACTGCTGTGAGCTACTGACCATGTGTGGCACGGCCTATGGCCTGGGACACCCTGGTTGTGACTGTGTGGCTGGGCATGGGGCCCTCCTGGGCAAAGCAGTGGAACAAAGGCTGGGGACCTTTGAGAGCCCTGGTGGAACTCCGCGCGCGCGCGCGTGTGTGTGTGTGTGTGAGAGATTGGCATGCCTTCTGCTGGTGGTTTGGGGTGTGGCTGGGGAGCTGGGGACACGCCTTTCTGTTCCACTCACCTGGACTGTGAGACCCGATATGGGCCGTGCAGTAGGTGCTCCATGCACCTGTGTCCTTGGCGTTGATGGGGCTTTACTTTCCGGCTCCCCAGACGTCTGTTTGCCTCGAAACAGCAGCCAGAAAGGTGGGACAGCTGGGGGGGTGAGGGAGCTCCTCAGGGGTGCAGTCTCACATCACTGAGATGTGTCACTGTCCCCTGCAGCTCAGACCCTTCATCTGTAATGGGCAGGGGGTTACTGAAACCGCCCCCTCCACGGGTGGTTGTGAGGACTGAATGAGCTGCTGGGCGAAGTGCCTGAGGTCTGCCCTGCACGCCTGGCACCAGCTGCAGGCTTCCGGTTCCTTCGCACCCTGCTGCTTCCTGTTTCCTTCCTGCCCTCCCCGAGCCCCGTGCTGTGGTGCTTGGTGAGGCAGCTCTGTCTACAAAGGGCACCAGGGCCCTCTGCCCCCCATCTCCAGCGCCAGCTCTTTCAGAAGCTGCAAAACCTCAACTTGCCAGGCGGCAGGGAGAGAAGTCAGGGCAGAGGCCACTGTGAGAGGGTGTGGGGTCATCTATAGTGACCGGTGGTGGTGGCACATGGTGCCTGGCGAGCCTGGGTGTCCCCAGGGGTGAGGGTGCAGTTTTTGTGGCTGTGGAGAAAGATTAGCCTCATGTGGGGTTACCCTTAGTTACCAGCTCTGAGCCTTCTGTATCCACAAGGAAAGAACAGGTGGCCTTGGGCAGCTGAAGGCCTTTGGTAGGGGCCGCCCAGAGGGGTCCCCAGAGAGGGGGCTTCTGGAAACTAAGGAGGAAGGGTCAGGGTGGCAGGCAGAGCAAGGCCCAAGAGCTCTGCATTCTCCGGAAGGAAGGACTCAGCCAGGCGGAGCGCCTGTCTGGCCTGTGCTAGCTCTTTAAGGACATCAGCTTATCTGACCCCCTTAGTGACCTGGAAGATGCACCCTTATGTATTTCATAAAATCTAAGAGTGCTTGGTTGAAAGACCCACTATTGCTTCATGTCTTCTAAGGAAGCTGTAAATTAAAGTATGACTGTGAGCTGCCCTGGCTTAGTTTCTCCCCCCTTATCTCAGGATGCTGCTATCTGCCACCTCCCTGCTTCCCCGTCCCCTGGAGGCCGGCAGGGCGGGTGCTGAGACAGGCCTCCAGCTGGCCGTCTCCTGGCTGCCTGTAACCCAAGCCCAGGTCTCACTCTGGCTCAGAGCAGCCGGGCTGCAGTAACAGGTTGCAGGGCTGCCTGGCCCTCTGCTATCTCTCGAGTGGTAGCATTACTGCTTTCCAGGTTTTTCTCACCTACGAACCAGCAATGCTTCTTCCAGTTTCCCCATTTGGAAATAGATTTTGTATTACACTTTGGGCTCTAAATCCTTTGGGTTCTTTTTCACACCTATTGACTCCATGTCCTGGTAGAGTCACATAACCCTAGGCTCAGGGGTCATCATTTCTGTCCTATCATTTCACCAATGTGCTTATTTTCTGGCCACCGTGGTTGGGTTCTTACACTCAAACTCTGTGAGATGCTAAAGATTTAGGGCATCTTGTCCCTGCCCCCAGGACATGTGCAGCCCCCTCGTTTTACAGATGAAGCTGTTTGTGTCCCTGAGCTGGTAAGGAACAGAACTCATGCTTGGCTGCAGAGCTCCTCACTGGCATGTTGATTGTCCTGTGCTGTCTCTGAGCTGAAGGAGTTACAGACAGGGAGCTGGGGCTGGAGGTAGGGCATTGAGGATTCCCAATTATAATCACACCAAGTCCCAACACACATGGACACCATGGCCCTGGTGGAAGATTTTCTTGGTCTTCTTGGGTTTGTCCTTTTTCTAGCAAGAGAGGGCCCAGGCTTCACAGGGGATGTGACCTTGAGCTGGGGAAGACATTTCACAATTACAGGGTTGGAGGGAGTGATGGGAAGGTGGCTCAGTGTGACCAGCCCCACGTCTGCGTTGCTCGTATGCAGCAAAGGCAGTGCGGAGTACAACATGGAGCAGCCGGTGCTCGTGACAAAGACCTGTGCCTGCCTCGTGCTGGGCCTTTGACTTCTGTATGCCAAAGGCAGTTTGTATGATGGTCATGGTGCCTGGGTTCAGCTTTTGGCTGCCCACTCCCTAACTGTGGCTATGTTCCACGTATTTTTTTTTTTTTTTTGAGACAGAATCTCACTCTGTTGCCCAGGGTAGAGTGAGTGCCGTGGCGTCAGCCTAGCTCACAGCAACCTCAGACTCCTGGGCTCAAGCAATCCTCCTGCCTCAGCCTCCCGAGTAGCTGGGACTACAGGCATGCGCCACTATGCCCGGCTAATTTTTCTATATATATTTTTAGCTGTCCATATAATTTCTTTCTATTTTTAGTAGAGACGGGGTCTTGCTCTTGCTCAGGCTGGTCTCGAACTCCTGAGCTCAAACAATCCGCCCGCCTCGGCCTCCCAGAGTGCTAGGATTACAGGCGTGAGCCACCATGCCCGGCCAGTTTTTCACGTATTAATTTGACTTTGGCAAGATACTCCTGCCTCCTTGCACCTCAGCTTCCTCTTCCATAAACTGGAGATGATAATAATAGGACCTATATCCCAGATCTGTGGGAAGATGAAATGAGATGGTTCCAGTGAAGCTGGGTATGTTGTAGGTGCTTGGTAATCATTAGCATAGGACATTCCTCAAGTGCCTGGTGGAGTTCTCTTCTGTTTTTCCAGAAGACTAAAGTGCACAGCTTAGAACAAAAGGAACTTGTATTGAAAGAACACACTGGCTGTTGGGGCAGCCACCTCCTAGCAGGATTCTGTGAGAGGTTCCCTATCATCAGAACTGGTGCTGCCCTTGGGAGCAGTGCTGTGGGTGTGGGGGGCAGGTGAGCACTTTATCTTGTGGGACGTGGTGTCTCTGGGTTCCTTACTGCTCTGAAGTTCTGATTCAATGTCTTTATGATGAGCTAGCATTGGCATGTGGATCAGTCCTTGTTCTCTAGGGAAACAGCCAATAGGATGTGAGTGTGTATGGTTATATGACTTAATTTATTTTAAGGAATTGGCCCATGGGCTCATGGGGACCGGCAAGTCCAAAATCTGTGGGGCAGTCGAGCAGGCTGGAAACTCAAGCTGGATTTCTGTGTTACAGTCTTGAGGCAGAATTTCATCTTGGGGAAACCTGTTTTTTGTTCTTAAGGCTTTTAACTGATTGCATGTGGTTCTTCCACATTATGGAGAGTATTCTGCTTTACTTAAAGTCAATTGATTGTAAAAGTTGATCTACACCATACCTTCTCGGTAAAACCTAGACTAGAATTTGATCAAACAATTGGGCACCATAGCCTAGCCACATCAACACATAAAATTCATCATTACAGCATGCAATTAATTCCAACTACATGTGGTAAGCACCTACTGTGTGCAGTGTGCATCTACTGTGAGAGATGCCAGGGATCTGCTCAGCAGACTCCTACAACCTGGCTAGGTGGCTAGGCTTTCAGTAAGGATGTCTTTTTGCAAGTTCCGAGAACGGCAAGTCTGGTCTGGAACCAGAAAGCTTCCAGAGTTGTTTCTCTGCTCTTCTGTTCATACTTCTCTCTGTACACTTTCTCCTGCAGACCAAATACAGCCCCTCCAATCCAACCAGGTCCGAATCCATGTGGCTTTCCTTCTCCAAGACCGCTTATCGTCAAATGAGCCCCACTCCTTTTTGCCTCTCAGTTTAGGTTCAGTGGGTGTCTGACTGGCCTAGCTCCAGTGCACATCTGTGAGCAAAGAGACTGGGGTTATGGGGAAGGTGGGACTGCTGCTTTTTAGAGTGATGAGCCATGGTAGACACAGCTAGGAGGGAAGTTGGATATAGTGGGGAAATTGATAATATCTCTGCTGAGGATGAACCAGCTTGTTCTGGTTGGCCCGGAACTTTCCCAGTTTGAAAACTGAACTCCCTCATCTCAGGAACTCCCTCAGTTCTAGACAAACTGGAACTGTTGGTCACTCTACCTCTGCTATATTAAACACACGCATGTGAAAACTTCAGAAGAAAAAGCAGGTTTAAGGAACAGGAGAGTTGGTGTCATGTAAATGCAGAGGAGGAATCAAAGAGAAGGAAAATCTTCCCGGGCCATTTCTGGAGGCAGTGACCCTGCAACTGGGTTTTGAAAGAAGACCAGGGCCAGCACGGTGGCTCACGCCTGTAATCCTTGCACTCTGGGAGGCCAAGGTGGGAGGATTGCTTGAGGCCAGGAGTTTGAGACCACCCTGAGCAAGAGCAAGACCCCATCTCTACGAAAAACAGAAAAATTAGCCAGGTGTGGTTGTGCACACCTGAAGTCCCAGCTACTTGGGAGGTTGAGGGAGGAAGAGCGCTTGAGCCCAGGAGTTTGAGGTTGCTGTGAGCTATGATCATGCCACCACACTCTAGCCAGGGAGACAGAGTGAGGATCTGCCTCAAAAAAAAAAAAAAAAAAGAAAGAAAGAAAGAATGAAAGAAGACCAGGTAAGACACTGTGAAGACAATGTGGTTGACATTAGTGGCTTGGGCTTCCCAGCATTTTCAAATGGAAAGTGCCTTTCTATTTGGAGAGAAATCTGAATCTATATACATCTATTACTTTTCTCACTCCTTAACTGCTAGAATGTGGATGAAGTAAGAGTCAATTTTTTTTTTGCATATGAATGTCTACATTTTTCAGTAATAGTTGTTAAAAAAAATCCTTTGTTCATTGCATTACCTTGGTGCTATTGCTGAAAAGCTTCTGGACTCTCTATACCGTTTCATTGAGGTATATGTCTACTCTTACACAAATAATGCATTAACTGTAGCTTTATAGTAAATCTTGAAACTGTAGCTTTGTAGTAAATCTTAAAGCCAAATTGTGTGAGTCATTCAACTTTGCTGTTTTTCAGCATTGTTTTGGCTAGTCTAGATCATACCCTTTTCCACATAAGTTTTAGAATCAGCTCATCAATTTCTGTAATGTGCTCGCTGGGAATTTAAGGTTATATTGAATCTATAGATCAGTTTAGGATGAGTTGACACATGAACACTTTTGAGTTTTCCAATCCATGAAAAAGGTACATTGCTCTATTTATTTAGGTCTTCAGTTTCTTTTTGCAGATTAAAGCAACACATTTTGCTCTAATCTTTGGTGGAGTAGAGAACAATCTTCTGTAGATTAGAGAATACATTTTGTTAATATCTCGTAGTATTTCATGTTTTTTAATGCTACTGTAAATGGCATTTTAAAATTTAACTTTTAACTGTTTGTTGCTAAAATATAGAAATACAAATTTTTGTGTATTGACCTTATATCTTGTAACCTTGCTAAAATTGATTATTAGTTTGAATAGCTATTTTTGTAGATTTTATGAAATCTTTGAGATATTATATGTAAATGATCATGTCATGCAAATATAGACAAATTTATTTTTTTCTTTTCAACTTTTATTTCTTTTTCTTGCCTTATTGCACAGGGTAGGATCTTCAGTCCAATGTTAAATAGATGTGGAAAGAACAAACAACCTTGCATTGTTCCCAGTGTTAGGGGGAAGTATTCAATTTTTGATCATTAAGTATGATGTTAACTGTTGGTTTTTCATAGATACATTTTATCAGAGTGAGGAAATTCTCACTTTAGTATTTCTAGTTTGCTGAGAATTTTTACTAGGAATGGATTTGGATTTGTCAAATTTTTTCTGTAACGATTGAGATGGTCATAATTTTTTTTTTAGTGTGCTGATATGATGAATTATTTGATTAATTTTCAAATGTTGAACCAACTCTGAATTCCTGTGATAAACCACATATGTTCATGATACATTGTCTTTTTTTATATATTTCTGAACTCAATTTACTAATGGTTTATTAAGATTTTTAAAAATGCTGTATTTGTGAGAGATATTGATCTATAGTTTTCTTGAAATGTCTTTAGTTTAATGTCAGGGTAATGTTGACCTCAAAAAAGGAGTTGGAATATATTCTTTCTTCTTCCATCTTATGGAAGAGTTTGTCTAGAATTGGTATTATTTCTTCATTAAATGTTTGATAGAATTCATCAGTAATGTTTTCTAGGCCCAGGCTTTCATTGTGGGCAGATTTTAAACTACAAATTCAAATTCTTTAGCAGACATAAAGCTTTTCTTGGGGTATATTTCTTCTTTAGTGAGCTTGCTTTTTTTGCATCTTTCAAATAATTTGTTTATTTTATCTAAGTTATGAAATTATTGGCATAAAGTTGTTCATAAAATTTCCTTATCTGTAGGATCTTTCATGCTTGATATTTGTTAGGTTGTGTCTTCTCTCTTGTTATCTTGATCAATCTGGTGAGGAAATTTATCAATTTTACTAATGGTTTCAAAAACTAATTTTTTGTTTCTTTTTTTCTGTTGTTTTTATGTTTTCTATTTTATCAATTTCTGCCATTATCTTTATTATTTATTTCTTTGATTTTTGCATTTAATTTGTTCTTATTTTCTAGTTTCTTACTGTGGAAGCTCAGACCATTGATTTGACATGCTTCCTCTTTCTGAACATAAATATTTGATGCTATAAACTTTTCTCAGTGCCCTGCTTTAACTACATCACATGGAGTTTTTTGTGTCATATTTCCATTTTTCTTCAATTAAAATATTTTCTGATTCACCTAGTGATTTTTCCTTTATCCATGGGCTATTAGAATTGTGTTGTTTAATTTCTGAATATTTGAAGAGTTTTTGTTTCAAATATCTTTCTGTCATTGATTTATAGATTGATTCCATTGTGGTCAGAGAACATAACATGCATGATTTCAAACATTTTATGTTTGCTGAGGTTTTTTTTTTGTTTTTAATGGTTGAGAATACTATCAGTCTTGGTGAATATTTGTTCTGTATGCACTTGAAAAAAAAAGTGTTTGGCTGTCATGTGGAGTGTTCTATGAATGTCCATTAGGTTAAGCTGGTTGATAGTGCTATTTAGATCTTCTATAGCCTAATTTTTTTTCCTACTCATCCTACCAATTACTAGGAGAAACTTTAGAAAAAAGTTTTGTTAAGATATAATTAACATGCCATACAAGTCATGCATTCAAATTGTACGAGTCAATGGTTTTTAGTATACTCACAGATGTGTGAAACCATCACCACAATTTTAGAATATTTCATCACCACAAAAAAGCCCATATGCTTTAACCATAACCCCCCAGCTCTACTTTCTCCCCACTTCCACCCCAGCCCTTAGCAACCGATAATCTGCTTTATGTCTCTATAGATTTCCTTATACCGGACTTTCATATGAATGGAACCATATAATACGTGGACTTCTGGAACTGGCTTCTTGCACTATGCATAATGTTCTCAAGGTCCGTTCATGTTGTAGCATGTATCAGTACTTCATCTCGTTTTATAGCTGAGTAATATTCCATTGTGTGGCTGTACCACATTTTGTTTATTCATTCCTTTGTTAATGGACATTTGGTTGTTTCCACTTTTTGGGCTTTTATGAATAATGCTTCTTCTTCTTTTTTTTTTTTTTTTTGAGACAGAGTCTCACTCTGTTGCCCAGGCTAGAGTGTGAATAATGCTTCTATAAACATTTATGTACAAGTTTTTGTGGGGACATGTGTTTCATTTCTCTTGGGCGTATATGCCTAGAGGTGGGATTGTTGAGTCATTTGGTAACTCTATGTTTAATCATTTGAGGAACTGCCACACTATTTTCTAAAGCAGCTGCACTATTTTACAATCTCACCAGCAGTGTATGAGGGTTACCACTTTTTCACATCTTTGTCCACACTCGTTATGATCTATCTTTTTGATTAGAGCCTTCCTAGTGGGTGTGGAGTGTTATGTAATTGCGGTTTTGATGTGCAATTTCCTGATGAGTAACAAAGTCAAGATCTTTTCTTGTGCTTTTTGGCCATTTTTCCATATACCTATAGGCCATTTGTATGTCTTCTTTTGAGAAATGTCTACATAGATACTTTGCCCATTTTTTTATATCAGGTTATTTGATTTTTTTCCTATTGAGTTGTTGGCACTCCTTATATATTCTAATTATGAATCTCCTGTCAGATGGGTAGTTTGCAAATATTTTCTCCCATTCTGTGAGTTTTCTCTTCACTTTGTCAATTGTTTCCTTTGCTGGGCAGATGTGATCACATCTTAGCTAAGATCACATCTTAGCTTGATGTGATTCTATTTGTCCAATTTTGCTTTGGTTGCCTGTGCTTTAGGGGTATTACTTAGGAAGTCTTTGCCCAGATTAATGTCCTGAAGCGTTTTCCCAATGTTTTCTTTTAGTAGTTTCATAGTTTCAGGTCTTAGATTTAAGTCTGTAATCCATTTTGATTTGATTTTTGTATGTGGTGAGAGATAAGGGTCTAGTTTTATTCTTCTGCATGTGGACATCCAGTTTTTGCAGCACCATTTATTGAAAAGACTGTCCTTTCCCAGTATATATTCTTGGCAACTTTGTTAAAGATAAGTTCACTATAGATGTGTGGATTTATTTCTGGGTTCTCAATGGTCTATGTGTCTGTTTTTATGCCAGTACCATGTTGTTTTGTTTACTTGTATAATTTGAAGTCAAGAAATGTGATTCCTCCAGTTTTGTTCTTTTTGCTCAGGATGGCTTTGGCTATTCTGGGTCTTTTGTGGTTTATATAAATTTCAGCTTTATTTGTTCTATTTCTTTGAAGAATGTCATTGGTATTTTTGATGAGATTGTATTGAATCTGTGGATTGCTTTGGGTAATACAGACATTTTAACAATATTGATTCTTCCAATCTATGTGCAAGGAACATCTTTCCATTTTTTTGTATCCTCTTTCATTTCTTTCATTAATGTTTTATAGTTTTCATTTAGAGGTATTTCACTTCTTTGGTTAAGTTTATTCCTAGGCATTTTGTTTTATTTGTAGCTGTTGTAAATGGGATTACTTTCGTGGTTTCTTTTTCAGATTGTTTACTGTTGGCACATAGAAATGCTACTGATTTTTGTATGTTGATTTTGTATCCTACAACTTTACTGAATTTGCTTATCAGTTCTAATAGTTTTTTTGTGGAGTCTTTAGGTTTCTCTAGATAGAAGACGATATCATCTGCAAACAATGATAATTTGACTTCTTTCTTTCCGGTTTGGATGCCCTTTATTTCTTTCTCTTGTCTGATTGCTCTAGCTAGGACTTCCAGTACTATGTTTAACAGTTTAACAACAGCGGTGAAAGTGGGTAACTTTGTCTTGTTCCAGATCTTAGAGGAACAACTTTCAGTTTTTCCCCATTCAATATGATACTGGCTGTGGGTCTGTCATATACAGCTTCTCTCATGTTGAGGTCAGTTCATTCTATACCCAGTTTTTAAAGAGTTTTTATCATGAAGGGATGTTGAATTTTATCAAATGATTTTTCAGCATCAAGTGAAATGATCATAGGGTTTTTGTCCTTTGTTCTGTTGATATGATGTATCACATTGATTGATTTGTATATGTTAAATCATCCTTGCATCTCTGGAATGAATTTCACTCAATCATAATGAATAATCTTTTAAATATGTTTTTGAATTTGGTTTGCTAGTATTTTGTTGAGAATTTTTGGATTTATGTTTGTCAGAGATATTGGTTTATAGTTTTCTTTCCTTTTCCTTTCTCTTTTTGTTTACTCATTTATTTTTGCTGTGTCTTTGATTTGGTGTCAGGGTGATACAGGCCTCATAGAATGAGTTTGGGAGTATTCCCTCTTCCTCGACTTTTTGGAACAGTTTAAGTAGGATTGGTATTAATTCTGCTTGGAATACTTGGTAGAATCAGCAGTGAAGCCATCAGGTCCTGGGCTTTTGTTTGATGGGAGACTTTTTATTACTGCTTCTATCTCATTACTTGTTACTGGTTTATTCAAGTTTTGTATTTCTTCTTGGTTTAATCTTGGTAGGTTGTATGTGTCTAGGAATTTATCCATTTCTTCCAGGTTTTCCAATTTATTGGCACATAGTTGCCCATAGCAGTCTCTAATAATCCTTTGAATTTCTGCATATCAGTTATAATGTCTCCTTTCTCATCTCTGTTTTTTTATTTATTTGGGTCTTCTCTCTTGTTTTCTTAGTCTGGCTAAAGGTGTGTCAATTTTGTATTTTGTTTGTTTTAAAAAAAACAGCTTTTTGTTTCATTGATCTTTTGTGTTATATTTTTGTTTCAATTTCATTTATTTCTGCTCTGATGTTTATTATTTTTTTCCTACCAGTTTTGGGTTTGGTTTGCTCTTGATTTTCCAGTTCTTTGAGATGCATTGTTAGGTTGTTTATTTGAAGCAAATAAGTGATGTAAGCACTTATTGCTGTAAACTTTCCTCTTATTACTGCTTTGGCTGTATCCCATAGGTTTGATATATTGTGTTTTCATTTTCATTTGTTTTGAGAAATTTTTAAGTTTCCCCTTCATTGACCCACTGGTCATTTAGGAGCATATTGTTTAATTTCTGTGTGTTTGTATATTTTCCAATGTTCTTTTTATTATCGATTTCTAGTTTTCTTCCATTGTAGTCAGAGAAAATACTTGATCTGATTTCAGTTTTTTTTTAATTTTTTAAGACTTGTTTTGTGGTCTAACATATAGTCTATCCTTAAGAATGATCCATGAGCTGAGGAGAAGAACATGTATTCTGCAGCTGCTGGAAGAAGTGTTCTATAAATATCTATTAGTTCTATTTGTTTATAATGCAGATTAAGTCCAATGTTTCTTTGTTTTTCTGTCTGAATGATCTGTCCAACGCTGAAAGTGGAGGTCTCCAGTGATTATTATGTTGGGGTCTTTCTCTCTGTCTTTAGCTCTGATAACATTTGTTTTATATTTCTTATATTTATATTTGTTTTATAATTCTGTTTTATGTTTCTCCAGTGTTGGGTGCATACATATTTAGAATTCTGATATCCTCTTGCTGAATTGACCACCTTATCATTATATAATGGCTTTCTTGGTCTCTTTTTACAGTTTTTGACTGAAATCTATTTTATTTAATAGAAGTATAGCTACGCCTGCTCTTTTTTGTTTCCATTTGCATGGCATATCTTCTTTCATCCCTTTATTTTCAGTCTATTTGTGTCTTTATAGGTGAAGTAGATTTCTTGTAGAGAACATATAGTTGGGTCTTGTTTTTTTTTTTTAATCCATTCAGCCACTCTATGACTTTTGATTGGAGAGTTTAGTCCATTCACATTCAATGTCATTATTGATAGGTAAGGACTTACTACTGCCACGTTGCTATTTGATTTCTGGTTGTTTTGTGATCCTTCCTTCCTTCTTTCCTTCTTGTCTTCCTTTGTTAAAAGTGATTTTCTCTGGTAGTGTGTTTTAATTTCTTGCCTTTTACTTTTTGTGTCTCTGTTGTAGGCTTTTTGATTTGAGGTTGCCAAGGGTTGCAAAAAACAGTTTATAACCAATTATTTTAAACATATGACAACTTTGCTCAAAAACAAGCAAACAAGCAAAGGAAAATATAAAAGAAATTCTACACTTTAACTCCACTCCCCACATTTTGACTTTTTATTGTTTCCAGTTATATATTTTTATACTATCTCTCAAAAAGTTAGTGTAGTTATTATTTTTCATAGGTTTGTCTTTTAGTCTCCCTACTCAAGATATAAGTGGTCTATATACGGCAATGACAACAACAGAGTGTTCTGTATTTGTGTACTTATTGTTACCTTTAGATAATTTCTTGTTGTTCATTTACGTCCTTTCCTTTCATATTGAATAACTACTTTTAGCATTTTTTGTGGGACAGATCTGGTGTTAATGAAATTCCTCAGCTTTTGTTTGTCTGGGAAAGTCATTATTTCTCCTTCATCTTTGAAGGATATTTTTGCAGGATATAATATTCTAGAGTTAAGATTTTCTTCCTTCAGCACTTTAAATATGTCATCACCACTCTCTTGGCCTGTAAGGTTTCTACTGAGAAGTCTTCTGCCAGATGTATTGGAGCTACTTTATACTTTGTTTTTTCCTTTTTTTCTTGCTTCCCTTAGGACTTTTTCTTTATCTGTGACATTTAGGGGCTTGATTATTAAATGCCTTGAGGTAGTCTTGTTTGGGTTAAATCTGCTTGGTGTTCTATGACCTTCTTGTACCTGAATATTGGTATCTTTCTCTAGGTTTGGAAAATTCCCTGTTATTATTTCTCTGAATAAATTTTCTACCCCAGTCTTTCTCTTTACCTCCTCTTTAAGGCGAATAACTCTTAGATTTGCCCTTTTGAGGCTATTTTTTAGATCTTGTAGGCATGCTTCAATTTTTAAAAATTCTTTTTTCTTTTTTCTCTTTTGTGTATTTTCAAATAACTTGTCTTCAACACACTAATTCTTCTGCTTGACTGATTCTGCTATTGAGAGTCTGATGCATTTTTTCAGTTTGTCAATTGGATTTTTCAGCTCCAGAATTTTTGCTTGATTTTTAAAAATTATTTCAATCTTTTTGTTAAATTTCTGTGATAGGCTTCTGAATTCCTTCTCTGTGTTGTCTTGAAGTTCATTGAACTTCTTCAGGACAGCTATTTTGAATTCTTTGTCTGAAAGGTCGCATGTCTCCACTATGCCAGGATTGGTCATTGGTACCTTATTTAGTTCGTTTGATGAAGTCGTATTTTCCTGTATATTCTTGATGCTTGTGGATGTTCATCAACGTCTGGGCCTTGAGGAGTTAGGTATTTATTTTAATCTTCATTGTCTGGGCTTGTTTGAACCCATCCTTTTTGAGAAGGCGTTCTAGATATTCAAAGGGAATTGAGTATTGTGATCTATTAAGTCTTTGGTTACTACAGCCATATCAGCACTGGTGGTGCCCCAAACCCAGTAATGCTGTGACTCTTGCAGGCTCCTGGTGGTATTGCCTTGGTGGACTTGGGTAAGATGTGGGAGAATTCCTGTATTACCAGGCAAAGTCTCTCACTCTTTTCCCTCCTGTGCTAGGCTGCTGGAATTGGGGGAGGAGTGACGTGCACACTCCCTTGTGGCCACTGTAGCTGGAACTGCATCAGGTCACACCTGAAGCCAGCCCAGTCTCATCCAAAGCCCATGGTGACTGTTGCCTGGCTACCTCTGATGTTTATTCAAAGCCCAAGGGATCTTTAGTTAGCAGGTGGTGAATGCTGCCAGGACTGGGTTCTTGCCTTCAGGGCAGCGTCTTTCCTTCTGGTCCAGGGTGGATCTGGAAATGCTACCCAGGAACTAAGTCTTGATCAGGGGCTTCAGGAGTCTGCTTCATACTTTATTTTACTGTGGCTGAGCTGGTACCCAAGTCACAAAACAAAGTCCTCTGAACTCTTCCCTTTCCTTTCCCAGGTGGAAGAAGACTCTCCTTGAGAGTTGCCTGGAGTTCAGGGAGAGGTGACACAGGCACTGGCTTGGCCACCACTGTCAGTGTCTCAAGGGGTCAAGTCCACGGGCTGGGCCAGCACAGCCACAGGAATTGCCCAAGACTGCAGCCTTCGTAGCTTGACTACCTTACAAATTTATTCCAGGACCCAGGCCGATTTTTTTAGCCAGTAGTTGTGTTAGGCAGAACTCAGGTTTTGGGGTGGTGGATTTCCCTCTGGCCAGGCTGGTCTAAAGGCTCTGTGGTGCTGGCAGAATTCTGCCCTGTACTGTGTTCCCCTGTGACAGGCCAGCCCTGAGTTCCAATGTGAAGTCCCGCAATCACTTCATTTTCTCTCTCTTGGGCACACAGATTCTCTCTCCCCTCAGCACTCTGGCACTGCCAGAGGATAGGGGAGGGGTGGTATAGGCAATGCAAGACTCTTTTCTGTCCTCTTAGTGTCTCTTTCCAGGTACTTAAAACCAGGTACTTTGATTGCTCACCTGGTTGTTGGTTCTTCTGAAGGTGTTTCCTTGCGTGGATAGTTGTTGAATTTGGTCTTCATGCCCAGGGACGATCACTGCAGGTTTCCGTTTGGCCATCTTGCTCTGTCCCCCTCTCCGCCTCCCTGTTTCTATCAGTTATAATTAAACCTGTGTTTCTCTGTTACTATATTGCTTTTAACATACTAAAAAAATAAAATGCCTTCCTATCTATACCTGGGGAATGAATGCCTCCTTGTGCAATAGAGAACCCTGAAATTTCAGTAGATTAATACAAAGAAGGCTTATTGCTTGACTACATCACTCTTTGGTGTGGGTTGGGCAGGTCTTCTGTGTGGCTTGTTTTCAAACACTGACTCATGGGCCAAGCTGATTTTTTCTTGGAATTCCACCATCTTGGAGTCATTTATTTGTAGCTGTGTGGACGAGAGAGAAAATACAGAAAAGGCACAGCAACTGCTGACAGCCTTAGCCTGAAAGTGACACAAATCACTTCCCCTGACATTCCATAGACTAAATTCTGTCATACAGTCCCACGGAACTAAAGGGAAGCTGAGGAATGTAGTCGTCTGTGGGCTCAGGAAGAGAACTGGGGAGGTGGATGTAGGCCTTGCCACTGTCATAAATTGTCATTCTGGCCATCCACACATTTCATTCTTCTCCAGATAAAATACATTCACCACCTCCTAAAAGGGGACACCTTCAGGTCTCATCCAGTCTCTGCAGCCAGCTCAAGTCCATTCTCCCGGGTTCTGAATGTGCTGAGTAGACATGTCATCCAAACACCCCTTCCCTTGAGGCACTACGTGTAGAGTTGGAGCAGGGTCAAAATACCCGCCGAGGAAACCGTCATTTGAAAAGGGGAGAATGTGCACGGCCCAGTCTCTAGTCTATTACATTCCCTAAGTCCTGTGGGTCAGGTGTGTGAAGTCCCCTGCCCCAGCAGTGAAGGGAATCCTTGAGTGGACACTGACTCCAGCCTCCAGGGGGCTCTTCCTCGTTCATTATCCCCTCGGCCTCGTCGGAAGTGAGTGTTGAGGGTCATGCCCTCCTTGGACCAGCCTAGCCTTTGAAACCTGCCTCCTGGTCATCGCAGTTGGGTGCCCAAGGGCTATTTAAGTCTTGAACAATCAAAGGTTTTTTGGTCCAGACTCAAAAACTTAGGAGGCTTCTGATGTCAGCTTCCACATCCCATTATTAACACCCAAGATTCTTTCTAGACACGTCTCTCACATTGACTTTACTTCTCTGCCTCTACCTCTGCGTCTCTCCCTTTCACCCGGAGGGCATCTTCCTTGAGGCTGTTGATAAAACTAAGGGCAAGAGATGACACTCTTAATACGCCTGTGTTAGTCTGGTTCCTCTGAGGCACAGGGACCAGGGAGGGATTAACCCACAGGATTTTATAAAGGGAAATGCCTATGAGAGAAAAAGGGCAGAAAGCTGGAGGAGGCTGGGAGAGCCTCGACCCTGCCATGGGAGCCTGACCTTGGGGGAAGGAGAGGGGTGGGGGTTGAGGAGGTGTCCTAGGCAGCTGTGCAGTCTTTCGCCAAGGAGTCGGGTGTCTCCCGGGAATGAGCCTGGTGTGCTCGGTCCAAGGCTGGGAGTGGCATCTGGGAAGCGCGGCCTTGCACACGCAAGAGCACAGAAGCTGCAGTTCTTGATCAGTGTTGCTCCCTGTAGCTGGAGGTGGATGAAGCACATTCTCATGGCCACCAAAGAGCTTTGTGCCCTGGGTCACTTTATTCACCTTAGGAGTGAATAAAGGCTCTGGGCTCTGTCATGCAGAACCTTTAAAAATCCCATTTCCTGCAGTTTGAGCCTGGAAGAAGATGAGATGGTTTTTGCAATCCTACAGACTCCCAAGCTTCTGTCTTTCTACCGCCTTTCATTTCTGCTTGCAAAGCACTCAATTCTTTCTTGATCCCATTTCTTTCCCTTAGAACTTGGCCAAACATAGCCACTAGCATCCAGCACACACTACTGACATTCTATTTTCCAACCTCTTCCCTTAGAAGGACAAGCTCAGAAAACGTGCGGATCTTCCTTTTAAGTTACGGTGTCTGACATTTCAGATGTTTTGCTGCTGCATGACGTGGACCTCCAGCTGCCACGCACCACCCAAGTGCTAAGGCAGTGACACGCAGTTTATATTTCTGTTTCAGCAGCACCCCACTTTTGGGATAGATTTCCATTTTAGTCATGGTAATCGGTGGAATCTATTGCAATAGGTTGAATATAACGTGAGTTTATTTCTCGTTTGTGTTATAGTCCGCGGTGGGCCAGGGAGACTCAGGGCCCCAGGCTGCTTCATTTTGCAGCTCCACCATCTCCAGTCCCTTGTTTCCAGCCAGCG
The DNA here is from genome assembly GCF_020740605.2 of Lemur catta. Lineage (NCBI taxonomy): Eukaryota > Metazoa > Chordata > Mammalia > Primates > Lemuridae > Lemur > Lemur catta. The sequence goes on along the minus strand of NC_059141.1, from coordinate 62,620,475 downwards.
GACAGGAGGGGGAGGGTGCAGACGGGGCTCCCCACCCCTAACAGCCTCAGCCCAGGAGTGACACAGGTCACTTCCTTTGGGGAGTACTACAATGTCACTTGATGTTCTCTGCTGAAAAGCTCAGGAGAGCTTGGCCTCGGACGCCCGTTCCAGCCTTGGACGCCCGCTCCTGCAGGCTGGCTTGGCCATCGTGCTGCTCCCTGGAGGGAGAGGGAGGAGAGAGAGTCATGGACCCGCCTCAGGCCAGTGTCTCTCTGGAATCCTTTTTGTAGACGACAATGTTATGTAGAGTGATGCGATGGTTGTGTACCCTCGGCCGGCTTAGGTATCGCTTACTAATTGGAAATCAAACCTGTTTCTTCTTCCTTCTCTTGTGAGGCAGCGAGTGACAAGCACATCCAGTGGCTCCTGGGGGCAGACGGCGAGGTCTGGGTCTGGATCATGGGAGAAGGCCCCGGGGACAAGCCCTACGAAGAGATCTCCGAGGAGCTGATTGCAGAGAGGGCGCGGCTGCAGGCACAGAGGGAGGCCGAGGAGCTCTGGTGAGGGGGGCTGGGGGTACGGCTGCGTCCAAGCGAAGGACGATTGGTTGTGGGTGGGAGGGAGGTGCCAGTCAGCTGGCTGGCTATTTTGAGCTCTGCTAAGATCAGGTGGCCATCAGAGTCTTGCATCAGGTTCAAATCCTGGCTCTGCCAATTGGTAGTTGGCTGAACTGGGGCCTCAGTTTTCACATCTGTAGGGTGGGCCTGACGACACTGTGCCCATACGGATCCAGTTTGTGTTCACCGAGACGACACATACGACATGCTTTTGCTTTTTCCCTCACTGGGTTGCCACGGGGACAATACTGCAGTTTGGATTCACGTTTGTCATCAGCTTGTTCCTTGTCATGTTACCCATGGTTCTCACACAGGATGACATTTGAGCCCTGGTGAGGTTTGGAGCCCTCCTTTCATAAGCAACTTTTAACATTTTTTTGCCAAACATGGAGATCTATGTGATGTTGACCCCAACACTTGCCCCCAATTTTTTTTACTCACCCTTGACTTGAAGCTCGATCCCCCTAATTTTTAATGACAGTGTTTCAGTTGTAAAATTGTGAAAACATGTAAACAACACTGAAAACTATAAAAAATAAAGCACAACCCACACCCACCACCGGATAACCACAGTGAGCATTTAGGTGCTGTACGCTTTGCAAACTGACAGATTGATTACTGTAGATCCACAATGCTTCTTGAGATTACTATGTAGTACAGACATTATGTTACATGAGAAACCCAACTATTTGGCCTTCTTGACAGACATTTGAGTAGCCTAGCATTTTGTATGTTATAAAAATCCCCTGGTAAGCATTTTTTACATCCACCCTTGTACACTTGAGTGAGAATTGGGATTTCCTGGTGTTATTTTCCCAGCTTCCAGAACAGTTCTGCTGATGGACACTCCCCTATGTGAGAATGCCCGTTTCTCCCCACCTTTGCCAACACTGGGTTGTGCTGACCTTCGATATTTGCCATTCTGATAGACCAAGGAAAGACTGCTCATCATGTTACTTCAAGTTCTGTTGCTATGTGGCCCTTCAGTTTTTCACACGAGCTCACACCTGGTGGTCCTCTCTTGGAAGGAGACAGAAGGAGGCAGAGATCACCAGGAAGTTTCGGGATGCTCTGGCCAATGAGAAAGCCCGGATCCTGGCGGAGAAGTGGAAGGTGGAGATGGAAGATCGCAAGGCTGCCAAAGTCCTGGAGGAACGCATCCACGAGGAATTCAAGGTGGGCCAGTGCTGGGGGCCCTGGGTGCGGCCACCCGGGGCTGACCTCTGGTGTGGACCTGCCGTCGGCCATTGGTTGGTACTGGGTGCTCTATGGGAACAGAGATCCGGCATGTCTGAGCTGGAGGGAACTTGACACACCACCTGGGCCAGTCCACTTCTTGTGGTACAGATGAGGAAACTGAGGGTCAGACAGGGAAAGAGGCTTGCCAAGACCATGTATGGTAGTGGCTGGGGATAGAGTCAGGATCGGAACTCAGGCCTTCTGTATCCCAAACCAAGGGTCCTGAAATGAGGCCTAGAAAGAGCTGGATTTCTGGTCAGAACAGCCTGTGATCCAGTTCCAACATTGCTGCTTACTGCTGTGTGACCTTGGGAAGCTTGCTGAACTTCTCTGAGCCTCCACTTTCTTGGTTGTAATATTAGGGTAATAATAACACTCTACTTGAGGTTTTTATGAGGATTCCAGGAGATGCTATATACACACTTTCTGGCTCAGAATAGGGAGTTATTGGTCTGTTGTCAGGTGCTGGCTAGAAAAAAATAGCAAGTTTTTCTGGCAACACTGAGCTTTTTCAGGCAGACATTTTAACGGAGACCTAGAGTCATCCTAGGAACATGACCTTATGCTGGTAAAAGCCACGCTAGAGTTTGGCCAAGTCTCTTAGCGCAGGGGTTTGGATGGAGTTGTTATGTATGTGCAGAGAGTTCTGCAGTTGTCAGTATATTGATGTCATTTGCCCATTTAAAAAATTTGAAAACCCTTTTCTCCCTGTGTAATAATGAGATAGTGAGGACACTGACCTTTTAAAATCACTTATGTTGCAAATATTTTTCTCAGTGTTGTTTTTTCTTAATTTTGGTTTTGGCATTTTCAGATGTACAGAAGATTAACATTTTTATTAACCCTATCTATCAATCTTGTTTTTATTTAGTATTTGTTTCATGCTTAGAAAGATCTGTGCTGCTACAAGCTTATAAAAGAATCAGCATTGTTTTATACATCTTTCACGATTTTATTTCTTTACATCTAGTTTTCCTTCACTTTAGAGGGTGGTGTGATACAGGGCTCTAACTTCATTCTCTGCCAAATGGTCCGCCAGTTGTCCTGATATTATTTATTGTGTAATCTATCCTCTCCCTCCTCACTGGACTTGCTGCCTTGATGGGATTCTTACTTTCTACTCACTTCTGGGTCTCTCTTTGTGGATTTTTCTTCTCTGATTTATTATTCCTGAGCCAGACTTAATTGTTTAATGATTATAGATTTAAAATAAATTTTAACATCTGTTAAGGACAGAACCCTAACATTACTCTTCACTTACAAAATGTCCCTTGTCTAATGATACCCATTTTTTTCTGCCAGGGAAACTTTTGAATTATTTTGTCACTGTCCTCCCCACCCCCAACAACACAGTAATTTTCATTGATATTGGAGATTTTTACAACATCGAATCACTGAATCTTCTTGTTCAGGAATGTGGTATGTTTCTCCTGTTATTTAGAGCTTCTTTTTGTCTTTGTTAAAAATTTTTTTAACACTGTAAATGCACTGGCCACATAATCACAAACATTTTCAATCATTTATAAATACCTATGTGCTATTATTTTGGACCTTGGTAAAATTTATTTTCCTTAAAGGCTCCACATTTATTTTTTAGTTAAACCTTATATTTAATACTTTTTGTTGCTATTGTGAATGAGATTGTCCCCATTATTTTTAGACCCATTGCAATTGCTAGTTATATATTTGTATTGTTATTGATGTCCTTATCTAACTTTCCCATGAGTTGTAATTTTCTTAGGAGAGTCTTTTGAGTTTTTAAGTGAAGCAATATTTAGTCTTCAAACATTTTATTTATTTAGAAAAATTTCAAACATGCAGAAAAAGTGAAAGAAAAATAAAAGGAACACTCATACATTCTCCATTTAAATTCACTAATGTTAATATTTTACCACATTTGTGTTCTGTCTCTATTTATCTATTTATATACACACACATGTATACTTTGATGTCGCTATGATTTTACTAAACAATTTGAAAGGAAGTTGCAGACATCACCCAGGGGTTAGCAAATTCTTTTCTGTAAAGTCCAGATAGTAAATATTTTAGGCTGCAAGAGCCACACTGTCTTTGTCACGACTATTCAACTCTGCCACTGTGGCTCAACAGCGGCCGTGGACAGTATAGAAATGAAAGGGTGTGGCCGTGTTCCAGTAGGACTATAGACATCTGCCAGATTTGGCCTGGGAGCCTGGGTTTGTGGACTCCTAATAAAACCCTAAGTAGTTCAGTATGCATCTCCCATGAGGAAGGACGTTTCCCTGCATGGCAGAATAATCACTGTCACACCTATTGAACAATAATTCCATAATAATATTTCAAATCCAGATATTTAGTTTACACTGCTGGATTTTGCATGTGATTATTTAAGTCTGCTGGGGAGGAAAATTCTTTTTCTGTATCTCTAACAGTGAGAGTCACCTGTTCTAATTTCTGGCCTCCCTCTTCCCCAGACAGGGGCTGAGCCCCAGGTGCTGGAAGGGCGGCTCCATGGAGCTGGGGGCCTGGGGCTCTGTTCACAAGCAGACCGTGGAGGGATTGAGTTGCAGTGGAGATTTGCTGGTTGATGGCTTTCTTGAGAACCTCAGTGACGGGGGGGGGGGGGGGGGGGGGGGGGGGGGGGGGGGTGAGAAACTGTGGGACGCTCTGTGCCAGGGCTCACAGGGGCCCACTAAGGCCATCTGGTCAGGCTCTAGGTTTACTGAGGGACTCAAACAATTTGGGTAGTATTTTGGTTTTTTTTTCCGGTTCAAAAATTAATTTGCTAAATGTGATTGTTTAAGCTCTATTAGCAATAGTAATCCTGATTTGATATGTCTTCATTTCTGGGAGCCTCAGGCATGTGAGTCACGTCAGAGAGGCCCTGGAGGGGCTCATTAGGGCTGTTTCTGTCAGTAACATCAGATCAAGGACGCTGGAGTTGAATAGTCTGGGTTTATGAGCTGGGATATTTTTTGTTAGATCTGCCTTTTGTTTTGTTGAGCTCCTCATCACAGGAAATAGTTAAGCATAGGCTGAAACATGTCTCCAAAGGTTTCTGTGGTAAATTAAATGTGGCTGGTGGCAAATTCTTTGCCCCTTCCTCCTTTGAGAGTTGGGGGTCTATTTCCCCACCCTTGAGTCTATGCCAGCCTTGTGACGAGCTTTGACATATAGAATGCAGCAGAAATGACTCCTGTAACTCTTACGGAAAGGCTATAAGAGATTTGCAGCTTCTACTTTTACCTCTCTTGCAATGCTCCCCATGCTTGGAAGCTGCCCCAGAAGAAAACCTATTACCCCAGACTGCCATACTGGAAGGAATCCCATGCAACCATGCAGAGAGGAAGGGGCTAAGTGGAGGGACACCAAGGCACCAGACAATGAGTGAAGGCTTCTGGGTTCTGCAAGCCCATCCCAGTGAATGACTCCAACCAAGTGATTGACCTCAGCTGATACCATGTGGAGCGGAAGAGCCAACCAGCCAAGCCCTGCCTGAATTATCAACCTATAGAATCATAAGCTAATAAAACGGTTATTGTTTTAAGCCATTCAATTTTCTGGTAGTTAGTTACTCAGCAATAGATAACCCAAAATAGCTTTACCAAAAGGATTTATGCATCTAAACTAATCTAAGAGATTAGCTTAGATAACTTTTATTGTGTCTTTCAACACCAAAATTCTAACATTCTATGAGTCTTGCATGTAGGAACTTACCAACAACCTTCATTTAATACTTTCATTCTTTCTGAGACTCTATGAGGACGTTGTTTGTTGGGGCGGGAAGGAGAGAAAGTATAAACTCCCTGATCTCAAAAAGCTCACACAGTGCCAGGAGAGGGAAAGACAATTCCATAGGCAACCCTAAGCCCCAGCCACACCAAAGGTCCTATAGTGGGGAACAAAAGAGTATCTTTGTGAGTCTGAGCATGAGCAAAGGCAGGAGAAGCGAAAGGAAATACATAGAACAATGAATGGTCTGCCAGAGGGAGAGAAAAAAAGCCCACCCACAATGGGCAGAACCAGATGTAAACTTGGAAAGGCAGGTTGTGGAGTCCTTAAATGCTATGTTAAGGGGGTGGACTGTCCTCCGTGGGCAGAGCAGGATCTTGATACAAAGAGGGGCATGACTGGATCAAGTTTTAGGAGCATAACTGGTGCCAATGGTGTGATTCAAGTGATGAAAGCTTGTGGGCAGGGAGGCCAGGTGGGAGTTTTTGCAATGATCAAGGTGTGAAATGACAAGGGTCTGGACAGAGTGTGTGACAATGGCGAAGGAGAGAAGGGATGTACATAGAGAAAAGGTGGTGATGAAATCAACAGGGCTTGGCATCAATTAGATGTTGAGATGAGGGAAAGCAAAGAGCAAAGGTGTCAGAGTCCCAGGCCAAGGGAAGGGGGGAGGGTGCACCCTCCTGCCATGAGGAGCTGGAGAGGAGGTAAAGGCTTGCAGGAAGGTGGAGGTGCTTGGATTAACTACGCTGAGGAGGGAGAGGGGTGGAGGCTGGAGGAAAGAAAAGAACCAGGGTGAGAAGCCTGGTGCCGGAGGGAGGTGGGTGGGCTCACTTCGGGCCACTTGTGTTGTGGATATAGGCAGCTTCTGCTAATTTTCTGGGTCATAGAAAAGGTAACATTGACAATTCCTTTTAGAAAATGGAAAAAAAAAAAAAAATCCCAGAATCTTTGTGTAGGATTACAGAGGGAACTTTAAGATAAAAGATAGAGACAGCTGGAAACCTGTTTTTTAAAACCATTCTGCTGTGGCTGGTGCCATTTGAATGTAATTTACATGCATATAAAAGTGCTTCTGTAGGAAAAAAACAGATCATGAGGCCAGATAAAATTTGCATTTTTTTCCCTCCTGTTTTCTTACTCCCAAGACAGATTCTAGATGTGTCTTCCTCTGCGCAAGACCACTGAACAAGGATCCTGCTCTCTCCCTCTCCCTGGGGTCCTGTGACCCTCTTTCTCCACTTCCAAGGTGAATGCTTGAAGAGAAAAAAGGAATGAAGGAAGAATCTATTATGTAGATGTCCCTGGGTAGGTGGAAGAAAGATTGATCTTGTCTTATCTCCGTTCTGCACCTGGGAAGATAACTTGTAATCATTAGTGTGGAATCGAACAGACTTTAGTTTTAGGAGCTAGACTTAGCCTGCAGACCTGAAGTTATAATTTGCATGTCCTTGTTTATGGGAGGCCCACAAGGAATTTCCTTATGGATGATTTGTGGGGAAGTCCTTGTAGGTGCCTGAGGCTTTTTACCTTTCTGTGATCTGGCTAATGCCTAATGTTAATAACATTTATTCATTTGAGAAAGGGTGTTGCATGACTCAGCCTCCAGGCTTGACCTTCCTTTATGCATAAGGAGCATAAGGAGTTGGGGGTGGTCCTGAGATTTTCGTGTCCTGGAAGGGTCATCTGGGCCATCTCCATTCCCTCCCCCAGGTGCCTGGACAGTGGCCAGCCTCTCCACTCCACAAGGGCTCTCTTGTCACGATCTCCCATCACATCCTGTGGCACATCCAGAAGTCTCTTGTGGCTTCTGTGTCCTTATCTTTTGTGATGTCTCAGCAGCTTCAGCTCAGTTTACCACTCCCTTTTCCTTGAAATACTTTCTTTTCTTGGCTGTCCCCAGACTTGTTCCTTCCAGGTTTTTATCCTACCCCTTGGCCTTCCTCCCCTTCTCTGGCTCCAGCTCTTTCTCTCAACTTCTAAATGGTGGAGTGACCCCACACCCTGGTTGCTTACCCTTAATTGACTCTGTTTCTCTCAGTGACATCATTAAGTCCCATGGCTGAGCAACAACGTGTGTAGCAGATGATCTCTCGGTCGATATCTTCAGCCTGAAGCCCTAGGCTCTTGCATCCCCCTGCCTATAGCAGAGGGTGGCATTTCACACTCATCCAAAATAACATTTTGACTTTTTTTCACTCCAGCTGCAGTGGATAATTCCATACTCAAAAATGCCCACATGTTTTGCAACACTGGGGACTTTGCCCTGGTGGTTCCCTCTGCCTGGAAACTTGCTGTCCCTGATTGTCACTGGGCTGCCTCCTGCTTATTGTTCTGGTCTCAGATTACATCACGGCTTCTGAGAGGGCTTCTGGTCACACAGCCTAAAGGAGCCTCCTAGACTGTCACTTACACTGTTTTAATTCTTCGTATACTCTTTATTATTTTGTGATGTTTCTTGATTTCTAATTTATTTGCTCAGTGTTTCCCCCAACTGGGAGGCAAGCTCTGAGAGCATACATAATTGCTGAACAATTAGAAAAAGCCACTTAACTTCTTTAGCCCTTAATTCCCAACTCTTAGAGAGTGGGTCATAAGGAAGTTGGAATTTTGTCTGCCTTTTAAAAGATTAAAAAGTTGATCATCAGATTAGAGAAAAGTTCTCCATTAAGCCATGTCAGAAGCAACAAAAATCTTGTCATCTTTAAAGTGAGGGATTAAAAATTCACAGTTACCTCCCCTTTCCCCCTGTTGATCCATTAAAATAGTATCAAAGGACTGAAAAAGTTGTAAACCGTAAGGACTGGAAGACAGAGAGGAGGGAGAATAGGCGATGTTCAGAGGTGTTTGGGAGCTGGAAGACACAGGGAGCTGGAAGACACAGGGAGCGTGGTGAGGGTCCAGTGGGGGCCTGCAGGGAGTGTCACCGAAAACCCAGCACTTGTCCTTGAGGCTGCATCAGAAGAATGAGAACAAGCATTTTGGGGAGGAGGAAAGAGAAATTTTATTACTTTGCCAGCAAAGGAGGAAAAACAGTAGACCTTCTTGTCTCAAAATCCACATTTCCTGAACCTAAGCAGAAACACAGAGCTTTTAAAGGGAGGGTCCCTCAGTTCTAGGCTACTGTGGGTAACTATTCTAATCGTCCCACCTCTGCCAATGACAAAGCCTGTGAACTCTGCCAGCCGCCCACCCGGGGGGCTGGTGCCACCTGGGATGGCTGAGTTATCTCTTTTAACAAAGGACTTGACCTGTCTCAAGGATGCAGGCCAGGCTGCAGTTCCCAAAAAGTGTGGGGAAGTTTTAAAGAGACAGAAAATATATTTTTTCTTCAGGCCTTTCCTTCTGTTACTTATTCCGCACCCTCAGTTCTACCCTTCCATATCTGTGGGACGAGGGGATGCTACTCTGTTACAGGAGCAGCTGGGCGCAGTGAGGCAGCTCAGCCCAGAACCCCCCAAAGCCTAGGACTTGGAGGCACCGGGTACCGCGGGGGATGGGGCTGAGAAGGTGGGAGTGGCTGGGCCCGAATGTCTCCCTTTTCCCCCATTTCTTCCAGACTACTCTGTCCCTCCCTCTGACCAGAAGGAGATGGGAAGTTGAAAGGAAAAGGTTCAGGGCTCAGCTTATCAGCAGAGCAGAGAAGGCAGGAGAAGGGCAGGTGGGAAACGGGGATCGAGTAAAAGTCTGAACTCTGAATGGTGGGACCTGCAGCCAGGGTTGCCCCTCTGGTGTACGGGGTTGGCAAACATTTTTTGTGGGGTCTTTGTCTATATTGGAGATTTGAGCCACATAAAATCAGCCTGTTAGCACTATTCTGATGACCCGATCTCATGTGATCCTGTGATAAAAATGCTGTTCTGGCCAGCAGGAATCATCTGCCTGCCAGGCCACCCTCTTGGGACCGGGGTCCACCCACTGGGCTCCAGGATGACTCTGTAAATATGAATCCTGGGGTTCCTTGGGGCATCTGGTCAACCCCCATCATGGATGCAAAGGCCAGGGAGCACCCTGAAGGGAAGAAAGGGGGGCCAGGGCTCACACAGGACCTGGCCTGGCCATGGGGGACCTTACCTGGACAGCACTGCCTGCCCCTACCGTCCTGGGGGGACTATTTCTGGCCAGTCCTCAGGGGAAACTTGAGGAGGAAATTTACAAAGAGGGCACTTTAAAACATGTGTTCCCATGCAGCATGGGGCCCAGGCCAGGGACCCTGCTTGATCGGGCAGTCTCCCCACCGACTCCTGGAATGTCGGTGCTCAGACATCACTCAGGAGGGATGGAGGAGCAGGCACAGAATAAGCTCAGAGCAAGGACCTCTAGAGGCTGACACCTGAGGGTCCCTCAGTGAAATGGCTGGTTTCTCAGACGATTGCCCTTGAGTGACGCCCACCTGTCAGTGAAGCCCGGAGCACACCCTCCGAGCCTCCTGTTCACACGTGTACTTCTTCTCTCTTGAGTACAGTCTGAGGAAAACCTTCCACATGAACGACAAGCACCAAATCAAACAAACTTAAAACCATGCAATCACAGGGGAAGAAAAAGCTCTAAAATCCTGAGAGAGAGGATTTATTGCATTCATAAAACAAGTATAAGATACAATGAAGAGTCAGGGACAGCCAAAGAAGAAGAAAGCTTGGAAATTGCAAATGCAATGGCTGAAATAAAAAATTCAGCAGGTTTGGAAGATAAAGTCAGTGAAATCAACCAGGAAGCAGAGCAAAGAAGACAAGTGTTGGAAAGCAAGAGAGAAACGGCAAGGCTGTTAGGGGATCGAATCGAGAAGACCAGCATTTAACAAATCGGAATTCTATAAAGAAAAATGAGAAATGAAAGGAGAAGAAATTATCAGGAAATCCTAAGCAAAGATGTATTAAACTGGAAAGACAAGAGACTCTAAATTGAAATACGCTGGAGTGTCCAACATGATCAATGAAAGAAAACGCCCTCCAAGACCCATCCTTTAAAAATGTTCAGAACATCAGTGTTAAAGGGACCCTAAAGGCTTCCAGGGCGGAAAATGAAAGGCTTGTGCAGAAGGATGAGAAGGAGAGTGGCAGTGTTGGATGCTAGAAGACAAGGAAGTCTTCACGATTCTGTAGGAAAATGATTTTTCATCAAATTCTATGCTCAGCTAAATTAACAATTACATGTGAAAGTAGCATATAGATATTTTTAGACGAGTGAAGACTCAGAAAGTGTCTCTGTGCATCCTTACCTGAGAAACATTGTAAGATATGTCGCTGCAAAATGAGGGCACGGCCAAGACAGAAGCAGGGGCCCCGACTCAAGGAAGGCTGGCCGTGGGGCTTGGTAGGGTGGATGCAGAAGAGCTGTAGGTAGCAATCAGCTCAGGTTGGAGAGGAAGGAAAGATGTCACCTGGGGCAGGGGTATCCCTTGGAAAAAGATAAATATTGTATCATCTGTTATAAGAAAAAAATCACTTGGGTAAACACAGAAAAAATTTACTACAGCTGAGAGAAGTTTGGGAAAATCTGATATTCAGCTTCAAGATAAAACAATTATTAACCTGGGAAAAAACAGAAGAAATTATTGGAAAGAAAAATCTGTCATATGATCAAATTTTACTGACTGTAAGATGCCATCAATTGTGAAAACATTATTTCACAAAGAAAACCTGTTGCCTATTAAAAAGGCAAGCTGTGCATTGTAAGACACGCTCACATTTCAGAGATGGTAAGAAGTTTAACAATGTACGTCTTGAAATTGGTGAAAATAGCACCCTATTTGACTTTGTCGTGAACTATATGCTGATTATTGATTTAGCCACAAATTGTGATGCAGGTTTATTGTGAGGCTGAGGAGAGGGAAGGTTTGTGTTCACCTCTGTGGGAGGGTACGTGCTAAACACAAAGTGCATGTACGAAGAAAGAAAGGCAGCAGTTAATGTCTAGAATTGGTAAGTCAAGAATTAGCAGCGTTAATCAGAAATATGGATGTAACCACTTGAAGGAACAGCTAACATAGTTGAAAATGGTGGCTCTGGGCACTGGCGTAGGCCGGGTTGGGTTGCGCTGGGGTGAAGTGATTCAGAGAACTGCTGATTTTCGTTTGAAGCCTTGGCTCTTGAGGTATGTGTACCATGTACATGTTACCTGGATGTAAACAAAGGTAGAAGAAGATACACACATGCACATGTGTGCACACAGACACACACACACTTTTTTGGAGCTTAAAAGTGGGTCAGAATGGGAGATTTAGGGTCCCAAGCCTACTATCTCTTTAAAATATCTTATCTAGACTTCAGGTTAAGACTTGATCGTATCCTGCTCAGTTGGCCTCCAGGATGACCAGGCATCCCTCCCAGTTCCTTCCCTCCCTCTACCTGCAAAATGGAAGCCCAGAGTGGCCCAGAGCTCTCTTATCTTTGCAGCTCGCTGCAGCGCGCACACATTGCTCCACAGCCACGTCGCCCAGGGGGAACGACGGCCACCTGACACGCGCAGAGACTGAGGCTGGAGGGGCCACCGCTGCCTGCTCAGCCCGACCTCCTGCAGAAAACCAAAGGCACTTATCCTCTCTCTGAAGTCGGTCACGGTCACCTAATATTCTGTCCCCATGACATTTTAGAGGAAAGAGGAAGAGGAGAGGAAGCGAGGCGAAGAGCAGATTCGCCTCCAGGAAGAGCAGAGGGCGAAGGAGCTCTACTGGACCCTGAAGCAGGCCCAGCTGCACTGCCAAGCCAGCGAGAAGGAGGAGCGCGAGTGGGAAGAGCAGCGTGAGTAGAGCTGGCGGCCGGGACGGGAGGCCGCCCCCGTCTGCCCACCCCCATCCCCACGCTTATTTGCGTGCTCAGCAGTTCAGTGCACTCATGCACCCCGTGCCCCTTTACCTGGGGCCAACCATGTGCATGGCCCTGCTAAGGACCCAGAGGGTAAGGGCTCTACCCTCGAGGAGCTTACCTGCCCATTGGGCAGAGGGATGGGAGATTTCTTATATTAAAAAATAAAATCCTACATTTACTGAGTAGCCAATAATTTCCTGGCTCTGTGCTAAGCCCTGGAGATCCAGAGATGAGGAATCATGGCCTTTATCTTGGAAGAAGTCACTGATGACAGCAGCAGGTAGACACATAGGCTAAGGGCTGTGAGGGAGGATGCAGCACATGCCATTGCAGCCCAGAGTGGCCATCCTGGTGGGCTTCCAGAGGAGGTGTCCTGAAGTGAGTCTTGGTGGTGACACAGGAATAAGTGAGTCACAGAGGCTGGGCAGGGCACTCCAAGTGGAGGCTCCAGCATGTGAAAAGACATGGTGACAACGGAATGTGGCCTGCCTAGGAAGTACGGGATGGCGAAAACTTGGAGAGTGGCAGGGGTGGTGAGAAGTTAGGTGGGAAGGGGAACGTGGAACCGGGTTTGGAGGGTGCTGTTTTACTATGTGCCTGGGATTTGTTTGAATCAGGTGTGGTAAGACATGCAGGCCCAGAAATGATTCTGATGAAGGAAGAAGCTTTTACTCACGATCCCCAGAGATAGAAGGCATGGTACGCCATGCAGGGCCATGCGGGGAATCACCAGGGTTGGTCAGAAGGCAGAGGGGTGGGGGCAAAATGTGGGCAAGAGCTATTATTATGGTTTCCTTGGGAAAGGTAAGGCGAGGCAGGCTTGGGATTCTCTGGCTTGAATAATTTTAGTGGGCTCTGGGGTGTAGGGGTTGGTTCTAGTTTTGTAGCATCTGGCCCTGGGGAGATTAGGGCAGACAGATGCTGGCCTGGAGTGTAAGAGACTGATACAGGAGGTGGTTGGGGGACGTGGGCTTTGGATTGGATGGTTTGCATATAAAGGTGCACTTGCAGGCAAGTCCTTTCCTGTCACTTAGAATTGGCTAGCTCTGGATGGGGCAGTCTCTCCAGAATCAGCAAGCTCTCAGATGTCAAAACATCAGAAACTGGCCGGGTGAGGTGGCTCACGCCTGTAATCCTAGCACTCTGGGAGGCCGAGCCGGGAGGATCGCTCGAGGTCAGGAGTTCAAGACCAGCCTGAGCAAGAGCGAGACCCCATCTCTACTAAAAATAAAAGGAAATGATTTGGACAGCTAAAAAGATATATATATATATACAGAAAAAATTAGCCGGGCATGGTGGTGCATGCCTGTAGTCCCAACTACTCGGGAGACTGAGGCAGGAGGATGGCTTGAGCCCAGGAGTTTGAGGCTGCTGTGAGCTAGGCAGACGCCACGGCACTCTACCCCAGGCAACAGAGTGAGACTCTGTCTCAAAAAAAAAAAAAAAAAAAAATCAGAAACTGCAGAAAATAAAAAGGCATGGTAAATACAGGTGGACAGAGGGGAACTTCTGAAGGTGAGTGACACGATTCTAGCAGGGTTTAGGACTGAAAGCCAGGAGGAGGCACTTGCAATGTACACTTTAGAGACACTTGGAACTAGGGCCACACAGGGAGAACAGAAATGAGAAGTGTCCTCTGCCCGCCACACTCTGGCTCTCAGCATGTCTTAACCTTATGCCAGATTCCTTCAACAGACTTTTCAGGCTACTTAAAAAAAATTGAGATGTAACTTACATACCATAAAACTTGTTCTTTAAAGTGTACAATTCACCAGTTTTTAGTACGCTCACAAAGTTGTGCATCCATCACCAGTGTCTAACTAGAACATTTTGATCACTTCACAACAAAACTCTGGAACCAATGGCTGCTACTCCTCCCTCCATTACATCCCTGGAAACCACTAGTCTAATTTCTGTCCCTATGGATTTGCTTATTTATAGACATTTCATATAAATAGAATCATATATTATGTGGCTTTTTGTGTCTGACTTCTTTCATTTAGCAAGTCTTCAAGGTCCATCCATGAAGTAGCATATATCATTCCTTCATTCCTTTTTGTGGCTGAATAATATTCTAATGTATGCATATACCATATTTTTGCTTATTCGTTTATCAGCTGATGAACATTTGAGTTGTTTTCACTTTTTGGCTATTTTGAATAATGTTGCTCTGCACATTTGTGCACAAACTCAGTTCTTCTGGGTATATACCTAGGAGAGGAATTTCCAGGTCATGTGGTGTCTCACTCCATTTTCTGTTGCTATAGCTGAATATCTGAGACTGGGTAATTTATAAAGAAAAGAAATTCATTTCTTACAGTTCTGGAGGCTGGGAAATCCAAGGTCTAGGAGCCACATCTGTTGAGGGTCTTCTTGCTGGTGGGGACCCTGCAGAGTCCTGAGGCAGAGAAGGACATCACATTGGGAGGGGATGTGCATTGGGCACCAAACTGGCTTTTATAACAGACCCACTCGCTTGATAACTAACCCACTCCTGTGATAACCCATTAATTCATTAACCCAGGAATCCATGAATCCATGAATGGATTAATCCAGAGCCCTTGTGATCCAATCACCTCTTAAAGGCTTCACCTCTTAATACTGTTACACTGGGGATTTTCAGTCTGAGTTTTAGAGGAACAGACATTCAAACCTTGCATATGGTAACAATGTTTAACATTCTGAGTAACTGCCACACTGTTTTCCAAAGTGACTGCACTATTTTATATCTCTACCAGCAATGTGTGAGGGTTCTAATTTCTTCATATCCTTGCAAACACTTGTAATTGTTTGTGTGTTTTTTTTTTTAATTTCAGCTCATCATGGGGGTACATAGGTTCAGGTTATATACATTGTCCATGTCCTGCCAATCCCCCTGAGTCAGAGCCTCAAGCGTGTCCATTCTCCAGACAGTGCGCCTGGCACTCACCATGTAGTCATACCTCCATCCCCTCCCCCCCCACATCCCCGAGTCAGCACCTTCAAGCATGACCATTCCCCAGATGGTGCACAACGCACTCATCATGTAGGCGTACACCCATCCCCTCCCCCCACCCCCCATCTCAGTCTGATATCCAATTGGTATCCTTCCCCGATGTGCATTTAGTGTTTGTGTTTTTTATTATAGCCATTCTAGTGGGTGCGAACTAATATTTCATTGTGGTTTTGATTTGTATTTCCCTAATGACTAATGATGTTCAGCACCTTTTGATGTGCTTTATGGCCATTTGTATATCAATTTTGGAGAAATGTCTCTTCAAGCACTTTGCCCATATTTGAATTTTGTTGTTGTTGAGTTGCAAGAGTTCTTTATATATTCTGGATATTGATCCCTTATCAGAGATATGATTTGCAAGTATTTTCTCCCTTTCTTCGAATTGTCTTTTCACTTTGTTGATAGTGTCCTTTGAAGCACAAAATTTTTAAATTTTGATGAAAAGTCCAATTTATTTATTTTTTGGTTGCTTATGATTTGTGCCATATCTAAAATACATTGCTTAATCCAAGGTTACAGTGGCTTACACCTCTCTTTGTTCTAAGAGATTTATAGTTTTAGCCCTTAAATTTAGGTCTTCTCTCCATTTTCAGTTAATTTTTGTGTGAGGTAGGATTCCTACTTAATTTTTTTAATATGTGGCCATCCAGTTGTCCAAGCACCATTTGTTGAAAAGACTGTACTTTCTCCACTGGATGGTCTTGGCACCCTGTTGAAGATCAATTGACTGAAAATGTAAATGTCTATTTCTGTCCCCTCAATTGTATCCCACTGATTTATTTGTCCATTCTTATGTCAGTACCACACGGTCTTGATTACTATAGTTTTGTAGTATGTTTTGAAATTGGGCAGTATGAGACCTCCACGGTTGTTCTTTTCCAGGATTATTTTGGTTATCCTGGGCCCCTTGTATTTCTGTATAAATTTTAGCATCAGCTTGGGAATTTCTGTAATAAAGCTAGCTGGGATTTTGATAGTGATTCCATTGAATCTGTAGACAATTTGGAGAATGCCGCCATCTTAACAACACTTAGTGTTCCCATTGATGATCACAGAATGTCTTTTCATTTATCTAAGTCTCTTAAAATCTGTTTCAATAATATTTTACAGTTTTTAGTGTAGAAGTCTTGCTCTTCTTTTGCTAACTTTATTCCTAATTATTTTTTGATGCCATTGTAAATAGAATTGTTTTCTTAGTTTCATTTTTTGATTGTTTATTGCCAGTGCATGGAAATGCAATTGATATTTGTCTATTGATCTTGTATCCTGCAACCTCACCAAACTTGGGTATTAGCTGGAATGGATTTTTTTGTGAATTCCTTATGATTTTCTACATACAAGATCATTTCATGTGCAAATAGAGATAGGTTTACTTTTTCCTTTCCAGTCTGGATGCCTTTTATTTATTTTTCCTGCCTGATTGCTCTGGCTAAAACTTCCAATATTATGTTCAATAGAAGCAGCAAAAGCAGGCACCTTTGCCTCATTTCTGATCTTAGGGGTAAGCTTTCAGTCTTTCACCATTAAATGTGATGTTAACTGTGGGTTTGCATACGTAACCTTGGGTTGAGGAAGTTCCACGCTTTCTTAGATTGAGTGTTTTGGGGATGAAAGGATGTTGGATTTTGTCAAATGCGTTCTCTGCATCTGTTGAGATGATCATGTATTTTTTTCTTTATTCTATTAGCATGGTGTATTCTGTGGTTGAGTTTCATATGTTGAACCAATCTTGCATTCCTGGGATAAATCCGCCTTGTTCATAGTGTATAATCTTTTTTATATGTTGCTAGACTCTATTCACTAGTGTTTTGTTGAGGATTTTGTCTCTGTATTCATAAGGGATATTGGTCTGCGCGATGTTTTTGTCTGGCTGTGGTATCAAGGCAACACTGTCCTCAAAGAACCAATTGGGAAAGGTTCCCTCCTCTTCTATTTTCTCATAAGAGTTTGTAAGGAATTGGAATTAATTCTTCTTTAAACATTTAGTAGAATTTACCAGTGGAGCCATCTAGTCCTGGGGTTTCTTTCTGGGAAGTTTTTTTCATGAGACATTTTTTCTTGAATAAATGCTCCCTAGATTGCTGCGAGCCTTTAGTTAACTTCTAACAATCTGAGAAAGTTGATTCTGACAATTTGCCAGTGTTTTCATTGCTTTATAGAGGGGAGGATTTTCAGAGCTCCTTAATTCACCTTTTCCACTGATACCCTTTTAAACTGATGTTTAATTAATTTGGTGCCAGTCCTAAAACACCTGGAACTTCCTGGGACAGATTTGGAGACTTAACTGGGCTGTCGGCAAAGTGGACGGGTGGGAAGTCTTTTGTGTTGGATCTTTTTTCTATTCCAAGTGACCTAGTATATAATTAAGTACTTGAAAAAAAAAATAAGGCAAACAGAAATTGAATAAAATAAAAACTTGATTAAAAATTTTAAATGTAATTTTTATTTTATTTTTTTAAAATTGTTTGCACCATGAGGCAGTTGCACTTTTTAAGAAACCAGTGTTCTTCTTACTTCTTCCCATTGATGACCTTGATGACATGTTCCAAGGCCCTTGGGTGAAGGCAGCATGAGGGCCGGGGGCTCAGGTCCAGAGCAGAGATTATTCCCTGTGCAGAAGTCTCAGAGCATCGACGCCAGCATGGCACGAATCTCATCTCCCAACCAGGCTTCTGTCTCCCTTTCCTGGGGACTTACTGCTTTCACAAAAGAGCTTGAAAACCCGGCTGTCCTTGTTCTCCAAGTCCCCTTAAGGCTGCTGTTTTCTCACGTGTTGATGCTGAAGCCCACCAGGTAACGCAGCTGTGAGCAGTTGGCTCTGGTGAAGAGGGTGTGGGGTCCCATGGTCCCCTGGCCCCCAGGCCCCTGTAGCCTCTCCACTTTCTGTGGCTTCAGAGACCCTTCTGTGAAACCATCTGGGTTCTGTGTAATTAATGCATTTTGGACATTACTACCCTGGCCTGGTGGCCGCCCTTAGCTTAAGAATTTCTTCTCTTGGGGAAAGTTCCTTTCTTACCGGGGTGACCTCTGTACTAGGCTCTCTGAATTAATGAGAGCCCAAGAGATTGTGTCAGTGGATGGACCTGAATCTGGGGCCCGCCCCAGCAGTGCGAGCAGGGGGCAGGCTCCCCGGCCCCGCCTCCTGGAGCACTGAGTGGTGAGTCCATCAGTCCTTCGACTCCTCCCTAACGCCACGGGAGGGGAGTGGTCCTGTCAGTGGTTTGGGGGGAAACCGCAAAATGATTGGTGGAGAAGAACCCTCTGTTTGCAACACGAGTGGAATCACAGTATGGAATGGGTGCGTGTGCAGTTTCAAATCACAGTGGGATTTTGCTTTTAAGTCTTCATTCTTTGCTATGGGGGTATCGGTGTGCCCTTGGGGCTGGGAGGGAAATGTGGGCGGGGTCCGCGTTCAGGAACCTGTCCTCTTTCCTCTGCGGGCCACTTCCGGCTGTGGGACCTGAGTCATTTCTTCCTTTCAGAGTCAAAATTACAAATGCAAACGTTGTGGTTAAAGCTCATTTTTCCTCCAGGGAAGGCTCTGCGGTGACGCTTCAGGGGCAGATGCCCAGGAGAGGAGAAGGTTCCAGCTGCTGATTACTGCCAGGCAGGTGCCCTTTAACTGTTTCCTGCCCATTCACATAGGGCTGCAGTTGTTTTAACAATTGCCAAATACTGTCAAAAACTGTCCTCACTAAATCCATCTGAATGCCCCAAACCCTGAGCTGTCACAAAGCCTTAGGACATTCTTTACTCATAAGCTGAGAACAGCCTCAGAGGGGAGTGAGTGTTGGTATTTCTATTTTATTGACCAGGAACCTGAGACCAGACTTAGAAGACAGTTTGGGGGGCTGTGCTCAAAGGAAGGATTTTCTCTTGTCGTTCCTCCTGGCCCGGTGCTCTGGCCCGTGGATCGGGTGGCCTCCATAAGCAGATGTACGAGGGGCGTCTTGGCCACTGGCCTCACGGGGCCTCCCAAAGTCCATGCGCAGGAAGTTTCACAAAGAAGCAAGGAGTGCTCCTCGAGCCCTTCCTGTGGGGTCTCTTAAACACTCGGCTGAGCACCCCGGGGACCCCCGAGTGGCAGCTAAGTTTGCGGGAACACGAAGCAGACATCACACTCGATAACAAGTTTGTCTGAAGCAACAAAATCCAGGGAGATGGAAGCTCTGTCCCTACCGGAGCTCAGAGCTGGTGGTAGTTGTGGGAGCAGGCTCTATACTGTTCTCAGAACATTCCTCTACAACCCTTCCTCCTGCAGCTCGGGGAAGATCTCACCATCTGCCCCCAGGGCCACGGAGGACAACAGCAGACAGCCGGCCCTGCATGTTCTTGCCTTCCATATCCGTGGCTTCAATCAACCCTGGATTGAAAATGTTAAAAAAAAAAAAACAATAAAAAATAACAACACAACAATATAAAATGATACAAATAAAAACAATACAGTATAAAAACGATTTATACAGCATTTATACTGTATTAGGTATTATTAATATAAGTGATCTAGAGATAATTTAAAGTATATGGGAGGATGCGTATAGGTTATTTGCAAATATTACATCATTTTATAGAAGGAACTTGAGCACTGTGGATTTTGGTATCTGCGGTGGGAGCGAAGTGGGGAAGGTGGGGGGAGGTTTCCTAGAACAAATCCCCCAGGATACCAAGGGACAACCGTACATTGATTGAATCTCACAGTCTGGAAGAAGGGGCTCTCACACACAGTTACAGTTCAACAAGTAGGTATTCTGATAACGGTTTGTATGAAGTCCATGGAGAGGGAGTGGATCCCTTTGGAGAACGGTGTGCATGTGGCAAGGCCCAGTGGAGGGAATGGCACTTGGGAAGGTGGGTAAGGGCATCACAGCAGAGGGAGCAGCACTGAGCAAAGCAAGGTCAGTGTGTGCACAAGTCATGGCACAGGCCGTGATGCAGTTGCAGCTTGCAGTTCCAGTGATGAAAAATGAGGCTATGAAGATACGGTGGGAAAAAGCTAAAGAAAAATTCATCCATTCAAATTCAGCATGGAAGCAGAGGCAGGTGGGAAAAGGAGGCAGGGTGAAGGTTTATACTGAACAAAACAAAACAAAAACAGTGAACGATCACAAAGTGAAGTCACTGGAGGCTACTGCAGTATGGGGGAAAGAGCACTGGACTGGGAGTCCTGGCCTGGCTGTGCTCCTTACTAGTGTGAACTTGAGCAAGTTTTTGCTCAGTTGCTCAGTGTCCTCACTTGTAAAATGGGGTTAATCATGTTGAGCTACGGCTTGTTGGAAGGGCGAAGTGAGAGAGAGGAAACAAAAGTGCTTTCTCAGTTGTGAAGGCACTCATGGAGCACTTCTCTTTTCAGAGCTACACGATGGGCTGGAGAGTTGAGAGCTGGGCTGGGGTGTCTTTAGGCACAGAGAATGGAACTCATGTGGCCCCGGAGCCGCCTGGTTGCTAATTAATGTACTGTGTGGCAGCTGAAAGGGAAAAGGCCTCCTAAAACCAGAAAAAAGATGTGATAATTCAGGCTTTATGATTTTAGTTACTCATTTTATGCTTTCTTAAAGAATGATCAGCTAAACTCTAGAGCCTGTCATTCAAACCCAACAAAGCCATTCCACACTCAATTAATTTAATATGAAAGATAGAGTGGGCCATTAATCTATCGGGGAGCTGCAATCTTTGATAAAACACCCAAATTAAATTCTCCAAGTTAGAAAAAAAGGGAATTATCCCCTCTAGTACCATTTGAATACAGTTAGTTATTCAGTTCAACAGAGAATGCACTTCGTTATTCAGCCAGAGCTCTGGCTTCTGAGAAGGTATCAGGCACAGAAATTCATTTCATAACTTTTCAACTGAGAACTTGCAGGAGTGTGGAGTTAGATAACATCTAGTTAGTTGCCCAGAGATTTAGAGACGAGCCATCATGACTTGACAAATGATACTGTTTATAAAAATTGGACATTTATTATTGTTGTTGTTTGGTTAGAAATGTCAATAGGGTTTTGGAGCTGTCGGACTTGTGGTCGGCCCTGGGCTCCGTGAATCGCGCTATTTCTTGCGGCCCGCAGGCAGCCGGCGGCCGCACGCCAGTCGGCCCAGCCCTTGCCAGGCTGCGGGCAGAGCTGAGTGAGAAACGTGGGCTCAGGCCCCGGCCGGGGTGGTGCTGCGGGTTCCATTCCCTTCTCTCTTAGGGAGGTCTGGGTTTAACGTCAGTGATTCTGAAATGCTGTAGGCTTGAGACAAACAGAACCCGGAGGGGCTGTGGGGGTGGCGTCTGGCCTGGGGGCGGAGCAGAGCGGAATTTCGAGCTGGGAGAACAGCCGCAGGAGAAGACAACAGAAGGGCTTTTTCTATCCACTGACGGGATGGGAAATCGTGCAGTTTCTCCTCGGACGTAACTAATTTGAAGTGCTTTCCAAACTCTAGGTGCCATATATTTTTGGTATTATAACTCGGAAAAATGCCAACCTGAGCCCCCAAGTGGCCGATCTGTGCCCTGCTTAGGATTCTCTCTCTTGAGTGGCTCAAGCACCCCGGGTGTGGGGAGTGTTGGGTCTTAAGGAATTTCTGCAGTTACTCCCGGAGGCCACAGGGGGGCACTGTTGGCAGCCATCGGCATGGCCCGCAGGACGAAGATGGGAAACCTCGGTGGGGTTGAGAGAGCCCCCTCCCCTGGCCCAGGTTCAGCTGTGGGGGAACTTCGCTTACTTTCCCAGAGGTTCATCTCTCAGAGTCGTCATCATGAGTGCCAAACCCACCCGTTCTTCCAGGTGACCGTGGCCCCGGCCGGCTGAATTGCAAAGGGCCTGTGTATTCTCATCAACATCTGGGCCGCCTGTTCCTCCTTTTCAGGGGTCAAGAGGCCTCCCCTCTGCACAAAGTTTTCATTTTTCCCATTCCCTACCCAGCCCCCACCCCTACACCACCTCCCACCTCCACCCAGGCACAGCCCCTTTCTAAAGGTGCCATTCCAGCCTCCTCATCTCACAGGAAACACAATAAAAACCACAACAGATAATATTTAATGAACCTCTGCCACGTGCCAAGGACCGTGCAAGCCCCTTCTATGAACTACCCACTTGCGTCTCAAAGCAGCCCTATGAGGCCCTCCTTTTATAGACGAGGAAGCAAAGTGCAGATAGGGTAACTCCAGCTGCCCGAGATCACATGGAGAAGAATTTAAACACATGTACACACAATTTAAGTCTTTACTGATGTCTTTCCCTATATCATAGGATTCTTCATTAATTTGGGGGAACACTCTTCTGTTCACCCAAGGGATTACTACAAATTGATGTTGCTTTGAAGCATTTGATTTCTCTGTAGGATATAGCTGGGTCATCTGAATTCTACAGGGCACTGAGTCTTTTCTGTCTGGGCAGGGGATGGGGGAGGGCCTGGCATTTATGAGCTGACCCAGGGTTGGTCTGAGTCAGTGACCACAGCTGCAGAGAGGCAAGTTTGCAGCATGGCAGGTGCTTGGTGGAGCCAGAGCACTGTGTGTGTGTGTGTGTGTGTGTGTGTGTGTGTAAAGAGGGCAGGGGAGAGCTCAGAGGCCCACTGAGCATGGCAGGTGCTTGGTGGAGCCAGAGCACTGTGTGTGTGTGTGTGTGTGTGTGTGTGTAAAGAGGGCAGGGGAGAGCTCAGAGGCCCACTGAGCATGGCAGGTGCTTGGTGGAGCCAGAGCACTGTGTGTGTGTGTGTGTGTGTGTGTGTGTGTGTGTGTGTGTGTAAAGAGGGCAGGGGAGAGCTCAGAGGCCCACTGAGCTGGGAGAGGGGAGCAGCCAGGGTACTTCTTACAGGCTTCATCTGCCAGGTGTTTGCACTTGGGGAGCCACTGAAGGCTTTTGAGGAAGAGAATGGCAAGATTAGAGCTGGGCTTCAGGAGGATGGATTTAGTCTCTTTGTGACAAATGGCTCAGAGTCTCACCTGAGTTCCAAAAACCTGTCTTCCTAGTCTGCATACAATTTCTTTCTGCAACCTGTCACTGAGTGTTACTATCTCTCAGGGGCTGTAAACTCCCCAAGTCATTGGCCCCACTAGCGCATGAGCTTCCAGTGATTAGTTTGCAATCTAGTGACCGCAGAGCCCATCCCTGGGAGTCCTGACCTCGTTGGAGCCTCTCACCCCAATGCAAGGCAGGTATTACGGTGTTCTTTGTATGTGAACTTTACAGAAGAGCCAACTGGGCACCAAAACCCAGGTTTTCTCCCTAAAATGGCCTCCTTCCTCTTCTTTCTTTGGAAAATTCCCATTGATCTTCTCAGACTCGATCAAATTCTTTCTTCTGTGACAGCTGCCTGCTCCCTAGCAGAATGTGCGTGTTGCTGCCCCTAATCTCTGACAATACTTTATTGGTCCTTTTTACAATGATACTGCTTTCTTTTCATTATGGTAGAGATATTTCTTTGGTCTTATTTTTCCAGCTTGGCTCTGAGAAAGAAGGGTCTGCTTCTCTGTTATCTCTGTATCCAGCTCAGGGCCTAATGCAAAGTTAAATACTTAATTGGGTGCAATCAGTCATCCAAAAATATGTATCACCTGCCGTGTTCTTGGCACTAGAATACGGCAATGAATAGACCAAAGAAAATTCTCCACCTGCCCTCGTGGAGTGCACAGCGCAGTGGCTATTCTGCGTGTGAAACCCACGAGGTACACTTCCAGAAATACCTTCTGAGGGACAGACTTCACACTGCCTTCCTCAGATCTGGGCGATGTTATGCTCCCAGGAAGGGTTCTTTGACAACCTGTGAAGTAGAAACGCTTTCTTCCAGGACCAGGGCAGCTGACCTTCACCCCCAAATGCCAAAGGAGAGCACAGCTCTGGGGGGTGCCTGCTCCGCGTGTGTTGAGTGGTGTTGGAGTAGACACGCGCACTGAGATTTTACTCCAGGAGGAGAAGGTGACCTGTGGGGGTCGGGGACAATCACTAGCCCAGCACAATTAGAAGAGAAAGGCCGGCTTCGAGAGTTCTCTATAAAAGGATTGGGTTTTAGAAGCAGAGAGGGGCCTGCCAAGATGCAATCAGACTACAAAATAATTGGCTTTAATTCTAGACCTTGTCCCCAATAAGTTTCGTTGCCTGTCCTGCATTTTCCCAGTTCCAGACCTCCCTTCTGAGTTTTAGAAGCAGCAACACACAGATGTCTTTTCAGGGCCGCTTGGCTGAGACAGGGCCCTTTGTGAGGAGCACAAAAAGACGGAAGGTGGAGAGAGGGGTGTCCTGGAGTCCTGTAACCTGTACAGTTACCAAAAGATCCTCTTCCCTCTCCCTCTCACACACTCACCCACCAGCTCCCAAAGTCATAGGAAACAAAAAATAAAGGCACCAGAACTGGGACACCAACATTTCCAACAACTTATCCTGTGGTAGCAGAAAGGATGGTTTGTGGCCTGGTCCACTGACCCAGGTGGGCAAGTCTCTGTTCTTCCTTGGGCCTCAGTTTCCACGTGAGTAACATGAGGAGGTTGGACCAGATGGTCCTTACTTTTTGGGAGACAGGGTCTCACTATGTTGCCCAGGCTGGTCTTGAACTTCTAGACTCAAGGGATCCTCCCACCTCAGCCTCCTGAGTACCTGGGATTACAGACACGAGCCACTGCACCTGGCTGGCCCAGGTGGTCTTTAAATGCTCCTTTGGCTTTTTGCAGGAAAGAGCTCTGGTGTCAGATACACAGAGTTTCAAATAGAAGGTGGCTCGGGGGAGGAGGGGGGGTGGGGCACGTGATGGGAAGAGCCTCATGGGTTTTAGAACCAGGTACCCCTGGTTTCCATTCCTGGCTCTGCCCTTTATTAGCTATTTGACTTTGTGCAAGTTACTGAACCTTTCAGAGGCTGGGTTTCCTCACCTATAAAGCGGAAAAATGATGTGCCTTTCCCGGGTGGCTGGGGGAAGTGTCTGCAGTGAGATGCTGCCTGGAGGGCACAGAGCCCAGGGCTTGGCACAGGGAAAGCCCGCAGTCAGCGCGGGTGATGGCCGCGGTGTCTGGAGATGCGACCACCCGGACAGGTGCCCTTGAGGCTGGGCAGGTGGGGACAGGGTTTCAGAAGCTGCTCTGAGCAGGGCACTCCCAGGAAGATGGAGATGGAAATGTCCATCTAAAG
Source organism: Lemur catta (assembly GCF_020740605.2). NCBI lineage: Eukaryota > Metazoa > Chordata > Mammalia > Primates > Lemuridae > Lemur > Lemur catta. The sequence goes on along the minus strand of NC_059141.1, from coordinate 62,595,025 downwards.
GTTCTTAGATCTTTCTGGAATGGAGTCACAGCAACAAACAGACAACTCTAAATTGTTATGATTGTCCTTACCTCCATAGGGACCGGCTTGCCCTAGGGCTGCTGTTAGGGCCGGACCAGGGCTGCCCTGCCATTCCTGGGCTTCGAGCCTCCGTGCAGCCTCTGTGGGTCTGAGTGGCCGGTCCTGTGTGAATCCCGGGCCTCCTGGACTAAGCCCGGTCCTGGCTTACGCAGTGCACGGCCTGGGCTGCAGGTCTGGGCCAACGCTGTCTCGCTCTTTCCAGTGCGCCGTTCCAAGGCTGCTGATGAAGAGAGGAGTCGCCGAGCCCAGCGCGCCCGGGACGAGTACCGGCGCCACTCGCTCCGCGCCATCCAGAAGGGCACCGTCGCCGGCCTCAGCTCCATGTTCCGAGAGCTCGGCCAGAGCCACGAGCGGGAGGCTCCGGGCCCGGGGCCGCCGCAGCCCCTCCCTGTGCGGGTCAGGTGGGTCGGGCTCTGCGGCCCGTGCGGGGGGCGGGGCCTTGGCCTCGGGCATGTGACAGCGACGTCCGGTACCGGTTCTGCTCCAGATTTGCAGTGAAATTGGGGTTAGTCATTGCCCCTCTTTGGACCTCAATGTCCCAGTCTGTGTAATGGAGGGGGAGGGGCAGGAGAGGTGTGAGGGGTGGAGATTTCTAGTAACTTTGAAGTTCTGGGAGTCTTAACCTTTTTGGGATCAAGGATTCCTTTGAGAGTCTGAAGAAAGCTGTGCTTTTTCTGACATGTGCACATATAAATACCCCAAAATGCTTGCATGCAATTTACTCTTAAAGGTCCGTGGACCCCAGGTTAAGAACTTGGAGCGAAAGACCCCAAATGGGTTGAGTATGGCCCAGCAGCCTGGAAACCGGGGCTCGCTGCCTTTTGTACCCACAGGCAGCACTGCTGTCTCCCAGTTGGATTAACAGGTTTGCAGCTTAGTGTGGTTGAGTGCAGAAGGGTCCCCACACACATTCGTGTCCCCAAAGGGTTTGTTTGGCAAGGGCACTTAGGTGACTGCCCACAGTCGCCAGGACCAAAGGTCGAAAGGTCGCAGGGAGCCTCTCCACCTCCTGCCTGTGGCCGCCTCAGGCAGCCCCAAGGTTTGACCCCTCTCCTCTCGGGTGCCACCTGCTCCCATCACTGCCGAGCGAGCACCTGCCGGCTCCCTTAGCCACAGGCAGTGTGCCCGAGAGTCCCTTTACCCCCAGATCACAAAGGGTTGTCTGGGTTTTGCTTTACTTGGGATTTGGGGTTATTCATAACCCTCTTCTCCCTCTCCCTTCAGTCTAGAGAGAGCTGACCCTGACTTCATTTCTTCCCTCCCTCCCTTCCGCCCCTTCCCTCCTTGTCATGTATGTGGTTCCCAAACCAGAGAGTTTAAAAAGGTCTACGGAGAAAAATCCCACTCCTTCCCTTGTCCTCCGTCTGCTCACTTCCCTCTGCCCCCATGGGCAACTACTGTTCTGCTGTGTCCTCCCAGTTTCTTTTTGCAGTTGCCAACATGGAAAACCTTATCCCCCCTTTTTTGCATAAAAGATTGCATATTATACATGGGGCTCTGCGCTTTGATTTTTTTCCCATTTAACTATTTTTAGAGGTCTTTTCATATCAATTCTTAGCTTGTTAATTTAATTTTATTTTAGGTTATTTTTAACAGGTGCATAGTATACTACTGCATGGATGTGCTATAATTTATCAAAAACTTTGTATTAATGGACATTGGCATTGTTTCAAATCGTTGGCTGTTACCAACAGTGCCCTTAATGAACAACCTTGCAGAAGTTTATTTTATACACAAGTGACTGTTACCTGCAAGAGAAACCCCCAAAAGTGGGATTGCTGGGTCGGGGCTGTGTGCATTTGTGATATTGACAGTAGTCATCAACTTGGCCTCCACACGGGGGGCAGCAGTTCACTCTCATCCCTCAGTCTTGCCGACAGTGCCTTGGCAAACTTATGTTTTGTATGAGAAATAATATCTCAGAGCAAATTTAAACTTGTGTTTCTATTTATGAATGAGGTTAAACATTTTGTATATGTTTAAGGGCCACTGGTATTTCCTTATCTATCTGTCCTTTCTTCTACCCATTTTTTTTTTATTGTGCTATTGGTCTTTTCCTTTTCGATTTCTAGGAACTCCTAAACTATTAGCGAGGAGCATCCCTTTGTCTGTGATAAACATTTTTTCTCATTTTGTCATTTATCTTTTGACTTTAGTGATGGAATTTTCTGTCATGCAGAAATTCTTGATTTTTATGAGGTCAAATTTCCTTTTGTGTCTTTTAGATTTGGGGGCATAATTAGAAAAGCCTTCTTCCTCTTTATGCTTTTAAAAAAGAAACCTTGAATTATCCCTTGGACCCACATGACAGAGCCTCATGGACCCTGCGCGGCCTGGTTCTAGGCCCGCTGTGCAGTCACTAGGGGAGCTGCAGGCCCCCAGAGAAGCCACCCACTAGCCTTCCTCTTGTGGCTGCCCCAAGGGACAGACCCCGTGGCCTCGCTGCTCTCAGCTTTGTGGCACTTGCACTGGCCTGCACACCTGCTGTCAGTGCTGAAGGGTGGGAGCACTCCGCTGGTGGGAGGGGAGTTCTAGGTGCAGGAGTGAAGCTCTGGCCAGGGCTCCTTGGAGCAGCCATGCGAGCCTAGCACTTATAATCTGAGGGAATCAAATTCCCTGCTTAGAAATTCTCTACTTGGAAACAAATTCAAATCCACTGCTTAGGAACAGAGGGACAAGAGTGAGTGAATTTTCTTTGCTGTTATTTATAACCTCCGATTGCCTTCTAAGGAGAGTAAGTCCTAGAAACTAGAGGATCTCCCCCCAACCCCTGTGAAAAAGTAACACAGTTATTTTTTCAGGGAATGCAAATGTGGAGGAAGAGGCTGGGGGGTGGGCAGGGCTGCCCTGTGCTGCTTAACAAAGAGGAAGGCATCTGACTTCCTTGGGGGGAAGGGGGAGGATGCTGCAGGCAGCTAGGCTGTTGTAGGGCTGGAGGGTTAAAGGAAGCCCAGAGAGGCTGAGGGAAGACAGGGTTTGGAGGCAAACTCAAGGGATGATGGCTTTAAGCTGTGGAATGTCACCTCACTTTCTGTTTTTCTTCCAACATCTTTTCTAAAAGCTACAGTGTTCTCTGCTGTGTACGTGCGTGCCTGTGTGCAGGAGTGTGCGTGTGTATGTGCATTCATTTTAGGGCAAGTACAAATATGCCAGGCGGATTCATTCTGGGACTTGCAAGGAGGTGCACTGAGTCCAGCTCAGGGTCTTGGCACAGGGCAATTACAGAGACTACGCAAGGGGACAGCTGGCATTTGTTTTATGAAGAAAAAGGACAGCAGTGGTGAACTCTAAATGCCAGTACTATTAGGTGGATAGCAATGATAAAATAAGAATTAACCGGGTTGCTGTCACTCAGCTGGAGATGGTGAGGGGGCTGTGGTTGATCAAGGTGGGCCGAGGCCTTGCTGTTCAGATGTTTCCGTGCAATGAGGTAATGCAGTATGGTCTCGCTACAGTTAATGCAGCACATCGTTGTTGGGTGCTTGCTGTGTTATGCGCTGCCAAGCTCTTACTGTTTTAGTGTAGCCCGAATACAGCAGGGCTCTCATGGGGCCCTGTCCGTGTGTGTATTCAGAAACCACAGGTCAGACACAAAAGCAATGACAGTCTTGGCTTACTTGTGAGAAAACATTGAACCGTACCTGGTACATTCTCTTGCATGCTTCACACGCTCCTGCTCCCTCCACTCCGTCCCTGTCCGCAGGCCGCCCGTGTGCAGTGCTGTTCCCTCCCGGCTCCTTTCCCCTGTGCTCATCCTTTGTATTTCCTGGGCGGGGAATCTCAGCTATTTCCAGAGCACGTGGGCTTCTCTGGTGTCTCAGTTCACTGTCCTGATTCTGCCACACAGAAGTGCAGGAGCTAGTGGCAAAGGCAGGTGTTCCTTTACAGGGTGGACAGGGGGCGATACAGGGCACGGGACCTAGAATTCTCTGTATCGGGGAGTGAGGGGTGTGGGGGACTCTCACATAGCAATAACTTTGTTCCTGTTCCATCAGGATGTCGATGTTCATGTCCTGGCCGTGCTCCGGGAGGAATCTGCCTTTTCTTTTTCTCTGGTGTCTCCTCTGAGCCTTTTTTCACTCCTACCTGGGTGGATTTTTTTTTGAAGCAAGTGATAACAGTTTTCTTTTAGAAAAAATAATAACAGCTGGTACATTGTAATCTGAAAGTGCCCTCGACTACCTGGCTTGTTTAATCCTCTCCACGGGTGAATGTGGGCGACAGGCTTACCCATTCCCTCCATGGCCCTCCTGCTCTCCCCCCTCCCCTCCTCCTCCCTCTCCCCTCCTTTCCTCCTTCCCTCTTCGCCCCTTCCTCTTTCACTCCCCTCTTCTTTCCACCCCTCCCACTCTTCCACCCTTCCTCTCTCTTCTCAGCCGCACTTGGGAGCGCCCGCTGCGTCCCGTGTCCAGAGATGTCATCGTGCGCTGGTTTAAGGAGGAGCAGCTGCCTCGCCGAGCCGGCTTTGAGAGGAGCACCAAATCCATCGCCCCCTGGTTCCATGGTAGGACCGCTTTCCGGGCCCCGGGGCAGGCAATTCCCACATCTGTGCCTCCCTTGAAGGACGGCTGTCATGGGGGGGGGACTGGACACCCTATGCCAGCGCCATTCTGCCCCCACCATCTCCTAGCAGGAGCCCAGGAGACTGGAGGCCCCAGGGATGCGGCCGGCGCTCCCGCTCTCTGCTGGGAAGGGGTGCACGCGACTTGCCCTCTGCTCTCCCTGGGCAACCTGCTGGGCCACCAAAGACCCCTCAGAGGCGTCTTCTCTGTAGTCAGGACAGTGAGCTCTCAGAGGACCACGCGCTCCCGGCTGGGCAGGGCCCCCATCTTGCCCTCTGATCCCGCCTCCCTGGATCTGGCCACAGCCTGGCACGCTGTAGGCTCTGAGTGGTACTCGCGGGCGAGATGACAGGTGGCTGAATGCAGACAGCAGGGTCACCCAAACAGAATATTAGAGCTGGGGGGCTCCTCGAAAGTCCCCCCTTGCCTGCCTTGCTCCCAAAGCTTTTTCTCCGTTCCTCAAACGAGCCGTCCTCTCCCTCTGCACCTGCTGTCGGCCTGCTTGCTTTTGCTGTGTTCTCGAGGCTCTCTGCATGGCAGACACAGTCTCATTTTCCATCTCAAGTATCCCTCCTCAGAGAGGCCTTTCCTGAACCCCTTACCGACAGCAGCCTTCCCCAGTTTCTCTCCGTTCACCCTGTTTATTTCCTTCGAGCACTCACCCAACTGGTGCTTGTCTTACTCACTTCTTGTCTGTTCTCCTACCTGCATGTGAGCCTGTGAGGCCCAGGACTCTGCCTATTTCCCGCATGCCTGGCACAATAAGTACCCAGGGGAGGAGCAGGTAAAGGCGGGAATGAAGTGTCAGAGTTGGGATTAGATCCCAGGCTTTCCCATTCCAAAGAATAGCCCTTGCTTCTCTGCACAGGTGTGTGGGTTCCTTCGGGACCTGGGAGGAATCGGAAAACCCAGATCCACACCCAAGAGGGTCAGGTTAGCCTTCCTGGTGGTCATGTGCTCAGCGGGGTCAGGGCCCTGTGTCTCAGGTATCTCTGTGCTCAACCCTCGCCCCTGGCTCCGACCTGCCCAGGTTCAGGTGCAGAAGTACCTCCAAGACAAACTCACCATCTTCCTCTGTTGCCACTGCTGTTGAGTCCCCCGCCTCGACTCATGGCAGCCCGTAGTGCAGGTCTGCCTGGGCATGGGCATGCCTCAGTGACACATGCATCCAAAGTCTACGTGACTCCCACCAACCAGGGTTTATTTCTTATTCATGGTACATGCCCTTGGGGGGTTGGTGGTAGACTTTCATCTGGGGCTCAGCCTGGATGAGCTGCTTCTATTGGAAACTCTGATGGTCTCATGGCAGAAGGAATGAACCACACACTGGCCCCTAAAGCTTCTGCATGGAATTGACACAAGCTGTTGTTGCTCATGTTCCGTTAGCCAGAGCCAGTCTGGCATCCATGGTGCAGTGGACAGTTTTGAAGGATAATTGAATCTAATATAACCACCATCCACTTTTACACTTCTTCCTTCTCCCCGGCCCCCGCACATCCAGCAGAGGATGGAGCGGCACTGTGGCTCGGAGAGAAGACAGCACTCCTGGGTGACCGAGCCAGGTGTCTCTAGAGCTGGCCCTGGGGATTTCCTGCCTCTCACTTCTGTCCCAGTTGTGTCTCTGTAGCCCCTAGTAGAGCTTCTATTTGAATCACCACTTTGCTCCTCATTCATATGTTATCATAGTCATGGAAGCGCAGCGCTGGCATAGTTGCCTGCAGGGGCAGCTCAAACGTGCCGAGGTGAGGGTTTGGCAGCTGCCCTGGGTCCCCTGTGTGCTTTCCGTAGCCAGTGGAGAAGGCACAGCAGAGGTGTTCAAATCTATCTTTAGCTTTATTTTCTGCCTTGATTTACAAAAAAAAGGTAACTTTTCTATTGTCACAGAACAAACAGAATCAAGATTTAAGTCTTATAAAAGTTGCTAATACACGGACCGGAGCTGTTCGGTGGCAGAGTTTTCATTGATCTGCGACAGAATGAAAGAAGGCTCACCTACGTAGGGCAGCCAGGTATCCTTACTTAGGAAGGACTGTGTCGTACTCTAAGATTATAGCCTTCTCTCAGTTGTAGTGTTACAGTGTCTTATCTTTTATGAATTGATGGTGACAGTAGGCTAGAGTGGTTATTTTTATATATTGTCCTTGCTTGGAAAAGCAAAAAGGTAGCAGCCCTATGTTGGTTCTCAAGACCTTTTTAGGTAGCTTTATTCATTCCTAAAACCCCAAAGTCTGAAACAAATGGTGTGGTCCAGCTTCTCTCCCAGTGTAGGAATTCCCTGAGGGGGCAGGTAGGACTCCCTCTGCCCCAGTTGTTACGGAGACAAGCAGCCCCCACAAGGCTGCTGTTTCAGGGGTTTTGCAGGAGGTTGGCTGGGGTCTGCTCTCTCGGGCTTGGCTGGGTGTCTCAGCTGCCACGGCTCTGCTCCACGGCTCTGTCGTGCGCCTCTGGGGACCAGCGGGCTTGCTCAGGTGTGCTCTTCTCACGGCAGAGCACAGGCACCAGAGAGCAACTGGCAGCACCCGAGGCTCTTGAGATCCAGTCTTAGAACCAGCCCATTGTCACTTCTGCCATTGTCACTTGGGCCTCATGCCATTGGCCGCAATATGTCATGGAGTTGAGGGGCAGGAAAACAGATTCTGCCTTTTTCTTATGAGGAACTGTAAAGCCATATGTCAAAGGATGTGGAGACAGGGAGGGAAGAAGGCTCTGAGCCGGTAATGCCATCTATCACCATCCCAATAGAAATCTTTTCTTTGCTGGGTAAAACAGTCCGAGTTAATGTGGCTGGATTTTAGATGCAGGTTAAAAATGACTACTGCGACTTCTATTTCCTTCCTTTCTCTCAAACACATTTGGATGTGTTGTGGTGTAATTCAAAGAGCAATGTGGGCAAAGAGTCCGAAGATGTGGGGTCCAGTCTAGAGCCCAGCAATTCTGTGACCTTGGATGTGTCCTTTAAATTCCCCATCTGTGAAATTCACATCATAACACCTACTTCATAGGATGCTTATGAAGATCAAGGCAACAAGAGTACTTTGTCCATCACAAAAAGCCACGTCCATGAGAGTGCTGATGTCTCCTGGGGTCTGGGGCCAACCCCCAGAGACCTTACTTCCTCTGGGAAACAGTTTGGGGAGATGGGCTCAGAGGGGAAGGGGAAGGGGATGAGAACTGGCTTTATTTTGGGGCCACAGGGTTCTAGATAAAGTCTCCTCTGTTAAAAAGAGCGATAGTAAAGTAATTCTTTGTTTCTCCTTTGTTCATTGTTTTGTTCCAGGAGTTATAAGAGAGACTTCTAGTTATATATATGAATAAAACTATTCCTGAAATAGTTTTATTTCAGAAATGTACTAGAGAAATGCTAGGACATATAGGCTTGGCTTTGGGGAAAAAAATCTCTTTTTGGACATGGATATGCATCTTAAATTGTTAAGAATATCCTCTGTCTAGACATTGACTCAGTGAAAACCCATTTGTCTTCCCAAGATTTACTTCTAAAGAACAGTCGAAATTGGTCCAGGGTTTATTGTTGGGGCAACAACCCATTGGCTGTCTTGCTGCTATCCCTTAGGGCTTGGCGCAGAATGGGGCTAGTCGGTGGGTGATGTAGTTGGCATTGGTAAATTATTCCCATGGGACTCTGCTCAGGTACTGGGTTTGGATCTCAAATGTGGCCTTACCTGGGCATGGGTGGTGTGTTACTGCCTCTTCTGACAAACACAAAGAAGGCAGGAATGAGGCACTCTCCATCCATGTAGACATATGGTCTGCAGGGAGCCCAGCAGTTAGAGGTGGCTTCCCTGTGCAATGTGAGAGCTCCAAAGAGGATGGGCACTGCGTCCTACCTGCCCATACTGTGATCTCAGAATATATTTAGAGAAGAAGACTGAAGGTCATAGAGCAGCTAGGTTCTAAAATTCTAAAATGGGGCCGGGCGCGGTGGCTCACGCCTGTAATCCTAGCACTCTGGGAGGCCGAGGCGAGTGGATCGCTCGAGGTCAGGAGTTCGAGACCAGCCTGAGCAAGAGCGAGACCCCGTCTCTACTGAAAAGAGGAAGAAATTATCTGGTCAACTAAGATATATATAGAAAAAATTAGCCGGGCATGGTGGCGCATGCCTGTAGTCCCAGCTACTCGGGAGGCTGAGGCAGGAGGATCGCTTGAGCCCAGGAGTTTGAAGTTGCTGTGAGCTAGGCTGATGCCACGGAACTCACTCTAGCCCAGGCAACAAAGCGAGACTCTGTCTCAAAAAAAAAAAACAAACAAAAAAAGAAGGTAAAATTCTAGAATGGGCCCCATATCTTCAGACTCTTTGTCCACACTGATGCTTGGATTACACCACAGCACATCCAAATGCATTTGAGGGAAGGGAGGGAAACAGAAGTCATTTTAATGATTACTTGGGGAATGTTTATCTTGGAAAGAAGAAGCCGTGGGGTGGAATGGATGGAGGAACAAAGCTCTGGAGCTCTGTCTTGAGAAAGGGGGATTGTTAAAAGAGGACAGAACTGGGGTCCAGGGATGGGGGTCCTGAAGAGACACATTTCACTTCAGTAGAAGACAGAGCTTTTCGATGGCTGCAGCTTGCTACTGGGCAGTCTGGATGGCTGGTGGCCTCCCAACGTGGGGGATGGAGGGCCTTTAAGGTCTCTGCCCCGGCCTCTGTGATGCAGTGTGACTCTGAGGGCAAGTGCTGCTGACATTGTTCCAGGACTGCGGGCCCTGCCCCTGCCAAGCTTCCAGAGTTTTCTTGGGTGGTCATGAGCACTGGACAAGGCACAGGGTTTCTGGCTTCTACTTTTACCTACTCGAACAGAGTAGGGATGGAAATTGGGATGAAAAAGGGTCCTCTCTGTATTTAAAATCCCTTACTGTGTATCCGGTAAACTTCTTTTGGGCTCAGCCTGACTTCTTTATTTGGAATCTCATTCCATGACCTTGCAAAGCAGAGCTGGCACTGGAAAATCTGGGAATGCCCTGTTTGGTCTTGGGGGTTACTCCCAGGAGTTAGAGTTTCTGGGGCCAAGATGGAGCGAGTGAGCCAGCCTAGACCCCTGTCATTGGCTTCCAGGATTAGTGGGAGGGTAGGAAACTGCAATGAGGCTTTGGACTCTGTTGAGAGGTGGCAGACAGGATGAGGTGATGGGGACCTCAGCAGTGTGGACCAGGCACGAAAAGTTTGTTTAGTAAGGAATTGCTGAAGAAACCAGGGATGGAGAAAATAATAATACCTGCTACATAATGGTGTTGTGACGATTAAACGTATCAATATTTTTAAAGTATTTGGAACATGCCTGGCATGCAATAAATGCTTCTATTTGTTATATGGAATAAATAAACATGGTGGCCTCTGGAGCTGCACATCAGGAACAGAAGAAGCATGTGCAATGGTGGTTCACCCCTTTAAGGCATACTAATTTGCATACGTCACTGCTGTCTCTCAGAAGTAAAGAAAAAGATCGGTGCACAAGAGGAAGATGACACTGATTTAGCCTTCCAAAAAAAAAAAAAAGTACAAGTCCAAATTTTCTTTTATTATGAGTGTGATACTCATCTTGAAATATTTTTACATAGTCATTAGGTGTAACACACAGGCCATTTGGAAGGTTGGTTAGCATGTCATGATCCATCACATCAAGGGAGATTGCTAATTTTCCTCTCCTGGGCAGAATTTGGAATGGAAATTTTCCACCAACTCTGATCCCAAATGCAAAACTTTCTAAAGGAGAAAAAAGTAGGTCAGTTGACCCAGTTTCCTCTTAAGTTTTTACTTAAGCTCTTCCAACTAAGAAATAAAGGAATATTTTCCTTGTTTTTTTTTTAAGTGTGCACTGGCTATATGTTCTCAAAAAGGGATTACAAAGAAGAAGGAAATTATTTTTGTGTTAGAAAAGCATAGATGGTAGTGGTGTTCCCAAGATTTTAACTCTTTCTTTTCAGCTGTCTACAGTTCTGGTGCTTGCTCTACTTTCAAGCCCTGTACCTTGTATAGGGCTGTGTCTGTCTGGAGGTGCACAAAGGTACCTCTTGGATCAGTAGCATCCTTGGGTAGAGGACACGTGACCTTACACTGGTCCTCAGGCATGCTCTGGTCAGTATCTGTGGGGTGTGCTGGTTGGCTTTATCTGTGGGATCACACTGGCTTTTTATGTTTTAACTAATAATTTATTGAACATGTACTTTGTGCTGGCATTGTGTCAACAAAACATTGAACATCCAGTATTTACTCTTTATACAACTCTCTGGAATAGGTTATAATACTAGCAATTATGTACACCGTGTTTACAGTATGCTGGGCACCCTTCTGAATACTTCTTATATGTTAATTAATTAATTAATTAATTTTTTTTTTGAGACAGAGTCTCACTCTATTGCCCAGGCTAGAGTGCTGAGGTGTCAGCCTAGCTCACAGCAACCTCAAACTCCTGGGCTGAAGTGATCCTCCTGCCTCAGCCTCCAGTAGCTGGGACTACAGGCATGCGCCACCATGCCTGGCTAATTTTTTTTCTATATATATTCTTAGCTGTCCATATAATTTCTTTCTATTTTTAGTAGAGATGGGGTCTCGCTCTTGCTCAGGCTGGTCTTGAACTCCTGAACTCAAACACTCTGCCCGCCTTGGCCTCCCAGAGGGCTAGGATTACAGGCGTGAGCCACCTCGCCCAGCCTATGTTAATTTACTTAATCCTTATAACATCACTATGTACTTGCTACTAGCTTTAGCCCCATTTCGCAGATGAGGAAGCTGAGGCACAGAGAAGTGAAGCCACTTGCCCATGGTTGCCCTGTTAGTAAGCAGGGGAGGCGAGACTCAAACCCAGGTGATCTGGCTTCAGAGTCCATGCTCCTATCTGTGCAATGCAGCCTTGTTGCCATCCCACAGGTGAGGAAATACAGACCCTAAAGATTAAGTAGCTGCTCCAGGCACACAGTGCTCCAGAGGATCAGTTCCTTTCCAGTCCAGGATGTCTCTGTGAGGATGGGGAGATGGCTGTTTCTTTAGGAGACACCCAGCCTTTCTGGGCTGTGGGGCCAGCTGTTTTAACTGCCATGCCTATTCCTAACTGGGGCAAGTGTCTGTTCCTCCTGAGGCCAGTGCCACCCTCCCAGTGAATTCCTGAAGAATGCCATCTGAGTCTCCATACAGCCTGCAGAGCCCTTTTGCAATAAGTAGAGTAAAACAGGGAAGTATCAGTGTTTGGGATTGTTGAGTTACCTAGACAGGGGCATTAGGAAACAGGCTCCCTGGGTAAAGGCATTTAAATAGTTCATTTGTTGATCATGTGTGTTAAGCTTCTGTGGTGTGCTAAGTACAGGGCATAAGGTAATACACAAAGCCGATGACTTCTCTACCCTCATGGAACTTAACATTCACCTGTAAGTAACAGAAAAAATTCAAACTGATATAACCAAAAAGAGAATTTTTCAGCTTACAAGACTGAAAATCCCATACGTAGGTCCAGCTTCAGGCTTTTCTGGAACTAGGGAGCTTAAGCTTTTTAGCAACTGCCCTCTCTCCATCTTTCAGCTCTGTTGGTTTCCATGTTGTTTTCATTCTCAAGCAATGCATCCGGCTGAGGTTGCATGCCTGCATTCTCCTAGGTTCAAATCCTAGAAGAGAGCGCATGCTTTCCTCTCAACAGCCCCAGCATTAGCCCAGTAGTCTGCCTTGTTGGGTCTGGTTTGGTCACATGCCCACTCCTAAACCAATGGCTGTCGCCAGGGGGATGAGCTGTCTGATTGGCTAGGGCTGGGTCAGGTGACCATGCAGAATGGGTTTGGCAGATTCCACTCTATTGGAACTGCATAGACTGAGAGCAGGAAAGATCTCTGCCTGGAATCTGACCTTCCCAAAAGAAGGTCACAATTCCCTTGTCAGAAGACGGGTGAATGGTACTGGGCAGGCAAGACCAATCTGTGTGCACCATACAGAGGAAAATAACCTGGCTTCTGCAAGGCTGACACTAAGCAAACAATCATACCATACATTTATTTATCCAGTTGAGGTAGGTGTTACACAGGATCCTTGCACAGAAGTCATTTTGCTGGGTGGTGCCAGCCTCTCTCATGAACAGCGGCATTGGTGATCAGAACCTGGCACATCAGCTTGGAGCAGACATTCGTGGGCATGGATGTTGCCTCTTGTGCATAAATATATCTGGAACCAAGAAGCTCGTCCGGCGAAACCCTGTCTCAGCAGTTAGCCGTGGTTAAATTTCATTTGGAGTTATAAAAAATGAAGGCAGTTGAGCTCATTCATCACAATCTCTGTGGCTTTAGGATGCTTTGAGAAACGGTTGAGAAGGAAGAGCTTAATAATTCCAGCCTCCTTAATGATATCGTCTGGAAAGAATGGCAATAAGAAAGGAAAGTCGCAAAAATGAATGAGAAATAGCAGAGCGGTAATGGAGGAGTTGTCAGCCAGTGAGGCGTAGCTGCGGCGAAAGCGCTAAGAAATATGCACGTCAGATGAATTGAGACCCATAAAAAGCGAAACGTCGTGGCTGGCCTGCCTGCGTTTCTTTCTTTTCAGGGTGAAGCCCTAACAGAGAAATAAAAAGAGCTCATTTGGTTACTCAGGTTCAATTCAAGCTAATGATTTCCGGGAACCAAATGGAGGTGGAGGAGGGGCTGGGATAGTCACGGGTCTGCTTTGAGGATTTGCTAAGGTGTGAATTTATGTGTCTATTAGAGCAGAGCGTCTTCTGAAAGTATAAAGTGCCTTTCCTTTCCTGGGGCTGCCGCTGAGTAGCACCGGTGGAGTAAATGTTTTGACAGTGACTGTGAAGTTGGTGGTGGTGTTTGAGACCCAGCATGGAAGGGAATCCGGGAAGAGGACTGGAGGAGGTGTCAGGGAGGACGCACCATGGTTTGGGCGCAGGGTGCAGTAACAGGGGAGTAGGGTGCTGCAGGCCCCTCCTCAGTGGGGCCAGAGAGGCCACACACGCCTGCCAGTAAGAGTCACATGCTGGCGTAGGGACAGTGAAAGCAAAGCTGGACTCGTTTGCCAGGCCAGCATTCATCGTCCCCTCTGCATTCTCTGCCTTCTCACCTTTACTCGCTGCAGTCTGTAACCAAGGGGAAGAGAGTGGCTGCCCTGAAGGACCTCTGTCCCCTGATCACTCCCTGTCCTATTCTTCCAGAAGCCCAACAGGGGGCACTGTAGTTAGTTGGGTGGCCTTAGGTGCTTGGTCCCTGCTGAGGCAGGCTCAGGTGCATCCCTCCTTAGTCCCCATCAAGGGCCCCAGTCTGGATGCTGGGCTTCTGTCTCAGTTTCCTGATTACAGCTCTGTTCACTTCTGCCACTGACCCTTGAACCGTGTGGCTTAGGCTGGGGCCCGGCTGGGGTTGTGCACTGCCAGGCTGCAGCAGCCACTATGGTCACAGCATCCATCAGTCCCCTGGCATTGTTTCACTTAATACGGCCAATAACTTTGAGTGATGCCAATGTGAGTACATGTTACCATGGAAGAGATTTACCTGTTTAAGATCAGGCCATAAGTGGCAGAGACAAGATTGGAAACTCAGATTTGTTTGGCTTTAGCACTATCTTTCAATAGGACAGTATACTTCATCTCCCAGTTCTCAGGGAGGCATCTCTCTGAACTGGAAAGACTTCTGCCCTGGAGTCCGAGCACAATTTCTATTTGCAGATGTTTGCAACTAGTCCTCACTCTCTGTATCAGGCTCCTCTGGGTATAACCTCTGACAAAACTAGACCTCTGGGCATTGCTTCTTGAATCCTGGTCGGCCTTAAAATCTGCAGCTCAGGAACAGCCGAGAGGCTGCAGTAGGCTTCCTGGCTGCATCCTCATGTTTGTGCTACAAGCACAGCGGCCCTGGGGGTGGAGCTGGTTACCTAATCCACCCTTGCCCACACATTCCTCCAGGATGGGATGTGGGTTGTATGTGGGCAAAACAGGCTGCTGGCAGTCTAACAGGAGTGCGAGCCTTGTGTGTGTGACTGACATTTGAAAGAATGCTGCACCTCTGTGCTGGCTCTGCCTCTTACTAGCTGCGAGACTCCAGTAAGTAATTCAATCTCTCTTAGCCTAATTTTCAACTCTACAAAACTCGGAGAATAGAAGTACCTACCTCAAAGGATTATTATGAGAATTGAATGATCTAGTGTTTATGAGTCTTAGCACAGTGGTAGGCATAATGCCAGCATTCCATAAATGCTAGTTCTGGGATTATATTTTTAATTGATTAATGATTTATTCAACACTATTTATTGAGGTCCTAACTTCCAGACACTGTTTTAGACATGAAGATGTAGTAGGGGAAAAAAAAAAAGATAAAATTCTTGCTCTCATAGATCTTATGTTTGTAAAATTGTGATAATTTTTGTATAAACTATTGTGGAAGGCATGTTTCTTGCATAAATTATATCACACATTATAGTATTATTGTTCTACTTTTTTTTCCTAATGTATCAACACTTTTTAGAGATTTCTGGTCTGTGTCCATGCCAATGGTTCTCAACAGGGTCCTTGTGCTCCTAGCACATTTGACAATATCTGGAGACATATTTGGTTGTTGCAGCTGGGAAGTGCTTTTGGCCTCGGTGGGGTAGAGGCCAAAGATGCTGCTAAACATCTTCCAGTGCACAGAACTGCCCCCGCCCCTCACAGCAAGCAATAAGGGGCCAAAAATGTTGACAGTGCCCAAGTTGAGAAACTCTGGTCTATGTTTATATTTGCTTCCTTTTTTTTTTTTTTTTTTTGGAGACAGAGTCTCGCTCTTTTGCCCTGGCTAGAGTGCTGTGGCATCTCAGCACTCACAGCACTCAGGCTCACAGCAACCTCAAACTCCTGGGCTTAAGCAATCCTTCTGCCTCAGCCTCCCAAGTAGCTGGGACTACAGGCATGCGCCACCATGCCCAGCTAATTTTTTTCTATATATTTTTAGTTGTCCAGATAATTTCTTTCTATATTTTTAGTAGAGACGGGGTCTTGCTCTTGCTCAGGCTGGTCTCGAACTCCTGACCTCGAGCGATCCTCCCACCTCAGCCTCTCAGAGTGCTAGGATTATAGGCGTGAGCCACCGTGCCCAGCCTATGTTTATATTTGTATCTGTATCTTCTTCAGACTTTTTAATTGTTGCTACAAGGGTGTGCAACAGATGAAACTTCTTATTAACTTGTTTTTATAAGTGATCTCATCTTACTCTGGGCCTCTATTTCCTGTTAATGATTAAAGAAAAACCCTTAAAATTTCTAATTAAAGATAATCCCATGTCCTCTGGTATAAAAGTCTCTTTCAGTGTAACTACTAACACGTGTAGGATATTTAGTGTATACAGTGTAAATAGTTATATTACATTAGATATTTATTTTATTTTATTTATTTATTTTTTGAGACAGAGTCTCACTCTGCTGCCCAGGCTAGAGTGCTGTGGTGTCAGCCTAGCTCACAGCAACCTCAAACTCCTGGGCTTAAGCGATCCTCCTGCCTCAGCCTCCCGAGTAGCTGGGACTACAGGCATGCGCCACTATGCCCGGCTAATTTTTTCTATATATATTTTTAGTTGTCGATATAATTGTTTTCTCTTTTTAGTAGAGATGGGTCTTGCTCTTGCTCAGGCTGGTCTCAAACTCCTGAGCTCAAACGATCCACCTGCCTCGGCCTCCCAGAGTGCTAGGATTACAGGCGTGAGGCACCGTGCCGAGCCACATTAGATATTTATTAATATTATGTTTGTAGGCACTGTGCTAAGGACATTCATGCATTAACTTAATTAATTCTCAAACAACTTTAAGATGTAGGAATTATTATCATACCATTTAATAGATGAGGGCACCAAATTAGGTTTCAGAGAAGTTTAAGTAACCTGCCCAAGGCCACCTATGGAACAAGTCCCTAGGCTGTGATTTGAGTCCGTGCTCTTGATCACTGCTCCAAACGTGCATCCAGCATCCCAGGCACGGAAGATATAAAGATGATAAGGAATCGTATCAGTTCAGGTCTTCTGGGAAGCAGAATTGCAAAGATTGAGTGGTGGAAGGGCCAGTGAAGGACAAAGGGAGGAGGCTGCAGGATAAGGCGGGGAGGGTCTTCAGAATGTGGTGCAGGTCTGGCACCTCTGGAGAGGGAAGAAGGACAATTGCATAACCCGAGACTGCCCTGGAGTGCAGCTCAGAGGAAATCTTGGTTGGGCTAGTGGGGAGGCCCAGTGCAAAGATCACTGGCTAGAGGAGACCCACCTTGGGCAGGAGTGGCAGTTCTGGTACCCACTGCGGGGAGCAGCCTGGGGAGAGCCTGCCTCTACTGCGGATGCTGAAGGACACGATGCTGCTCCCGGCAACAGGGCTCTCTGGAAGGGAGGCCTGGCAGCATCTCCCATGGCTGCCACAGCCCCAAGCCTTGAGCAGTTCACAGCCTGTTTAATTCATCTAGGTAGCATCTGGGTAGGATGTTGTGAAAACCTGAAGGTGGGATATCCAGTGCAGGCTCCCGGGATAGAAATGATTTCCCGATCAGTTGAGCAGGTTCAAGGTTGAATAAAGGGACCCTGCCAGGGGGGCTCGTTGGGCAGAGCAGGGGATTGACTTGCAGCACCCCCCACCCCCATTCAAGCTGTGGGCTTTGCTGTTTGGGCCCAGAGAGGCGTCTTTTTCTAATTCAACCACTTAGAGAGTCATCTTTTTCAAACTTGCACAGAGGTAGAGTGTAGGCTACCAGCAGCAGGTGATTCCTGGGAGAGAGGAGGAGTCAGTCTTCAAAGGGGAGTCGGGGCCAGCTGGGGCAAAGGGCGCTGGGAGGGAGGATGAGGCTTCACCCAAGGAAGGCCCATGGGGAGCAGCCGGAATGGTGCGTGAGCTGGTGGATAACCCTGGAGAGGCAGGTGTGGGGGCGCAGGGAGCCGGTGTCCACTGTGCCTGAGGCTGGGCTCTGCTGGGCGCCAGTGGGAAGCCGCTCAAGGGTTTTACGTGGGGGAGAGACAGGACATGGCCATTTTGGTGTTACTGGTCATTTTTGGGTATCATAAAGTGAAGTCCTCTTCAAGTTTGACTGTTAGTCTCCCACCCTCTCTAGCAGTCTCCTCTCCAGTCCCCAGCCCTGCTGTACTTCAGCTTGAGGTGCTTGGAGTAGGGACGGGGGTGACCTCCTCTGGTCCTTCTTCGTCCCAGCCTCCAGCCCGGCCTCTGTCCCCTTACCTCCCTAGTGTTCTACTTCTGTAGCTTGACTGGGAGGGGGTAGCTGGCTTGATTGCCTCCTGATTGTCCTGGGCAAGGAGGAAATGGGTGGTCCCCGATTGTGTTGACTGTCTTTAAAAGGTGGAGCCTTTGACAGTGTGGTTGCCTCTGTGCCTTCTGCTTTGGGCACAAGGAAAGTCCCCGTGCTTTGGGTAGGAGAGCAGTGGGAGGGGAGTCTGACTGCAGGTTCATGTGGGAGTGGCATCGGGGATTCAGGTGGGGAGAAGTCAGGTGTGCAGTGCCTCTCAGGGTCATGGTGACGAGCAGCCCGGCTGGTTCCGTCCGTCTGCTCGCCACTGATGGTGAACGTAAAGGGCACACGAGCGGGTGTGCAAAGGGACGATGCATTGCGATTCACCTCTCCCCTAGAATAACAGGTAATAGGATCCGACATTTCCACAGCTATTCCCAGTGTATAAAAAGATTTTGAATTCTTTTTCTGACTTGAAAGTCATAATGTGCCTTTGAAGTAGATGGGTTATGACCATCTAAATGTCAAAGGACACTGGAGAAGTTGAGGGCTTGGCTGAGGATCCCATGGCCAGGTAAGGGCAGAGTTGGGGAATGAATCCAGGGCTTCTGACTTCCTCTTCTCTTCCCACCTGCTGACTCCAGATCTGATCTACCAAACACACCGCTCTCCCACATTACCCAGATGACGGCAGCTCCCTAAAAGCATTTCAGGGCATTGCCACTGGCATATCAACAACTCCAAGGCCAAATCTGACTTCCATATTGTGATGAAACCACATCGCAAAGGACTGCAAAACCTTAGAAAGTTTTGTTGAGCTGAAGTGAAGCTTAATTCTGTGCCCCATTAAGAAACGTTTTGCCTGGTGTCCACAGGTATTTGGAGGAAGTCCTTTTACTTTTTAAGGGAAAATCCTGTCTTCAGGTGCTCATTTATGGTTCCAGGGAGCTAAGTGAGGCAGCCGGCAGCAGTCATTCTGGTCACTGCAGCAGGACTCTCAGGGCTTCCCACAGGGCAGTACCGGTGACTTGTATTTGTAATCAATTGATACTGTAATCCAGGTCATTACTAATTCCTTGCTTATCCGATTAATTCAAATCAGGGTGGCTTTATTTGGAGAGGAACGTGTGCTCAGTTCAGGTCCTAGTGGGAACGCTGCGCCCAGGTTCGCAGCTGGCTGCTCCCGCCGTGGAAGGAGCATGTGCTGGCCGCCCTGAGCCCTTCCCTTCCTGACACCTGGGACCCCACGGACAGGACGGCGTGTGCACTGAGCCACAGGGGGAGGGCTGGGGAGGGGTCGGGGAGGGTGTGGAGGGGGCTGCAGAACCTGCGGACTTTTTTTTTCTTTTTTAAACCAGGGATTATTAGCCGAGAAAACGCAGAAGACCTCCTGGAGAACATGACCGAGGGAGCCTTTCTGGTCCGGGTCAGTGAGAAAATCTGGGGTTACACCCTCTCCTACCGCCTGCAGAAGGGGTTCAAGCACTTTCTTGTGGATGCCTCTGGGGATTTTTACAGCTTCCTGGGAGTGGACCCCAATCGCCACGCGACGCTCACAGATCTCGTCGATTTCCATAAGGTATCCGTCCCTCCGAGGGGTGCTGGCTGAAACTGGCAGACACTTGAGCTGAAGAGAGAGCCAAGGCCAGCGCAGCGAGGCTGCGGGCTCTAAGCCACAGCCGGAGGGGCACAGAGATACAGAGCCTCAGGGCCAGGGTAGAAGAGGCTGGGGATTGTGGAGACCAGGCCCTGGAGCCACGTTCTTCTCTCTGGCTCATCCTCTGGGGCATGTGCCTGGCCCCCAGGCCTCTTCCCCCCCTCGAGTGCCTGAGCGCCCTCTACTTTCAACAGGAGGATTTGGCTGATCAGCCTCTCTCCAAGCCCAGGTGTCACACCTCAGCTCAGTCCCAGGAATGTCCCTCTCATGAACATCAAGCCAGGCTTCTGGGAGTTGACCTAACTGAAGAATTTCGGGAGGCAGAGTGGCGGCAGCCCAGGGTCCAACATCTACCTGTGCTTTGCGGGTGTAGAAAGGTTCACAGAAGGATTTGACCATTTCACTGGACTTTTACTCCAAGAGGATTTGTATTGCTTTATCTTCCTCTCTTCCTGGATGTCCCCAGGGCTCCAGAGACAGCTCTTAACTTGACCTTATGAGTAAAGCCCATAGAAAATCACCCAATCACAAATACCTGCATACTGAGTACTGCCCAGAAAATTGGACCAACCAGGATCAAGGTAGATTTCCACTTCTGTAGCCTTCTAACAACCAGAGGAAAGAGAAGGGGAGGGCATGCGTGGGCTTAGTGCTCTCTGTCAAGCACTAAGCCTCGTGCTCTGCATTCATGTTCTTACTTAACCTTCCCAGTAGCTCTGTGAGGGAGGCATGTTAGCCCCATTGCACAGATCAGGGAACCAAGGCTAAGTTTCCGTGGCTGGTACCAGCGAGGACCAGGGGTTAAGGTTCATGCTGTCTGCCTCTAAAGTGCGCGCTTTTCCCACTAAACCACTTTGTTTTGCTTTCCCTGTACCATATAAGCTGAGTTAGCAGTGATGAGCTCCGTGTTCCTGGACGTGTTTCAAGCAAAGGGTAAACGTCCATCTCTCAGGACAGGTTCCTATATGGAAAGGCCAGACCAAATGTTTTTTGAAGGTCTTTATTCTCTTCCAAATCTAAGCTTTAGAGACTGACAATTTCATTTCTAACACATTTCTTTAGAGATATATCATCTGTGTCCATCTGGAGATCTGGTGGTCAGCTTTTATAAATTAAAATTTTAATTACCCAATTAATTCATGATTACATTTTAAGAAAAATCAAATACAGTACAAAGTGAGAGGCTTATTCATTCCAAATCCCCATTTCCATTGTCCACCTTGAAGTATTAATCTGCCATGTATCTGTCTGAGTTTTTCCTGGGCAGTAACATAGAAACTTACATGCTTAAGGAAATACATAGTTTTGTTATTTTTCATATAAGTTGCATGATTCTTTACATATAGCTGGACAACTTGATTTTTTACTTGCTAAATAAATCATTGAATATAATTTTAAAAAGCATGGTCCCCGGGATCAGGCTGCTGAATTTTAAATCCCAGCTTCATTACTGTGTGTGACTTTGGGCAACTACTCAGACTTTTGCACCTCAGTTTCCTCCTCAGTAAGAAGAGTTTAATAATAGCACTTACCTCTTCACGGCCCTATGAGGTTTCAATGAGATATCACTGTTTAAAGTGATGAAAAAATATACTTGACATTTGTAAATTACCAGGATGTGTTGGCTATTATTAAAATATGTCTATGAGATCTTTCCATGTCAATACTGCATCAATCCTTATAAATGCCCCGTGGTATTCCCGGGGTGGATGTATATTACAGTTAATTACCCATTCCCTTCTTGCTATTCACTTGTCTGGCTTCCAGTTTTCCATGATCACAAACAATGCTGTGGAGACTTTCCTGTATATGTCACTATCGATGCATGTGCAATATTTCTCTAGGATGGGTCCCTCAGACTGGAATTGCTACAGAGAAGAGTATGTGCATTTTAATTAGAATAGATCTGCCAGATTGCCCTTCAAAAATGTGGTGCCAATTCAGGCCCCTGCCAACTCTATATGAGGCTGTTTCCTCAGACTGCTGCCAACACCGGGGCCTATCAGTCATTTAATTTTTTTCATCAGACGGGCAGACACTGAATCTCACTGTAGTTTAACTTGCATTTCTCTGCTGACCACTGACGCTGAGGAGCTTTTCATGTGTTTAATGGCCACTCAGATTTCTTCTTCTGTGAATCATCCATTCATATCGTTTGTCCATTTTTCTATTAAGATGTCTCTTTCTTACTGATGTGACATTTCTTTCAGCAACTAAATTGCCCTTTAGTTATGTCCATTCTGTTACTCAGTTCTTCTGGTGAAATTTTTCTTTTTAATTTAAATGCTTTTCATGTCTGTGTTCTTTAATTGGTTCTTTTTCTTTTTTTTTTTTTTTTAATAACGGCCCATTCTTATTCCATGGATGACTTTTCTTCTTCTTCTTTTTTTTGAGAGAGACAGACTGACTCATTGACTTGCTGACTAACTGACGTTCTCTCCAACTTATCTTCTTATTCCACGGAGGGGATTAATGCACATCTCTTAAAGGCTCCTTTTCTTTGTTTTATATTTATAGACTTGGTGTTTCCTTGGGAATCATTTCTATTGTTGAGTTTGGCATCTTTCTTTTATGGCTATGATTTTCCTTAAATGTTTATGGATTTGGGGCTATGTGGTGATCTTCCGTTTCTAAATATCCTGTTTGTCTATGAGTGGACAGAGTTTCTGTTTCCCAAATCCAGTCTCTTCATGCTGTAGGGCTTAGAGTTGACCGTGAGTGGTTGATGTTTTAGGCGTGGGAACCTTTGAACTTTTTGGATCTCTTTGGCCACCCGGGAAGCTGTGTGCTTCTCCTCATTTCCTGAGCTGCCTGAGGCAAACACCTGCCTAGAGTTCCCCAACCTGTCCCCACCTCACACTGGCCCCTGCCCCACGCCCCACACTGATTCCTCTGATAATCCCATCCTGCACGACTTTTGTTTTTTAGGGATTCTTTAACCTTTTTCACTTTGTTGATGGCATTATTTTCCAGTAATTTTATGGATTTTTTATTTCTTTTTAAAGGCAGATTTTTTTCCTGCCATTTCTAGAAATTTGAGTGAAGGGGAGGCAGATGCATGCTCTTTGTCTTTCTGTCT
Organism: Lemur catta; assembly: GCF_020740605.2. Classification (NCBI taxonomy): domain Eukaryota; kingdom Metazoa; phylum Chordata; class Mammalia; order Primates; family Lemuridae; genus Lemur; species Lemur catta. Next base: position 62,572,477 of record NC_059141.1, on the reverse strand, counting down.
TAAACCAGTCTCTCTCTGGTAGACGTTTATTTCTCTTTCTTGATTATAAGTAAATTTTCCTTTTTTTCCCCTTTTAGGAGGAAATCATCACTGTTTCAGGGGGAGAGTTGCTGCAGGAACCCTGTGGACAGAGGGACAGCCCGCCAGACTACCACCTGTTGTTTGAATGATTTCTTTTTCTCCTGATCAGTTGGATTCCTTTGGGAACCCTCTTTTTGAACTCAGCTTAAGAACTTGCCAGCTCGAATCCTTGTGGACTCCTGGAAGATCCATCGCCGTTCAGAGGAACAAGTAGACTAGTATGTCTCAAGTGACATGAAGTATTTGGTATATGTGCTGCTGGTCTCACCCCAGTGCTCAGTACTAATAGCTGATGCAACTCTTTCACAAAGAGTTTAGCTGTAACCTTGGAAGATAAAGCCCACTTGCTGCGGCTACCCTAAACTGAGCTCCTAGAGTGCATGGATCACGTTTTAATAATCCAAAATAATTCCAGTGCCGAACCTTGAATTTAACATGGTTAAACTTTGGTAGATATTCAATAAATGTTTGTTGAATGAATGTACTTCTAAAAGTTTTCCAACACCAAATCAGTTTCTAGTAAGGCATTTCCTACTCGTCACTATTTATAAAATCATAGACATAATAGAAGAGAGGTTGTAAAGGATTTCTGTGGTGGACATAGATGCTGCATCTTTCATAATATTCATTACTACCTTCATAGATATTATCATTGGACTTACTTAAGGTCCCTGAGCCCCAGCTGCCAGGACTGGTGATTGATACTGTCCTGCCTTCTGTATTTAACCTCTTGTTCTGCCACTCTCCTCTGTCTTTGAATCATATTTTGGACATAGTTTTGCAACATTGAAGCAGTGGTTTCATATATTCCTACAGATGGACCTGGGGTGAATTACAAATCCAAGAATGGTTTTTAGACATAAAGCCTCTGCTCTCTAGGATGGGGCCCTCTGTGTGCAGGTTACTCAAATGATTAACTCTGTCCTCATTGTCCCTTGGATTTTGATTTTACTGTCCACTTAATCTGAGCATGTTCCTCATGTTAGCAGAAAGACTCTCTCTCTCAATAACTCCTCAGTAACTCTCCGGGATGGTATCTATTTGTGCGTACTCACGTTCTACGTTTATGGGGATATAAATGGAGGCAGCATATTAATATGATGGGAAGATTATAGTGTCTACAGTCAAAAAGATTGGGGTTCAAACCCCACCCTGGAACTTACTAGCATGCTAATGCTTGCAGCATTATGTTTGGTGTGAGGAAAAGGATGAATGGGCTCTGGGGATGTCAGGGAACTGGTTTGCTTTACTTGGTAGCTGTGTCAAACATCTATGCTCTGCTTGTTCCTTGGATCCTTGGCTGTATGTTTCCCACCAGCCACCACCACTGTCACTGATTGTGCACAGGCTCTGCTCTTCTCGCTGTCTTGATCAGCCTCATGTGAGCATAAGCCAATGGTACCTTGCCACATGCCTCATTTCCTGTAGCTACAGAGGCATAAGACAGAGAGCTGGGAAGTTAATGCCCCATGCAGTAATAAACCTTAGATCAATGGGAGTGAGAGGCTGGTAGATGAATTCCTCTCCCTTCTCTCTCCTGGAGGAACTGTTCTGTGAGGCAGCTCTTCATGTGGTCTTTTAGAAGACAGTCTTGCAAGATCCAGTGACGACGAGTCATGATGAAACCAAGCAGTGACCTGGTCAGTGTGACCCCTATTTGTTCTTCCTACTTCTCTGCCTCACCCCCTCTCTCTCCTGCTCTTCTGGGATTGAACTCCTGGGTGAAGTAGCAGCACATAAGCTTCTGCCACAGGGGAACCCAAGATAAGGACTATCATACAAATGTGTTCAATAATAATAATTTTGCAGCCTGGCTCTGTCGCCTGCCTCCTGTCTGCCTGTCTCACTGAATGCACAAAATGACGTGATGGAGGGGACCTGCTTTTTGAACTCTAAAGTGCCTTAAAACTGTAACCAATTAGTAAAATGACCTTATTTCTATTACAACTCAGAGGAACCAAATTTTAGTTTTGGTTCTGCTACTTACCAATTATATGACTTTGTTCAAGTCATTTAACTCCTGTAAACCTCGGTATAACTGAAAAGAGAATTTTCTGTATGGCCATCACGGGTTTTTTTGACAGGTCAGTTAAACGGTAAATATGCAAGCTCCGTCCCAATGAAAGGTGTTGCTAGAAGCCACCGCAATAATAGCAACAACGATTTCGTGCTTAGCAGTGATGTGTTTGGGGATATGGTGTGATGATTTTCAAGGTGTTGGAAGAAACTTCTGTTCCAAGAACCAGCATCAGCTTTGAAAGCAAACCAAGATGGGTTGAGGCCCTGAGTCCCTGGGTTGTTGTTCCTGTCACCCCTAATTAATATGTGAAAGGCAACAGCTGAGTTTTCCATGCCTAACACATTTATTTCATTTTATTTGGGGCCTGCACTTCCTGCATGTCTCATATATTTTAGGTTTTACCTGGCTTTAAAATAAATCCCTTGTAAGTTGTCCTGCAAATGAAATTACTGTCTGGAAAACTGCAATTTCATCTTGAGAGTTTTATTATGCTAATAAATGTCAGGATTCTCAAATAAAGGAATTGCCTTTTTTTTTTTTTTTCCTGAGCCCTACAAATATAATGAAAAACAGTCACTCGGGTACAAGACTCAGCAGGGGAAAAATTTACAATCTATAACTAGAAAGAGAAGTTGTAAAAAACACTATGCAACTTAATGGAAGATAAATTTCAAGGAATGAAAGGGCAGCTTGGGGTACAGACTCAAGGAGATCCTGCGTGGCAGAGATAATCTTAGGGCACGTCTAAGGGGCATGAGCTGAGACAGACTATGGAGGGTGGACCTTGGAAGGGAAAGAAACCTGGGCTGGAAGACTTGGGAGCCTGGGGAGTTTGTCCTTGTGTACCCTTGAAACTTTCATTATCCTCGGGACTAAATTGTGATGCTAGATAAGTTTCTCTGTTCTTTGGGCTACGGTTTCTTCTGGGCAGAGCATAAGCTTTGCCTATTTCAGAGAGTGGCTCTGAAAATAACTCAAGCTATTCTAATAGTAATGATAAACATTATTGTAAACTCTGTGTGTATGTGTGTGTGAATTCTCACAACCATGCTTGAGAGAGACAATGCTTTCTTTCATCTCTACCTTGCACTTGGGGAAACTGAGGCACAGAAAGGTTCAGAACTGGCCGGGCGTGGTGGCTCACGCCTGTAATCCTAGCACTCTGGGAGGCTGAGGCAGGAGGATCCCTTGAGGTCAGGAGTTCGAGACCAGCCTGAGCAAGAGTGAGACCCCGTCTCTACTAAAGATAGAAAGAAATGATTTGGACAGCTAAAAAAATATATATAAAAAAATATTAGCCGAGCATGGTGACGCATGCCTGTAGTCCCAGCTACTCAGGAGGCTGGGGCAGAAGGATTGCTTGAGCCTAGGAGTTTGAGGTTGCTGTGAGCTAGGCTGACGCCACGGCACTCTAGCCTGGGCAACAGAGTGAGACTCTGTCTCAAAAAAAAAAAAAAAAAGGAAAGGTTCAGAACTTTCCCAGGTTCACTTCTCTGGGAAGTTGTAGCAAGCAAATTGGTCTGGCTTCACAGTCTGCATGGACCTTAAACCAGGGTAAACAAACACATGGTGATCGTTGTTAAAAATGCAGATTCTTCTTCAGAGGATCTGGGGTTGGGTTTGAGGTTCTGTATTTCCAACAAGCTCCTGGATGCTGGGCCGCGTTTGGAGCCACCAGCCTTTAAAACAGGGATCAGAAAATTATAGCTGCAGGACAAATTCGGCTGGCTCCCTGTGTTTCCACAGCCTGAGAGATAAGAATGGTTTTTATGTTTTTAAATGGTTGGAAAAAATTAAAAAGAAGAATAATATTTTATGATCTGTAAAAATTACACTAAAATCAAATTTTGGTGTTCACAATAAAGTTTTATTGGAATACAGCCACACTCATTTGTTTACACGTTGTCTTTTGCTGTGTATGGCCCATAAGGCCTAAAACACTGACTATTCGGCCCTTCATAGAAAAAGTTTGTTGGTTCCTGCTTTAAATTATGGTGCATATGTTAGGAATTATTTTGCTTCTTTCTCTGCTTTGTCTAAATCTACTCTTAAAGGAGGTTCTAACATCATCATTTATACTCAAATAAATCTAAGTGAATGCGTTAAATTTTCTAATAGTGTTCCATTTAAATTTTGAATCTTATCTCTAGTATTCTCGATTTTTTTCCCTGTGAAAGGATTCGAAACAACTGTAAGCAAATAGTACCACAATTATGTAGATACTTCACATGGGCATAGGATCTTCACTTCCTAGAATTTATTCTTACTTCCTACACATAACTGTGTGTGCATACGTTTTGCCCTTCAATCTGGGAGGTGTGGAAATCAGGCAGTGCCATATTTGTCTGTGTATTTTCGGGTGCCTGGAACAGTCGAGCTTGTGAAATTGTATTTATTATTAGCTGCAAGTGGATTGTGCATATCTCAAAGGCTTGCTCTAACCTTTAGGGAGCCCCTGTGATAGATATGTCCAGGCTGAGTATTCTGGCTGCTTTGGGTTGGAATGTTGATTCTACTACTACTTTTCGTTAAGAGGAATAAACAAGCAAACAAACCAATGAGATTGAGAAAGTAGAAACTCGCTCTGCTGACAGCTAGTCTGAGATGGAGGAACTGAGAATTGAAACAGAAATCACATCTTGCAAATCTGTTCTGTGACTCGGAAAAGAGATAAATGGAGCCAAGCCATAGCATGCCAGAGACACTGTCTAAACACAAACTCTCAGCCAGCAAATGCAAACCCACATGTTGTAGATAAGACATCAGACAAACTGATCAAACAGTAATTCCATATGACTTTTTTAAAAAAATTGTAATACAATGTACATAACATAACATTTACTATTTTCAGTGTACAGTTCATTGGCATTAAGTACATTCATATTATTGTGCAACCATCACCACCACCCATCTGCAGAACTCTTTTCGTCTTGCAAAATTGAAACTCTGTACCCATTAAACAATAACTCTTCATTCCTCCTCTTCCCTCAGCCCCTGGCAACCACCATTCTACTTTCCTGTGTCTATGAATGTGACTACTCTAGGTACCTCAGAAACGTGGAATCACATAGTATTTGTCTCTTTGTGACTGGCTTATTTCACTTTGCATAATGTCCTCAAGGTTCATGTATGTTGTAGCATGTGTGGGAACTTCCTGCCTTTTGAGGCTGATTACTATTCCGTTGTATATGTGTACCACATTTTATTTATCCATTTATCTGTGGATGGACACTTGGATTGCTTCTGCCTTTTGGCTATTGTGAATAATGCAGTTCTGAACATGGGTGTATATCTCATGACTTTTGTTCTAAAGATAAAATCATTGATTGTTCCAGCAGCTCCCTTGTTTCTTGATTCTGACCAATCCCTGCCAAGGACATCTAACTCCAGCTCCCCGATCTCAGTAAGTACCTTTTCCTAACTTTTGCCTTTTGATGTTCCCTGATTACTCTGGTGTACATTCTCCCCTGCTGCAATGAGCTAACCCTAACTTGGGCTATGTGTGTATTCCTGGTAGACTTCAGCTGATGGGCTTTACAAAAGATGTTATCTGTGAAGCGTGGTCCCCATGATAGACACTCAGTGAGATTCAATGTCTTCTTTCCACTGACCGTGCTGAGCAGCAGCTGTGACAGTCCTTCCTGTGAGTGGTGTCTTGTGTGCTTTTATATCCTCATCTCAGAGGATGAGCTCATGGACTTGCTGGGCTTATAAGCTCATCCCCTAGAGACTTACGTGGAGGATAGTGAAAAAGTACAGCCAGAGACAGACCCCAAAATGACTGTGCCAGCTGCTGTTTTGGCAGGAACTTTCTTACCCTGGAGGCACCCAGTGTCAGAGGTCTGGCGACCAGAGGGACCCCTAGAGGGAAGCTGAGAGGGAGGAGGCTGAGGGAGCACCCCTCCTCTGTAGAATGAGGAGGTGAGCAGATAGCAGAGCTTGTTCATGGTGGACCCTTGGCCCATTCGCCACGAGGCCTCTGCCCTGTGTGGACACCCCTCCTGCTTCCCCACCCCAGGTAGGAAGGAATAGCAAAGTGTAGGAGGAAGAGAGATTCTTTGGGGGTCATCAATATAAATCTGAATGTAAATGGCAGAAGAGTAGAAGAGGTTTCCAGGAAGAGGAAACAATTGGCATAAGCAAAGATCTGGAGGCATGGAAGTGTGCCTCTGTGTGTGTGTGTGTGTGTGTGTGTGTGTGTGTGTGTGTGTATGTACGGTCAAGGACAAAGAGCTTTACATACGATTCTCAGGGGTCATGCAGAATAAGATGTGGTGTGTGTGTGTGTGTGTGTGTGTGTGTGTGTGTGTGTGTGTATGAATATAGGCCTGAAATGGGCCCACAAGCACATCATCCTCTACGCCTCCCTATCACACACACTAAACATTTGCACAACCAAATTCTTCATAAGGGACACATTCTATGCAAATTCTTAGCCATGAGCCACAGGTCTTGGACACTCCTGCAACCTATGGGGCAAGAGCAATTTGTACCAATAACTTGGGTTTTTGCCAGAAATTTAGCCTAGACTTTACATAACTTGGTTTGCTCCTCATATATCCTTTCCTGGCTCTTTTAATCAATGTTGTATACCACTAACTAGCTTTTATGTCCTTATGCTGGCATGGTTCTCGTTAATTTCCCTCTTATTCTTACATTTTCATGGGTTTTTATATTTGGTTTATTCTGATTGGCCGCAGTGATTGCTTTTCATCCTGTTGTTACCAATTCATTTTTCCCTGGGCAGCTGCAGTGCAATTTGAAAAGGGGGAGAACCCAACCCCTTATGTGAGGCGTGTGCATACTTTCCAGCCTCGCACGTCTGCTGCTAGCTGATTATTGAACAGAATCACAGAAAGTTCTTTCGGTAATTAAGCCTCTTCCCCTATTTCTAGTTTCTAATGAGTTATGAAAAGCAAGGAAACCTATGGCAAACAAAACAAACAGAATGACAAAATATTACACTGATATAAAAAATTAATACTCCAATATATAACTAAATTCATAAAAAATTCTGTTCTAGTAGCCTAGAGTCTGACTCTGGCACATTATTTTGGGAACAAATCAGACACCTCCCTAGTCTGCCTAACAAAACATCGTTTCCCATTAACAGCTTAGCAATTTGTTCAAGAGGCATGGAATCCCTGAAAGAATGAGCCATCGGAAACTAATTAATGACACTCTGCATTAGAAACATTCTTAACCTTATGAGCAGGCACTAACTCATAGCTGAAACAGAAATGTAAAATCATTTAAGGAGCAACTTAGCCTTTATTACTTAGTATATACCAAGGGAGGAATACTGTGTGTTAAAAGCATTTACCTGACACATATAGAAAGGGTACAGCCCAGGCTGGTAGCGGCAGCACACACAGCCGTTAAAGAGAAAATGTCAGAATTCACAATAGAGATTTATGTTCTCAATTAAGCAATTCAATTATTGGTTTAAGGGAGGCACCATTTCTCAAACAAGTTTAAAAGCCCCTGAACACTAATTTTTAACCAATTGTACTCAAAAGTACAATGGCACCTCAAAAAGGAGAAAAAGTTCAAGACACATTTCATAGACTCTTAAACTTTTTCTCTTGTCTCTGTTTCTGACTTCCTTAGATGGAATCGTTCTTCTGTCCCATTGGATAGCAATTTGTCTTCTTCCACAGACACCTGAGAATGGCTGGGAAGAGAAGATCCAGGGGCTGTTGGTGTCTGTACTAGTCAGGTCCCTTGAGAGAAGAAGAGGGAGCCTCAAAAAAGGGTCATGTGGGGAGGGTTCATTTACAAAGGTGAGGGCACAGGGGAGCCACCGTGGAAAATGCAGGGACCTGGGGATTAGTAGCATCCTTGCCTTCCCCTGCTAGCCCGTAACAACTAAGGAGAGAGCAGCGCAGGAAGAGAAGAAAGATGCACGTAGAGTTGACCATTTTGGAAGGGTGGGGAAGGACTGTGTCCAGGGGCAGAGGCAGCCCAAGGCAACCTTGCAAGGAGGCAGCCAGGCAATGAATAAATACCCCAGCCTCACCCTCTTCCTTCCTTCTAATCTCTGCTGGGCTCCCCATTGGTGGAACCAGCCTAAAGCCAGAGGGTTTGGAACTCTTGGAGTAATCCATGCGGGTCAGCCCTCCAAGGTGGAGAAGGACAAGGAATACATCTGGAGGGGCAAACTTAGTCCTGTGGTGTTTCTGTAGGAGATATAGGGAAAAGAAAGTTTTTCCTACTGGCACATGTAACACATGCCACTGAACACTGCACCTCTGGTCACCAAAATATGTGAAGATTTCTCCCTACCGAAAATCTATTCTCCAGCAGATACCAGCTGGATATCCTACAACTGAATTCAGACACTGTCTAGCTGGAATGAGATCCAGACCCCCACAGGTTAAAGTCTCAGCCCCACAGGCCTGCCCCCACTGCAGAAGCCAGTCACAAACCCCAGATTGTCACCTGTATTTCTGACCCATCAGCTACAAATCAGAATTCCTATGCCCGCCTCCTCAGGTTTGATTAACCCTCTAGGACAGCTCCCAGAACTCCAGGCAGCACTGACTTCCATTTTCCTGTTTGTTATGAGGTATATTAGGAACAGCCAGATGGAAGAGATGCATAGGGCAAGTCATGTGGGAGGGGGTGCAGTCCTTCCATGCGCTCTCTGGGGGTGCCACCCTCCAGGCACCTCCATGTGTCTGGCAATCCGGAAGCTCTCTGAGCCTCCTCCTTTTGGATTTTTACGAAGGCATCGTTAAGTAGGCGTGACTGATTACCTCACAGGCCATGGGTGATCAACTCAACCCTCAGTCCCTCCCCTCTCCCCACAGTCAGGGGGTGGGCCTGAAAGTTCTAACTCTCCAATCACATGGTTGGTTCTGCTGACAACCAGCCCCCAGCCTGAGCCTGTCAAGGGGCTCGTCAAGAGTTGCTCCATGAGAACAAAAGATGCTCCTGTCACCCAGGAATTTACTAAGGTCTGCGGAGCTCTGTGTCCAGAACCCTGATCAGAGACCAAATATGAGAACAAAAGATTCTCTCAGCATCTCTGTCTAGAAGGGCTTAGGAGCACTGTCTCAGGAACCAGGGGCAGAAACTACATATGTATTTATTATTATATCATAATATCACAGTGTTCTAGCCTGTCCTGCCAACCCTGAGTCTTCCTGGACACTCAGATAGTGTCTCTGCCTATTCCCCCGTCTCATCCACCACGGTCAGCTTGCCAGGCCCCTCGCAGTGGCTGTTAAGGAGCGTCTTCGTCCCTGCTTGCAAGGTAGAAGCCATAGCTCAGTACCAAACCTCTGGCATTTAAACTTTGCAGTGGGGTCTCAGTGTCACACCATGAGGTGACCCTCACCCTTCCCTCCATACCTGAGGAGACAGACCACATGGCAGTGGCTCCTGGGCCCTGGAATGGCAGCTGCTGCACCCTTTGTGACACCTCTTTTGTGTGCTGCTTAGGATCACGTTCCTACCGTCCCCGTTGGTTTTACTTTTAGCAACGAATCCACTGTAGCTGCACTTCTGTCCTGGATGTGACCTTTGAACAGTCTCTAATTAAAGGTTGATGCCATTTCTTCCACCTTTCTCCACCCTCCCCATGCAGTAGATTCTTTCCTTTTTGGTGTCTCCAAAGTCACAATAGACAATAGACAATAGACAAGGACTCCATGGAAGTGACCTCACTGAGTGCTCTCATCTTGGCCTCCCTAGAGGTTATTCATCTGAGCCTGTGGTTCAGGGCTCCTGTGTGAGTCTTTTCAGGCTGCGGGCCGGGGCTCTGATGCTGGGAGAGCATGTAGACCTTAGGTCCCACCCCCAGGCAGCTCTGTCCAGTTGCTCCATGCAGTTGTTTTATGGTTCTGCAGAACTAGGGGACAGCCATTGAAAATGGCTGCTGTCATTGCCTCACTGGCTAATCAGGGCATGAGATGAAACTACCAGGGTGATTTCTGGCAAATTAGAAGGGAGAGAGGAAATTAACTGTGGTGGGGACTTCCCTCTAAGTCTGATATGGCTGCATCGAAATTTTGCAAACACGGAAGGACAGAAAACAAACTAGCAAAGAGGTAAAAGATCTTCAGTTGTTTTCTTTATGTCTGTCCATTGCAGGATTAGATGCCAGGAATGAACAGGAAGATCTAAAGCAGTTTTCAATTGTACTCACATTAGAATAATCCCAACAAACAAACAACCTCTGTGTTTCTGAGGGTCAGTGCCCCCTCCATGGGCACAGGACAGTGTGCAGTGCTGTCTTTATGGGGGTGATGGTATTTAATCTTCATAAAGGAGGAAGCTGTGTAAGAAATGCAACTTTAATTTTTTTTTGTAATCGAACCCACTTTATATCAAGGTCCCTTCTGCTGAGACTAAAATTTGATTATATTTTAGTTAAAATCAGTCACTTTGCACTCTCTTCTTCCTAGGGTGGATTCACAGCATTGGAGTATTCATGACTTATCTTGGCAGGTGACAAGGCTGGTGGTGTCTACCTTTTAGGAGATGTTACATTCTACTCAACATCCACAGATCTTTGGGGTCTCTCCTTTTGCCCTGATGGAGCCTGGCAGAGGCTCCTGCCTAGTTCTCAGCCATAGGGTTCATACTGGCCACCGATAGTCTTGCCCTAGCTTCAAAGAGCAACCGGTTTGCTCTTGTGCAAAGCCATGCGGGAAAGGGCGTGTCTGCTTTCTGGGCTCTCACATCCAGATGTGCAGGGACTTCCTTGGGAGAACAGGGCTCTGCTGCTGGGAGAACACACAGACTTTGGGTCCCATTATGACCTGCCTTGGGTCCATCTTCCTGGGTACGTCCATGTGGCTTCCCTACTCTGCTTTTCCGAGTCTTGTGACTCGGGGGACATGAGAAGGTTTGCTGTGGGCTCTCAGACCCCAGCCACGCTGGGTGTGCCACGCCTCCCTCAGGGCTCAGCCTGCAGGGATCCAGGGTGTGGGCTCCACTGGGGCTGCTCGATGGAATATGACTGTCTTGTTTTCCTGTCCAGTCCTTTCCCCCTTGCCAACTTGGAGGGTCTCTGTCTAGTCCAAGGGTCACAGTGGGCAAGGTTGAACTGGTTTGGTCTAATTTGTGGTCTTGTAAATAGTTCTCTTGTACTTGGACTGCAGCCTGCTAACTTAAAGCCAAACCACATTGGTAATTGTGAAGCTGAGAGATGAGTATTTGGTGGCTCTTTGTACTATATACCTTATTTCTACTTGTGTATATGTTTGAAATTTTCTATGTTTCAAACAGGTTTGAAAAATTTTTCAGAAAAGGCAAGAATTTGATATATGGATTCTCTGGTTTCCTTGTGAAAACACCCCTAATGGGTGCTTCCTATCTATAATTCTGAATGAGAAAGGGTCTCAGGGGCAAAAATTAAAGGAGTGTGTATGCATGTGTCTGTGTGTGTGTGTGTGTGTGTGTGTGTGTGTGTGTTTGTGTTGTATCTGTGTCTGTGTGTCTGTGTCATATCTCTGTGCTTTGTGTGTCTATGTGTCTGTGTTTGTCTGTGTGTCTGTATGTCTATGCATGTGTCTGTGTGTGTCTGTCTGTCTGTGTGTGTACCTGCATGTGTCCGTGTGTCTGTGTGCCATAACAGCCCCAGTGGAGCACCAGAGCAGACCCCTCCTCTTGCCCCAGCCCAGCCCCTGCCCTGGGTCCCTGCCTTGCCCTTGCTGACTGTTCAGGGTCCCGAGGGAATTGTCCCGAATCCCTCACATCCTTGATTTAGACCTTGGCTCTGGCGTTTCCTGTGGAGGCCGTGCTCCATTCCCTCTTCTCCAGGGCCCCCTTGAGTCCTGCCTGCTCTGTCCCCCGCCCCTGCCCCATGCCGCTTGCAGCACTCCCCCCCCCCCACCGTGACCGTGGGCTGTCTCGGCTCCAGGACCAGGGCCCTTCGGAAAGCCCCCGGGATCGATTGCTGGTCGGGGCAGGCAAACATTCAGAACTTTGTGCCGTCTCCTCACCAGGCCTGTATTCCTCACGCCTTTGGGGTTCCGAGCCCCCAGCCTGAGTGTCCTCTGACGCCATCACCACACTGTGCCAAACCACGATGCGCCGGTGCTTTCAGAGTGACAAGGGCCTCTGGAGAGAGAACAAGCTGAGGGACGAGAGGCGCGTCCCAGGGCCACGGCCCTGCGGCATTAGCGCTCCTGAGAGGCAGCCTGAGCCCAAGGTGAACAGGACGCCTTGCCGGTCATCCGCAGTGCCAGGGTGGGAGGACCTGCCGGTGGCATCAGGGACACGCTGGTGTTGCAGTCCACGTCTGAGGTTGCCGCAGGTTCCCTCTGGCTCGGGGGAGTCAGTCCTTTGTTGGATCCGGGCTCCAGCGGATTGGATGAGGCCCCTCACCTTGCGAAGGCTGATCTGTTTTACTCAATTGGGATGTTAATCTCATCCAAAAACACCCCCACAGAAACGTCCAGAATAATGTTTGCCCACACATCTGAGCACTGCGGCCCGGGCAATTGACCCACACGGTTTAACCGTCACGCGGCCCTGAAACCCCGCGGCCAGCGCTGGTGTGAAGCATTGACCCACATATGACGCGCCTGAGGCAGGGTGGCCTTAAGCAGGGCTCGTGGTCCCCTCTCTTGGTGGTCTGCCGCACTCCTGGGGCTCCCCTCTGTGCCTCAGCCTCAAAGGACCTGGATCTTTTTAGCATCCCCAAACAGGCCTTTGCCAAATCTGTCCCCTTTGCTTCCTCGCTGTAAGATGAGAGCGGGGCACTGGATTCCTCCGGGGCTCCCTGGGGAAGCGCATCTGTCCCTCAGCGGCTTCCCTGTGCCCGCAGGCGCAGGGCGGCGAGCGCCCCAGCCATCCGCCCGTGTCCTTTGGCTATTTTATGTGACGGCTGAGCCGCTCACATTAGCTCCAGCTTCTGTCCTCTCCCCAGAGGGACGGGAAGTTGCAGCCCTGCTGCGACCGAGAGCTCCAGAGCTCGGTCATCGCTCTGCAGGCCAGCGCTCATTCAGCGGGGACAGGGAGGCCACCGGAGCCTTCCTATGACAAGGGGCCTGTGACCTCGGAAGTCCTGGCGGAACTCGCAAGGCAGTAGAGAATGTAAAGCCAGGCTGGAGTGCGCTGCCGCTTGCCCGCTTGCCTCCGGGTCTGCACTTGTCCCTGTCGCCATGTTACACCTGGAAAACGTGTGCCCCGTGCGGCCAGCTTGTGCTCCCTCTGGGGACATGTCCTGGATGCCTGCTAAGCTCCTGGACTGATCTGGGTGCCGGGCACAGGGGCGGGTCAGACACAGGCGGCGCTGGCGGGGCTGGCGGGGCTGGTGGGGCCACTGGAGCAGACGGTGTCATCACCCTGCCCATCCCCAGGAGCCCGCTGTGCCATCACTGCTGTCGACCTCGCGCTTTCCATGCCTCGTGCCTGCTGCCCTCTGTCGCACTGCGCTAGGGCGACTGGAGCCGCTTCAAGGAGGTGTCTCAGAGTTTGTGTTCCCACCCTGCTCCAGCCCTGGCCTGTCAGGTGTGGGGTATGGAAGCCCCGCCCTTTGCCCTGGGACAATTCCGACGTGTAGTTTATACTTCTGAGCTCCCCGGCATGGGGGTGGAGGTGAGCCCGAGGCCGCCCTCCACTTCACTTTGGCCTGAGCTCACTCCCTGGCTTGGCTCCACCCCTCCCGGTCCTGCCGTCCCCACTCCCTCACTGGCTTCCTGGGGAGACCGCCTTCCACATACCACTCGTAGGGGATTCCTCCTCCCAAGGTCAGCCTCTGGGACGTCCGCCCGAAGCAGCACAGAAGCCTGGTCAGAAAGATGCAAAACCACAGGACTAAGTTTAAGGGGTGCTGGGAGCACAGTTCAAGGACTGTGTGTTTCCTGTGTTTGTGTGGGTGTGTGTATGTGTGTGTCCGGGCAGGATCGGCGGCACCGCGATGCTCACCCAGCGGTGATGGTGGCAGTGCAGGGTCTGGCTCAGCTTGCAGGGCTGGTGGCGGTGGCAGCAGATGCATGTCCCTAGACTGTTGTGCTGCAGTCTTAGCTGTGGCTCTGACTGGGCTTGCCCTCAGTCTGCCCATTCAGCTGTGTTCTCCAGCCTTCCTGGTAACCCTGTGAGCGTCCTCTTGCCTTTGCAACCAAGAGCCTGCCTAGTCCTTGAGTCAGAAGTTTGGGGAGGACTGAGGGAGAGGGCAAGGGACAGCTGTGAAAGGAAGTGTGAAAGGGGGCTGGGAGTGTTGGGAGCCTGGCATTCTTAGGGAGGGCGTCAGGAATGAGCTGGAGAGGGCCAGGAGCCAGTGCAGAAGGATCTTATGTGCTCTGCTACGGAGATGGGACTTAACATTGTTTCAGTCACTCTTTGCTTCAAAATGTAACCCAGTTGGGGAGTGGGCCTTTGACATTTAGTGACCTAAACTGTTTGAGTGTAAAATAAATTGCAGTCTGTTTTATTTACAAATGGACATTTCTGCAACATGTGCCTCCAACTTCCTAGATCCATGGGTCCAGAACTAACAGTGGAGAAAGGGTCCCAGTGGAAGAATTCCAAGCTCTCTCCCACAAGAGGAGCCAAGGCAAGGAGGATGATCATTTTCAAAGCACTTCCCATTCTGTGTCTAATTTGGAAGTATTATTATTGTCATCTCATTTTGTAGATGAGGACACTGAAGCTCAACTGGCTTACGCACGAGGTAGCTGAAATTGTTTGGTTACAGAATACTCACGCTGGTACCTGAACCCGCTTTTCCAGCTCCACAGCATCGAGTTCCTTCCCATGTGCTCCCAGACGATTTTATGTGCAGGTCACGTTCCAGTGTCTGCCCAGAGCACATGTGAAATATAGGCTCACCTCCAGTGTGGCGATGAGGCATCAATCTTATTTCTTCTGTGTCTTCCAGTCTCTATGTGGGAGAAGATGCGCATTCATCAGGGTCAACTGAGACCACTGTTAAGCATTCGCCTCTAAGCTGGCCATAAGCCTCAGGGTTTGCAGATATGGGAGGGTCTAACCTTGGCGGCGAGGGGCTAATAAATGAAACTATGACATGTGTGAGTTTGAGATGCGGTGACATCGTACATGTTTGTGTAAATCAAAGCCCTTTACCAGTATCTATGAGCTGTGTGCTGCTGAGGACATGAACCTATTGGGAAAAATCCACATGATGGTAACGTCACCATTTACTGAATACCCGCTGTGTGCCAGACACCACACACAGTACTTACGTACGGGAGTTCTACAGTCCACACAAAAGTGCATTGGGGAAGTTTGAGTTGTGCTCATTTTACATACAAGGAATTCAAGGTTCCAGATGTTTAAGCCCTCTGAGGTCACATAGCGAGTGGCAAAATTGAGGTTCAGACCATTTTGTCTGACCCCAAAGTCCACGCATGTCCATCTGGAATCTTTCTACTCCTAGTGTTGCCTCAGGACCATGAGCGTCACCTGAGCGCTTGTTAGAAATGCAGGACCCCAGGCCCTACCCTAGTCCTAGCTAATTAGAATCTGCATTTTAACAAGACCCCCAGGTGATATCTATGCACATTATATTTCAAGACACTGTTCTGTCCACACTCGCTCAGCTTCATCCTTTCAGGATCTTGTGAACAGAATCCTGGTTGCCATAGTCTCAACTGAGCATAACAGTGTCTCATGAAACATTTCCTTTCCCCTCTAATGTGGAGAATTGTCTCATTTTATTTTATTTTATGTTATTTTTTTTTAAAGGCTGGTCAAGTGAAGCAGGGAGAGTGGAGATGGAACAAAGGAATCTGTAACTGGTTGTGATCAATTAGTTGTAAACACCAATGTCCCATTTTAAACCCAGACCTATTAGGGACAAACCCCAAATTTGGGAAAAAAAAAAAAAAAAAAGAAGAAGACGGGCGGCCAGGCCTGTGATGTTCTGTTTGGCCAGCAGGGGGCACCCGCGGCACCTGCCGCGCACCCTCTCTGGCAGCAGGAAGGAAGGAGGGAAGCTCAGACCCTACTTACAGGGAGCGTGCACCGTATGGGTTAAAAACCACGATATGGGGGGAAAGCCTTGCTCTCTGCTTGCTCGGCCTGGGATATCTGGCTTTGTAGCGCTGTGGCTCAGAGGCGGAGAGGGGCTTTTGTCAATGTTGGTGTGTTCCAGAATAATGGGACTAATCCCCAGGAAGGGCCCCTGCACCTCCTGGAGGGCTGCAAACCAGCCCTTGGAAGCAGGGGCATGTGGACACGAGGCAGGGGGCCAGGCTTCTAATTTTGGCTTTGCCACTAACTTACAGTGTGATACGTTGGGCCCTAGTTTCTTTTCTCGCCTTTAGTTTGTTTGGGTGTCTGAGGAATAAAGTGCATAAGATCACCCTAAGGTCTTTTCAAGCTGTAACATTCTATGAAGTCATAATTAAAATGCCCTGGGAGAACACTATTTAAAAGAATTTTTTTTGTTGTTAAATCAAACTGTGCAAAGCTAATTATCACTCCTTAATTCATCTGTTTTCTAACTTTCACTTTTTTCCGCCTAAGTATAAAAGTGAATATTTAAAATATGAAAAGAAATCACAAAACACAAATCTGAATAAGTTGCCAAATACCACAAACATCCCCAGATCCAGAAAGATGGCATAGAAATTTTTTAACCTTTCTACAATTTTTTAGCTTGATATGCTTTGATCATCTCTCCATGTAATTGCCATTTTATAATATTTTTCATAAAAAGATAAGCTAGCCTTTCCTCTAATAGAGTTGATTAAAATTTATGTCTTATTATGGGTAGGTGGGATGTATAAACCTTACAATTTCAGATACAGACTACTCACCGTTTGTAGTATTGCTACAGGATTGTGTTTTTCAGACAGGAAATCTGAAAAATCCTATTTCACCTAATTCCCTCCAACAAAGAAAAAAAATGTGGTGCATTCATAACTTTATACACTGTATCCTTGACAGTAGAGAATGTCCGTTTGACTGTCAGTAAGAATTCCAGATCTGGAATTAATCATATGTATTTGGTGACTTGAAGACTTTCTCACAGATTAACTTCTAGCTCAGTATATCCCAAACCTCCTTTCTCCTCCGTTCTCATTGACCTCTGGTACTAGGTGCTGGGACACGTTGCTGGGGTGAGAGAACTGGTGGTCCGGTGCCGTCATGAGAGTGCCAGTGAGTCAGCGCTCCACACAGGGAGCCGTCTCCACACAGTCGCGTTCTCCAAAGCTAAGCTGGCAGGCAGGACGGAGTGCACCGCTGCTGTGAAGGATTTCCACCACCAGGGGGCAGTAAAGGCCACTGGCTGTGGCTGAGCAAGTCTCTAACCTTACCCCGGAGAGGGGTAGGAGGAGGGTGGGTGACTAGAAAAACTCCTTCCACACTTGAAGTTTTATTTACCTCTTCTAAGCTGGTTCAAACCTCAATGCCATTTCTCTCCTCTCTGATGTGTCCTTGGTGCTCAGTCACCACTTTTCTTACCACATTCCCAAAGTCTAGAACGTTCCCAAAGTTGGCTTGAAATGGAAATAGCTGCATCCTGCTTTTTCCTTTCACATCAGACCACAATTTGAGGATCAGCATAAGAAAAGAAAGCCAATGTTTTGTTTATTCTGTTCATCCAGAGGATATTTCTCAGGTAGGTCTCCCTGCCTCTTGCCTGTGCTGGTGATTTTTTGCCTACATTTTTTTTCCTTCTTTTAAAAAAATTAAACTTGATATAAGAATGTAGTGAGCCAAATTTGGAATGAGGGAAATTCTGTTAAAAGAGGTAAACTGATTCACAATGACTTTTTTTTTTTTTCAAAACAATTTATTTGTGCAAACAATAATTTATGAATTAGCTCCAAACCAGAAGTGGTCTGGGAGCTCCACTGAGAGAACACAAGGGAGAGGCTTTTAAAGGAATGTGGAAGTAAAGCAAAGAAAATATTTGATGTGTTGCAGTTACACAGTTGCCTCATTTGGTCTATCCCACTGGAAACTCCCCAGTTATTAATATATTATTATAAGTTTATTGGCTGCTTCTGATTGGTTGAGCTTAGGTTCTGTTTTTCTTTAATATAGGCACTTACAAGAAATAGCTCAAGTTAAATTTTGCTTATATTTGCAAATCAAGCAAGGTTAAGGTCACTCGTGAGGCCTAACTGGCTTTGTCTGCTCAGGGATTCTTCAGGCCTCTGCTCCATTTTAATTTATTGAACAACTCTGTAGGACAAGAGACGCCACTTCTTCAAAAAAGAAATGACATGAACAAAAAGGTGGGAGTGGAGTGGGGTAGTAACTTTTTGATGAAAAGAAACTTAAGAGAGAGATCAACCAAATGCAATGTGTGGACATTGGATCCTGATTTGAACAAACTTGACTATAAAAAGGATATTTGTGGAACACACAGGGACACTTGAACAGGATCTGGAAAGTAGTCGAGGCTCAGGCATTTTTTTTTTAATTTATTTTTTTTTCTTTTACTAAAAAATTTTTACTTTATTTATTCATTTTTTTTTTGAGACAGAATCTCACTTTGTTGCCCAGGCTAGAGTGAGTGCTGTGGCGTCAGCCTAGCTCACAGCAACCTCAAACTCCTGGGCTTAAGCGATCCTTCTGCCTCAGCCTCCCGAGTAGCTGTGACTACAGGCATGTGCCACCATGCCCAGCTAATTTTTTCTATATATATTTTTAGTTGGCCAGATCATTTCTTTGTATTTTTAGTAGAGACAGGGGTCTTGCTCTTGCTCAGGCTGGTCTCGAACTCCTGACCTAGAGCAATCCACCCGCCTCGGCCTCCCAGAGTGCTGGGATTATAGGCGTGAGCCACCTCACCCGGCCAGGTATTTTTGTTAATTCATACAGTTAGGTGTGATATGGGGACAGTTTGGATCATGGTTCAGCAAGTGGTCATCACTCTCTGCTCCCCTCCCTCAGCTGTAGGAGACTCAGGGAAGGAGGAGGCAGATGCAAAACCCCAGAGGAGATGACACGAAGGGGGATGGACCCCAAACCATTTTTCTCTGTCCGTCTTCCCTTCCCCATACAGTTATGCCTTTTCTTGCCGTTGGGCCTTACTTAATCTGTTGCCCCTTTTCAGGAAGCCCTCCCTGACTCCGTTCTCTTCCATCTTCCCTTAAGCCAGGCTGGACTCTGATCTTGCCGTCTCCATCACAGCACACGCCACCTGTCCCTTCCCTGAGTGCCTGCTACGCTCCCACTGAATTACAGGCCACTGCTCACAGGCGGCTCTTGGTCACGTGCTCAACTCCTCAGACAAGGGGCTCTTTAGGGGAGGGGCCACGGCTGGGTCTGATGTCCGCTGCACCCCTCCCATCCTACGTGCTCAGAAAAAGTCCACTAGGTGAAAACAAGTTATCCTGGAAACCCCAGCAGTGCCTGTACCACCCGGAGGGGAGTTAGGCAGGAACCTGCAGACCTCCTGGAAGGTCATGACTGACTACAGAGGCTTTAGTTTACGTCCCATCCCTGACCACGGCTCTTCAGAGAAGCCCCCCACCCCCACCAGCAAACAAGGCGCTGGTGGGCTCCACTACAGTGGTTCTCAATCGTGGCTGCATGTCAGAATCACCTGGGGGGCTTAAAAAACTCCATCCTGATGCTCAGCTCCCCCTTTGCAGACTAATTAAAACAAAATCCCTCGGGGAGTGGGGGCCCAGGCATCTGATATTTAAAAACCCATCCAGATGATGCCGACTGTAGCTGAGGCGGAGACACACTGGGCTGCGGACATCTTTGCCCCACTACAGAGCTGGGATTTAACGGAGCCATTTACAAAGCTGCCAGCTGTTGCTTGTTGGCTGTGCCAACAGAGAGAACAAGCTTACAGTTTTCTATTTCTATAAAATATAGTCAGTAGTCCCAACAGTAAGCAAGGGAAAGTTCTTAAAGCCATATGCTTCAGGAGAAAATTGAGGTCTGGGCCCTGCTGCTAAGAGGAGGAATTCAGAGGGATGGCACAGAGGCCTGCTTGCAGAAGAGAAAGGGGGTGACCATGGGATGGGATGGGACAGGATGGGATAGAGGGTAGGAGGGCGGGATAGCCAGCTTGGTCCCCTCCTTCCTGCTCCTGCAGCAGAGGTCTCTCCCCGTCAGCATTTGCCACCCTGTGTGTCCACTGAGTGGGGAAAAGGTATGAATTACTTACATGATGCTCGAGGCACAAAAAGTGACACATCTCATAAGTTTTCTAAATAAGACACAATCCAGCTACAAGATTCAGCTCAGGAGGAAGCCAGGTCCAGTCATTTCTGGGCTCCCCTTAGACAAGACCCTGAGGCTGACATGACCCATAGTGGCTGCCTGTTTCCCTTCCCCTTCGCTCCGCCTAACAATGCTGCTGTTTCCCCGAGAAGGCTGCTGTGCCACCCCTTGCAGCGCCCCCCCCCCCCCCCCCCGTCCTCTGCCTGCAGCCTGGGGTCCAGGCTTTCATCCCCATCAGAGCTTGCTGTCCTTGGGGTGCTGGGCCTGCCAGGGGTTCTGGTTACCAACACGAACAGAAACCCGAACCCTCCCCTCCGCAGCTGATCGGGATGGGCTGGAACAACACTCCCTCAGTATCTAGTCTTCCAAGCTGCCAACGCCTCACCTTCCACCAGCCATTCCCATTGGATTCACCTCGGGAACTTAAAGAACTACTGATGACTGGTCTCACTTCTAGATTTTCTCATTTACTGGGTCGTGGTGCAGTCTGTACATAGAGATGTTAAAAAGTTCCAGGTGATTCTAATCTGTAACCAAAGTCGAGAGTTACCACCTGCCCAGTTTCTCTTTCTTAGGTACAGAGAAGTTTGACGAACCCAGCTGCCTGCAGATACTGACTGGTGAATATCAGTGCAGGATGCCGTCTCCCGCCTGCCCAGATCCAGGGTCTTTAAAAACCTGTGCAAGCTGAAAACAGTGACTAAAGGGTGGCCCTCCGTGATCGGCATGGGACCACTCACCTGGGTTTTTGAAAACAACGGCTTACTCACATACTCACCTGGCAGGTAAAGGAAGCCCGAGCCTTCAGGACCAAAAGTCCTGGTTGTATTTTGGGGGGAATAAAACACCGTTGTTTTAAATCCAGGTTATAGTATATCTCTAACAAATCATCCTGCTACACTTGTCTGGACCCATCTTGATGGCAGTTCCACAAGGCCAGGGGCCAGGTCGATGAGTTTCCTGCTGTACAGGGCAAGCCTGGCACTCGGCCAGTGGTGTCTCAAGAACAGATGAATATTTAAATGGATGGACCAGGGGTGGGTGGATACAAGATGAACATATGGGTGTATGAACCCGATTCACTTCCTCCTGGGATGCTCTGGAAAACCAGCCTCCGACTCAGGGTTTATGGTTCTTTTCAAAGCTGGAATTGGCGAGGGACATCTGAAAGCAGAACAACTCATAAATTCAATTTTTAAAAAGGCCAGAATCTCAGAGCCCAGGAAAGCTTTATTTTCACTATTCATGTGTTTGCAATTTAAGATTTTATAAGAGTATCCACCATATCTGCCTCTCTAGCTTGTGATACACAGACCCCATGATTGAGGAACAGAAAGAAAGCCATCAGCCTCAATGAGTGACCCTTCAGATACTTTGATTTATGAGAGAAGGAAAAAAATGCTGCAAGAGAAAGAATATAATTTCTTTCCTTCTTTTCCAGCTACCTTTGTTTCTGGAGGGAATATGTTTGAGCTGCCTTTTTTTCCATCATTGTGTAAGCCTTCTCTCTGCAACCCGTACAGAAAGGAATCCCCCAGACGGATACTTGCAAGCAGGTGGGGGTAGATAGGAGGACTCAAAGTGGCTCTTGTCCAGTCCTGTCCCGACCTGGTTTCATTCCAGCGGTTCCTAACTGGCATGCAGGGCCCGCTGGCTTCCCCCCGCTCCCCCTAGCAAGGGAGTAGAAAGCAGTCCCTGCCCCTGAAGTGCACATGGTCCCTTCTTCCAGGGACATTGGGTCTAGGCCTGTCTGCAGGACCACGTCTTGGATGGCCAGCAGGTTCTCTGACTTGCCTGATGGAAGCTTTTGGAACTTGCTGTGGGTCGCGCATTTAGGACAAAGAGGAAGGTAGGCCTTAGCCTTAATTTCCCTCTCACTCTTTGTTTAGTGAGAACTACTGAGTCAGTAGTCTGCTCCACAACCCTGATCAGCTCTCACCTCTGACCCCTGACCCATGCTTGGGCAGGGACTGAGCCCACCAAACCCTGTTTTTAGACTTTGTCATGAACTATAAGCTCATCCCTGGAGGGGTCAGTGCTCTGCCCCGCGAATCCACGTGGGGCCGGTTGAGGCAGGCCCGCCATCCAGCCTGTCTAAGAACGGCCACCTCACTGAAGTGGCTCCTTCCTCAGCGCAGACAGCGCCGCATGCTGGAACCGTAAGGGACTGAGTGAACCCAGGGGGGTGTCTTGTTCTGAGGAACTGAACTTTGCTTGTTGGAGTCCCGCTCCTGTCAGGCGTGACATTCCAAGGGCTTAGAAATTACCTCCCAGAAGCCAAGGGCAAAGCCGAGACCTCTTGTACAGCAAGATTGGACTATGTACTGCACAGCATCCTTGTGGAGACGTTGAGTAAGCAGTTGGATATGGGAATGTCTGAGCTACAGACACATGGTTGGGAGTCTTAGACACAGTGTATGAAAGCCAGGGGTGGGTAGAGCAGGTGCGAGGGCCTAGGATGAACCTGGGTGCTCCCTGCACCAGTTACAGAGGCGTCCAGAGAGCCCGCGTCAGCAAACCACACTGAGAGATATCCGCCAGGGAGGTAGGAGGAAACCAGACCCTTTCAGGGAGTCTTTGAGAGATACATATAGATGATTATGGTACAACGCTAGCACGGCTAAAGGTGTCAGAGTCATAAGTACCAGAGAGTTTGAAAGAAAGAAAAATTACTAGTGTTTAATGGAGCACTTAATACGCATTAAGACTTATGCTTGCATTGTGCACAAACCTCTAGGAGCTATCTGCTCCTTTAAATTCTCCATTTTATAAAAATCACTAACATTTAGTAAGTGCTTAATATGAGTTAGGACTGGAATTCACATTATGCACAAGTCTTTATGAGGTATCTTTTCTACTAAATTCTCTGCATTACAGAAGAGGCATTAAGCCCTAAGAGGGTAAGTAACTGGACCAAGGCCAAATGAGATTCACTCCCCGTCTGTCTGCCCCCCGAGCCCTTGAAGCTAAGCACTGGGCAGTACTGCCTCTCTGGGGCACTGGGGACTGAGGAAGGAATGAGGGGCCCTTAGTGGGAGACAAAAGTGCTTTCTGCAGGGCCACCCCTGGGAAGCAGATGTAGACCTGCTCTATGCAGCAGCGCAGGGCAGAGCCAGGGCCGTGCCCGGGGCTGCTGAGAGGATGATTCCATCTGGGGCGGGGAAGCCTCTCCTATGCCCAGGGCTCCGTGAGCTGTGTGCAGGGAGTGGGATTTCTGACCAGTGGAGGCTCAGGCAGAGGCTGGTGAGCCATGGCCAGGGAGGCCTGGATGTTGTCCTCTTCCAGTTCATTCTGCTGCTCCTCATGGGTGACAGGTAGGGGCCAAATTCTTTTTCCTTCTGTGCTGTCTGGGCCATTAAGTGTAATCCAAATAACACAGCCAACCCACGCACCCCTCCCACACCTACCCCCCATGCCTTCAGCTTTCTTAAATGGAAATCGGCCAATTAATAAGATGCAATTTGGTGCATGTCATGCGGCTGGTGCCATAGAGACCTGTAATGAGCACTAAGTATGTGCCTGGTGTGCTAGGCACATGCCAACAACCCAATGAGGTAAGTATTACCATTGCCATTTAAGGATGGAGAAATGGAGGAACTGCAGGTGTAAGAGCAAAGGTAACTCCATGACAGGCTAGGCTTCCTGGAGTAGGCCTAAGTTTCGGTTTCCCTGGAATAGGCCTGAGTTTTGGTTTCCCCGACTTGGGCCCTCCCCTTCCCCCGAAATGACGCCAATGACCACCGGAGGATCCTGAGACTTGGAGCCGACCAATCAGGAGTTAATGCGACCATGGAACCGACCAATGAGGAGCCCACATGGTCAGCCAGTCTTGAAGGAACAAATGAACTGAGGGAGGGAGGGGGGATGGTGTGCCCAGCGTATGTAGCCCACTGGAAAGTATAAAAGCTTAGTTTTACCCCAGGGCGGGGTCCTAGTTGTGGAGTGGCCACTGCGTTGGTGCTCTGGGACTTGGACGCTAGCTCGAGCTGGCCAGTAAACTCCTTTGCCTTTTGCAGCCTCGGTGACTCTGCCTCTCTGTTCCTGGGTTCTAACACAGGAAGGTAAAATTGCAGAGCCAGGATTCAAACTTCAGCCAGTCTGACCCCAAAGCTCGTCTACTTAACCCCCGCTTGTAACTCTGACCTGGTGGTGTATTCCTTGAGGTTGTCCAGGCTAAGGTGCAAGTTGTCTTGTCAACCTTATGGGTTAAGTAGGGGATTGCTGTGTTCTCCCCATATGCTGTTAATGACAAAGGACTAGGTATTGAAGTTTTGGTGAAGGCCTAACTTCAGAAACGTCAGCTGAGGAATCATGTGGTTCTTCCTCGAACATCAGCTGTGGGCAGTAGGGGACAGACACCCCACCTGCATCTATTGCCACCGTTATTTGGGCTCAGCCTGGGAGCGGATACATGGGTGGGGTGCAAACGCTTATTCTAAGTAATTTGAGTCATCACGGTCAGGCTGTTTTTTGGCTAATGCTGCTTTGATTCATGTTTCACAGGTGAGGAAACTAAGACCCAGGGAGGTTGAGCAAACTGCCCAAAGTTATGGTCAATTACGGCAGAACAGGGACCCCCATCTGCTTTCTGGGGCCTTCCCAAAGGCCTAAATCTTCCTACAAACACCTTGACTGTGGACCCAGGAGAGGAGTACAACCTCCTTCCAGCTCTGGAGAGGTAAGAGCTGAAAAAGAAAAAAAACGGAGACAATAGCTATGGTGTTTCTCTATGAGAAATGCTGTACAAAAGTTGATTGTCTCCAGATTGCAAAGCAAGCATGGCAGCTGGGCTACTGCCTCATTCTTAGGCTTGCCCCTGCATGGGGGACAATGGGAAATGGAAAGCGTATAAGCATCATTGCTGCATGAGCACAGGAGCTTGGAGTGATTGCACTGTGGAATCTACCTGGCAGCTCAGCAGGGAAATTGCACCTAATGAATTTTGCCTGGCTTTATGGACTCCTCCCCCTTCTTAATTCTCTCTCTGCTCTTTGCTAGAAGGTAAGTGAGGGAGATGTGGACGGAAATGTAATCTGTTACTTGCAAAGTAGCTTCTAAAACCCTTGAATTTTCTGAGTGGGGTGAGGGAAACGTCTTTTGTCATCCATAATAAGCCCCATTCAAACGTATCTGAGTGTATGCTAATGAAGTGACTCTTGTGAGTCCCTAGTTTGCCTCAGGGTGGGGGCTGGTAGCCAGAAGAACCAAGCATGTGATTAGAGGATGGGAACTTTCAGCCCCGCCCCAACCTCCACGGAGGGGAGAAGGGTTGGAGTTTGGGTTTAGTGCATTGACCGGTGATTTAATCCATCATGCCTACATAGTGAAACCTGCATAAAAACCTAAACAATGGAGTTCGGAGAGTTTCTGGGTTGGTGAACACATTGAGGTGCTGGGGAGGTGGCGCACCTGGGGCGGGCATGGCAGCTCTGTGCCCCTTCCCCCGTACCTTACTCTCTCTGTTTCTTCCATTTAGCTGTTCCTGCATTGTATCCAATAACTGTAACTATTTTCCCGAGTTCTGTGAGCCATTCTAGCAAATTATTGAAACTGAGGAGGGGATTGTGGAAACCCTCCCACCCTCCCCCAATTCGACAGCTGGTTGGTCAGGGTATGACTTGTGATTGGCATCTGAAGTGAGGGCAATCTTGCAGGACTGACCCCCTGACCTGTGGGGTCTGCACTAATTCTGGGTAATTAGCGTCAGAATTGAACTAAATTGTAGGATAACTGGTTGGTCTACAGAGAATTGGAGAATTGGTTGGTGTGAGGAAAAAAACCCCACATAACCTGGTGTCAGAAGTGTTCTGTGGGTAGACACTGATCACAGTACTGGTAGCCCCAGACCCAGTTTCCCCGATTATTAACAACTTAATATGTTATACTGTGCATATGGTACATTTGTCACAATTAACAAACCAATATTGATACATTATTATTAACATTAACTGAAGTCCACACTTTATTCGCATTTCCTTATTTTTTGACCCAGTGGTCCTTTTCTGTTCCAGGACCCCATCAGGGATACCACATTACATTCAGTCATCATGTCTCAGACTCCGCTCGGCTGTGACAGTCCCTCAGATTTCAAATAGGGGTGCTACATGGTCAGATTTGAGTTTTGGAAAACTCTGGGACCAGAGTGATGAAGCATGGGTGCCCTGGCAGAGGTGGGCGACAGGTGGGCTTGCTGGTGCCTGGGCTCAGCACCGGGTCTGTGGGGCGGAGTCTGGGAGGTGGGCTCTGCTGCTCACCAGGTCAGAGCCACCTCTGCCCCGGCCGGAGCACTTTTATCTAGGCTTTCATTTATTAATGTGCAGTTGTTTTATTTATTACCATTTCATCCATATTGTGTCTGTAGATATTTCCTGTTTCATTCTGTGGTTTATTTTAATCTTTTCTTTTTTCCTTGATTAGTCTCGCTAGAGTTCTATGTTATAAATTTCTTCAAAGAACTAGCTTTTGGTTTTGTACAATGTCTGGGTTTTTTTTTTGGTATTTATTTTAGTTGTATTTGCCATTATCCATAGTATTTTTTTCTTTCTTTTATTTTCTCTGTTATACTTTTTGTGATTTCTTGAATGTTTGTTTTCAATGTCTACTTTTACTTCTCTTGATAAATTTACAAATATCTGAAGAATTCTGCTTTAGTGTTTTTAAGACACTGTCTCAAAATCCCACAGATTTTGAAATGGAGTATTTTAATGATTACTGAGTTTTAAGTACTTATTAATTTCATTTCTGATTTTATTATTAGTAATATGTAATCGTGTTTCTTGAGTGATGGTAATTTTGAAACTAACTTTTTATTGGTCATTTCTATCATTGTATTGTGAGCAGAGAACATATCCTCTGTGATAGTGAGTTCTTACAATGTATTGACACTTCTTTTGTGGCCTAATGCATCGTCTTGTTTGGTGTGTGTTTCATATTTAAAATGCATATTCTATATTTACTAGGTACAGATTCCTCTATATTCACTAATTCCATTTTTCAGATATTCTGTATTTTTACTTTTTTCTGCTTTATCTATTCATTTCTGAGAGGGAGTATTCTCAACTATAATTGTTGATTTATAGAATTCTTTCCATAGTTTGTTGGTTGTTACTTTATATATTTTGAAATTATATTGTAAGTCTTGTAAATATTCATGATATTTTCTTAGTCTGCTATTCCTTTTGATCAATATGTAACATTTCTCTGTGTGTTTTGAATTTCCTATTGTCAGATACTGCGATTATTCCCTGAACTTTCTTTGGCTTCATATTTGCCTGGTGTATCTTTTCACACTCTTACTTTTTTAGGTTTTCTCTATTCTTTGGTTTCAAATTTGCCTATCTAAGACAACTACTGTATTGGTGGATATTGTTTTCTTTAATCCAATGTGGGGGTCTCATTTTAAATTGGCAAGTTTAACATTTGGATTTTTTTGTTATTACCATTAGATTAGAACTTATTTCTGCCATTTCATGTCATATTTTCCATTCATTGTGTGTATTTTTCTTTTTTACTGTTTTTCTTTGGGTAGGTTGAGTTTTATTCTGCTGATATAAAAGCCATACATTCTGTTTTGCTCTTATCGTAGTTTCTTCCTCTTGTCTGGTTGAATTGGCTCTCGTCTCCAGGGTGTTGAGTAGTAGTAGTGAGAGTGGGCATCCTTGTCTTGCATCTGACCGTGGTGTGAGCGCCTCCAGCATTTCCCCGTTAAACACCATGTATGCCATCAACAATGCACTCCTTCTATTATCAGAGTTAAGTATAAAACTCATCTTCCCCCTCCCCACTCGACCTCAACACATGAGGAATTTAATAGTCATTTACTTTCATGTTTTCTTATGTGCTGGGCTTGCTAATATAGCCTGGAGTCCTTTTGAATGAGCACACCATGAATACAGAAATGCCTACATTTTCTTTTGCAGAAACAGTGGTTTATTGATGTAATAACTCTAAAGTAATATTGGCAATATATTTAATATTAAACATCTGTGGCAGAGACAGTTGTTTACCCCTAATATCCATTTCCATTTCATAGAAACCTTAATTTTTACCAGGGCATGTGGCTGCGTGGAAGAAAGACTACATTCCCTATCTTCCCTTGCAATTGCTTGAAACCACATGATTACATTTCAGGAAAAGGATTAAGTGGCATTTTTGTATAATATTAATACCTTTGGGGGTGCTTTGCCTCTTCCTCCTCCCTTTCCTTCCTTGCTGTAATATGGATGTGATGGCTGGAGAGTCATGTTGGATCATAAACAGGAGGGCTACCCCCTAGAAAGGATGGTGACAGATAATTCTGCAGACACCCAGCCCTGGCCTACTTACTTTGAAACAAGAAAAACATAAGCATTTATCTGGTTTAAGCCACTGTCATTTTGTGCCATGTTAGTGGCAGCTGAGCTTAATTCTAACTGATAGAGTTAAAATTTTGGGGTGTTCATTTCTTATTGCTCATCATTTTATACTGTGACTTTTATGTTCTTTATTCTGATTTAATATCTGCACTGGGAAGCTAGTCTTTGGATTAGTCAGATTTGAGCCTTGAATTCTAGTTTTATCAATGATTAGCACAAAACTAGAAATACTTTCTCATTTTTAACCTTTCTTTCATGTTTGTAAATGATCAATGGCATGCATCTTGCATGATTGTTGTGAGAGTAAATATTTGTAAAGTGTTAACAAGATGCCTATCATATAATTTCCACATGATGCATTTTTTCACCATTCTTCTCTTTATGTATTCTTCATGTTGAAGAATCATATCCTGATTCAGCAGAATAATATTCCAAAATATTTCTCATAAAAATTATTATATTTTGCCTCTGAGTGACTTATACCATGATTTCTCCCCCCACCCCCATAGCTTTTCTTAGTCTTTTTGCAGTCCTGTGAGCCTCCAGGTACCATATGTCTCATGTGCTGATGCCTAGAGTAGGAGTGAGTTATTAAACCCCATGATCTGTTGTCATCAAGTAACATTTCCAAGGAAGATTAAAAAAAGACACACTCAGAGTCTTAAAAAAAGGGAATTAGTGAATTTCAAAAGTTTCCTGCAGTGAATTAGTTTGGTTGAATTCAGTTCATTCAGTGCTACATGCCCTCTAGCTACGTGAGAAAGAAAGCAAGGCCTGTGCTCTTGAGGAGTTCCCCGAGAGGTCAGATAGCAAGTAAATAAATTTGCTGAGGTCTGTGAAACATACAGAGAAGGACTACTTAGTGTTATGGGAAGAATGGAAGTGTTAGTGTTTATGTATCAGCTTGGACCTGAAGAAGAGTTTGTCTCAAAATATTTTTGAAACAAATGTTTTTGTTACATGGATAGCTTTTATAATGCTTGAGTCAGGGCTATAGGTGTGCCCATCACCTATTAGCCACACCAATGTTACGTTCATTGTACCCATTAGGTAGGTTTTTATCCCTCCTCACCTCTCCTTTCTGCTTGATTTCTAGTGACTTTTATTTCCTTCTGTGCACATGTGTGCCTCTCAGTTAGTTTCAATTTATTAGAGAGTACATGTGGTATTTGTTTTTCCATTCTTGAGATGCTTCACTTAGGATAATGGTCTCCAGGTCCATCCAAATTGCTGCAAAAGGCATTAATTCATCTGTTTGGTGGCTGAGTAGTACTCCATGGTATACATATATATATATACCAGATTTTTTAAATTCACTCATGAATTGATGGACACTTGGGTTGATTCCACATCTTTGCGATTGTGAATTGTGCTGCGATAAACATTTATCTTTTTGATAAAATGACTTCTTTTCCTTTGAGTAGATACTCACTAGTGGGATTGCTGTATCAAATGATAGGTCTAAATTTAGTTCTTTGAGGACTCTCCATACTGTTTTCTATAGAGGTTGTACTAATTTGCAGTCCCACCAACAGTGTATAAGCGTTCCTTTCTCTCTGCATCCACACCAGCATCTATTGTTTTTGGACTTTTTAATAAAAGCCATTCTAACAGGGGTAAGATGATATCTCATTGTGGTTTTAATTTGCATTGCCTTGATGATTAGTGACATTGAACATTTTTTCATGTGTTTTTTGGCCATTTGTCTATCTGCTCATGTCTTTTTCCCACTTTTTAATGGGGTTGTTTGTTTTTTTCTTGCTGATTTGAGTTCTCTGTAGATTCTGGATAATAGTCCTTTATCGGATATTTAGTTTGTGAATGTTTTCTCCCATTCTGTAGGTATGTATTTGCTTTGTTGTTTATTTCCTTAGTTGTGCAGAACCTGGGACCATTTATTTAATTTTGTTATTGCTGCAATTGTCTTTGGGGTCTTAGGCCGATATTTAGAAGACATTTCTTACATTTTCTTTATGGTTTCATGCCTTACATTTAAGTCTTTTATCCACCTTGAATTAATTTTTGTGAATGGTGAGAGACAGGGGTCTTGTTTCATTCTTCTACATTGTGGCTATCCAATTTTCCCAGCACCATTTATTGAATAGGGCTTCTTTTCCCAAGTGTATGTTTTTGTCTGCTTTGTGGAAGATCAGTTGGCTGTATGTAGATGGTTTTATATCTGTGTTCTGTGTTCTGTTTCATTGGTCTATGTCTCTATTTTTGTGCCAATACCATACTGTTTTAGTTACTACAGCCTTAGTATAGTTTGAATTCTGGTAATGTGAGGCATCCAGCTTTGTTCTTTTGCTTAAGATTGCTTTGGTTATTTGGGCTCTTTTCTGGTTCTAAACGAAGTGTAGAATTATTTTTTCTAGATCTGTGACATATGATGTTGGTATTTTGATGAGCATTGCATTGACTCTGTAAATCAGCATAGTATTGACATTTTAACGATGTTGATTCTACTGATTGATGAGCATGATATGTTTTACCATTTGTTTCTGTCATCTGCAGTTTCTTTGCTCATTATTTCTTCGTTATCCTTGTAGAGATCTTTCACCTCCTTGGTTAAGTATATTCCTAGGTATTTTATTTTCTTTGTAGCTATTGTGAATGATATTGAGTCTTTGATTTAATTCTCAGTTTGAATGTTATTGGTATATAGAAATGCTACTGATCTGTGTACATTGATTTTGTAACCTGAGACTTTGCTGAATTTATTTATCAATTCCAGGAATCTCTTGGTGTAGTCTTTGGAGTTTTCTAGATACAAGATCATATCATCAGTGAAAAGCAATAGTTTGACCTCCTCTTTCACAATGTGGATACCTTTTATTTCTTTCTCTTGCCTGATTGCTCTGGCTAGGACTTTCAGCACTATGTTGAATGGAAGTGGTGGCAGTGGACACCTTTATCTTGTTCCAGTTTTTAGGGGGGATGTTTTCAACTTTTCCCCATTCAGTATGATGTTGGCTGTGGGTTTGTCATATATGGCTTTTATAATTTTGAGATATGTTCCTTCTGTGCCTAGTTTTTTGAGGGTTTTTATCATGAAAGGGTGCTAGATTTTGTCAAATGCTTTTTCTGCATCTATTGGGAGGATCATATGATCTTTATTTTTGCTGCTGTTTATGTGGTGAATCACATTTATTGATTTACATATGTTGAACCATCCTTGCAGCCTGAGATGAAGCCCACTTGATCATGGTGGATTATTTTTTTGATGTGCTGTTGGATTCAGTTTGCTAGTATTGTAATGAGGACTTTTGCATCTATATTCATAAGGAATATTGGTCTATAGTTTTCTCTTTTTGTTGTGTCTTTTCCTGGCCTTGGTATCAAGGTGATATTGGCTTCATAGAATGAGTTAGGGAGGATTCTTTCCTTCTAGGCATTATGAAATAATTTCTGCAATATGGGTACCACCTCTTCTTTGTAGGTCCTATAGAATTTGTCTGTTAAACAATCTGGTCTGAGAACTTTTTTGGTTGGAAGATTTTTTTATTACTGTTATGATCTCACTGCTTGTTATTGGTATGTTCAGGAGTTCTATTTCTTCCCGATTGAGTGTTGGGAAGTTGTGTGTTTCCTGGAATTTGTCCAATTTTTCAATGTTTTCTAGTTTATGTGTAGAGATTTTCATACTATTCACAAATGATATTTTCTTTTTCTGTGGTATCAATGGTAATATCTTATTCATTTCCAAATAAGGGTCCTTTCTCATATATTCCTGGTTAATTTAGCAAGAGGTCTATCAATTTAGTTTATCTTTTCAAAGAACCAACTTTTTATTTCATTTATCCTTTGTACTGGTTTTTTGTTTTCCATCTTTTTTAGTTCTACTCTGACTTTAGTTACTTCTTTTCTTCTGCTGGCTTTGGGTTTGGTTTGCTTTTCCTTTTCTAGTTCCCTGATATCTGTCATTAAGAAATTTGTGACCTTTCTGTCTTTTTTTTTTTTTTTTTTGAGACAGAGTCTCACTATGTTGCCCGGGCTGGAATGAGTGCCGTGGCGTCAGCCTAGCTCACAGCAACCTCAGACTCCTCAGCTTAAGGGATCCTACTGCCTCAGCCTCCCAAGTAGCTGGAACTACAGGCATGCACCACTATGCCCAGCTAATTTTTTTTTCTATATAGATTTTTAGTTGGCCATATAATTTCTTTCTATTTTTTTTTTTTTTTTAGTAGAGACGGGGTCTCGCTCTTGCTCAAGCTGGTCTCAAACTCCTGAGCTCAAACAATCCCCCCGCCTCGGCCTCCCAGAGTGC
Source organism: Lemur catta (assembly GCF_020740605.2). Lineage (NCBI taxonomy): Eukaryota > Metazoa > Chordata > Mammalia > Primates > Lemuridae > Lemur > Lemur catta. The sequence goes on along the minus strand of NC_059141.1, from coordinate 62,539,641 downwards.
TAGGATTACAGGCGTGAGCCACCGTGCCCGGCCCTTTCTGTCTTTTTGATGTAGTCATTTAAGGCCACGATGTTTCCCCTTAGGACTGCTTTTTTAGCTTTTGCTGAATCCCATAGATTTTGATTGCTTGTATCCCCTTTGTTGTTCAGATCAGGGAATTTTTTGATTTCCCTCTTAATTTCATTCTTGACCCAATAATAGTTTAGCATCAGGTTATTTAATTTCCATGACTTTGTTTAGATTTGAGTGTTTCTGTTGGAATTGATTTCTAGTTTTATTCCACTTTGGTCTGAGAAGATACATGTATGATTTTGATTTTTTTGAATTTTTTGAGCCATGTGTTATGGCCTAAGATACGATCAGTCTTGGAGAATGTTCCATGTGCTGGTGAGACAAATGTATATTCAGTAGTTTTTGGGTAGAATGTTCTGTAAATGTCTGTTAGGCCCATTTGTTCTAGAGTCCCACGTAAGTCCATTGTTTATTTATGTTCTGCTTCAATGATCTGTCCAGTTATGTCAGTGGGGCATTGAAGTCCACAGGAATTATGATGCTGCTGTTTATCTCTTTGCTTAGATCTGGTAGAATGTGCTTTATGAATCTGGGTGCTCCTGTGTTAGGTGCATATATATTTAGGATTTTTATGTCTTCTTGTTGAATTGCTCTTTTTATCATTATATAATGACTGTCTTTGTCTTTCTTTACTATTGTTGATTTAAAGTCAATTTTGTCTGATATGAGAATGGCTACACCTGCTCTCTTTTGGTTTTCTGTTTGTCTGGAATATATATTTTTCCCATCCCTTCATGTTGAGTCTGTATGAATCCTTGTGGGTTAGATGTGTTTCCTGGAGACAGAATATACTTGGTCTGTAATTTTTCATCCATTCAGTCAGCCTATGTCTCTTGAATGGAGCATTTAGATTGCTCACATTGAGTGATAGAATTGATATGTGTGATACTATGCTGTTCATCATGTTGGGTATACCTTATTGCTTTGTTTTCTTTCTTGTGCTGTTGTTTTATATGAGCTGAGAGCTTTAGAATTTGGGTGATTTTACATTGGTGGATATCTATTGTGCTGATTCATATATAATATAGTTCCGAATATTTCCTGCAGGGCAGGTCTGTTTGTGACAAATTCCCTCAGTGTTTTCTTGTCTGGAAAAGTCTTTATTTCTCATTCATATATGAAACTTAGTTTCACAGGATACAAAATTCTAGGCTGGCAGTTGTTCTGTTTAAGAACACTGAAGGTAGGGCCCCAATCCCTTCTGATTTGTAAGGTCTCTGCTGAGAAGTCTGGGGTTAGCCTGATGGCTTTTCCTATGTAAATGACTTGATATTTTGCCTCATGACTTGCAGGAATTCCTCCTTCATGTTGACTTTGGCCAGTCTCATGACTATATGTCTTGGTGATTGCCTCTTTGCAATGAATCTCTCAGGTGTTCATTGAGCTTCTTGTATTTGGATGTTTAAATCTCTAGTAAGACCAGGGAAGTTTTCCTCAATTATACCCTCAAATAGGTTTTGTAGTTCTTATGCTTCTTCTTCTTCACTCTCAGAGATGCCTATGATTCTTATACTTGGCCATTTTATATAATCCCATATTTCTCATAGTCTTTGTTCAATCCTCTTGATTATTTGTTCTTTATTTTTGTCTGACTGTGTTAATTCAAAAGAGTTGTCTTCAAGCTCTGAAATTATTTCTTCTGCCTGGTCTAGCCTATTCTTAAAGCTTTTCACTGTGTTTTGTATTTCCTTAAATGAATTTTTCATTTCCAGAAGTTCTATTTTTTTCAATGTCTATCTTTTTAGTAATTTTTTCATTCATTTCCTGAATTGCTTTTTTTTTTTTTTTTTTTTTGAGTTGGTTTGATTTTCTCTTGGACTTCATTGAGCTTCCTTACAATCCATATTTGGAATGCTTTAGCTATATGTTCAATATTTTCATTTTGGTTGGGATCCATTGCTAGAGAGCTGGTGTGCCCCTTTGGGGGTATCCTTTTGCTCTGATTTTTCATGCTTTCAGTGTTCTTGCATTGATTCCTTCTCATCTGGAGCAGCTGTCACTTCTTGTTTTTGGATTTTCTTTTGTTTAGATAGGGCTTTTCATCCCCCCTAACTATTAAGGGTATATCTGTAGCATATGTTGGGTAAGAATTTTTGTCTTTGCTTGTGGGTACTTTGATGGGGTCTAGGTTCTGGATGGATGTCTTGTTATAGATATCCTTAGTGTGGTGGTTTTCTTAGTTGTTAGTTATTTGTAGTCTGTAGTGGTGGTAAGTTATGTGTGTAGGCAGATTTCCTGTCTCTTGTTGATGAGGGAAGATGGGGGGTCTTTGAAATCTTTTCTCTTTCCCCAGCCCCTGTGGTCTTCTTAATGGCGTGAGTTATATTGGGATGCCCAGTTTAATCTCTGAGACAGTAGATGGTGCTTGTGGCTAAGAATCAACCACACCCTGTATGATTAAGTCAGTAAATTTTTTCAAGGGCTGTACAAGTTGTCCTCCCTGCCAGTAGATTGTGGTTGCCATAAAGAACCAGCTTCAGTGTTGTTTTTCCTTTGGAACCTGTGACCAGCTCTAGCTCCTCAGGAGAAGCACTTGAATGCCCCAGGTGGTAGGTGGGGCCCTGGAGCTTCTAGGTGAGTCCTTATTCTCCATCACAGCAAAAGTGGGTGTAGGAGTTAGGATGGGTGGGGCTGGGTTGGGTGAGCCTGCCCTCAGGAGTCACAAAGGCCAGTAAGGGAGTTGTCTTGGCAGTGGTCAAGGGTCTGCTCCCAGGCTGCTAGGGAAAGCCACAGGGGAGGGGTTGCTGAAACAGCCCCACCAAGCCAGAAAGTCTGCTTGTGGAGCAGGGCTGTCTGAGATTCACAATGTGGGTATCAGGAATGAGTTTTGTTCTTCTCCCCTGTCCTCTGCCCTTTGGTCTCCTTCTGGCACCTGGCCACAGGCAGAAGTTGAACTAGCTCAGTTCACCAGCAATGGCACTGTGGGCTGGGAGCTTCCTTGTCCAGGATCCTGACCTGGGCTGAGAGTGCAGCTTTCCTGTGGGGGGAGGGGTACTCCATGAGTGTGCTGTGGCTCAGACCCACACTGCACTCTTCTCTCAGTCCTGCCCATGTGGGCTCCCTTGCCTCCTGAGAGTAGTTCAGCAACACAATCCAGTCCTGGGGGTATGGGATCTGGCTTGCAGGCCTGTCCCCAGGTCCCCAACTTCAATGTCTAACCATGCAAGGGAGGAGCATGCTGGTCTCAAGTTGCCTGTGGAGTGCTCTAGTGGGTCCCTCCATTTCCGGGTATGCTCTGCTCTGCTGGAGCAGCCATGTACACAGCACCTGGGAGGGCCAGCGGGCAGGGAGCTCACAGGCCAAGCACCCTTGGTCCACTGCAGATCTTTGACAGGAAAGTTGTGAGCCCCACTCTCTGTGGAAGCCTCAGTGATGGGCACACCAATAGAGGGGAAACTGCCACTTCTGAGAGTCTAGGCTAAATTGTCCCTCTTGGCAGCAGTGAGTGGGGGAGGGGCAGGGAGGAAAAGAGTCTCAGTGGAGGACAGCTGGCATTCTGGTCATCTCTTTCCCTCTCTCCAGGAGGCAGCCCACCCAGAATGTCCAAGCTCTGGGGTCATGCAGATCCCCCTGGACCCACTGGCTCCTGTGGCTGCCACAGTCTGGGCTGGAGTTGGGAAATGTTTATGTCGGAATGAGTGAGACAAAAACTGAGTGGCCGAAGCTCCCTGAGGAGGACAGAGGTGCACAGTGGGTGGAGAAGCAACATGGTGCCTACTGTCTCAGCTGGGGTCTGTGGTGATAGGAAGCACCCCAAGGGGCTGGCAGCCTGGTGCTTTGTCCACAAGAAGTTCCAAGTTCACTGGTGGCAGCAGCCCTTGGGCTCATGAGGATAGAAAGGCTCTCCAGCAGCTCAGGAGCCTGCTGACTGCCAGAGATGTGAGGGAGGGAGAACCCCCTCCCCCCCCACATGCCTACCCTTTCGCCAGGCTCCAAGCCTCTCGGGGGTTGATCTCTGTTGATATCTTGCTCGTTCTTGTTCTGTTCTACAGCTCCTTCCCCAGGAATCTCTGGTAGGTTCTGGCACTTTTCCCTCAGAATTACACCCGATCTGTGTTTTTTCCCCCATCTAAAACTTTTCCTTCTTTCTGAGATGATCTGGCAGCCAATGTCTCTGTTCAGCCATCTTGAGATCCCTCTGCTGAAGAAGTTTGAAGAGTAGTAGAGATTTTCTGGGTAGGTGGTTGGGAACATCTTAGGTAGGTCTAGGAAGGGGCATTTAGATGGGAGAACAGCAGCCCCTGAGGATTATTGGTGTGAAACAGTGTGGCCTGTCTGTGTGCCTGGGAGTGGCTCCGTATTGGTCCAGTGCAGGCAGCAAAGTGCCCACAGTCTGTGTGCAGTTCTGGGAAGGATGGACTGAAAGTGACGGGCAGGAACTAGGAAGTACGGTGTTCTCAGGGGCAAGTCTGAATTTTCTAATGATCACTGAGCCATCAGAGTTGAAGGAGAATTGGGGAAACCACAGACAGGCAGACCAGCTAGAAGCTACTACAGTCATCTATGTGAGAGGTGACAAGGGCTCCAGGGAGGAGGGCATGTTTGAGGCATCAAGGAGAAAATTGATAGCACTTGGCTACTGATTGGATACAGGATTTCAGGGCTGGCTCCCACTTCTGGAGCGGGTGACTGAATGAACAATGAGACCATCAACAAGGGTAGAGCATCCAGGGGGCAGGAGATGGCGAAGGAAGCCAATAAGCTCCATTCTGGACATATTAAGATGCAGCTGCCTTTTCAGAACCCTTTCCCTCACCACTCAGATCTTATCTTGAGTTTTTATAGAGTGTTACTTGAAAACAACTATCACTTACCTGCTGCTGTTGTTGGGACATCATGGCAGCTCAGTTTCAAACACGTGCTGATTTAGGGAAAGTGTTTCAAGCATTAGGGGAAAGCCCAGAGCAGAGCAAGGTGACAGAAGTGTCAGAGGAGTTTAGGAAGGCAGACTCAGTGCACGGTGTGTCCTGGCTACCTGCATTCTGGGAAATTCTTTACAGGAAGAGCAAGAGGAGAGCAAGGGACAAAACCTGAGAAGTCCCAGAGTTATGGAAGGCACGTGGAGACATGTGGAGGGGGGTGACCACGGTCACAGCTTGTGCAGGAGAGCACTGTGAGATGCTGGGAGCACCAGGCTGTGTTCGACACCTGACGAGGCTGACCCTTAGAGCAGCAGGGGCAAGTTATCCACGAGGGAATCCAGGTGGGCTGCTCTCTTGCTGTGCTGTCCCCACTTGGCCAGGAAGCAATGATGGGGACTAACTTCTAGGTGGGAAGAATGAGAGGTGGGAACGTGAGAAAGGCGAGACGGTGCCTGGTGCCAGGAGGTGTTTCCATTGCCTCCAATGAGGTTCTGGCTTGCTCTGCCCACAGCCAGCCTCACTGCACCACACTGACCTTAGGTCAGCCTCACTTGCCACTCTCTTGTGCTTGATCCTCTCGCTATGAGAAAGCACTCTTTTAGCAGGGAAGTAAGACTGTGGGAAGGAAAATCAGAGAGCGTCTGTCTCATTGCTTATCAGAAAAATCAGCTAAAGCCCTAGGTTGTAGTGGGTGTCATTTGTGTTTTAATTAAGGTTTTATACATGTGATTGGTCAGTGCCCCATTAAATTTCTAGCTGGACTCCTGGAATTTTGGCGATGGTAGGTGCTTTTATGATGTGGAGGGGCATCCAGTGCAGCGTCAAGATGTCCATGTATGGGCTAATGCACTTGTCAACCTAAAACTTTTTTTTATAAGATCTAACAGATTCATCTGGGAATTTGTATGACATGACACAGAGACAGCATGGAATGACTGCACATAGTGCTCTGCTCGACTGGTTGGAAGTCTGGGAATTAAAGCACCTTTTGCTGCCCATTATTTAATTAATTCAGGAGGTAATTTATGACGACTGCTTTAGCTCCAGTAACAGGAGGGAGATTTTCTCATGAGACAGTCACAAAATGTGGTATTTTCCACGTGCAGGGCAATGTGGTGAGGAGCAAAGGCATGGGTCAGGTGGACGTGAATTGGAATCCTGCCTGCATCACTTATTTGCTGGGTGATGCTGGCAAGTTATTTGACCTCCCTGTGTCTCAGTCAACTCACTTACAAAATATTAATAGGAGGAGCTGGTAACATCTGCCTCATGGGACCACTGCAAGGATTAAATGAGACAAAGCATGTAAGATACATAGTAGGTGCTCAGTCAAGGTGACATTTCCTTTGACAAGAGCTCTGTTAGAAAAAGTACAGCACCTGGCAGCAGAGAACCCAGGTTCAAATACCATGTTCAACCCTTCTGGCTCTGAGAAGCTCTGAACTTCTCTGAGTCTCATTTGCCTTATTCATAAAACAGGGTTAATATAGTTGTACCTGTAAGTACCTCTTGCAGAGGCTGTAAGGCTCTCAACTCACAATATTGTTGAAAATCCTTTAAAAGCCCCAAAGCCCTCTTAGTTATCGTGATGTAGGAGAACGTTTCTGAAGGTGCAGAAAGGAGAGGGAGGGCATGTTTTTTTCTGTATGGTTTGCATGGGGAAGACCTTCATTCATTAGTCAACAGGTGTTTGTTAGCATGGGCTTTAGCTGTGTCCACTCTGGCAGTTAGGACCGTCTGGAGGTGGAATTGGACCCTGGCACTAATTCAGCGGAAGACACTAGGATCCCTCTGGATATGAACTCAGCAGGTGGAAGACAGCATCATGGTGCACATGCCTGGCTTCGAGCCAAGGAACCACTGTGGGAGGGGTCAGGTGGGATTACCAGGACTGTCCTGTACTCAGCCCCTTTTGTCAGATGCCTGAGCCCTAAAGCAAAGTGAGTCTAGCTGGACTGTATATTTATGGTCTCCTGCAACCTAGCAGTGAGTCTGGCATCCTCAATAATCAGACCCTCAGTAATGCATTTTGAATGCATGAATGGGTTGAGTGTGTCTCTGTGGGACACAGAAAAGACAAGGCACTGATAGCTTTGGGACCGGGAATGGGTGTGACGTTGACCTTCAGTGCCCTTGGGATTGGGCTTCAGTGTCTATGAGCAGCAGCTGGGCCTTGCTGGGCATTGGATCTTGGCTCCCACTTTTTGAGTGGGCAAAGGTGAAAAATGTCTCCGTGACAACTGCTGGAGGACAGGAAGAAATTGCAGATGTCTTGGCTGAGAGGGCTTGTTCTCGAAGCTCACGTGGGAAACTTCCTGGCTACTTTGAGAATTGACTGGAAGGGACTTTAGAGAGATCAACATTTCCATAGAATGAATAAAGTTGAAGTTAGAGAAATACTGTTTTGATACTCAGGCTGATGTGTTGTGACATGGGTCCAAGGCATGTTGGAAAGAAACAAAGTGAGGAGCTTGAATTCCTAACAGAGTTTACAGTCTAGTGGTGAAATAGGTATGTACGTCCCTGATGTAGGATGGGAGGGAATAAATAGTGTCAGGAGAGAGGCCTAGGACAGGTGACATGAGCATTCAAAGGAAGATGAGATGGCATCTGGTTCAAGACATCAGCGAAGGGGTGGGCTTTCATCTGGGCATTGGGGGCTGGGCAGGATCGGATGAGGGAGATGAGGCAGAAGGCCACTGAGACGCAGCTCTGGATCCCTGCGAGGGAGGACCCAGTTGTCCCCCGTGTCATGTGTCCGTGCTATTCCTCTCAACTGGCTATGAGGGAGGTGGCATCATGATGCGAAGGCATAGCTGCAGTTCACTTCTACCCCTCTACTCAGGTCTCAGAGATACATCCCAGGTGTATATCCCTCCTCAGAGGTAGTCTAGCAGACTCTGTGCCCCGAGGCTGATGGTCTGGCTTCCACAGGGCCGCTTAGTGAATCTCTGAGAAGCATGACTCTGCTTACGTTATGATCCTGCTCCAGAAACCTTTAATGACTCCTGGTTGCCTCTGCAAAGTGTTTCAAATATCCCCAATGACAAGAATCACTGAAATAGCAGGCTCTTCCCCAGAAAATCCAAACCAGTGCATCTAGGTGGGGCCCCAGAAATCTGTTTCTTTAACAAGCACCAAAGGAGATACTAATTAACCTCCAGCAAATTTGAGAAACCAATTGTCTTGCAGAATAAATTCTAAAACCATGAACTTAAGACTCTAGAGAATTCAGTGAAGTGCTCTGCAAATAAAGAAGAATAGTTGGGTGTTGAGGGAGAGGCAGAGATGCAAGAGGGAAAAGTCTCACCAATTTTCCACTTGTCACGAGACACCCTGTGTTCTTATATAATAATAAACACCTTCTATATTTTGCCTGATAATACATGATCTTCTATAATGTGCAACCAAGGACTCCTGACTTATATGGGAATGATTTCAAGAGGTAATCACTCCATCGCAGGCACACAGACTGGTGGGTACATGTTCACCTCCTCTGACCCTGTCTCCTAGGGGAACATGATGTCAGGAAAGTTCCCTGAACTTAGAGGCAGGGCCCTTGGCCCCAGCAGTGGGGGTGGAAAGCAGGAAGGCAGGGAGCCAGGCAGGTGATGTTTTGACCTAGTTTGGTTTTCTTCCTTTTGAAGTTCTAATGTTGCCAAGGGCTACTGGGATTTGATTTCCTATCCTGCAACCTGGGTAAACCTGGGCCTCCTGGACAAGCCCAGGGTTAGGGCCAGGCAGGATTGCCCTAGGGCAGAGGCCAGCATGCACACCACATCCTGTGTGGGGCTGCAGGAACAGTGCCAGCCCCATGATCCAAGGTGAGCAGATGGGACCGGAGGCAGAGTCAGAGCTAGAGGTCAAAATGCAGCGTGCTGGGTGGGGACGGTCCACATGCTGAGTGTTGGGTGGGGCCCTCGCCTGCTCCAGGCACTAGTGGAGTGCAGTTCTGGGCAGGGGTGAGGCCAGTTGGTTTAAGGCTGCAGTTTCTGGCTGGATGAATTGGGTACATGTGGTGTTTCCATGGCCAAAGGCAGGGGCTCCTAGTTTCTGCCAGCTCCAGAAATCCTTTGGCAATTCAGAAAACAGCCACCCATGCCTTGCTGTGGATGTCAATCGATCCAGGAGCCCGTGTCAGGGAGGGGTGCTGGGCAGGGAGCTCTCTTGGCAGGACACTGTTCCCTGCCCCCGCCATCCTGCCCAGCCTGCTCCCCACCCTCTGCCCAGGACCAGTGATCTGCGGGATTTGTGGCGTGTGCTGTCACCCTGGTGGAGGCGCAGATGGAGGGGTAGTCAAGCAGCACCGTTTGCTTTTTGGAAGCAGCAGAACCAAAAACCTTGTGTCATTTTAACAAAGAAGAGATGAAACAGCAGGCAATTAAGCAGGAGTGTTTCAATTAGTGAGCCAGAAAAAAGTGCTTTGCAATATTTTGATGATTCAACACTGTCAAACAAAAACAAAATTAAAAAAAATACCCCCAAACAAATACCAGAAAACCACAGAAATTGTTAAATAATCACTTTTAAATGCACTTAAAACGCACAGAAATGGAAAAAAGAGAGAAAGAGATTAATTTGGCAGGGAAGGTAGAATTAATACAATGTGATGAGGTGCCCCATTTGTAGAAGGACTACAGTTGTATGATTTCCCCCCTCAATCTGGTCCCCCTTTGACCAACAAATTACTGTGACCTCCCACCCACTTCCCAGCCTGAAAAATGGGCTGAGTCTTCCCTGGAGCTAGGCACAAAGAAGACAGGCAAGGCGCGTTCCCTCCTGGGCTCTGACGCCACGTGTCCCTCCTTAGCCAGCTCCAGCCGGCCACCAACATGGGATTGTGTAAAGTGCGTCGTTTTGAAAGTCGTAGATAATGAAGGTGAGTGTGTCTTGCCACAGTCTGGTCTGTGCGTTGAATCCCAGCTGGGACGCTCACTAGCTATGGAAACTAAGAGAAGATATATTGGCTTCTAGAGGCCCAGTTTCCTCATTTGTTAAACAGGGCAATGATTCCTACTTCATAAGGTCATCACTAGGATTCAATGAGATAATATATTAAACAGTTGGTGACATAAAGCAGGTGCTAGACACGTGCTATTTCTCTTTCCTCCTGGGAGCTTCAGTCTGGAAGATAAGCAGCCTCTCCGGGAGCGTTTCCCCTCAGACCTGCCTTACAGGCGTGCAACCGAAAGGGCCATTGGCCACATGGTGACATGTGTGGCCTTGCCGGGTCCTTGACCTGGAAGATGTCCTGACAGTAGTAGCTCAACTTGCTTTCTGCAGGGGACACTTTCCTCATTTCCCTGTAACGATCTTGCCTTGAGAAGAAGACTTCACGAGGAATTCAAGGTCTCTGTCACCATCCTCTCCTCATTCTGTCTGAGTGGAAGGTGCATGTCGGATTCCACCTCTTCATTGCCTGAAGTTCTTCAGTTCTGGCCTACAGGAAAGACACCCGCGCACAGAGAGCTAACTGGTCTGATTTCATGCATGTATATTTGTGTCCTGCTCACCAGACGGAGTGTCATCGTGAGATGCAAGATGGGCTGGGGGATGAAGCTGCCTCCTGCTGGGACGATTGTCACCACCTGCAATAAGGAGCAGCATGACTCCAGCGGGAACAGGATGCCCTTTCAGAGTTGCCTTCCTGTGGCCAGGCCATCAGCATGAAGCAGAGGGTTGAGGGAGGCAGGGCGAGTTTCCTTTGGCCGAATGACGGAAGGGCCCAGGCTGCTCTGGGTAAACCACGTGTTTGTTGGGGTCTGAGCACCGCTGTGAGATGTGGGCCGGGGCTGGTCTGGCCGGGTTCTGTGTGACAATCTGCGTACAATGATCATGAAGGACATATTTATTCTCACGCTTAGTACCCACAGTGCACATAAGCCCACATGCCTGGGGCCCCACAACTGCAGAGCGGGACAGCCTCTAGAGGTTACTTAGCACCATCATGATACAAACGGGGAAACTGAGACCCAGAGCGGGGAGTTCCCAGGTCCAAGATCTCCCAGAGGCTGCGGGAAGCCCCAGCAGGCCCCCACCGCCCTCTCTCCCCACCCCCACCCAGTGCTGCTTCCTGACACAACCTCCCTCAAGTCTTTAGCTATTTCTTCTACCATTTATCTTTATTTTCCTGAATTACAAGTTTTGGCTGCTGCTTCTCCACTTACTAGTTTCCGGCAATTATCTGCTGACTTCTTGTCAGGGAGATGTGGACTCAGCTCTCCTACCTCCCGCCCTGCACCTCCTTTTCGTCTCCTCTTCCACCCAGGCCCTCTCGATTTAATTAAAAACACTGTTCACTGCAGGTCAAGTTGGTGCTATGATTGCATTTTCTTTCTTGTACACCTTTTCATTTCCCTGGAATTAAAAATTGCACATTACTTTTCCATTTGCATAGATAGTGATGTGCCTGTCACCGGCCCACCTACCAGCAGATCTGTCATAACCCAGGCAGAAGGGTTTTCCCACATGGGAAGCTGCATTTTCAACCATGTCTTGGACCAGCTCGATTCCTGGGGTGCTGAGTCCTCACCAGTCTGGTTGGAGGCACAAGTGGGGTTACACTGCCAGGAGCCACCTGCACTGCTCACGCGGGGCCCAGGCCTCCCTCCAGGCACTCCCGGGAGGTCCAAGGTGACCCTCCCAAGCGCTCACAAGCAGCTCTGCTTCAGGCCTTTTTCTGCTATGTGGCTGCCTCTGCCAGAGCCTCCTGCTTCTCTGCTTTTTCCAGCTCTCACCTCCTCCTGGGGGCTGCAGACGTCTGCCAGATAGCACACTTAGTGCCCAAGGACCCCGCACTGCAGTGCACTGTGGCAAGACGGGATGGCTGCTCTGCTCTGCTTTGGGCTGCCAAGCTTATGTGGCACTGTAACCCTGGGGCTGGGCCCATCATTGCCCTGGATCGTAGGGACATTCCACCTTGGTTGCTCAAGGACAAGGTTTTCTCTTCATGCTCCCATCCCCGCCAGTGGTGTCCAAGTCCCCACCATTGGTTCACAGGGGTTTACAAGGATCTGAGGCTGTTGTCCGTGGGACGGGTTGGTGAGGAGGTGGCCGTCCAGGACAGCTCGTGCCTGGGCCCTTTCCCTTGGCACCCTGATCCTCCGCTTGCTAGTCTTTCTTCTCCTTCCCACTGCAGGGACTTCGCTCCCTCCTTGCTTCCCTCTGCTCTCCCTGTCACTCCTCAGCCCCTCCCTTCCTCCCCCCAGCCTTAGTCCGAAATACATCCGGGGAGCAAAATAAAAGCACCTGCTTTGGTAAAAACACCCTGCAGAACTGCAGTCTTTTACCAGGTCAGTGTCTTTCTCTTGGAGTCTTTGTTTCAGCTTGGGGTGTCCCAGGGTACCTGTGAGAAGGGAAAGGAAGTCCACAGAGGACAAATCCATTAGCGCTTTGGGTCTAACCTGCCTCCTAGGGACAGAGTAGGTGCTGCCCACTGGGAGTCTTGAGCGGTTTTTTAAGGGAAAGGCTGCTTATCTGGTTTGATTTTTGTTCCCTTTAGGAATGGGAAGTTCCTGGGACTGGCCTGAGGGCACGTTGCTCCCTGCCTGTGTGGTCATTCCTCCCAGGTCACTGTCCCTGCCCAGTCCCTCTTTGCAGAGCTGGGGCCCCTGTTCCTCTGTTCACCATCTTTTCAGAACAGGCCTGGATCTAGTCCGGGCTCAAGCTGAGACCTGGCACTCTTGATTTAAATATGTATTTTTGAATGATTTTTGAATGTTTTAATGAAATAATACTATTTTATAATATAAAATGTTTTGAATGTGTAAGAATGATTGATTTTGTAAATCTTTGGATAGCTTTTCATATAAATAAATTCACATTTCAGAACTAATTTTTTCCTTCTTTTTCTTCTCTTTTTTCCTTCTTTTTTGCTTACCATATTTTGGTTTGGAAACACGGCCACTTCACCTGTGGAGGATCATCCACAGCACCCGCCCCAGTTGTGGCTTGATTTGTCACCCTGCCTCCCCAGCCCAGAGCCCACTCCAGCTGCCCAGTCTCGCTCTCTTTGCCTCCGGGGAAGTTGCCATCAAGCAGATGGATGGGCACTTTTCAGCTTTAGAGGAAATTCACTTCGGCAACCCCAGAGCAGTTTGAGAAACAAATGTTTCTGTTGTAAACATCTCACACAGTCATCAACTCCAGCCTCTCTTTAGATCCCTGCAGAGACGTGACCCTGCTCTTCTGTGACCCCTGCACTGTGGTTTATGGCTTGTTTTCTCTGCAGGGGGGAGTTGGTGACCCTCTAGGAAGGAAGGGGAGAAGCAGAAATCCAGGCAGGGGTGGTGCAGGGGCCTCAGGCAGGTCCTGCCAGACTGACCTGCCTATAGATGCTGCGATTCCACTGGGTCGGATGCCTTGCTGGGTGCCTGGAACTGCGGCAAGAAGCCGGTGTGTCCGTTCCTGCCAGGCTCTGCCCTGCTTTGAGCACAAGTCCACATCCAGCCCAAGTCTTGCCTCCTGTCTGACCTCCATGTCACTAAAGTCTTGTTTCGTTGAGCAGCAACTGCCTTCATTGTACTAGACTTGCCATCACAAAATGCCACAGACTAGGTGGATTAAACAACAGAAATTTATAAGGTTTGGTTTCTCCCGAGGCCTCTCTCCCTGGCTTGCAGACGGCTGCCTTCTTGCTGGGTCCTCACGTGGTCATCTGTATGCGCCAATCTCCCCTTCTTATGAGGACACCAGTCAGATTGGCTCAGGGTCCATCGTAATGGCCTCATTTTAATTTAATTACCTCTTTCAAGGGTCTGTCACCAAATATAGTCACATTGTGATGTACGTGGGGGTCAAAACATATGAAACCCATGAATTTTTGGGGGGACAGCGCAATTCAGCCCATAACAGATGAGAAAGAACAGGCTCATAGGGAACAAAGAGCGAAAGAGAAAAGGAAGAAAAATAATGCTTATTAAGTGAAATAGAATAGACCTTGGAGTTTCAGTTAAGGCTCTGAGAGTTACTGTCATGTAGTAATTTATGATTTTGCTGGGCCTTTGATTTGAGTCTTGCACCCTGCGAATCCCATAGGCAACAGGGTTAAGGAAGTGCCCTGGGTCCTCATCCCAAAAGGGCTCTGTTCTTCTGTACACAATTTACAGAGGAAGTGGTATGTTCTAGTAACACCCGAGGGCCTGAGGGTATCTGCAGCCCAGCACTGGCTCCTTGAGGCGGGTGAGCAATAACCACGCTCCCGTCCACCTCGCTGACTGCCTGCGGCAGGCGCATTCCCGGGTGCCTAACAGCCTTGCATCGTCCTCTAGATGAGGAAAATGAGGCCCAAAGAGCTCGAAGATTTTGTATCCCTAACCAAGGAGTGGCATGAGGGTGGCCTGGCAGGGGGCCAGAGCCCGGGCAGTCAGAAAGAAGAACAGTAGTGCAGATAAATAAATGAACAATCCTGCTACGATAGAGCTTGTGAAAGATCCGATGCGGAGCCCAGTGCCCACGGCACAAGCTTTCCGTAGAAGGCGAAGAGCTCCCCTTCCCGCCCCCGCCAGGGCAGGGGACCGGGGACCAGGGAAAGTGGACGCAGACAGGAAGCGGGGGTCGCTGGGGCCGCGGCCACAGAGGACACGTTCTGTGTGTCCCGCAGGTGGCGCCATCCAGCTGATTATCTGAGGACAGCGGGCTCTGGCTGGAAAAAGTCCGCGCACCGAGTCTTCCCAACTGCCGGTCCCCAGTAGGGGCCGTCGCACTGCGGGGCTCCCGTCCCGCCGGGCGTCTTCTCTCCTGGGGACTGGGAACCAGGGCATTTGGCCTCCCCTGGAAAATCGGGGCTCTAGGCGCGCATCTGCTGGAGAGCAGGACGCTTCTGCGCGGGGCCGGGCCTGGCGGCGGGGAGGCCGGCGGGCAGGGCTGCGAGGCCGGCGGGGAGGCCGGCGGGGAGGCCGGCGGGCAGGGCTGCGAGGCCGGCGGGGAGGCCGGCGGGGAGGCCGGCGGGCAGGGCTGCGAGGCCGGCGGGGAGGCCGGCGGGGAGGCCGGCGGGCAGGGCTGCGAGGCCGGCGGGGAGGCCGGCGGGGAGGCCGGCGGGGAGGGCTGCGAGGCCGGCGGGCAGGGCTGCAGGCCCGGCGGAGCCTCCGCTCCCTCCCGCCGCCCGTGCGGCGCCCCCCAGAGCTGAGAAAGGAACAAAAGGAACATTCTCCCTGAAAACCTCGGCCCCTCCCTCAGCAGCTGGCCAGTTTCATTTGCCCCGAAGCTGTCCCCGAGATGTGGGAAGTCTTGGGATAAACCAGTCAGTCATAACCATTTTCCTAAATATGCCCCTTTGGACTATGTGTAAGCGGCTAAGGGGAATTTAGGTCTTTGCTGTCCTGGTACTCATCCCCTAGTGCTGCAGGGGTCAGCCACAGCATGGCACTTGCGGGCACAGACGCTGGATTTGAATCCTGACACTTCCTTGACTTGCTGTGTGACCTGGACGAGTTTCTTAACCTCTCTGTGCCTCAGAGCCCTCTTCAGTAAAACGAAGATGGTAATTATTCTTATCTCATGGGTTTACTATGAGGATTAAGTTCATAAATATAAAGCACTTAGGGACATATCTGATGCGCAGTTATTACAGCTAAACGGTTGTTATTACCGTCAGCTGAGCGCAGGGCAGTTTTCTCAACTAGGTCACGTAACGCCAAGGCCTGGCACGCAGTAGGTCCCCAATAACGTGAAATTGGATTTAAGTGAGGAAAGAGCTTCTAGCAGGGAGTGGGGAGTGGGACAGGTCGGACTAATGGCTGGAGGGCACTAACCAAGGGCCACAGGGGTCCCAACCCCCTTCCAGAGAGGGACCTGGTAGCCAAGCCACCAGGCCTCGAGCTTGGGGCAACTCTGAAAGGCTGATTATGAGGGAGAGGAAAGGGGAAGTGTGAGCGCTGTGGCTTCTAGCTGGGGGGGCCAGTGGCAGACTGGGACACCTGTCCAGGTCCATGCACGGGAAATAGGAATGGGGTCCAGCTCCAAGGGAAGGAATGGTGGGGGACGTGCCACCCAGGAGCACAGCTGACCATCCCGGCTGGGAAAACCAGGAACCAGAGGCCAAAGCTGGCCAGGGCAGGGAAGAACATTTAGCTGGGCACTTGGGAGGCCACTGAGTGCTGCAGTCTCCTTTGTCACCCCGGACACCAACTTGGGAAGAGCTGCAGGCCAGGTGCGGGGCTGATAGAACAAACTGCAGCAACTTCTCTGGGCCCCGCCAGCCAGATTGGGAGGCACTTCTTGGAGGCCCCTTGCTGGGCGAGGGGTCACCCCTTTAAAGGCTGGATCTGGACTGGGGGAGTTGGAGGAGCCCTTCGAAGGGAGGGGGTTGGGAAGCCAGGCCAGGAGGAGGGTGGATTGGGGCAGTGGCTTTTATTAGCCACCCTGGAAGTATTTTATCAATTTCACACCCAGCATGTCTGTGCCCATGTGCCTGGCCGGGCCCCACCCTGGTCCTCGCTCTGCTCTGTAGCCACCGAGGTACCTGAGGAGTGGGCAGCTCGGTGGGGCTGGGAAGGAAGGCACGGGCTGACCTCTGCATTATTGTCGCTGTCCCACCGCATCTGGAGTGTGTCTCTGGACAGGGCAGAGGCATGCGGTGGGGAGTGAGGAGCCCTGCATCTGCACTGCCTGGCTTGGAGTTGTGACTCCACCAATTCCAAGCTGCGTGACCTTGGGCAAGTTTACTTGCCCTCTGTTTCTCAACTTCCTTCTTTCTAAACTGAGAACAAAAATGGTGCGTCCCTCACAAGAGGCTGTGAGGATTCACTGAGCAATGCATACATTTGGAACAGTTGTAACTATCTATTCTTATAATACTTAGAACTATTCAATAAACGTTACCTTTTATCATTAAGCATGCTTAAATTTGCATTGCTTCCCACGCCACAGAATTCCTGGCTTTAAGGACCCATGTATTTGGGAAGGAACTGTGAACTCTCTGTCAGTCCTCTGTCCCTGTGGGGTATGAGCCGGCAAACCCAGGGATCAGAGAAGGAAGGGGTTGACCCAGGCCTGGAGTGTGATCAGTGGCAGAACACGGGGGAGGATCCAGGCCTCCTGACGCACGGAAGAGTCTTCCGTGGGTGCAATGCTTTGAGAGGGTGACCCAGTTTCCTTTCCCTCCTCCATCCCCCCATAGCCAGCGCTTGGGCTCTGATCTCCAAAGATGAGGAAGAACTGAAAGTGGAAATAGCCAGCAAGTCTCCCTGGTTTTATTTCCAAAGGTCTTAGCCTCAAAGCGGTGGCAGAGGGATTGGGGGCAGACAGGAGGACAAAACCTCTGGGACAAAACGTGCGGGGAGAAGGATTTGCCCTGGGACTACAGGGATCTGAGGCTGATTGAGAGGACTGATGAGAATTTGGTTGTCAGCCAGTACCGGCTGCCACTGGGTCCCCACTGCTGTGTTTTTTTTCACCGACTGCATTTCTGCAGGCCCAGCTACTTCTGTGGCTATTTTTTGCTGCAAAGATCCAGGCCACCGAGGAGACTTTCCCTCAGAATATACTCAGCAATGAATGGCTGCAGCAGCTGCCTGCTACAAACACCGGCCTCTCTCTGAGCTGCTGGCGTGTGAAGGGTTTTTATAGACTGCTCTGCTTCAGGTGGAAATAGAACAGCTCTGAACTTGCTACCTATTACCTAGAAGTCATTTCCCAGATAGTTATTCCCTTTGTTGCACCATCAACCATGCACACCAGTAGCCGCTGAGGATTTTGCCATTTAACCATCTCGCACTCACACGTGTGTGTTTGACTGTGTCTTTGTGCAACTCCCGGCTCGAACCCACAGGAGCTGGATCTTGTGTGCCGTGTTCTCATTATCAGTATTGTTACTAGCCCATACGCTGCATGAGGGACTGGGGGCCAGGACTCAGAGCTGAACTGGATGGAACTTAAGTCTTTCTGCCCCCAACCCATACATGACTATTTGTCACCCATAACTCAGCATGCATATTTTAATTCAGTTCCTTCCGGGATCCTTAATAGGGACAGAAAATGATAGCACATACTGAGCAGGAAGAAGGGTCTCGGGTGGGATGGAGTGTGTTGGGTACACCAGTCTCTGAGGAGCCTGGAGGGGAAGGGGACAGGGCCACCAAAATCAGATTTCTCAGATTTCACTGCAAGGCTGCTGAGGAGTCTCCTAACACCTCCAGAGGGAAGTAGCACAAATCCAGGTTATAAAACTTTCTTTTTAGACATTTTGTAGGTCACTTTCCTTTTCTTCTCCTTGTGTTTTCAAGCGTGTAACAGTGATCAGTTCCTTGCTCGGTTTCCCTTTGTCTGTCATCTTTGAACCCAGGCGGGCTGAGGAAGAGGGGCTGGGCCATGTGCACAGAGCTGGCTGCCTGGCGCCAGCCCCTGGGTGGTCCCCTGCTCCGAGGCTTTGGACAGAAGCCCCACAACAGGAGATGGTGCTGATGCCATCAGAATGATCTGATCTTCAGCCTGAGCAATGAGGAGGAGGAGGATGTGGGGAGGAAGGAAAGACATCGGTTGCTGTAGCAACATTCTGAAATGCCTGGAGATCAACTGCAGCCGTCCAAGCTTTATTTGCTTTTATTTTTTTTTCAGGAACAGCATCAGGCCTAAAAATAAAAACAGCAGAAACCGACCACTGGGCTGCAGTGGCTTCCCAGGTCTGGAAGGTCCATGGCAGAGGAGAGAGAAAGGAGGGTCTTGCGAGAAGCAGTGGTGGGAGACAGGATGGTGGAGTCGTGTGGCACTGGGGGTACCCCGGACAAGCCATTTAGACTGTTCTGTAGCCTTACAATTTGGCAGCCTGGTCCCTGCAAGGAAGGAAAATCAATAGTGCTGTCCACACACTCTCAGCTTCTGACCACTTTAGCTTCCATGAAGAGGTAACAAGGAGCATAAATGAGCTCGGAGGCGGGCACTGGATCTCTGCTGTGGGATGAGAAGGCAGCTCCTCACGGGAAGCCATTTCCCTCTTGTTAGCTGCTGTTTCTTTCATTTCTTTTAGTTTTTGAATATGGAAATTTCCCAACATATACACATGTAACCAGAATAGCCTTCTCTTTACATAGGAGCCAGTTCATTCAGGATGTTTGAACAAGAAAGATGAAGGCCGATGTCTGTACATCTAGGCACAGCATAAAAGTTCCAGCTTGGATGGAGTTATTTCTGACACACTAAGACTGTTTACTGAGATCTCTTGGTTCATCCCAGCGCTACTGTATTAAAAACCCGAGTTAACCTTAAAAAGGAAGGAAATCTTGCCCTTTGCAGCAACATGGGTGAACCTGGAGGGCATTATGCCAAGTGAAATAAGCCAGACACAGAAAGACAAACACTGCGTGATCTCAATTGTGTATAGGATCTAAAATAGTCACACTTGTAGAATCAGGGAGGAGGTGGTTGCCGGGGGTTGGGGAGCAGGAAAATGGGAATATGTTGGTCAAAGGGTACAAACCTTCAGTAATGCAAGGTGATTGAATGTTGGAGGTCTAATCTACGGCATGGTGACTGCAGTTAACAGACTGTATTGTGTACTTGAAATTTGCTGAGAGGGTAGATCTTACGTGTTTTCAAGACACACACACACACACACACACACACACGGTAACTATATGAGGGGATAGACATGTTAATTAGTTTGATTGTGGTGATCATTTCGCAATGGATGTGTATAGCAAAACATCAAGTTTTACATCTAAATATATATAATTTGTATTTGCCAATTATGCCTCAATAAATTTTTTTTAAAAAACATGAAAAAGAATCATCTACTATTTTACCACAATTAAAAAAAGTCACCTCTTGAGAAAAGGCCTTGCAGTGGTAGGACAGGACATGAGGAGGTGTGAAGGGAGGCTTGCATCCTGGTATCTAGCGCTGCAGAGCGGTAGCGGAGACAGGTGGAATTCTGGGTGTTTTCCGAAGTCATGGTTTGTGACTAATTTTCTATATAATGCAACAAGTATATGTACTTATATGAAAAGTATAACCCTTAATATAAAATGATGACTATGTAGTATGAACCTGTCCTTTGCTGAAATATTACCTAATCCCTTTCGTTTTATCACACTTTGTTTACAAGGTGTTTCCTTTTGCATATCCTCAACTCCTGCTGAAGAAGGTTGTACGGTAGTTTGAACTTTCAACATAAGGCAAGTAAGGATGAGAAAGATGACATGGTTTTCCCAAGGACACGTAACCTCTCTCCATTTTATTTTTGGGGTGTTTCTCATATTGCAGAGTCAGTGTTCTGATGTGAAACCTGAGGCCACATTTGCCCATCATTGTTTTTCCCCAATCTCCCCACTAGAGCAGGAGCAGGGCCCCTGCTTCATCGTCCGCGCGCGGTGCTGGTGAGAGTAACTCTCCGTGGTCCAGCCCTGGAGGGGTCAGAAACACCAGCCAGATGATGATGGGTGGGGGACGGGTGAAAGAAGATAGGCCACGAGTTGGTGAGGTGATAATTGTTGAAGGTGAGTAATGGGTTTATTATTAATATACTTGCTAGGTTGAAAATCATGAGGTCTATAAATTTGGAGAGGAGACTCACTTTCTTATAAAGGGTTACAGCCTGCAAGGTGGCCACTGTGACAGGCCAGGAAGCACCGCGTCCAGCAGAGCCCAGAGACAGGCACCTGGACGGAGGCAGGGATAAGAAAAGAATTTAAGCTGACCGATTTGGCCAACTATACACATTCAACAGGTTACAGGAGGAGCTATGAATATTCATTATTCCTAATGTGTGTGTATGGAATAAACGTGCACGTTACATATGACCCATGTATTTAGGGTGGAGCATTGACATTTAAACGTATTACAATTAGGCCCTATTTGTCAAAAGGTCTCAGGACACAAAGGCACTCAAGCGCGCAGCCTCTGTAAACCAGCCACAACCAGCCCACAATTGTGGTCTCTTATGGAGAGAAAGTTACTGACTCAGTCTCTTGTCCGATCAGAGCCGTGGTTATGGCCTGTGGAACAGGAAGTGGGTCAGGTCTGGCGGTGGATGTGCTGCCAATTGTTTTAATGTTGCTTATCTTGAGCCAGCGCTTGTTTAATTGCTAGAGGAAAGGAAAAACCTTGTGGCCGTTAGAACATAGTTTATTGTTTAAGTGTAGGGGTGTGTGACTTAACCCTTGCCCGGCATGGCTTTAGGTCTTGTTTATAATTTAGTATCTTACTGCTGCAAAGAGTCTGTTCTGCCAGTCTTACGATCTCCATGTGGATATTACTGCTGGTCAGTTGTGTCTAAACCACAAAAGGGAGGAGATATAATGACATGTGTGTGTCTGGCTTCTCATCCAGTCACGGCTGGGCACTAAGTTTTTCAGGTTTCTCTGGGGTCCCTTAGCCACAGGGGGTCCATTCAGTGGTTGAGGGGCTTAGGATTTTATTTTTAGTTTACATTTGAATATACTGGGAAATTTCCATATTAAAAAATTAAAAGACATGAAAAGAAACAGCAGCTTACAACTGAGGCAAGAGGAGAGCGAGAAGAGAGAAGCTTTGTACCAGCAGGAAACCGTAGCAAGGAAGAGGATAAGTCTTATTTTCAAATTAAGATTACACTGTTGATTATTATATAGAGCTGGACTTTAATTTCTCAATCAAGACTGAGCTTTGTGATTTAAAATGCCTTTAGGACTTTATAATAACCAGAAATAACCAGTCCTGAGAATTTATCTTAGGGTCAGATGAAAAAACTAATCCCACTGAGCAAATTTAAAGGGCATTAGACAATTTTAGCTAGGGGAAAGCAATAGCTATTTTATACAGTGTGGTTTTGATCTGAATGCAATGTGGATTCAAAACTTGCTACTACTCCCTGCTGGCTGTGCAGCAAATACTTCTATCTCTTTGAGTTTCCATTTTCTCTTGTGTATAAAGTCTGTGATGATGCCTGGAGAAGGTCATTGTGTTAGAGATGACATGAAGTGTTTTGTATAACAGTTATAAATGCTATTGTTAATATAATTTTGTTAATATGTGGTTAATGTAACAATTACATAGCAATGGAATTAGTGTCAACAAATGTTTATTGAGTATATGCTACATGCATACATGCGAGCCGTGGGAGGAGTTTGGAAGTTATTTTATTTTTATTTTTTTAAATTTAAAATTTTATTTTTTTTTTGCAGTCTCCGGGTCTGTTCCATCCAAACACTGTCGAAGCAAGAGACAGATCCACGGGACCACTGAACACACTGCCTGGAAGTTATTTTTTTTAATTTTTATTTTACTTGTATAAATTTATGGAGTACAGTTGTAATTCTGTTACATGTATATAGCATGTAGTGGTGAAGTCAGGGTTTTTAGTGTATCCATCACCTGAATAATGCATATTGTACCCATCAAAGAATTGCTCATTATCCACCCCCTCGCAACTCCCCACCCTTCTGAGTCTGTAATATCTACTATTATTCCACACTTTATGTCCATGTGTACACATCATTTAGCTCCTACATATGAGAGAGAACATGCAGTATTTGTCTTTCTGTGTCTGAGTTTTGTCACTCAAGATAATGGCCTCCAGTTCCATCCATGTTGCTGCAAAAGACATGATTTAATTATTTTTTATGGTTGAATAGTATTCCATTGTGTATATACATCACATTTTCTTTATTCACTCATGTGTTGATGGACACAGGATGATTCCATATCTTTGCTATTGTGAATAGGGCTGTGATAAACATAAGAATATAGGTACCTTTTTGATATACTGATATTTTTCCCCTTTGGGTAGATACCCAGTATTGGGATTG
Source organism: Lemur catta (assembly GCF_020740605.2). Classification (NCBI taxonomy): domain Eukaryota; kingdom Metazoa; phylum Chordata; class Mammalia; order Primates; family Lemuridae; genus Lemur; species Lemur catta. The sequence goes on along the minus strand of NC_059141.1, from coordinate 62,516,987 downwards.
CTAGATCAAATGGTAGTTCTATTTTTAGTTCTTTGAGAAATTGGAGGTTATTTTCTATAATTATATATATCGTGTATGTGTGTGAGAGAGAGAGACTGTCAGTCCAGGATGCATCCCATTTACTTATACAATTTTATAATTGCATGAAAAAATACAGGGGTGCTGGACAAAGATAAAGTTTATTTGTGATTGCATCTCATAAGCTGTGCCTGTTCAATAAGCAGGTTACTTAGGAGATCAGCAGTAAAACCCTGAAAATATCAAGGGCCTGTGGTCATGTCTTTGTGGCAGTGTCACGAGGGGGTGTCTGCAATCCCTGGGAGGGTGAGGAAGGCTGAGTCCCTGAGGCTGTGAGGAGGAACAGCCTACCTGGGCCTAAGGAGAGACAGACCTCTCCATTCATCATCCCCACCGGGCAGCTACAGTCCCATTCTAATGGATGTGTGGTCTTATGGGCATCATTTCTACTCTCGATCCTCAATTTCCTCATCTATAACGTGGGAAAAGGGAAGGGGAGGAGAATGGAAGGATGTCAGAGATGGTCTTCACAGCTTAGCACAAAGCAACAAAACTGAACTTAGATCTCTAAGTCTGTCTCCTGGAAAGTTCTGCAAAACACAGACAGAAATCCCCACCCAGCCTGCTCACTGGTGAGAAAGTGCTGCCTGTGAATCCAGAGGAGATTTCATGTCAGGACAATCAGTCACACATCACACGGGCCTATGATTTGGCAGAGTTTGCCCTGAGGGTGGGGAAGAGCCTTGTGACAAGTCTAAGTCTCACTCTGCAAACTCAGGTGTGCAAGAAAATATTTATTTTCCAAATCAAATTTCATTTTGATTCTTTGTTCTGTTGGGCAACTGAGTGTTGACATCACCATTTCCTGGGGTTTCCTGCTACCCAAGAGTGTGTCGAGATCCTGGGTCTTGCACAGGACCAACGCTGGGTAGTGGGTGCCCATCTGGTACTTGCTCCATCTGATCTCAGAGGTCAGGCACTGCTAGGCACTATCCTTTTCATCTGGTGTGACCTCCAGGGTCCTCACTCATGTGAGCCCCTTGGGGGCTGTCCATCTGGGCCCTGCCTTAGTATACCCCACAGCCAGTTCTTTTTGGGTGTCTTTTCAGTTGCTGCCTGGATGCTTCCTGTCTTGGGACCCATAGAACATGATCTCTCTCTTGCTGTCCACCCTTTGCAGACTCTGTTTCTAGTCTGGGAGTGGTCACCTGAGGTTTGGGGAAAAGTCTACACCAATATCTTCTCATCCTTCTTTTGAGATTAGGTAATTGGAAGTCTCACAGGCTATTTTTGCTTTCTGCTCTGCTACATCTCTCCCAGAGGCAAAGAAGATAGTAACTCTAATTGTAGCAATTATGGTAGGACACAGAAGGCATCCTTCTCAGAAACTGGGCCTTGGTAAGGACCATTTTTTTTTTGGTCTGTTTGAAATAGCTACAGATTAAACAGTTCTACGTTCATTTGCACCCTCCCCCCACTCTGACACACCACCAGCAGCAGAAAAGATGATGAATGTCAGATTATGCTGACCTAAGGAATGATTATATTTCTTATTCAGTTGAAGTCTTTTCCTTTTGAATTTTATTAATAATAGGATTGGCAATGAAAAAGCTCCATTAGACATTTTTATGTATTTTTTATTATAAAAGTGATGGAAACACATTGCAGAGAATTTTAAAAAATGAGAAAGGTGAGGAATATGAGAAAGGAAGGGAAGGGAGGAATAAAAACAACTAGATACAAATCATTCAAGAATACTTACTATGTGCTTGACTCCTAGGTGTCTCGTGTGGATTCTCATTTAGTCTTCTCCATGCTCCTATGGGGGAGTGCTGTTATTATCACCACTTTGCAACTGAGAATACTGAGGCACAGAGAGGTTGAGCAACTTTCCCAGAATCACACAGCCCTAGGCATTCTGATTCACCACCAGACAAAATACTGTCTCTCAGATATTACATTCCCACATCAGTTAGATTGAGTTCTGTTCTTTTTTGTTTGCTTTTCTAAATAGTTTATAATTTTGATTTTCTTTTTAATTTAGCCCAAGAGATTTTCTTAATTTTCCAGAACTCTAATTATTTTCACGAAGATTTTTAAAATAGTTGATTTTTAAAAAATTTCACAGTATTACAGGGTACAAATAATTTTGGTTACGTGACTCACTTTTATAATGCTTGAGTCATGGTTATAAGAGTGTCCATCACCCAGATATTGTTCACTGTACCTGTTAGGTAGGTTTTTGCCTGTCCTCTCTCCCCCTCCCATTTCTGTTGAGTTTTGTATCCCTCTATGTACATGTGTGCTCATTGGTTAGTTCCAAATTAGTAGTGAGTATATGTGCAGTTCATTTTTCCATTTTTTAGAGACTTCACTTAGGATAACGGTCTCTAGTTCCATCCAAATTGCTGCAAAAGGCATTAATTCATCGTTTTTTATGGCTGAGTAGTATTCCATGGTATACACACAATTTAATCCACTCATGAATTGGTGGAATCAATCCAAGTGCCCATCAATTCATGAGTGGATTAAATTGTTGATTTTTAAAACAATGGAATCATGGTCAGACTGTGGCTTATAAACTTTTGAAGTTTTTAATTTGACAAAGACTTTTCTTTGGCTAAAGATATGATCAATATTATAAATGTTCCTTGGATATATGAAAGAACTCAATCATTTAAGTAATAAATGTTGATATTGTTAATCAAATCCTCATTCCTTTTGTCAACTTGATCTGTAAAATTCTAGAAGTGTATTTATATTTTAAATTCAAATTGCATCTGACTCAAGTTTTATTGTATTTATAGGAAGTTTTGATTTGATTGCTATGTTATTTGGTGCAGTGTGACTATTATAAAGTCATCATGGACCAAGTCTTTTATCATCACATTATCTATCCTGCTAAATGGTTTGACCTTAAATTGAGATTTGCCAACATTGAAATTATTTCTATTGCTTTTTATTTGTCTGCTTGCTTATTTTCATTTATTGGTATTCTTTGTGTCTCTCTCATTTTCATTGTCACTCTGTGCTAGAGATATTTCTTGTGAACAACACAGAATATAGTGTTGTTTTTAACACGGTCTAATAGTTTGTTTACTGATCAGGAAATTCTGGATGATGTGTGATAGCCTTTGATTTTATCCCTTTCATTTATTTAAAGTTTACCATTTATCTTGTTTTACTCTTTCCTCTTTATCCCAGTCCTTAAATCTGTTTGCTTCTTTATTTTTATTTTCCCACTTCCCTGTGTTAGTTGGGAAGTTCTGGTATGCCTTTGTGTTCTGTGCTACTTTTCCCCTTTAATATTCTAAAGGAAATATTAATTTTTCCTTCCCTGTGATGCTTTACTTTCCAGCTCTTCCAGTTCACCTGCTACTTTTATTCTCCAACAACTGGGGTTATTTTAGCCACTTTAATAATCTAAAATTCCAGTTTCATATAAATTTTCCCCATACCTTATATCTCTCTTGTTTCAACTCCCCACCTCAGAAAGGAGGTGCCCTGACAGCACGACAGCATGACACTTTGCTGCCTGTCAGAGGGCCTCGTCCCGCCCTGCTGTCCTGTGACTCAGAAGTAGAGACAAACAGAGGCCTGTCATTAAATTGCCATCTTTAAATTAAAAACATTAAAATTAATTTTCCTTGAATATCACCAAAGAAAGAACTAAAGGAAGAGCAGAATTTCAGATAAATGTTTCTTTATCAACATTGCTCTCTTCCCAAAAGATCCTTCCAAGGTTAAGAAATAGCTTATAAAACATTAACAGTTGCAAGTTAGGTTTTATAATTACATCTTTTAAATTGTATACACTTTATCAACCTACACCTTGTTATGATGGACAAAAAAAAACTAGTACTCCATTTCCTTCATGGTTTTATTTTTTGTTTGTTATATTATTATTTTTACTTGGTTAAGGTTCACAACATTTATATTGTAGTTTTAAATCCCACAATGGTTTAGTTTTAGCTCTTTATTTAAAAAGATTAAATAATCACCATTAATCTTTTACCACAACTTTTCATATCTGATTTTTAATTTTGATCATTTCTTGGGAATTGAATCCATTATCAAGTGATTTTTACAAGGAGGGCTCAGGGGAATGTATATTCAACACTTAGTGTAATTCCAGGTAGTAATCATTGTTAGATATTATTGAATAATAATAAATAGAATAATAGAATAATGATAGTATTATCTTTCATTTTTGAGAATATTGTGCTTATTCATCTGGTATTTAATTGTTTTTTAAATTGATGTTCCTTTGTTCACAGAATAAAAGCATTATCTCTGCTTTTTCTGAAGGGATATTTACAGAAGCATTTCTTTTCTCATCTGCCTTTTAATTTTGGTTTCTTTAGCTATGCAAAAACTTCAATTGTACGTAATTAAATCTAATAATCTATTCTTTGTGATTTCTTCTATTAATTCTAAATTTACATTATTGATATTCAATTTTATCATCTTATTTTTCTATAATTGAAATTTAATACCCTAATATGTAGCTCTGTAATTCATTTAGAAATTTACTGAGTATTTGATTTAAGGAGAAACTCAAAAGTTAATATTTATTTCCAAATTCATAACCAACACGAAATTTTGGCAAATTCTTCCCTTTCTATATTTTTTGAATTTTAAATTTGAGCACATGCACACCCCACATAGACACACCTGTACACTGTCTCTTTCTTGGCTATTTTTTGTTTTCATTTTAGCTGCCTACTCTTATACCATGAGCTCACACTTTTGTGATGTAGGGCTTATTCCCTGCCCACCAACCCACATCGATCGTCTCATCAAGATAATTCTCTAACTCAGCTTTTCCCAAACTGTGTTTCTTATGTTTCAATGAAGTCCCTGCAACATATTCTGCAAAAATCCTGGCACATCTCTTGTCTCTTTAACATAAACTTATGAACAAATCAAACTTCTGCTCCCCATGTTCACCCCAGAACCCTGGAAGTAGTTCTGTCCAAATGCTCTGTGTGTATGGTACCACCTTACTTCCCAAGGTGGAGAGACCAGCTGACCCCTCAACTGTGCAAATTGGTTCTCTCCTCTGCTCTGTGAACAACTTCTCCCACTGGAGTTCTTAAGCATCCACAGATTTAATAGGGCCACAAAAGGGTTTCTTACACCATCACACCGGCACAATGAATGTAAACTCTCCACATGCTGTCAAACTAAGAGGGCCACTCTGGGCAGTATCTGTAGGACAAACACACTGTTCCTACCTCTATTATAGTAATTAATCATTTCTTTTGTTAATTTATCTTTTTATAAGTCTGTCCTTTGCCAACATGCTGTGAGTGGATGGAGGGCAGGAAGCGTATATCTTTTATTCTGACTCTCCAGAGCACAGAATCCATCACAAGATTGAGGTTTAATTACTATTCATTAGAGGATAATTAACTTTTAAGCCCCACCCTCTCCTCCAAACCAGTCTATTGAACAGCTAAGCAATTGACCAATCACCACACAATCAAGCAGGAACAGACAGAATTGTCAAGGCGATTGCCCAGATTTACTTAAATCAGTTGTGTTTGCATGCAGGCAGGCTGTGTCAGTTCTTGGATCTAGATTTTTGTGGCAAATCCTGAGATGAGTCAGACACAATTTCCTTCCTCAAGGAACTCAGACTCTCCAAGGATAAATGACACACGAGCTTAACTATAATTTAAACGGGAAATGGATTAGTGCCACATAAGCTGTGTATCAGGAAAGAGAAAAAAGGGAGAGAAGAATAATTTTTTTCTCCATTAACCTTTGGGGATAAGAAACACCATAATTTTGGTCTTATTAAAGGCTGCCCCATGATTAATATTTCCATCTAAGAAGCAATTAAGGAATTATTATCCAGGGAGATTGTGACAAAAGAAATTAAACCACGCCAGCTCTGTTCAGGCGGAATAAGGCTCAGCTTTGAATATTGAAAATTAAATCTATTTAGATGAAAGGCTTACAGTTTGTCCTTAACTTTTTGCTCAGGTGCTGTATAAGAACCACTGAGTGGATAAGTAATAAATTACCTAGAACTACTTAGCGAATACAATCCACAGGGCAAAATAGAATACATTATAACCATGGCATGATAATCAGAATAATAATAATAATTTAACGTGTGTAGTAAACTTCAAGGGGCAACAACTGTTTCAGTCCCTTAAAGCACTTGCATTTTGAGATATAAATCCACACATTTCAAGGTTATAGGAAGCACTTAATTATTTCCAACTATTATTGAAATAGTGGGGAAATCATCTAGCCTCAGTGCTGTAATCACATTGTGTTCACCAGTGCATTTAATTATAAACATTTTATCAGAAATTTTTGCAAACGCAGTTATTTTTTAAGGTGCTAAATTGAAAGGGTTTCTACAATGCCTATAAAATAACTTAAAAATACACAAGACATCAACTCAAACATAGGTGTGTCTTCCACCTGTAGGTTTATGGAAGAGTAGAATAGGAAAGGACTCTCTAGTTACTTAGATGAAAATAGAGGCCCAGAGACCGACTGTCTTGCCAAAAAGGAGTAGGGCCAGGAGCAAAATCTACACTTTCTTATCTTCTGTGTTGTCTTGGAATGACAGTAAACATGTCACTGTCTTTAGCATATTTTTTTTCTCGAAGAAATAGGGTTTTTAATGTACTCATTTGAGAGATGGAGACATCGAGTTGTCACCTCATATAACAACATATGGCAAGTGGCAAGTGGTGGGTCCCTGAATGGAATCAGAGACTGACTCCATGTTACTGTCCCTTGCATGGCACCGGCTCAAAGCTGGGTATCTCCGGTGACACCGTCCTCTGTAGTAGGTTCAGGGCTTCCTACTCAGTCTTTCTCCACATCTTTAAAGAGGTCGCAACTCCTTCTGGAACCACGGGGGCCTACCAGGATAAGGCCTGGAAGTTCCTGTGGATGTAGTTAGGGCAGGTTCATTAGCAGAATCTACTTCAAGTCAGCAATGCACTTGCTGTGTGCAGGGCACTGCTCTAGAAGCTGGACATGATAAATGAAGCAAGACACTTCCTTCAAAAAGCTCACAGTCCAGAGGGAGTACAGACGAGTGGGTATTGTGAGTCCTCAGCCTTGGGAGGTGTCCTTGGATGCCAGGAGTCTTATTCCACATTTCAGATGAAAAGTGTCTTTCCTCTTAATGTCTGAATGTCCACAGATCCTAGTACAATGACATCCTACTCATCCCTTTAACTCACCGGCTTCAAAAGAAGCTGCTTGCTTGCCTGTCTATGCTAATCATTTCTTCCATCTCTTTTCAGAAAATTTCCACGTGATCAATGTTACATTAAAAACATCTCTGTATTGGGTATGTTTTGCTGTAGATGCCACACAATTGAAGCTGTCAGTGGGTCACATTGGGTGATAAATTACTCAAAACGGAACTCCAGGAACATCGTCACATTTCCTTCCTGCACATCATTGCTCCAAATGGTACCCAAGATGGACAGCAGGGCACTGGGTACAGAGGATTCTCCAGAGGTGACTGCCAAACCCGCGAGAGGGTGCAGTTACCCACGGAGCTCCTCACAGAAGGCTCATTCTCCCCGGGGCAGTCAGCTGACTGTGGGTCCCCAAATCACTTCTTGGTTACAGGTTCCTTTTTGCCACTGTTCAGGCTGCATGTTTCTGTTTTGCTAGGTGACACGTTCGGACACCTTGAGGGGAAGCTATCTTTGTCATATTCTTGGGAAGTCTTGATTATTCCTAGGTGAGACTTGACGTGTGACGAGGCAAGCCGGAGGTCCTCACCTCCCCCTCGACAGCAAGGGGTGACTGCGGTCAGGACAGCCTCTCCTTGGGGCTTGCTGGGATACTCTCGACCTCTGTCTTTGTAACATTAATGTTTTGGGTTTTAATCCTCTGCTATTTGTGGGCCTTCTCCACGTGGGAACAATACCGATCATTAGGTTTCCGCTTACTCAACTGACATCCCAGCCTCTTCTTGAGGTTGTGCCCAGAGCACCTGGGGGAGAGTTGGGTGGTTTGCATATTCTCTGGGCAAAGTCTCTTGGTTTGTGCCCACACATAGCCTGTCACAGTGTTTGTGGTGGTTTAACCCCCCTCAAAAAGCAACCTGCTCTTGTATCTCCTGGTTCTAGGACTCTTCATACCCTGATGGGAGAGGCAGCTGTCACTCCCTTCACATTTGTGTGTGCAATTGACAAGGAAGGCAGGGAGGGAAGCTGAAGCCAGCCTCCAACTTCTGCTCCCGTAGGCAGGCGGAAACCGTCAGACAGGTGCGGCTGACCGAGCAGTGTCCCTGCAGGTCCAGTGGGACTTCTTTTCCTCTGAGGTTATCCATGTCGCAGGGTGTCATCTGCCTGGTTCCTGGCCTGTGGTGTCTGCCCTGGGCTGGAGCTTTGCTGCCTGTGGGTCTTTATGGTTTATGGAACATGCCTTGGCTCTGTGCATGTCATTTCACCCCAAGTTCACGTTCATGCCTATGCTCTGGTTTTGAAGGCAGGCAAGGGTCAAGGGCCTGAGGCAAGGAAGAGCTGGTGCTCATGAACATGGGGAGGGTGGTTTGAGATGAAGAGATGGGCAAGCTGGACAAGATCATGTAAATTTCTGCAGGCCACACTACAGCCTTTGGACCTTATTCCTTTCCTATCCACACACTCCAGGAAGCCTCCCACGCGGCCTTGCTCCTTGGCCTGGCTGAGTGCACACTCCCTCTGCCCACTGACCAGACAATCCTGGTCGCTGCTCCCTAGATTCTGGGGTGGTACCTTCTTTACTCTAAAGGGTGGTGGGGAGACTCTCTCTCTGTGCCCTGGTGACAGAAAGGGCAACTGCCTGACTGAGATGGGGCTGGAAGCAACCTTTCTCAGCAGAAGCCAGGCTGCCAGGGCAGTCCAAGCAGTACTACTCCAGGAAATATCCATGAACTGCCACATCTGCCCCTTGGCGGAAGCAGTCGGTACTGTATTCATTACTATGTCTTGGCCACTCTTGAGTGGATTGCACATAAATAAGGTAGATGATTAGAGTGTGAATAATTGCCGGAGTTGGGTTTTGGCTGAATGGAAAGACCAGGGTCGTCCCTCGAGGGGCCGCCTTGGCGGGAGTGGGCCTCCTCCATGCTGGCCTGGATGGCACCTGGGGGAGATGCTGGAAAGGCAGCCCTTGTCCCGTTTCTGCTGGAGGGTAGGTACACAGGCTCCATTTTCCCCAGGATGTGCTGACGGTGGGCAGAATCCAGCAGAACGTGGCCACCTCTTCGTTGCCATGGATACGATGCTGGTCCAAGCCGCCTGTTTCTGGGACTACTGCATGGCCTCCTGAACTGATTTCTCAGCATCTACCTGGTGTTGCATCTTTCTGTCCATTCTTCACTCTGTAGCTGGCATTCTGTAAATGAGACCAGGTCACTTAGAAACCAGCAGCTTCCCCACTGCACTGGGAAAAAGATCTGAAGACCTTAGTGTGGTCTGCAGGGATTTATATGATCTTGTGCGGTTTACCCATGTCCTCATCTCAAACCACCCTCCATTTGTTCGTGAGCCCTGGCTCTTCCCTGCCTCGGGCCCTCAGTCCTTGCAGTTTCCTCTGCGTGGAGAGTTCTTCACATGTTTGAATCTACCTCATTCTTTAGATTTGCTCAAATGTCCCTCCTTCAAATAAACTTTTCTTGACCCTTATCTATGGTGTCCCTAACCTTACCTTGCCCCAGGTGCTCCCCAGAACATCATCCTTTTTATGGTCCTCAGAGCCCTGATTTTCTGCACTTACCTTTGTTGTTGTCGTCTACAAGAGACCAGCAGATCCACAAAGGAAGGGTCGTAGCTGTCTGGGTGAGGATTGTTGTCCCAGTGCCCATAACTCAGCTGCTACTCAAGAAAATACACTGTTGAATGGATCTGTCTACACAGCTCCAGGTTTGTGGCTATTTGGCAGCAGCTTCTACGGTCATTCCAAAGCCAGGCATGGTCAGGAATACGACCATGGAAAGAAGCTTCTCTAGAATATTATTTCTGTGTATTTGGAGGTTTGGTTATCTCTTGCAAGCCAGAGCTTCAGTTCCTCATCTGTAATAATGACTTGAAATGAACCAGATAGGCTTGTATGATCTTTTCTGCTCTGAATTGTGATGATTTTGACATGTGACCCTCTGTCTTTCAGGGATCTCCATCTTCTCAGATGGGAATAATTGCTCACAGATATTTACGATATTCTTATAGATGTTGTGTATTTATGAGACTGCTGTATTAATAATCTTGGTAAAATTTTTTTTTTGTCCTGGAGAAAAAGTTTCTCTGATTTAGTTGTAGGTCTGACTAAGAAAGGTTTTCATTTTTGTAAGTGACTTGTGTGTGGGGAGTGTGTGCACTGCATTAATCAACTGTGGGTTTTGCTTTCTTAGAGCGTGTGCCGTGGGTTCCATTTGGTCACGTAGGAAGGGGTAGCTGCCCTTTCCCTCTGTCCTCTGGTGGGCACAGACCCGTGGGGGCAGGAAGTTAATTATCACCTCCTGGGATGCTTGGGACCTCCTCTCGTCTTGAAAGGACTGAACTCATGCTGGCCCTCAGAAGGAAGAGACTCACAGAGACAATGATTTCCTTAGTTCCTGCCTTTCTGTGTATATATGAGCTTGTCAGACTTGAACTTTGATCATGAGGCTCATGCAGAATTCAATGAAGAGAGAAGTGCTCACTGGGGAGTCCCCAAAGCCCCCCTGCTTGGTGATTATAATGAATGTGGGTGTCCATTCTGTACTGAGTCACTGTGGGAGCCAGGCAGGCTTTGGCAAAGGCCACAGCATGGAGCCCCCTCCCACAGTTGGTAGGATCAGACTGTCCTGAGGGCAAGGTGTGTCAGACACGAAAAAATTCCATTCTGCCGTGGCTGCCTCTTATCCTACCAGGCAATCAGCTGCAACAAAGCTGAGAGGAAGTGGGCTTGGAAAGTCTAACCTGTACCGTCTGAGCCCCAGGAGGATGCAAGGGAGCATGTCTGACAAGATGGAAAATGTGGAACACTTTTCAGGACAAATTGAGGTCCTGTTGTCACCATGCTTGGAAACTTCCACTTGTAGAGGCTGGCTCCGTGCTGTGCACTGTGACAGGTGATCCACATTCTCTGTCTCATTTAGTCTTGACAGCATCATGGGAAACAGGATTTTAAAAAAAAGGTCACTTTTTTTGGAAGGGGCTCTTTAAACAGGCTATTTTGTCCAAAATCACACAATCACAGGTGAGATGCTGCAGTTTTCTTTTGCTGTATAACAAACCATCTCAAAACTTAGTGACATAAAACAACCACCATGTTATTATGCTTGCAGATTCCATGAGTTAGGATTTTGGGCAGAGAACAGTGGGGCTGGCTTGTCTCTGCACCACCAAGGACTCCCATGACTGTAGGCGACTTGAACAAGGGGCTGGCCCTGGGGTGGGAGATCTGGCAGGCTGGGTTCAGCTGGGACTGTTGCCCAGATCACCTACATGTGGCCTCTGCATGCAGTGTGGGCTTATCCCAATATGGCACTGGGTTCTGAGGAAGCTTCCCAAGAAAGATCATGAGAGACCAAGCATCCTAAGGACCAGGGCAGAAGCTGAAAGCCACTAAGCATCATCACTTCCTCCTCAAGAGTACGCGGTTGAAGCAGTAACAAGTCGGTCCCATTTCAAAGAAAGGAAACACATAGACTCCACCTCTCGATGGAAAGAATGTCAAATAGTTTATGGCCATGTTTTTTTTTATGTTTATTATTTTTCTTATTGTGGTAAAATATGCACAGAATAAAATTTACCATTTTAGACATTAAGTGTACAGATCAGTGGCATTAAGTACATTGGCACCATTGTGCAACTATTACCACTATCTATCTGTAAAACTTTTTCATCTTCCCAAACTGAAACTCTACCCATTAAATAATAACTTCCCATTCCCTTCTCTACCCAAGCCCCTGGCAAACATTTTTTTACTTTCTGTCTCTATGAATTTAACTACTCCAGGTACCCCATGTAAGTGGAATTATATAGTGCTTTTCCATTTGTGTGTAGCTTATTTCACTTAGCATAATGTCTTCAAGGTTCATCCATGTTGTAATGTGTCAGATTTTCCTTCCTTTTTGAGGCTGAATAATATTTCATTGTGTGTGTATATATATATATATGTATATACATATATATACATACACATTTTCTTTAAATTCTTATTTCAGCATATTGTGGGGGCACAAAAGTTTAGGTTACATATATTGCCCTTGCCCCCTCACCTCCCCCCCCCCGAGTCAGAGCTTCAAACGTGTCCATCCCCTAGACAGTGCGCACTGCACTCATTATGTATGTACACACCCATCCCCTCCCCCCCACATCTGCCCGACACCCGATCAATGTTATTCCTAAATGTGGTCTTAGGTGATGATCAGTGAAACCAATTTGGTGGTGAGTACACGTGGTGCTTATTTTTCCATTCTTGGGATACTTCACTTAGTAGAATGGGTTCCAACTCTTTCCAGGAAAATACAAGAGGTGCTATATCACCATTGTTTCTTATAGCTGAGTAGTACTCCATGGTATACATATACCACATTTTATTAATCCACTCATGTATTGATGGGCACTTGGGTTGTTTCCACATCTTCGCAATTGTGAGTTTATGGCCATATTTTAAAGTGGCCACATAGGAATTGAATCCGGGTCTCTCTTCCCATGAGACAATGCAATGTCACCTGGATATAAGAGATAGTATGTCCTGGGGGCAGGATCCACAGGGACATGGAGAGCATGTCTTTAACATGGCTGCATCACTAAGTTCCTGGGGCTCTTTTAAAGAAAATGCAGCAAGTAGCCACAGGAGATAGGCGGCAGATGCTAGAGGGGGAGCAAGTGGCCCCACCTAGGCAGCTTTGGATGATCTCTTGCAGCTCCCTTGCCCCAGATCTTCTGTGAGAAGGTAATAATCATGGCATCCCCTTGCTTGTCTGTAAGGACGCAGTGCCCAGGGGATGTGAAAGCCTTAAGGACTTTGCAGCCTGCTCTGCAGAGAGAAAGGAAGGCCCTGTATCCACGAGGAGGCCTTGCTACTCAGCCCTGCACCCTACTGCTTTTGGACACACTCAGTGGGCAGGTTAGACTTCCAAGCCCAGACAGAAGCCCAGAAGCCCAACCAGAACCCTGGACTCCATGCTCTTTTCCTTCCTTGGTCATCCACACTATATTGATTCTGTATTGTTCATTTGCTAATTCATCACACCCTGCAAAGAGCAGTAAACTTGGAACCCCAATATCCTCCTGAAATCTTGGCCCCATGGAGTACTATGTGAGTCACTGTGGTCATATCACAGAGCCTCCTGTGACCTCAGTTTTCTGCAAAACAGTGATCAGTATATCTGTTTCTCAGAAAAGTTATGAAGATGAAATGAGCTGATACAAGAAAGTGTCTTCTAATCTGATAAGCATAATATATTAGATGTTTTTATTATTATCGTTTCCTCTAGCACTTAGCGAGCAGAGTGTTTCACTCACAGCAAGTGCTTAATAAATACGTGCACTTTAGTCTTGATTTACTTCAGACCCCAGATGAAGTTCATAGCAGATGGAGATTGGAACTTTTGTCTCTAGTCCCACTTGGGGACATATGTCACAGAAGCCCTTTTATATGAACTGGCCATGCTGTGCTTTTTCTTACTCTGCCAAGCAGGAGGAAGGATTGCAGGCTTTTCTAACTGACATAATCAGAGCATTGATGAAGAAAAAATAACTGACTCTGTCAATTTAATTAAATAGCCGGGTACATGCAACCCCAATCTCATGCTATCTGCTTCAGGGCAAAGGAGGCGTGAGAAGGGTGATATGGGCCTGGGATCCAGCGGCTCCTTTTCCAGGAGATTTTTGGAAGCAGCATGAATTTTTGCAAAAACTCACTTTATCCATCAGAGCCTTAATTCAATTAATCTCTGAAATATGTGGAAATAGTTCTCTCCACATCAGGTCTCTGCAAAAAGTGTGACCAGAACAAACTCACAAGAGACAAATCTTGGTGCAAGTCACATTTCTGAAAAATTTCAATCTGCTCTATTTTTATTGTAATCAATGGATCTATGCTTTAAACAGCAGGCATTTATTAGGTTCCCACTGTGTGGTCAGTGCTGTTTTAGAAGCTGTGGGGACTACAGAATAGGAGAAGCTGTCCCTGCATTTATGACAATTTTTTTTTTGGTATCTGCTCTGAGAAAACCTTTTAGTGTACAACCGTGGGTAAGTATACAAGATCTTGTGCCAGACCACACAGTGAGGCTGAGAGAGGCTTTGGGGCTGGGCTGGGCCACCCAAGAGGAAGCAACACTGGCATCAGCATCTGAGGGGTGTTTAGCTCAATTTCCTTCTAATTAGCTGTGCAATATTGGGCATGTTGTTTAATCAATTTGAGTCTTACCCTTACAGCAGGTCTCATAGAGGAGGCTGTTGGAAGAATCCATTGAGATCTAGAGAGGAAAACTTTGAACTCACCTGACTCAGCAAACACTCTTTAGTCTTATTTGTCTGAAGGATCAGTGGGAACTGCCTTGGATGCTGTTTCGATGAACCATTATTTCTTCCTGAAACACCACTCCAAACCTAGTGGCTTAATCAATGACCACGATTCACAAGCCGACAGGGGCTCCACTGGCTGGCTCCTCTACTGACTCTCTTGGCATTTCTCAGGCAATGTCAGAGGGGGCTGGACCCTCATGCTGCTCCATGTAGTGTTTTGTCCCCTGGTGCCTCTACACATGGCCTCTTTCTTTACCCTGGACTCTTTTCGTGGTGGTCCTGGGGCTTCAAGAGGAGTTGGAAGCAGTCAGGATTTCTCAGTGCCTGGGCTTGCAAGTCTCAGAGTGGCACCTCCTCCACATTCCACTGGTCAAAGCAGTCACAGGCACAGTCCAGCCTCAAGGGCTTCAGTGTAGATTCCACCTGTTGAAGGGAAGGCAGAGATCTCTGGCAATCTTGGGCCTCCCAAACTCCCAGCTGCAGAGCCCTTCCCCCGCAGCCTCTTGGTGCTGGGAGATGCATGGGTCACACTTTGTGTTATCAGCATCCACAAGCATTTTGGACAGAAGGAAGACCCACTGCTGTCAGGGATCAGCTGTGCAACAGGACCTCATCTCAGGTCCAGTGCTTTGATGTGTAGGCTTTCAAATTTGACTTTGTCAGGTCAGCTGGCTTTTTTGGTAGATTCTCAAGGGCTGATTCACATGAACAAACCTCACAGGAGACTCGTGTGTAACTTAGACTACTGAAGTCTTCATTTCCAATGGCATATTGACTTTTCCCTCAATAAAACATCTGGGAGGCTGAATTCTTCCGTAGAGAATTTCAGCCCTGGGCTCAGGCATGGGAATTGGTATTCTTGAGGGATATCTTATTCAGGGTGGAAAAGCATTAGAGAACCATCTGAATCCAGAGTCTCTGACTTGTGGCTTTTGCATTTCCTTTTCCAAGGACCATATAGATCCTGCTTCTGCTTGTGTGTGTGTGTGTGTGTGTGTGTGTGTGTGTGTGTGTGTGTCTATTTTTTGCTACATTAATGCCACTGAGAAATGAACAGACATTAAGGCAAGTCTTATTTTTTTTAACTTTAAGGAAAGTCTTGATGAGATCTGAACATTCTATTCTTTCTGCTATGGCTTAAGAGGGGATTCAGATATTTGATTTTTTTTTTTAGAAGTCTCTTTTCAGAAGAAGCATTCAGATATTTGAGGGTGACTTTCAGATCACTGATCTTCTCCATCCAGTGCCAGCTTCAATAGAGTAACTCATTGCCAAATTCGGGGAGTGGGTGTGAGCCTTGGAGGTGTTCTGTACACTGTGGGAGAAAGAGGCATGCCAACAATGTGCCATGGCTCAGGGTGAGTGTGACAAGTGCTGACACCGGGCAAACACACTGCCAGCAGAACCTGCAGGAGGGGCACGTTCATTGCAAGTGGTCAGAGCTGGCAGGAGATAGTTGGACAAGATTGTGACGACTGGCTTAGGGACAGGCATAAACCAGGCAGAGGAGTGGAACGGCACATGGTATTTATGGAATATTGGTACACTGGTATCAACTATAAACCACAGATATGCAGGTTGTGATGACTGGTTTGATTATTCATTATGTCTTGTTTTGAATTCCCCAACTAAGGTGAATGTTCCTTGGAAGTCAAGGCCATGCCTTATTCTGAAATTTCTTGGCACTGATTTTTTATACGGTTAGATAGTGAGGTGATGATCACTCCGGGGGAGAAGGATGGCATCCTAGGCAGACTCACAGCCCCCAAGATGATTCCACACTAAATTCCTGGGACTGTGAATCTGCTCAGATACCCAATAGATATGTTACTCCAAAGAGGCTTTGCAGATGGAATTAAGGTTACTAGGCAGAGACTTTAAGATAGAGAGATTATCCTGGGTCATCTAGGTGAACCCAGTGTAATCACACAAGCCACTGAAAGCAGAGGAATAAGCAGAAGTCAGAGAGGCAATGTGCAAGAAGCACTCAACATGCCATGCTGGCTTTACTGAAGGGACTATGTGTCAAGGAAACGAGGCCCTTAGTCCTAAAACCACAAGAACCTGAATTCTGCTGACAACCTAAATGAGCATGGAAGTGGACTCCCTGCCAGAGCCTCCAGATACAGAGCCCAGGCTGGACAACACCTTGATTTTGGCCTTGTGAGACCCTGAGCAGAGAACCTGGCCAACACTGTGCTGGACATCTGACCTACAGAAAGCTTAAGGTAATATGTTTTCCTTTAAGCACTAAGTGTGTTATATTATAAATTGTTATGGTGGCATTAAGAGACCAATGCAGACAATACATTTTCTTCCCCTTTTCCACCTCTCCCCCTTCTCTTCCTCTCCCCTCCTCTGGTGCAGCCTGAGGTCCTCCTCGGCCTTCAGTGGGGAGGTAGATACCAGAGGACCATGAGTCTCTTGGTCCAGAAGAGGCAGCCAGGTGGGCTCAGTGGGGGACCCCAGGCTGCTAGACTGGCCTGTGGGAGGTGCTGGGGGGATGGCTTCCCCAGGAAGACTCCTGGGCTACTATAATTGCCACCTCTGCCACCCCAGGGGGCCTGGGCAGTCAGCTCATCCTGGGCTCCTTTCTCTTCTCCCCTTCTGCCCTGCCTCTCAGCCACTCTGCCAAAGTTCCTTTCTACAAAATGCCTTGAGATGAAGCAGGTTTTGTCACTCAGCGCTCTCTTCCCTAGAGACTGCCTTAACCCGGTGCTGGTCAGATCAGGGAATTAGCATTAACATACGAATGCAGTCTATTCAGGCCTGGTAGGGAGCATTTGCAGACCCCAAGAGAAAGTTTGCTAACTTTAAATTTTTAATGCATGACACAGATATGGAATTTTATCCCTTCCTCTCTTGCTTTTGTTAGCATTGGAAAGGCTTCTGTTCTTTGCCTTTTACAAAATAATCTCTCCTTCATTTGGTCAATTTGTCCTTTAAGACTCCATGCCACCTCCCCTCTGGAGTCTTTCTTGGTTCCCTGCAGCGTGGTCCCTATCCCCTCCTATTTTTGCGTGTCTCCTGGCTGTCATCCTTGTCAGGCTCTATTGAAGTTCTCTGTCCATGTGTCGCCTCTACTTCTGGACCATAGCTCCTCATGTGTTCTGTTGCTGCAGCAACCAGGATGACACTACAGTGTCCAGGGGTTGCTCAGACAAAGGATGTGAAGGGACAAGGGACCAGTGCATGCAGAGCCGCCCGCTGACACACTGACAGATGGGACCTGCCAGATTGCAAAAGGCAGTTGGGTGTGAGGCATAAAAACTCAGGCAGTTAATCAAAAACATTTTTATTTGACCTGATTAAAAAGAAGTTAAAGCTACAAGAAGTTTCTGCTGAGGAATTAGGATATGCGTTGGGTGCAGGAGTAATACACACTGTGGAAGGAAGAGAGGCAGAGGAGTCAGGAGTCCTTGGCTGGAGTCCTAGCATGGCCACCAGCCACCTGGGCCGGGGCTTTCCACAAAAGGCAGTGGGGATTTGCAATCTTTGAGTACTTAGGGCTCTTCTGGCAGGCGCCCAGTGTACGGAGCAGGCTGTGCTGGACAGTTATAGTTAATAAGATGTCTGTGTTGGACAGAGTCTAATCCAGGAGCAAGGGAGGGGAAGCAGAAAAGTTAAGGCCCCACTAAGTTTCCAAGTTGCTTTGTCAGTTACTGCTTTTGCTTAGGAGCATCCCAGTCACAGTCTCCAGCTCCTGTGTGGAGAGCAAGTGTATGCAGCATTTACCGTCTCCCAATGGAATCCCCTGCTCTTGCGTTCACCGATATGCCTAAGATTGGGCATCTTAACCGGGTTTTGCTGTAGTCACCAATAACTACAAAAACAGCTGGGTTGGAGCCAAGTGGAGCTCACTTTTCAGACGGCTGACAAGAAAGCAGCCCAGGCTTATTTGTGTTTTTTTTTATGGTCTGGATGTTGATGCCTCCCCCCCCGCCCCCCCCCACAATTTGTATGTTGGAACCTAATATTCAGGGTGATCGTATTAAGAGGTGAGGCTTTTGGGACATGATTAAGATTATAAGGAGATTAGTATTCTTATAAAAGATGCTCAGGAGAGCTCCCTTGCCTTCTTCCACCAGGTGAGGATGCAGCTGCAAGGAGCCATCCAGGAAGCAGAGAACAGGCCCTCACCAGACACCAGCTCTGCTGGCGTCTTGATCCCGGACTTCCCAGCTTCCAGAACTGTGAGCAATACATTTCTGCTGTTTATAAATTGGCCAGTCTAAGGTATTTTGTTATGGCAGCCTTAGTCCTTACTGGGCTAAGACAGGCTTCTTGCTGAAATTGGCCCCTTCCATGCTTCCAGGCATAGAATTCTTCCTTGGGAAGGACCCTATCTTCCAGAAAATGGTAGGATGTACCGTTTATCTTTCAGATGAAGAAAACTGAGGTCCTGCAAGAGAAACGAACTAGCCCGAGACCAGAGCAGTGGTTTATTGTATGTGTCTTACTGTATCAAATGGGATGCTTTCTCACAGAAAAACCTCATGGGGCAAAGAAGCTGAGGTTTTTGGACCCTGCTTGGTGTGCTGGGCACTAGTTTGACAAAAGATGATGGAAAGTTTCTGTTTTGATACAATGAAGAGAAGTGGTGAGACCATAGGTACACAGGTACCTGGTTCTGAAGGGCCCAGCAATGTGCAGAAATATAGGTGACCAGGGCTGAGAGGTCTTTGTGAACTAAAGTGCCTTGTTCCAAAGTTGGCTAGAGATTAAGCAGGGAATCTGATGGCATGCAAAGCTATGTACTTGGGAATTCAAAGCTCCGTCTTTCCTAAATATCAGGGGTCAGTACTCCCTGGAAGGATTCCTCCTAGACCAAGGGTTGCTTCTTGGTAAGGTGGAGTAGTGGGAAGAGATTTGGAACTCCACCACTTAATGGCCAGGCGACCTTGGCCAAATTTTCTAAGTCACAGTTTCCTTAATGTGATAATTTGGGAAATTAACCTTTGCCTCATTGGTTTGTTGTGAAGATTAAATTATTTAATGTATAGAAGACTGTCACTTCAAGGTGGCCTCAGGCAATTAGTTCTTGAAAGAGTTTTCTCCCAGTTGCCATATGAATATTAAGGAAATTTTATAAAAACAGTTCTAAAAACAGGAACATAGTCAATCATGATATTTTGGGACAAGTTTCCTAACTACAGCTCTGATGAAAGATGGACCTCTTTTCTCATGGCCTCTCTTTTGCCTGTCAGTGCAGGTGACTTAAAACACTGTTTGATAATCTAGTATCAATCTATGCCAAAACTGCCCCAGAATTCTCTGCTTCTTTGGTGGCGTGGTTCTGCCCACTGTCCCCTTTGAAAGAGTGGTGCATTCATTAGTTGGGGAATAGGTAGAAAGAACAACCACCCCTCTTCCCACTGTCTGTGCGTAGGTCAGACAGATTCTGCCCCAAATAGGAAACAGGCAGGCTCTCCTCTGAGGGGCTAGGGCCGTGCCCACCACCTCTCACTTCCATGGGATCTATTCTGTTTAATTTGGAGTCCACAACTTCTACATACAGCCCTAGGGGGACTGGCTGCCATGCACGGCATCTGGAGGCTGTTACTGTAAAAGATGAGACCCCCCCCACCCCGGGAACAAGGTATGCTGGGAGTGGGTGGTGGTTTACAACTTCTTATAAATTGTGTTTGGTCAAGGGAGAATCCCCAACTTACTTTCATCTCTCCAGGAATTACATTCTTTGCCTTAATGTCAGGCCATTTTAGCTTATCAGAGCAGTAGGAAAAACACTTGTATTAGATGCTAGAATTTGGAGTTAGGGAGGTGAATATTAGTCTTTCTTCTAGCTTTAACTGAGAAAAGGGATTCTTCCTGGCTATGACACTTGCTAGCTGTGTTATCTTGGGGAAAGTATTCCACATCTTGGAGTTCTCATTCTAAAATAGAGATGGCAAAATTTATATCATAGGACTGTTAGGGAGATTAAGTTAGTTCTCAGTATATAGTATTTGGTTGTTAGTTCATAGGTCTTAGTACCTTGTAAGGCTGCAATGAATATATTATTTTCAATTATTATAATTAATCCTGCAACTGTGCTGGTAAGGAGGGCGTCCACCTTATTAACAAATACTATGCCTGGATAGAAGGAGCCATTTAAAGATGAAATGGCAGAAAAACAAAACAAAACAAACAAGAAACAGAATGAGGCTTTTCAAAGAATTCTGGAACATAAATTATTTATAATCAGGACACAGAAGAACATTTACCTAACAACACATGCATTTTGGAATGCATGGCCTTCATGAAACAAGAGCAATTAAAGAAAAAGAGATAAGGGAATGAGATGGAAAGTCAAGGATGAGATGGTAAGAAAGCTAATTAAACTCAAAAAGGACTTTCAGAAAAATAAAACAAGTAAACCTAACTGTGTATTTAATTGTCAGCATAATGACTCAGAAAGGAAATATTCCAAGTGACACTAAAACGTAGTTCTTTGGCATCTCCAGTGGCTTATTCCCTAAGGAAAAAAAGAACTGCAACATATCTTAAGTTGTATTCAGAAATCATATTGGTGGTAGCAGTGCTGACATTGTTATTCTGAGACTGCTGTGTGTGTATCACGGAAGGAATCAAATGAGTGATTATGGTGTTGACATTGAGAACTGAGATTTTTGGTGTGGTTGATAGGAGGAAAAGATGCAAGATGGATGAGGTTAAATAAAAACCCTGTAACCCTGAATTTGAATTGTCAGTGTGTACTGTATTTTATATATTTTACCTTAATTTTTTTCCTATCTCTGTTGACTGAAAAGGCCTAGAATGAATGGCCAGTCGGGCGGCAGTGAGCATCCTTAGTGTCCAGATTGTGACCTCTAATGCCATTTACCACGAAGAGGAGCCAGGGCTTCTTGGAGAATTGGCTAATTCCAGCACTTTTTTTCCTGAAGAAAGAGGTTAAGATGAGCTTAAAATAACTTGTCATACTAAATAGCAAAGAAGATATTGAATACCACTAGGCATGTGTCAAAGGACTTAGGAGAACACCTGAATAAGCCCCCACTGGTCAAAGGTGGGACATATTGATCACCATAGGGATAATAAATGCAATGCATTAAAACACTTCAAATAGGGTTCAATGAAAGTGTTCCTAATCATGATCATCATCATCATAATAAAATCAATTACTTTTGGAGGATGCTAGGCAATCATCTTATTATTTTAAAACCTAAGAAATAACAGGACAAAGTATCAAACATTTATTCTGTCTTTCTTATAGGATTTCTTCCTCTGGACAATGGGTTGAGTAGGGGTGTTTGCTCTGTGTAGAAGAATTGCAGCTGATAAGCAAGAATGATAGACTATTTTGCAGTTTCTAAAGCATTAATAAATTCAGGCAGTGGAGCCAGACAATGCTTAATAAATGGTTGATAATGTCACAAAAAGAGTGATAACCAGACATTTATTTGTGTTTTGATCAAAATAAACACCATAAGCCACAGAATGTAGTTTTCTACAAACACATGTAGGTGCATGCACACACATGCACACACACATTCTGATGAAGGCTCTAGGTCTAAATATCAATTTTCAGGAAACACAGGGGACAAAGGAATATGTTAATGATACTACAAGGATGCAACAGGGAAATCAGAGCATAGGAAACTCTACAAGACAAATGGCCTATTGTCTAAAGGGGAGAAAACCAAAATAAAACAACAACAATGAAAAATACACATAAAATCCAAGAAAAATAAGAGAAATTCCGTAAATTAAAAGAGACTTAAGAGACATATCCACAATTTTTGTTTCAAACAAACCAACTGTGTAAAAAAGCCTGATAAGGCATTTGGGAAAATCTGAACACTGATTGTATACGTGTTTATGCTAAAGAAGTTTAGTGAATTGTTTTAGGTATCATTGTGAAATTCTAGATATGTCTTCAAAAGAGTAGTCATCTTTTAGAGACATATACTGAAACATTAATACTTATAGATGAAATGATGGTTCTATTTTGTAAATGTTGAAAACATTTCATAGTAAAAAGATAAACAGGGAAAAATACTTTCAGGAAAATGAAACACAAAGACAAATTAAAATTTGGTGGTAGATTATAAAGAACAGAAGTGACACTGAAGAGATAATGGCCACTGATGTAGAGGACAATCTTGGCAAGTTCTTTCACAATACACAGGTAAAGTACTTCACATGGTTTCTTGATCTTGGTAGGAGCTTAAGATATGTTTTTTTCTCCCAGTCAAGATCAAGATTTCTGCTTCACCCTTCCCCAACCAAAGCTAGAACAGGGAGGACTGCATGGGAATGACAGTGATTTCCGAGAGCTGGTTCATGCTCTCTACCATATTGGTACAGACAGACTAGAACCCAAGCTCTCAACTGTCCTACTCAAAAAACAAAGTTCTAGGAAAATAGTTCACTTTCCTGTGGACCTGTGGGCAAAATGATCCCCAAGTTTGTCCTGGAAGACTGTGGCACCAGGAACATCCTGTAGTTCATATTTATTTATTCTTCCACGGTCCTCCTTCTCACTGACTCCTAGAATCTTTGGGATTGGAGAATATAATATTATTTCCTGATGCATGAAATTTCAGTGGCTTCTTTTTCCTAAAAATAATGTGGCAAGTCACCTAAGGCAGTCACACCTCTCCAATCTTACAAATTCCACATCCCCAGGGTCCTCAGCATGGGACGTTCTTCTCCATTGCTAGCAGCCCAATCCTACTGATTCCTCAAGACTCAACTCAAACGTTTCCTTTTTCATGAAGACGTTCCTGATCTTGCTCCATATTTCACAGACTCTCTTTCTCCTTCTGACCATCTCTCTTTTGAATTTTCACAAGGTCTGATCTGTGTTTCTATGATTGTATTGGCGTCTTTTGCCTTGTGTTTACATTGATAGCTTATCTTTTCTACTAGGTGTTGGGCTTTTGTGTTATTTTATGTGTGCTTCTAATAAGCAATATATATGTAAAATCATGTCTTTTTTTCTTGACAAATTTAATGCATTTATATTTTATATGATTGTTGCACTGTTTACCCTTATTTCTGCATCTAATTTTGTTGTTTTTCTTACCATACTCTTTTTGGATTTCTTTTTATCTCTTTTTTCTTCTTTCATCTGAATGGATAAAAAATTTTAAATTCCCTTTTATTCTCTCTTGGTTAGGTAAGCTAATATTGCTTACACTTCTTGTAATGGTTACTCTTAAATTTTAACATATACTGTATATTTATTACATATTTATGTAATTTAGTACCTCTATTCTTAACATAGAAACAGTGCAATAGTAATCATGCCAATACTTTGTAAAAGGTAACACAAGGAGTTGTGCATGGCCTCCAAGGCAACTCGTGCATTTTGATAGCATTTTTCTTTTTTGGTTTTTTTTTAAGAAGTGTGCTTGGGCCAGCCAGGTTGTAACTGTGAAAGCCTCAATTCATAAACTACTTATTCTAAGTTTTTAAGTTTGAAACTGCTGTGGCACTAATTTTATCTAAAGGTATTGGTATTATTAGAAGCTAAATTATCTTGCGGAGACCCCTGGTTTATCTCTCACTTAACTAAAAATCATAAATAATTTGCTAAGCAAATGAAACACATTTACTGAAGTTATTTTGTCAGATTCCTCAATTACAAGAATATTATTGGAAGTATATTTACAAAATTAATAAAGAATTATGTATCTTTAGGATTTTTAAAATGATCAATTGCCTCCCAAACTAATCTTTTTTTTTTTTTTTTTTTTTTTTTTTTTTTTTTTTTTTTTTTGAGACAGAGTCTCACTTTATTGCCCGGGCTAGAGTGAGTGCCGTGGCATCAGCCTAGCTCACAGCAACCTCAAACTCCTGGGCTTAAGCGATCCTACTGCCTCAGCCTCCCGAGTAGCTGGGACTACAGACATGCGCCACCGTGCCCGGCTAATTTTTATGTATATATTTTTAGTTGGCCAGATAATTTCTTTCTATTTTTAGTAGAGACGGGGTCTCGCTCTTGCTCAGGCTGGTCTCGAACTCCTGAGCTCAAACGATCCGCCCACCTCGGCCTCCCAGAGTGCTAGGATTACAGGCGTGAGCCACCACGCCCGGCCCAACTAATCTTGCCTTATTTTCAAATAACTCAGAAATAGACAAGATTGCTTGTGAAGGCCATAGTTTTGGTGATCATTTGAACCAAATTTAAGTTCTGTAGTTTATCCAGACCTAAGAAATTTGTTCCTGTTTTAACTTCTCATTTATATTCAGGGCTTCATGGCCATAATGTATTCTTCACTCACTGCTCACAGGAATAAAACATGCATCTCCCGCATTGTATTTTCCTTCTAGTTCTTGGCCCACTTTACCTTCTGGAAGCTTAAGATCCTCACAGACCTCCCTGGTTGCTGGCCCTGCCTAAGTCCCTTGAACTGGCTTTTACCTTTGCTGTGTTCCCTCCTCTGGCTTCTGAGTGCTTTTACTTCTAGTGACCAAGGCTTGTGATTCTTTGGAGGCCTACCTGTGGGCTAAGGTGGCTGCATTCCCTGTAGGCACGGAGAGAGGAAAGTGCCAGGGAGTTTCTGCCAATAACTGACTGGTGTGGGAGCACGAAAGCCCAGCTCTCCTTGCCTCAGTGGGGGAAAATCTTTGAGGTGCAATTTATGTGGAATCATGCTGAGAAGGAGACTCTGCCTGCAATTGTACCATTGCCTTGTGGCTTCTCCATTCCAATCCTGCTCCCCTACTCCTTACTCATTCCCCTAGGAGTATGAGTAGGACACCCGTCGTCAATCACTTGCTCATGACCCCTGTCTCAGGGTTGGCTTCAGGGGAGCCAGACCTATGACAGTGACCATCCTGAGTGCAAATCAGGCGAGGTTCATTCCTCTTCACATTTGGAACATCCATGTTATAAGGAGAAGGGTGAAGATTTGCAAATTTTATTATTCATGAAAATAATAGGTGAAATTTGGCCATGATTTTGTGAGGTCATCTTTTGAACACTATGGAGCCATTCTGCAGAAGCACTGGATAGAGTGAGAGCTGGGAGATCCCCAGAGGGGACTCAGTTTCATCCACATGCAGGGCTGGGGAGATGGTGAATTTTTTTATGGGGACTTCAAGTCAAGAATGGGTGCTCTCACTGGTCCTTTGTCTGCTGTGACCTGTTCTGTTTCGTCTCATAATTTTTTGTTCTTTTAAAAAACAAATGTCATTCTTGCATAATCTCTCCCAGGATCTTAAAATATACCTATTTTAAAGTCTTTTTGAGATTGTTCTAAGATTTTTCAGTCTGTTAGCAGTGAACTTGTCCCCTTATCGTTGATTTTGTCGGCCACCCTTTGTAGTGTTAGCTCTTGGAGTTTCTGTTCCCCAATCTCTGCACTCACTTCTTGCCCAGCAGTTTTGTGGCCAAATGGAACCCCAGGTGTAGCCCTCCCATCCCATGTCAGTATCAGAACCATTGCACACCCAGGTCCTATATTAATGGATTTCATTTCTGTTTCCCAGACCTGCTGTTGCTGGTGCTTCAAGTTGCAGCCGCAGGCAGGGGTCACAGTTTGTTTTTAGCCTCCGTTTGTATGAAAGTGGCAGTCCATATCCTGTTTTTCTTTTTTTTTAATGAATGCATGAATGATTCAGTTTCAAAATATTATGGGGGCACAAAACATTTTGATTACATATAATGCCTTTGCTGCGCCCAAACCAGAGCTACAAGCATGCCCTTTCCCTATACAGTGTGCTCCATACTCATTAGTTGTAAGTTTGCTCACCCCTACCTCCCAGCACCTGATGAATATTACTTCCATGTGAGCACCTTAGTGTTGATCAGTTAGTACCAATTTGGTGGTGAGTACATGTGGTGTTTGTTTTTCCATTCTTGGGATACTTCATTTCGAAGGATGGGCTCCAGCTCTATCCAGGATAATATAAGAGGTGCTAGTTCACCATTGTTTTTTGTAGTTGAGTAGTATTCCATGGTATACATATACCGCATTTTATTAATCCACTCATGTATTGATGGCACATAGGTTTTTCCCACATCTGTGCAATTGTGAATTGTGCTGCCATAAATATTCGAGTGCAGATGTCTTTATTGTAGAATGTCTTTTTTTCTTTTGGGTAGATGCCTAATAGTGGGGTTGCTGGAACAAATGGTATTTCTATTTTTAGTTCTTTGAGATATCTCCAAGTTACTTTCCATAGGGGTTGTACTAATTTGCAGTCCCACCAGCAGTGTAAAAGTGTTTCTATCTCTCCACATCCATGCCAGCATTTGTTGTTTTGGGATTTTTTGATAAAGGCCATTCGCACTGGAATTAGGTGATATCTCATTTTGTGGTTTTGATTTGAATTTCCCTGATGATTAGACATATTGAGCACTTTTTTTTTTAATAGGTTTGCTGGCCATTATTCTGGTTTCTTTTGAAAAGTTGCTGTTCATGTCCTTTGCCCACTTTTTAATGGGGTTGTTTGGTTTTTCCTTGTTAATTGTCTTAAGTTCTATATAGATTCTTTTTATCAGCCCTTTATCGGATGTGTAGGAAGCAAATATTTTCTCCTATTCTGTAGGTTGTCCATTTGCTCTGATGATAGTTTCCTTGGCTGTGCAGAAGCTTTTTAATTTGATAAGGTCCAATTTATTTATTTTGTTGCTGTTGTGATTGCTTTGGGGTCTTGTTCATAAATTCTTTGCCTAGGCCGATGTCTATAAGAGTTTTCCCAAAATTTTCTTCCAGAATTCTTAAGGTTTCCCACCTTAGGTTTAAGTCTGTTATCCAGTGTGAGTTGATTTTTGTGAGAGATGAGAGGTGGGGATCCAGTTTCAATCTTCTGCATGTCATTATCCAATTTTCCCAGCACCATTTATTGAATAGAGATTCTTTTCCCCAGTGTATATTTTTGTCTGCTTTGTCAAAGATTAGATGACAATATGAGGACAGTTTTATATCTGGGTTCTCAGTCCTGTTCCAAAGGTCTATATCTCTGTTCTTGCACCAGTACCATGCTGTTTTTGTTACTATAGCCTTGTAGTAAAGCTTGAAGTCTGGTAGACTGATGCCTCCCAATTCGTTCTTTTTGCTTAAGATTGCTTTGGCTATACAAGGTCTTCCCTGGTTCCATACGAAGAGTAGAATTATTTTTTCTAGATCTGCAAAGGATGATGATGGTATTTTTATGAGAATTTCTTTACCCCTGTAGATCACTTCAGGTAGTATGGACATTTTAACAATATTGATTCTGACGATCCATGAGTATGGTAGGGTTTTTCATTTGTTTGCATCTTCTACAATTTCTTTTCTCAGTGTTTCATAGTTCTACCTATATAGGTCTCTCACCTCCTTCATTAAATATATTCCTAGGTATTTAATTTTCTTTGATGCTATCATGAAAGGTGTTGTGTCTTCGGTTTGATTTTCACCTTGACTGTTATTGGCGTTTATGAATGCCATTAATTTGTGTGCATTGATTTTGTATCCTGAGACTTTACTGATTCATTTATCAATTCCAGGAGTCTTTTGATTGACTCCTTGGGATTTTCTAGATATAATATCATGTTATTGGCAAAGAGTGAGAAATTGACCTTTTCTGTCCCTATTTGGATACCCTTAATTCCCCACTCTCATCTGATTGCTCTGACAAAGACTTCCAGCACTATGTTGAATAGAAGTGAAGATAGTGGGCAACCTTGTCTGGTTACAGTTCTAAGCGGGAATGCTTTCAATTTTTCATCAGTTCATTATGATATTGGCTGTGGCTTTATTGTATATGATGGCTTTAATAATTTTAAGGTATGACCCATTTATGCCTATTTTGTTAAGAGTTTTTATCATAAAAGTGTGCTGGATTTTGTCAAATGCTTTTTCCGCATTTATTGAGAGAATGATATGGTCTTTGTTCTTGCTTTTATTTATATGGTGTATTACATTTATAGATTTATGTATGTTGAGCCACCCTTGCATCTCTGGGACAAAGCCTGCCTAGTCATGATGACTTATTTTTTGATGTGCATTAAATTTTATTTGCTAAGATTTTGTTGAGGATTTTTGCATCTATAGTCATAAGGGATATTGGTCTGTAGTTTGTTTTTTTTTTATTGTGTCCTTTCCTGGCTTTGGTATCAAGGTGATATTGGCTTCATAGAATGAGTTGGGGAGGATTTCATCCTTCTCAATATTGTGGAATAATTTCTACAGTGTAGGTATGAGTCCTTCTTTGTAAATTTGGTAAAATTCAGGTGTGAACCCATCTTGTCCAGGACTTTTTTTTGTTAGAAGCCTTTTAATTGCTGCTTCAATTTCTGTGCTTGATATTGGTCTGTTCAGGAATTCTATTTCTTCCTGATTGAGCCTAGGGAGGTTGTGTGTTTCTAAGAATTTGTCTATTTCCTCCACATTTTGTAGTTTTGGGGCATATAGATTTTTATAGTATTCAATGATAATGTTTTGTATTTCCATGATGTCTGTAGTGACCTCTTCTTTTTCATTTCTAATTGAGCTTATTAGAGTCCTTTCCTTTCTAGTTCTTGTTAGTCTAGCAAGAGGGCTGTCAATTTTATTTGTCTTTTTGAAAAACCAACTTTTGGTTTTACTAATCTTCTGTATACTTCTTTTATTCTCAATTTCATTTAGTTCTGCTCTGATCTTAGTTATTTCTTTTCTTCTGCTGGATTTAGGATTGATTTACTCTTCCTTTTCCAGTTCCTTGAGATGGTTGATTAGTTTGTTGATTTGTGAACTTTCTGTCTTTTGGATGTGGGCATTTAATGCTATTAGTTTTCCTCTCAATAATGCTTTTGCTGTATCTCATAGATTTTGATAACTTGTGTCCCCATTATCATTTAGTTCAAAGAATCTTTTGATTTCCATCTGGATCTCCTCCTTGGCCCAACAGTCATTCAGCAATACATTGTTTAATTTCCATGACTTTGTGGCGTGGTGAGTGTTTCTGTTGGAATTGATCTCTAATTTTATTCTGCTGTGGTCTGAGAATATACATGGTATAATTTCTATTTTTTTAAATTTGATGAGATCTAATTTGTGGCCTAGGATGTGACCAATTTTAGAGAAAGTTCCATAAGCTAATGAGAAGAATGTATATTCAGTTTTATTTTAGTGAAATATTCTGTAGATGTCTTTTAGATTCATTTGTTCTAGAACTCTGTTTAAGTCCATTAATTCTTTGCTTATTTTCTGCTTGGAAGATCTGTACAGTTCAGTCCGTGGGGTGTTAAAATCCCAAGACACTATGGCATTACTGTTTATCACGTAATTTAGATCAAACAGGGGTTGCTTTCTGTATCTCGGTGCTCCTGTGTTGGGTGCATAAATGTTAAGAATTGTTAAATCTTCTTGTTGGATTTTTCACTCCACTGCTATACAGTGATCATATTTGTCTTTCTTTACTTTTGCTATTTTAAAGTTTATGTTATCTGATATAAGAATACCTACCCCAGCTTTGTTTTGGTTTCCATTTGCTTGGAACTTTGTTTTCCAACCCTTCACCTTGAGTGTGAAAGCATCTTTGTGGGTAAGATGCATTGCCTGGAGACATCAGGTACTTGGCTTGTTTTTTTCATCCACTCAGTCAGTCTATGTCTTTTCAGTGGACAATGCAAGCCATTCCCATTTATTGAGAGAATTGATATTTGGGCTAAATTTCTGATGGTATTATTGGATAAATTCTTATTATTTTGTTTCACCTCTGGAGCCATTGTGGAATCAGGGTTCTGAACTTTAACTCTTGAGTGATTTTACATTGGTGGGTGTCTATTGAGCTGTTCAGTGCATAATGCAGGTCTGAGTACTTCCTGCAGGGCAGGTCTGGTCTTCACAAATTCCATCAGTGATTGCTTATCTGGGAAAGTCTTTATTTCTCCCTCATATAAGAAGTTCAGTTTTGCCAGATAAAGAATTCTAGGATGGCCATTATTCTGCTTTAGAAGATTGAGGATGGGTGCCCAGTCCCTTGTGGCTTGTAAGGTTTCAGCTGAGAAGTCTGCAGTTAGTCTGATAGGTTTTCTTTGTAGGTTATCTGCTGTTTTCATCTTACTGCTCGAAGGATTGCCTCTTTCATGTTTACTTTGGCCAGCCTAATAACCATGTGACATGGTGATTGCCTTTTCACATTGAGTCTTCTAGGAGTTCTGTGTGCATCTTGTACCTGAGTATCTAGATTTCTGGCTAGGCCAGGTAAGTTTTCCTCCATTATTCCAAGAAATAGGTTTTCCAGCCCTTGTGTATTTTCTTCTTCTCTCTCAGGGATGCCTGTAATTGTTATGTTTGGCTTGTTTACATAATCCCACATTTCTTGTATGTTGTTCACTTCTCTTGCCTTTGTGTTCTTTTTCTTCATCTGATTTGTTTACTACATAGGTGATTTCTTCAAGCTGTGAGATTCTTTCTTCTTCATGATCCAACCTATTCTTAAGGCTTTCCACTGTGTTTTATAGTTCCTTGAATGCCTCTTTCATTTCCAGTATTTCTGTTTGGTTCTTTTGTAATACTTCAGTTTCTTTAGAGAATTGTTCATTCATTTCCTGTACTGTTATTCTGGCTTCTTTGTTTTGGGTTTCTGTTTTCTCTTCAATTCCACTGAGTTTTCTTACAATCCATATTCAGAATTCTTCCTGTCATTTTAATCATTTCATTTAAGTTGGTATCTCTTGTTGAGGATCTAATGATTTCTTTTGGGGGTGATTTTTGTTCTGATCTTTCATGTTTCCTATGTTCTTTTACCAATTCTTTCTCATCAGACTTCTTGGTTGAGAACTGGGGGTGCCAGGACTGGTTTATGGCCCTATCTCCAAGTCCCCAAGGGTTGTTCCTTGACAGTGCTGGAGAGAGGCGTGCTGGTCCTGTATTGCCTTAGGGGTATTTTAGCAAGTTCGGTTACCTCTGACCTGGTGTCTTTGCCTCTTGCCAATGGAGATTAGTGAGTTTGATCCCCCAGCTTAAACTCCCAGCTGGTGGATCGCACTTTTGTGTATGACTCCACTGCTCTTTTTTTTTTTTTTTTTTTTTTTGAGACAGAGTCTCTCTCTGTTGCCCTGGCTAGAGTGTGGTTGCTTCATGCTCACAGCAACCTCAAACTCCTGGGCTTAAGCAATCCTTCTGCCTCAGCCTCCCGAGTAGCTGGGACTACAGGCATGCGCCACCATGCCCAGCTAATTTTTTCTATATATATTTTAGTTGGCCAGATAATTTCTTTCTATTTTTAGTAGAGACGGGGTCTCGCTCTTGCTCAGGCTGGTCTCGAACTCCTGACCTCGAGCGATCCTCCTGCCTCGGCCTCCCAGAGTGCTAGGATTACAGGCATGAGCCACTGCGCCCGGCCTCCACTGCTCTTTAATAGCTTGAGATGGAAGGCATGTGTTTAGCTATGGGGTTACACATTCTGTCATAGATTGCAGTTTTCGTGGAGGAGCTAGTTATCAAGGTAATCTGATGTCTCTGTGGTAGGCTCTCGTCTCCTGGATGCAGTATACGAATGCCCCGATCTTCAGGAGGGGCCTTGCCACTCCAGATGGTTGCTTGGACGCTGTTCCCCCTTAAGGTGGGAGTAGGAGCAAGGTAGGCCGCAGCTGGTGTGCGCAAGCCTGGGTGTGTATGTTTCTATGGTTGCTTGACCTGCCACCAGGGGAAGCCCCTAGTATGTTACTCGGGGCTCTTTCGCAACACTTGGAGGGCTTCTCTTGATGGGAGGGGTCAATTGTTGCAATTGCTGAGGTCTCTGGGCACGTTTTTCCTTCCCTGTCCACAAACCCCAATGCTGGCGGCTGCCTGGACCAGAGAGTAAGCCCTGGAGTTATGTTCCTGGTGGATGGCCTATGCCATGCCGGTGGGCGGAATCAGTAGGCTGCCAACTATCTGTTCGGCTCCAAAGTCCCGTAGACTCATGCCTGCCTTGCGGAGAAAGTGGCTTTCTTACTGTGCCCCACCTCCGAGGGCAGAGTTCACCACTTCCGGCAGGAGAGTCCCCGGGCTGAGGGTGGAGTGGTGCCGGAAGCCCCCGGTAGCGGTGTCTCCGGACTGGGGACCCGGAGATGGTGGCCGCCTGCCCCTGGAGAGCTAGTGTTGGGGACGAGCACTCAAGAGTCGGCCGAGCGGGTCAGGTGAGCTGAATCAGCAGGCGGCCAAGTCCCGCAGACCCCTGTCCGCCTGGCAGAGGGCCCAGCTCTTTTTGTCGCGCCCTGAGCCGCCGAATTGCCAGCAGTTTCCGGGGGGCAGAGCCCCCTTCCCTGCGTTCTCCTCCTGTGCTCTGGTCCCGCAGACCACCGGTGGCGACGTGCCTGTCTCCACATTCCCTCTCCCGGTCGGGGCCCTGGGAAGGAGCCACTGAGACCGGTCCCTCCCCCTCCCAGTGCGGTCCCCGGAGTTCAAAATGGGTCCCACTATTGTCTCCTCTCCACAGAGCCCGTTGTCCCGTGCCACGACTTTCTACCTGCTTGAGGTGCGTCCCTGTCGGAGCGGGTGTGGAGGCCTGTGGGGGCCCCGGCATCCTCCTGCGGTCCCATCGCAGGGCGCTGGCTGCCTGGGCTCCTCTCTGTTCCCTGTTGTATTTGTTACACTCTCCAGTCTTTGCAAACCTATCTTCCTTTCACCTTTTTCCCTGCACTGCGTGTGCCATGCTGGTTCTCTGCAGATTCACAATGCTGTTCTCGGTGGGCGGGCTTGGGGCGGGGAGTGATCCCCCCCTGTGTGGCCATCAGAGTTCTTCCCTCCTCTGCGAGCAGTGAGCCGGGAGGCCACCCTGCTCTGCCATTTTCTCCCCCTGTTTTCAGTCCACGTCCTGTTTTGCGTGGCAGTGGCTCTTTCCTGCGATCATTGCTGGGGTGGGGGTTGGGATCCCCATTACTGCCTGTTGTTGAACTCTCAGACACTTCGAGTTCTGATTTGTAATCGACAAAGTCACGGTGGCAGGGCCTTCTCAGCATTTGGTTTCTTTTCTGTTTTGGGTCCACTACTGAGGAATTTCCTTTCTTTTTAAGAGTGATACCATCTGAATTTTTTTTTAATACAATGAAAAATATTTGAGTAGAATTGCTCTGTTGAGAGTGGAGGGGGTAGTTTAAAGCATGAAACTTGGACTGGAAGTCTGGCTTTGAGTTTCTTGTGGAGAAGAGCTATGCTCTCTCCCTATCTATTGTTGAAGTCAAATGATATATGGAGAAGAATCTCTAAATTTAAAATGTTTTATTTGGGAAGGAAGAATTGCCATTTGGGGCTACACACAGAATGGGTAGTCTTTGGTATGTGTGAAAAACAAAAAGAAGGTTGGAGGTTTTATAAAAAGGAGAAATGTTACATATGGTTTTGAGAGAAAGTTCATTGTTACTATTAATAGTAAAGTTTTGGGGAGCTGGCAAGCTCTGATGGTGAGTGACCACTGGTAAAACTAGCCTTAGTGTCAGGTTGTTTCAGCAGTTATCAGATAAAGCTAGTTTTAGGTTATAATAGGCAGTTGTGACAGCCAGGCTTGCAGAGGATTACGTTCCTGGGGCAATGTTAGTTCTCTGAGTGCTGTACCCTCTGGCCTCTTGACTGTTTTAGTTGGGTAGGACAGGAATAATGCAATCCATATGATCAACTTGCACACTGTAAACGCACAGAGGTAGCCTCAAGCCTTGCAATAGCTCACAATTAAATATTTGCTCAATAAGTAATACATCTCCCGGAGTAGTTTTCTTTTTGAGTTTTCCTTTATTTCTTTTCTTTTCTTTTATTGTAGTAAGAACACTCAACATGAGATCTCGCCAACAAATTGTTAAGTGCACAGTACATTACTGCTGATTCTAGGCACAATGTCAGACAGCAGATCTCGAGAGCTTATTTATCTTGCTTAACTGAAACTCTGTGTCCATTGATTAGTGACTTTCCATTGTCCTCTCCCCTGAGTAGTTTTAAAACTTATTTTTCAACCCTGAAACTTTTTCCCCGAATAAAATCTTACATATGAGTCCTCACTACATTAAAAGGAAAACCCCGTATGAAATAAAATATATACACAAGTGACATTTTATTAGTATATAGTTATTTTACGAAGTTCACATTTATGACGTATGCTTATTTTAAAGTCAATTATTGAGTTCAAGGAGACTTTGGAAAAATGAACATTTTTCCCCCAATTCCTATGGATGAGAAAACCATTTTAGCCTCAGTTTCCAATTTATTTTTCATTATTTTCTTCTCTTAAAAAATTTCTTCTCTGTCTCTTTTTCTTTCTTTTCTTCTCTCTCTTTTCTCCCCTTCCTACCTTTTATTTTTGGGTTTTATTTCTATTTGTTTGTTTTTGCATTATCTGCAAAGCACTTCTACAAGTGGTGGGTTCTATGAACATCACTAGGGTAGTGCAGTCCCCGCGGAGGGCAATAGAATGCCTGTTTTCACAGGTCACACTGTGAGTCAGTGATAGAAGCGGAGCCAGACCTGGTCTTGCTCCCACCTGGGAGCCTTTTCTCCTCATCTGATGTCATCCCAAAGACAGACACGCAGCCTGTGGGGGCAGGTCTTACCACCTCCTCTCATCCTACATGGCCTGCAATAGGCAAAGCTTCAATCTGTCCTTTTCATGCCCCTGCTTTTCTTGCTCTCCTTCAAAACTCTCTTGCTTAATGTGAACAGTGGGAACGCCATGAACAAGAACCGACAGCCCTGTCCTCAGATGGTGGCCTGGCTCTGAGCGCCAGTGGAGCAAGGCTTGTGAGCACTCCTGCCTATGTGGAGCACACCTGGGACAGACGTTGTGGCTAATGTTCAGTGGCAGGGTCACGATGACCATATTTTCTTAATGTTTTATGTTGCTTTCTGAACAGAATCTGGAAGCAAACTTCCAGGGGAGGGGATACAAAGCTCTCATTTCCACAGAATTTCAGCTGGGGAGCAGCAACCAGAGCCTGGACTGACGGTGGGCTGGCAAACATCACCAACTGGCTCTCTGAAAACAAAAGCTTTTACCAAAGCTTCACAAAGCATTTACCAATTTCCATGGTGCAAACACTTCCATCACGTCCAATTTCAAGCTACCAACCATTTCACAACTGGTTTGCAAAATTTCTGAAAGTTTAACAATCTGATTTCTCAAGCTGGTATAAGCTGGCTCTAGCACACCACTGGCTCGGAGACACATGGGCACAGGGCATCCTGGCTCAGCTCTCAGCACTCTCATTTTGTGCGGAGCTCCACATCGATGTGTGGGCCTCTAGCTCTTCAATTAGATTCTTTTATACAATGCCCAGTTGGTTCCGACATCTTTAACCTTTGTCCCCTGGGGCTCAACCAGCTGGTGTGACCTACATCACTGGGTCACGTGGCTGTGTTTGTTGGAAGGTCCGTGGTGGAAGGTGTTTTGATAAACAGTCATCACATTTGAATCCCGAATTAGTTTTTGTTTGCAATTTGGAATGAGGGAAATGACTTGTTATGAAGAAAAGCCTTATTTTTTTTTTAAAAAAGAACTATTTAGGAAGTGGTGAGAGCAAATGAAATAAAGCCTACCTACTTGGGTTAACCATGATTACACCCACTGGCTGAAAAACACGATAGAAGAAAGAGGGAGGAAATGGATCCGTGTCTTGTCACTCAATAAACACTGTGGAATCTCAGTAATGGAGGAAAATTTTGAATAAATAGGTGGATAACATTGCCTTGGGAAAATGTTTCACTTCAGCAGTTTCTTTTCTGGCTATTTTTATTGGTAGCTCTACCAATGTGTTTACAGAGAAAAGCAGTCGCAGAAATCCAGTTATTTTGGTCATGGCATGGTGATGGCTCAAGTGTAGTCAGTAACTCGAAGATGGCAATTCAGGAAATAAAGCAAATGACAGCTGGAACATCAGTCTTGAAATTCACTCTGTGCCGGCACAGATCAGTTCAGGGTAAGGTCTTTTAAGTGAGGACAATGTATTTGATCGCTAGCAATAATGACCAAAGAAATCCCTAATGACACCTGTTTTCCTAAATTATTGTGCCGAATTTAAAACAGCCACACAGCATATATTTATTGAATTTGTTGAAAGGATACAGAAGAGAAGGCTATTCTCTAAATTACACAAGATAATAATAGGCAAATTGGGTCATAATCAGGATCATTTCCTATGTGTCCTCCACATTGGGAATTAAGAAACACTTTGATGATTATTTTTATTATCTGTTTTTCGTTTCATTGTTCTCACCCACTGGTTGCAAATGCTACGAGCAAAATCATAGAATGCTAAAATCTCAGTGTTGTGAAGGAGCAAGGGAGGGAAATAAAAAAGGAAATAAATTATTATTATTGAATAACTCCTATGTTCCAGGAACTGTATGAGGTTACTATTTAAATTCTCACACCTTAGTGGCAGAGGTGTGGAACATGGTACTACTTACTGGAAACATTTATTGCCTCCTCCCCACCCCCGGCCCATGCCTGCAGGGGTCCCCAGTACCTTTCCCTTGGGAAGATCTTGCTGGGTCTCTTGGTGGAGTCAGGCTTGGCTGTGTGACCTGCTTTGGCCAATGGAACATAAGCCTAAGTGATGTGTGCACTTTCCTAGCAAAGGCTTTAGAAACCATTGCTGCTTCTGCCATTACTCTGTCCCATCTGCTGTGACAAGAGCAGGTCTCAGCTGGGGCTGCTCCTTCAGCACAGGCCCCAGAGTGAAGAAGATGCAGGGAGCGCAGCCAGAGCTGATCTGTCACCAACACGTATGTGAATGAGAAACAAACCCTTTTTGTTGCAGGTCACTGGGATTCAGGGATTTGTGATGGTAGCGAAACTTAGGAAAAAGGTGACCAATATGGAAATTGGTACCAGAAAAGAGGTGCTGCCTCATAACAACAAAAACAGCAATGAAATCTGAAGTATGTGGCCGCGCCAGAACTAACGAACTTGTGTCTATGAGATAGTGGGAAAATAGAATGTTGTGGTCTGAATTGGTTGTTACTAGAAATGTTCTAAAATAATGAGGTTAGCTCAGAAAAGAATTGGCCAATATACAAGCAGAATTGAAAGGGGATATAGAGAGTCTAGGAATAGCAGGATTTGCATGGTTAGAAGATGCAATCGATTTTCACTTATAACTCATACAACATAAAGTTGAGAAGTGCTTTGGCATGTCTCAGAAAGAATTGTGGGCACTTCTTACAAGTGTTGTTGATCAGATCAAATGATAAAAAGCTACATTTTTGAGAGAGTCCTATAGCCAAAAGAGACACCAGCCACAGAGTAAAGAGACTGAGACTGCTGAATACTTAAAATGGCCCTAAGACTCCCCAGTCTTCTATAAGAAATATCTACCCAGCCTGTAAGATGGGCATATCCTCCAAAGCCATCTTCAGAGATAGACAAGAAGGATAATTGAACAGGGAAGATTTTCAAGAGGTCACAGCCATGAAAAACAATGGGTTATGTTAAAAGGCTTTTTAAAAAATATCTGTCCAGTTTGGATTTCAGAAATTTATGTACCGGTAACATTGACCTCCCCTTATTTCCCTTTCCACGTAGGAGTGTTTGTTTTGGTTACACTGTCCCTCTTGCACCATTGCGTGCTGGGTGGATATGTGTGCATGCCTGCGTGTGCATGCAGATAATTTGTCTCCTTGTCCCATAGGTCTCCATATCAAGAGAAGCCACTTATCGAATAGATACAGAAACTACCAAAGATCTTGACTTTGGGTCTGAAGCCCTGATTAGCTAGGCCTTTGGAAAATATTTTTCCTTGGGGTTCAAGGGAGTGTATTTTTCATGCAAAGGGAGGAAAGTAAGTATTTGTGATCAAGAAGGCAAATTATAGAAGATTGTACAATTTCTTCCGAGGATTTGCCATCCCTCATTCGGTCCCTTCCTCCAGACACTCCTTTGTGCCCTTCCATGCCGGTCATTGACACATGGCTTGCGCTGGCCAGTGGGCCATGAGTGGCAGTGGCAGGCGCTACTTCTGAGCCGCAGCTTTGAGAACCATTGCTGCTTCCACACTGTGTTTTCCCCTATGCTGGATAGCAACAGATCCCTGCTAGCTTCCTGGCTCTCAGAAGGAAGATGTGTGGAGCAATGCCCCAGCCAGCCCACAGCCAACGATTGCCGTGGGTGAAAAATAAACCTTGATTTTTGTGAGCCACTGAGACTTAGGGGTTGTTACCAAAACAGAATCTCTTTGACAAAAAGAATGAGAGTCACATTTGTGGCAATTTCAGCTGCCAACAGCATGCACGAAAGCTCTCCTGTGACTGCACCCTTGCCAACCCTGGTATTCATCCATTTGTTCTTGTCTTTAACACCTTGATAGGCACACAGAGTATTTTATCCAATA
Source organism: Lemur catta (assembly GCF_020740605.2). Lineage (NCBI taxonomy): Eukaryota > Metazoa > Chordata > Mammalia > Primates > Lemuridae > Lemur > Lemur catta. The sequence continues at coordinate 62,478,233 of NC_059141.1, read as the reverse complement.
GTTACCCATTTCTATAACAATTTGAGAAGCCAAACACTTTTTCACATATTTGCATGTTAATTTTGTGAATTTATTTTCTCTTTTGGACTATCTGTGTCAATTTGCTATTTTTGTTTTATTACTTGCCTTTTCTTAGTAAATTGTAAAAAGCATTTTTAAAACTTATTGAAGACATTATCTTTATTTCCCACAGACATTGAAAATCATTTCTTGTAGTTTGTTTGTTTTTAAATATTGTATATGATGTCTTTTGATATCCAGAAGTTTAAACATTTCGTGTAGTCAAAATGCATATGCCTGCTAGCCTCAATAAATATGGGTTTAATGAAACAGTGAATCAATAACTAGGTTATTTCTTTGCTGTTAGGTATTGAAATGTTTCCTCGTGCTGACATGAGAAGACATTCACCTATATTTTCCTCTCATTCTATTGATATTTTATATGTTTTGTTTAAATTTCCAGATCAGGAGTTTCCAGCTGCAGTGTACGTTAGGATCAGTATCATTTAGGGAGCTTTTTAAAAGCATGTATGGCTTTCCATGCCCTCCGAGGGCATGGCTTGGGGCTCTATGTTTTTATATGGCCTCTCTTTCATTTTCCCTGGGGATATTATGATGTAGTTAGTCTGGAGTCTACATATTACTATTATACCCATTTTAATTTTGATGCAGTCTAATTTATCTTTTTTTTCTTTTGTCACTTGTGCTTTTAGTGTTGTATCTAAGAAACCTTTGCCTAACCCAAGATTATGAACATTTATTCCTCTGTTTTCTTCTAAGAGTTTTATAGTTTTAGCTCTTACGTTTGGGTCTATGATCCATTTGGAGTTAATTGGTATGAACCAGAAGTCCAATTTCATTCTTTTGTATGTGGATATTCAATTGTCCCAGAACCATGTTTGGAAAAGACCATTCTTGCCCCATTGAAATATTCTGGCATCCTTGTCAAACATCAATCACTCATAAATGTGAGGGTTTATTTCTAGACTCTCAGTTCTATTCTGTTGATTCTGTCTGTCCTTATGCCAGCAACACACAGCCTTGATGAGTGTAGCTTTGTGGTAAGTTTTGAAATCGAGAAGTGTGAATCCTCCAGCTTTGCTCTTCTTTTTCAAGATTGTTTTGGCTTTTCTGGGCCCATATGAATTTTAGGATCAGCTGGTGAATTTTTGCATAAACCTCCTCTTGACATCTTCTCCTGGCCACCCTGATAACAGTGCTCTTGTTTTCCCCTGACCATAGGCACGTTTTTATTAACATGACTTATTGCCAAAGTAGATGGTAAGTTTTGCTGGTGTAGTTAGGATACCTTTCGATCCCACAGTGATGTGGAAAACCCAGAAACTTAATGTCTGAGAACTTACTTTCCCTTCTATTAAATGAAGGGGTTGGGACAGATCAGAGAGCCCCAGGGCCAGCGTGTGGACGGACTAGTCCACATCTGACCACGTGTTTCTCTCCTCTGCCATCAGCAGTGCCTGTGGACAATGCTCTTGCCCCTGCTTTTTTTTCACTTTCTTCTCCCGGCCTTTGTACTGATGTACCTTGGACTACTACGCCTTGTCTCAGGTCCTTCAGGTTTTTGAAGACTACGATTCAATGAAGAGGTCTCCGTCTGAGAAAGCCCCTTCTCAACAGTTGGGCAGTTTTTTCCTTCTGAAAGGAAAAAGCCCACTGTGTCTACTCAGGTTGTCCTAGTGAAGCGCTGCTTGCAGGCCGGGAGTGCTTGCTCCCGTGAAACTGCTCGCTAACCGAGGCCGTGTCGTGCATCATGGACTTTAGTCGCATCACGCATCATGGCCGCAGAGCACGTGTCGAGGGGTAATAGATATTTCATTTCCCCGGCGCCGCGTGCGTGCTTGCATTGTTGATCCTTGGTTGTCTCTGAATCGCCGTAGTGGGGTTAAATGTAAATGGGATTCACCAGCTCTGAGAAGGAAAGGGAAATCTGTGACTTGGGATATGCTCCAAGTCTCTTTTACTGGGCTCTAAGGACACCTTTTTAACCTCTTGATGGGATTACAGGGTATGTGAAAGGGGCTGCGGCACAGTCTGGCCTGTGACCACCCTGAAGAACTCCCTGGCTGTGGGCCTTCTTTCTAGTCACCACCTCTCACGTCTGTGACAGCAGCGGTGGCATCAGCGCCTGGCATCTAATAAGAGCTTAATAAACATTTAGTAGATAAATAAATGGGTGATAAATTCTGTGATTGCATCTTACATTTTGCCAAACGCGCTGCTCTGCGCATTTCATCTGTACTGCAGCCCCGTAAGTACTTTATCCCTTGACTGATATTATACTCGTCATCTGAATAGCACTTCCACCTTCCCTACCGGAGTATTTCGTGATGTCCTGTGACAGGCATGACTGGCTTTATCCCCCTTTCACACATACAGGATAGAGAAACCCTGAAGATGTTCAGTGTGTTAAATCAGTGTTTCTCCAACTTGCATGTGAGCATGAACCACTGAGGTTTTTATTAAAAGAGAAGTTCTGATTCAGCAGTTCTGGGTGGGCCTGAGAGTGGCGTTTCTGACCAACTGTCAGTGTCAGGTGAGCCTGGTGCTGCTGCTCTGTAAATTATACTTTGAGTAGTAAGGCTTTAAATAGAACCTTTTCTTTGTCTTTGTGAAGGTGAGAGGTTACAAAAATAATAAATGAGATAAACAAACAACCCCCCTCCAAAAAAAAAACCCAAACAAACAAACCCCAAGGCTATGAAGTTTAAAATCAAGGAATCATCATAGACACCATTCAGCTGAAATCACAGTGATGAAGCTTGATAAATCAGGCATTCTTTGGGTCTACAGTATACCACAGCATAGAGCAGACTGCAGACTAATAAAGTTGGAGGATTCACAGTTTGGATTTCAAACCTTACCACAACTATTGTTTTTAATCTAAAAGTAAGAATATAAATATAATGAGAAGACCCTTGTGACTATCTCCAGACAAGGTAACTTTGGGCCAATACTATAGTGATTAATTTTCATAATATGCCTAGATATTTCCTTAGAGAAAAGAGGGACAAGGGATGGGTGGGACATGGGCAATGTATATAACCTGAACTTTTGTACCCCCATAATAAGCTGAAATTAAAAAAAAAAGAGTAAAAATTGTTTTCATATTACACATGGAAACCAAACACTAACATCACTTGTGGGAAATCTTGATTATCTTCACGGGCTACCTACGAAAACAAGGTTGTCCCAAAGCATGAAGATAAAGAGTTGCTATTTATGACTGTGCACTTGATCAGTTCCTGGGGCTTTTTATGTGGGACTCAACAGGCATTCATCACTGTTGCTATCTCTCACAATCAGGATTCCTCATCTGCCCAGACCTAGTCTCATATCTTTTCATGTGCTAAAGAGCTCACCATCTTACATGGCCTTTGTTCCTTAAAACATGGAGGTGCTTTGGAAAGTTAAGAGCAGAAGGCAACAAGGAGATGCAGGCAGCAGATATCTCAGCCCTGTACTGGAAGATTGTAGCAGAAGGCAGAGTTAAGTCAGCAACACTGGGCTATTGGATTTTGTCTGTTAAAGAACTATTTTAAGGCTAAAGGCCATCGGTTTCTTTTTTTTCTTATAACATTTGCTAGAGCTGCTTTGTGGTTAGTGTTTTCCTAGGCACAAGGCTTCAAATTATAGCTATGTCCCTGAGTTAAGCACAATGGGAACCCTCAAAGGTACCTGGGATTGAAAGATTTGGAAGAATTATCAGTTCAGAGAGTGTCAGAGTGAGGAGAATCTTTAGAAATCAAATTTGAACTTCTAGTTCAAGATGGCATATGACTCTCATGGATGAATTCCCCCTGAATCCTGAATTCCGTTGCATGGTGTGGAACACAGGCTGCCATCAAAAGATGCTGTCCATTTGCCAGTACGTTGATGAATTTTTTCATGACAAAGTGTAGCTGAGTTGAGTCTGACTAATTTGTGAGATACTATATACAAAAATAAAGTCTGCCTGAGAATTAATGGGTGGGACTTCTGGTTGAAACTTTCTAATACTATTAATATCATGACCAGAGCAGAGGCTAGAGAGAAGTATAGAATCTGGTGCAGTCAGTTAGAGATAATTTTTAATCCTACTACTATCTACGGCAAACATACAGTGGTGGAGGTACACGAGAAGGGTGGATTTGGTGCTCACTTCTAGTCAATACTTGGCTCAGTGGGCGTTCTCTATGAACTGGAGCCCATAGAAATGGCTGGATTATCAGGGAGGCATTGTCCAAGTTAGAGAAGGACCTTCCTGGCCTTTCAGATTGCAACAGTGAATAAGAAGTAACCTTTGTGCACAAAAGTCAAGCAAAATGTCACCCAGCTGCCTTCCTTCTCCCCACAGAAAACTAGACTTCTCATCTGGCAAAATAAAATCATAACATTTGAATATACAAATGGAGCTGTTAGAAGAGCAGTTGGCTTCATGAATTTAGACCCCAGGGAAGCCTGGGCTAGAGCCAGCAGCATGTGGGTGGTGATTGAAACCATGCTTGTATATGAAGTCCCTTGGGGGAGAGTGAGCTCTGCAAAGATAGGGTCTAGACCTGAGCCCAGAGGAATTCAAGCATCGAGAAGGATTTTTCTGTGGTTGGACTGGAAAAGGAGAAAACCTCAAAGTACCCTGAGAAGAAGAGTCAGAGAAGGAGGAGGAAAACCAGTATTGTAGGGTGTTTTGGATGCTCAGATATGAGTGTGGAATTGGCTCACATAACTTTGGAGGCTGGCAAGCCCAGAATCCAAAGAGTTGGCTGCAAATGGCAGGCTGGAGATCTAGGGAAGAGCTGGTGTTGCACTTGGAATCTTACTGAAATCTTCTGGCAGAATCCCCTTTTCCTTTGGGGACCTCAGTCTTTTCCCTTAAGACCTTCAACTGCTTGGATGAGGCCCATCCACACTATGAACGGTAATCTGCTTTACTAAAAGTCCACTGGTTGTAAATGTTAGTCTCATCTAAAAAACACATTCCTAGCTAGCAATATGCAGACATGCCTGACCAAATATCTGGGAACTATGGTCTAGACAAGTTGATACGTAAAATTAACCATCACAATGGTTCAGGTTGGATGAGGGTGGAGAAGTTCTGCAATGTTCGTAGAAGATGATCAGATGTTGGTCCAGGGTAGTGTTAGAGAGTCCAGAGTGCCAGAGGCCCATCTGAGGGAAGCAGTCACAGATTCATGACATTTCCTATTTGTCCTGCTGTCTGAGTTCTCTGGCAGCAATTAGTTGCCTTGGTGCAGAGTTAGAAAAAAAGGGTTGTCATTAAAATCAAAATAAAATTTTATGCTTCATTTTTTTAGGGGAAGTATTTATTTTTTGACAAGTATGTAGTTATGTGTGTGTTTACTTATCTGAAAGTCTTTCTTTCCACATTTATTCCAATAGCTCTTACATCTTGTTTCTACTATGTTTCCTGGCTACTTTTTGCCCCATTTTTTTTGCATTGGCTTATCTAACTACGTCTGCATATCTTGAAGCAAATCAAATAGGTATTGCCATAAAGCCATAAATGTTCAAAATAAAACCAATATTTATCAGCACCCCTACCCCAAATAAACACACAAAAAAACCCTGCTTCTTTTCCCATGTTTAGTTGTCATACTTTTGGGAGGCAGGCAGGGTAGACTTTAAGGGTTAAAGATAGTTCCTTCAAGGTTAGCTTGTTAATAACCAACCTATAAGTCAAATCCAGGGATCCTGGCCCCACTGGGATCTTTGCCACACTGATTCTTTAAATCTTATTAAAAAAACATTAAACACTCTAGGTTCATTGATCTAGGGATTTAAAGGTGCAAGAATGAAGGAGAAAGAAAATTGGTGCATCTCCACTCTCTGATTTAACATACAGAGCTGTTAACTGCCCAGGTTTTTTCTTAAGTCTTTTGCAGGGACAGAGTGGAAGAACTGTGAAGGGGTCTCTTGGCTGCATGGTTTGGGCACAGTTACACTTCTGGGTTCTGCAACCACCGAGTTACAGGTTAATTTGTGTGATGGAAAGTTTTTTTTATTTCAGATGGAAAAACTAAAGGTTTTTAAAAGACAGATAAGAGTTTATATGGGCTAGTTTTCTTTTTCTTTTCCTGTTTGAGTTTTGTGATATTTTGACAGAAGTAGGAAGAAAAAGACTGAAGGAAGGCTGTTGACATTCCCTTCTCTGGTTTTGTAAAATTTACCACTGAAGTCTGAATGTCACAGTCTTGTAGTAACTTGTCATGCCTTGATAGACCATCCCTTGAAAGAATCAAAACAGAATATGTCCAGTTCCTCTCAAAATAGAACTACTTACCCAAAGAAGAGAATGCACTGGGATTGGCACAGGAACATCAAAGTTGGATGCTTTTCACTTCGCAAATACCCTAAACTTCAGAAGAAATTTAAATAATATGTGCACATACACCGTTTTCTAGATTCTTAAATAAACCCCAATGTAGTGAGGCCTAAATTGTTTTATAATTAACAAATTAATTATGCTTTGAGAGTTGAAATCTAAGTAGTGACCTAATAAATACAGACCAAAATGTGGGATCAACTGTTTTTCTCTCTGAGTCTCAGTTTGTCCATTTGTAGGATGGAGATGACACTATGTAACTGCTCCAAAAAACAGGTCACAGAGTAAAGCTATAAAATGGGTATGAATTGCTCCCAGAGGGCATGAGGCTCACATATTCATGACTGACAGCAGTTGGCAGATAGAGCTTTCATGTGTTTGGTGAATCTGAGAATGTCACTTGTGCCAGGGCAAAGCAGTGGCTCTGTGTGGCTCACCAAGGACCCTGGGCCCAAATCTCCCACAGTGAGAGTCTGGGACAGCATGTGGTGGTGAACAAGTGAGACACTGGGCATCGGTCTTGTAACCACTAGCTTCTGCCCCAGGGGGCCACCTACACTGCCCACCAGGGAGTAGAGGTCTCTGTTCTTCCACCCTGGGTAGCAAGAGGGCTGGAGGGGCCTGGAAGAAGGAAGTGGAGAGGTGAGGCCTGCATTGCTCACTCTCCCCCACCCTGCACTTCAAAAATAGGAAGCTTATTTTCAGAATCTCTCAAATCTTTTTCTTAAAGCATTGGTTGCAATAAGTTTTTGTTTGGATTTGAGTTTGTGTTGTTTTCATTCCTTTACTAAAATAAATTATGTCTTTCATAATATTTACAGAAGTAAATATTCATCACATTTGCTGTTAAAATGTGGGTAGAACAAACACTCAGAAAAGGAACAAGAACTTTCGATAACTTCTAGGCCTGGTGTTGAGCGCCTTGTTGATGAGACGACCTCAGAAGCAGTGTGCCTGTCATTGCCTGTGGTCTCCCCATCGACAGGTCCCCATCCAGACAGAGACACCTGTACACACAGCACCCCCTTCCTTTGATGCACCGGACTGGAGAAGTCGATCCCTTTGGCTCATGGTGCGCCTTAGAGTTTGCATGACGGCCTCCACGGATGTGCCAGGACACTGTGCCTTGTGAGTTCATTTAAACTGCTCCAGTCTTCAACATGGTCAGCGGAAACACTTCAAAGTGTATGCCACGTGGGCAGAACCCCTCCCTAATTTTGAATACTGGCATAGATTCTGCTCACTTTTTGGTGGGTTTGAGCCTCGCATTCATCTTGAGTTGCAGAGGGAGTTGGATCATCACCATTCCTGTACATCATGTGAGCCTATTTTGGTCTCATCCCTCATCATAGTTCTGTGAGTATTTGTTTACTTATGAGACATTGCTGGCAGAGACCCAGTTTCAGGCCTATCTGACCCTCGTGTATAAATCTATCAAAATATGTATGGGGCCAGGCAAGGTGGCTGATGCCTGTAATCCTAGCACTTTGGGAGGGCCAGGCGAGAGGATCGCTTGAGGTCAAGAGTTCAAGACCAGCCTGAGGAAGAGCAAGACCCTGTCTCTACTAAAAATAGAAAAAATCAGTCAGATGTGTTGACGCACGCCTGTAGTCCCAGCTACTTGGGAGGCTGAGGAAAGAGAATCCCTTGAGCCCAGAAGTTTGAGGTTGCAGTGAACTATGATGATACCACTGAACTCTAGCCTGGGTGACAGAGCGAGACCTTGTTCCAAAACAAACAAACAAACAAACAAAAAAACCCCTCAAAACAACAACAACAAACACCAAAAAAGAAAACAACAAAAAAACATGTATGGGACTTACATACTGAAAACTATAAAACTCACTTTTGTTTCATTTCTTTTCCCTCTTTTTTTGTTTTCAATTTTGTTCACTTCTGTTCTTTATTATTTCTGCCCTCTGCTTGTTTTGGGTTTATTTTGCTTTTCTTTTTCTAGGTTCTTGAGGTGGGAGCTTAGATTATTGATTTGAGACTTTTTTCTTCTTTTTTTCCCCCCAAAACATAGCATTTAGTGCTGCACATTTTCCTCTTAGCACTACTATTGCTATGTCCCACAAATTTTCACATGCTGTGATTTTATTTTCTTTTAGTTCAATGAATTTTTAAAATTTCCCTTTGACTCATGGATTATTTAGAAGTATGTTGTTTAGTTTAGCTGTTTGGATAGTTTCCTGTTATCTTTCAGTTACTGACTTCAAGTTTGATTCCACTATGATTGAAGAACACAATTTGTATGATTTTCATTCTTTTACATTTTTTAAGGTTTGTTTTATGGCCCAGATTATGGTCTATCTTGGTGTATGTTTTGTGGGCACTTGAAAATATTGTGCATTCTGCTGTTCTGTGGTGGTGTGTACGATAAACGTCGATAGATCCTGTTGGTTGATATTATTGTTGAGTTATTCTATATCCTCTCTGATTTTTTTGTCTAGCTGTTCTATCAATTACTGAGAATGGCATGTTGAAATTTTCAACCAGAATCCTGGATTTGTTTATTTTCATTTCAGTTCTATCAGTTTTTACTTCATCTGTTGCTTTGATATTTGATGCATACACATTAAGGATTACAATGTCTTCTTGATAGACTGACCCTTTTATCATCACGTAATTTTCCTCTTTTTCACTGGTCATTTTCTTTGGTCTGAAGTTTACCTTATCTGATATTAACATAGCCCCACCTGCTTTTTAAAATTAAGGTTTGGATAATATATTTTCCCATTCTTTTTCTTCCAACATTCCCACATCATTATATTTGAAATGAGTTTCTTGTAGACAGCAGGTAGATGGGTCATATTTTTTAATCCACTCTGCCTGTCTATGTCTTTTAATTGTTCTGTTTAGACAGTTTATGTTTTATGTAATTATTGATCTACTAGGGCTTAAGTCCGCCTTTTTTTTTTTATTTGTTAACTTTGTTGTTTCTGTTTCTCTCTTTTCTTTTTCCTGACTTTCTGTAGGTTACTTGAATATTTTTTGGAATTCATTTTTTGTTTATGTATAGTTTTTAAATAAACAATTTTTTAAAAAAATACCAGGTCTTCCTGTGTTGCCCAGGCTGGAGTGTAGTGGCACAATCATAGGTCACTGAAACCTCGAATTCCTGGGCTCAAGCAATCCTCCTGTCTCAGCCTCCTGAGTATAGGCATGAGCCACTGTGACAAGCCTATGTAGTATTTTAAAATACATCTCCTTACATGGCTTTTTTGTGGTTATTCTAGGTGTTTTATTATATAAGCATGAATTGCTACAGTGTACGGATGCCATAATTTTATTTAATATCAGTTCAAATGAGTGTTGATACCTTACCTCCTTTATCATCCCTTTGCTTTCCTCTGTTTATAATGCAATTATCTTAAATATTTCCTCTATATATGTTTAGAATCACATCAGACAGTGGTATAATTTTTGCTTCTACCATCAAACATAATTTAGAAAACTTGAGAAGAAGTGTCTTTCATGTTTATCCATATATTTTCTTACTAAATTTTTCTTCCTTCCTGAAGTTCCAAGATTCCTTCTTTTAATATTTTCTTTCTGTTTAGAGAACATCATTTAGCCATTCTTTCAGGGCAGTTCTGCTAGTGACAAATTATCTTAGTATTTCTTCATCTGAGAATGGGTTGATTCCCCTTCATTTTTGAAAGACATTTTCATTGGAGTTAGAATTATGGGCTGACAATTCTTTTCTTTCAGCAGTTGAAAAATATTGTGCCCCCATTTTTTGGCTTCCATGGTTTCTAATGAGAAATCTGCTCTCATTAAAATTGTTTTTCCCCTATAGGTAAAGTGCTGTTTATTGCTCACTTCTTTCGAGATTTTTTTCTTTGTTTTCAGAAGTTTGGCTGTGATTCATCTATTTATAGATTTCTTGGATTTATCCTGTTTGGAATTCACTTAACTTCTTGAATCTGTAGTTATCTCTTTTGCCAAATAGGGGAGATTTTCACACAAGAGACAATGAAAATTTTATACTGTTTAATCCAGCAATATTTCTTTTTAGGATTTTATTCTAAGGAACTGATTGCTGATGTGTAAAAATTTATTTGTAGATACAAATACTTACCATTATTTTTACACTGTTGGGAAACTGGAAAATCATAAAAGGTACAAAATAATGGATTGGACAAATGAGTTACTGCTCATTAATTAACTTCTACTATACAATTATTAACTGTGCTTGGAAGAATAAATAATGGAATGAAAATGGTCAAAATATTTGGAATTTTAGCTCTAGTCGTATCTCGCTGTGTAAACTTTATCCAATTACTTATTTATACTTTAATTTTCTCATCTGTAAGATGAGGATAGTGATTGAACCTATTTCAAGAGGTTTTGTGAGTAATTAATGAGTTAATATACATCAAGAACTTTGAAGAAAGCCTAGCACAGAGTAAATGATACATAAAGGCCAATTATTATTATTACCACTATTATTATTGAAAGGTGCTGGAAGTTGTGTTATCAAGTTGTTGACAATAGTTAGAATTATTTAGATGTAAAATTTTAGGTGTTTTTTCTTTTTGTGCTTATCTCTACTTCTACTTTTTTTTTTTACAAACAATATTAATAAGAAAAAGTTTTCAATAAATGTGTAATAAACCAAACTTTGAGGGAAATATTGATAAATATTATAAATTGCATATGCACATGTATGTGCATGAGTGTTGGCAAAGTAAGAGAAAGTCCAGATCGCCCATTAACTCCAGAGGCCGACTCAGCAGCCTGGGTTGTGCCTTCCTAGCTCCACGTATTTTTTCAGACGAATATTTGTGCATAGTTATAATCAGAGTGTATTTATATTAATTCTGATCTTTTATAACATATGACACATATTTTAATATTAGAAAGGATACGCATGCTATTTTATATTATAAAATAGTGATTTATGAAGTTGATGTAACATATGTAGCACAAATCGCATAGACATGCTTCTATTATTGTAATCTTTGGATACTTCCCACTTAAGCTACTGTAATTATTTTACACCTTTTAGCTCTTTTTGTATTTTGTATTATTATAGAAGTGAGAAGTGACCAAACTATAAGACTTAAAAAAAATCTGTGAAATTTATTGCCATATTTCTTTCCAGAAGCCTTTATCAATTAATACTGCCTCTAGAAAAAGTAGGGGAGTACTCATGTTGCCACATTCTCTGACAGCATTAAACATCTTTTTTAAATCTTTTCCTAATTATTAGGTGAAAAGGGGTAACTTGTTATTTACATGTTTTTGTTTCTTGTGAGGTTGAATTTTTTCCCAATATGTTAGTTTACAGGTTGTATTTTCTCTTTGTAAATCTTCTGGAGATACCCATCTACCTTAATGTTTTTCTTATCCATTGGCATAGACTTTGTTTATTAAGGGCATTTATCCGTGCCATATTTCCTGCAAACATGGTTTCATCTGCTGTTTGTTTATATTTTAGTTACTTTTTATGTATAGAAGTTTTTAATTTTTTGTAGTCAAATCCTTCAATAATTTCCTTTGTAACATAAGAAACACGAGAGTTATGTTACTACTAGATTTAGAAAGTGATCTTTCTTTCAGAGCTTTGAACAATATGTCACTTTGTTTTCTCCTACATTTTTCATTGTTTAACTTCTTTAGAGAAAATATTTAACTCTTTAATCTATTTGAAATCTACCTTAGTGCACTGAGAGGGAGTGGTGAGCAAATCTTTTAAATTCCTTGGAGTGCTATTTTTATTTCTTCTAGATTTACTGGCCCAAATTCAGAGGAAAATGCCTAGGATGACAAAAAGATTGCAGTCCATATGTTTTGAGAAATGGCTTGAAGACCATAAGCCAGAATGATGACTGTTTACAAACCTTTGGATGCTTGTGAACATGTTGTGCAGTAGTTGGAGACTCAAGCTCTGGGGGCAGCAGGAACTGGGCTCATGTCCCAGCTTTGCCACTTATGGGTATGTGTTTTAGGGCAAGACGTAGATCCACGTTAAGCCTTAATTTCTTCATATGTTAAATAGGAATAATAGTACCTTCCTCATGGCTGTGGTGTGAAGATTAAATGAGAAAATGCATGTAAGCATTTAGGAGGATGCTTGGTTCAGAGAACACTCTCAATAAATGCTGGTTGTTAGTATCATTAAGTTTTGTGTTTATTTTGTTTTGTGCAAGCCCAAAGAGAAGAGTGAGGATGAAAAATGACAAATTCTAGCCTATATGAGAGAGGATTTGCTGAGATTCTGAGTTGTTTCAGGAGATAATGGCACTTTTATCGTGGAGCATTTTAAGCAAGGGCTGAGATAGGGTTGAGGCTCTCCATGAAAGGCTCACATGTTTTTCACAACCTTCCACACTGCCAGCCCTGGGCAATGTCTGTGGAAGACTTGCCTCTTCCTGCCCCTGCCAACCCCTGGTAGGTTAGCTCAGGGATACAAATGAAACTGAGGCGTAGACCAGCCAGTATAGAGTATTGAATGCTAATTAGCTTGCCAACACTGCAGATGTTTTTGAAGAAAGGAAGATGGGATGAAATCTATACTTTGGGAGGAAGATGCAGAGTGGTTTGCCTGGGGGGCAGATGTGAGGCAGAGAGAGATACAAAGGTAAGATTAAAGGCTGGTGGAGTGGGGCTGGGGGAAGGAGGGGAGGAAGGGCAGAGGTGGCGACTGGGGCAGATTCAAGACACAGTGGAGAGGACAGCTGACAGGGTCAGACCACATTTTCCTCTGTGTGTGTGTGTGTGAGTGTGTGTGTGTGTGAGTGTTGTCAAAGATAAACAAAGGTGGACCCATTAGTTAAAAGTGGTGAAAACACATTTTATTCAGGAACAACTGACAATAGGGGAAAGAGATGGCTCCATTCCAATTTGTACAGAGGTGACTGGACATTTTAAGGGAGAATGAAGGAGTAGGGGGCAGCAGCAAGCAGGAGTGCAGGAAGTGAAATGTTACAAAAAGGGGCAGGGGGGTTAGTCAGTGTAAATGCAACGAGGCCAGCTCTCTGCTAGCTGGAAATTACTGAAGTTAGGATTCTGTCTTCCACAGAGACTGGGAGACAGAGGCCGTGTTTTTTCCAGACAGTTGCATTCAAAGGAACAGCTTTCAGGTCCTTGAGAAAGATACACCTAAGTTATTGGAGAGACACATATATATATACACATGCTCCTTGACTCATGATGGTTTTATGTTGAAAATATTGTAAGTCGAAAATGAATTTACTACGCCTAACCTACTGAACATCATAGCTTAGCCTAGCCTACCTTAAACGTGCTCAGAACACTTATATTAGCCTACAATTGGGCAAAATCATCTAACACAAAGCCTATATTATAGTAAAGTGTGGAATATCTCATGTAATTTATTGAATACAGTACTGAAAGTGAAAAATAGAACGGTTGTATGGGGACTTGAAGTATGGTTTCTACTGAATGTGTACGGCTTTCACACCATTGCAAAATCGAAAAATTGTAAATCAAACCATTGTTAATTTGGGGACCATCTGTCTCTCAAAAGGACAGAGGAAGGATTTGCAATTTTAAGCTTTCCTTAGTAAATGCTCCAAGAAACGGGGAGGGAATGTCAGGGGCCTATTGTCAAGTGTTGGGTAGAACAAATGGTAAATTCTTTTGACAGCCCTGAGCTTCTTTGGATAGGAACTCCGAGGGGGGCTGGGTGGACCGGGGAGTCCGTGCAGGCTGGCAGCAGCCACGCTGGATTTGGTCAAGACGCTTAGGGCAGGGAGTGATCAGATGCTGTCAGCTCTCTCTGCAGGGCCTGGGACAGTACAGAGGGTGAGGAGCTGGAGTGGTGGGTACTGCTTCTGGTTCCACAATTCATGAGTGGGAAAAACATTGCTGCTCTTATGTTGTGATGATCAAAAAGGGTAATATATGTGAAATGGCTTGGAAAATGGAAAGAATTATTTTTAGTACTGAGAATCGTAATGGGAGAGCTTGGCTCCCTCTCACGTTATGAATTTATGTAGCAGCGTAAATGGCCAGGCCCTTCGAGGAGAACCCTGAAGGCGAGACTGCCAGACCTCTTTCTTAATTCCCTTTGTAAAGTGCTTACTTACATCTGATGCATCACACTTGTTTCCTTGTTTTTTTTTCCTTTCTTTTTGGACTTGCTTTCTCTGCTTAAGGCATTGCAACGTAAAATCCATTGCCAGCAGGGAAAATGCTTTAGAAAGAATGCTAAGTATGCTGGAAGCGCGATCAAGATTACTTCTTAATTTTAAAAACCTTTTTTTGGGTATTAGTATTATGCTAAAAAAAGAAAGATAGTATTCGATACTTCTAACTACTTTTATGTCCTGTATCCAGGAGATATGTTACTTGGAAACCATTCAGTCCTCTGATAAAGGCTGTGACTTAATTTTTCGCTTTATAGGATTGACAGAAATATTCAAATGATGTACTAGTTTTTCAATTACAAAGCTTAATTAATGTAAAACACTTTTTGAATTTGGATGAAAACACTATGTGGAGTTTTGTTTTTACTTTGTTATGTACTTAATCTTTTCTTCCCAGGCGGGTGGTTAAAGCTTCTTGAGGGAAACGGTGAGGAATGATACCTTGCTTTTGTAATGCTCTCATCTTTCCAAAGTGCTTTTCGCGACCTCATTTGGTCCTCACAACAGACTAGAGAACTCGGTAGGGAAGGGTCAGTGTGCCACATGCACAGATGAGGAAACGGAAGGCCAGGAATGCTGTGTGACTGCGTAGCGGTGCTAAAAACAGAGGCGGGATCTCCTACCTGTTAACTGGAAATACCACAAACCTGGTCAAAAGTGGTCAGTTCTCGAAAAGACCATGGCGGGGATGGGACGTTGTAAATCTCGTAGAAATTCATAGTGAAGCTTTGCAAGTCCAGTCAATGCTTGGGGAAACCTTGTTTTGGGGTTAAATTGAGATTACTGCTCAACACGTTGTTCAATATTCCACAAAGGAAAATTTTGGAAGGTTGAAAACTAAGAATGGTCTCTTCTAATGTTGAGATGATTTCTTTCTTTAAGAAACAATGGCTTTATTGGGGTATAATTTACATACCATATGATTTGCACAGAGTGCACAATTCAATGATTTTTAAAAAATTTATTCACAGATATGTACAACTATCACCACATTCCACTTTAGAGTATTTTCATCATCTCAAAAAGAAACCCTGTACCCTTTAACTACCACTCTCTTATTTCTCCATTCATCCTTAATCCTACGCTGTAACTAATCTGCTTTCTGCCTCTATAGATTTCCCTATACTGGATTTTCATGTTCATGGAATTGTATAACAGGTGGACATTAGTGAGGGGCTTCCCTTTTTCAGCGAGGGGCATGAAGTGGTATCTCATTATGGTTTTGATTTGCCTTTTCTTGATTAAATTCCATATGAATTTTATAATCAGCTAGTCAAATTCTACAAAGTCAGCTAGGAGTCTGATAGCAATTACACTGAATCTGTGGTCAGTTTGGGGAGTTTTCAGGGTTCATCTAAGTTGTAGCATGTATCAGTGTTTTATTCCTTTTTTATGCCTGAATAATATTCTACCATATGGGTATACCTTTATCCATCTTTTGGTGGACATTTGGGTTGTTTCTACCTTATAGGTACTATGAATAATACTGCTTTCCATATTTGTGTACACATTTTTGTGTGCACATATGTTCTCATTTCTCTTGGCTAAATACTTTGGAGCAGAATTACTTGGTCATATGGTAACTCTATGTTTGAGGAACTGCCAGACTGTTTTCCAAAGTGTCTGCACCATTTTACATCCCCATTAGTAGCGTATAAGTGTTCCCATTCCTCAACATCCTTGCAAGCACTTATATGACATTTTGATTTAGCCATCCTTGTGGGCATGAAGCGTTATCTCATTATGGTTTTGATTTGCCTTTTATTGATTAAATTCCATATGAATTTTATTTTATTTTATTTTTTTCCCATATAAATTTTATAATCAGCTAGTCAAATTCTACAAAGTCAGCTAGGGGTCTGATAGGAATTACATTGAATTTGTGAATGAGGTTAGGGAGTATTGCCATCTTAACAGTGTCAAGTTTTCTGATATATGAACATGTGATGTTTTCCCATTTATTTAGATCTTTAATGTCAACAATGTTATATTTTAATAGTTTTCAGAGTATAAGTTTGGGGCTTCTTTTGTTAAATTCATCCTGAAGTATTTTAGTCTTTTGTGAATGGAATTGTTTCCTTAATTTCATTTTCAGATTGCTCATTTGCAAATGTACAAAAATAAAATTGATTTTTGTGTATTGGTTTTGTATCCTGCAAATTTGCTAAACTTGTTTATTTGTTCTAATTGTTTTTTAGTGAATTCCTCAGGATTTTCTATTTATACCATCAGATAATGTCATCTGTGAATAGAGATAGTTTTACTTCTTCCTTTCCAATCTGTATGCCTTTTCTTTTTTGTCTCTGTGTTCTGATTATGCCTTTTCTATATTAAGAGCCACACTTTTCTATAATTTAAGTCCAGGTTTTATTTCATCATGCGTAACTACCCTGGATAGAACCTCTAGTATAATGTTGACTAGAAGTGGTGAAAGCAGACATTCTTGTCTTAGTCCTGATCTTAGGGGGAAAGCATCTAGTCTTTTACTATTAGGTATGATGTTAGCTGTGGGTTTTTCATAGATATCCTTTACTAGGTTGAGGAAGTTCCCTTCTATTCTTAGTTTGTTGGGTATTTTTATTATGAGTGAGTATCGGTTATTCTCAAATGCTTTTATGCATGTGTTAAGGTGATTAGGCAAGAAAAAATCAAACAACCACATTAAAAAGTGGGCAAAAGACATGAACAGAAATCTTTCAAGAGAGGATAGACTACTGGCAAACAAACATATGAAAAAATGCTGAACATCTCTAATCATCAAGGAAATGCAAATTAAAACCATAATGAGATGTCACCTAACTCCAGTGAGAATGGCTTTTATCAAAAAGTCCCAAAACAACAAATGTTGGCATGGATACAGAGAGATAGGAACACTCATACACTGTTGGTGGGACTGCAAACTAGTACAACCTATATGGAAAAGAGTATGGTGATACCTCAAGGAACTAAAAGTAGAACTACTGTTTGATCCAGCAACCCCACTACTGGATATTTACCCAAAGGTGAAAAAGACATTCTATAAAAATGACATCTGCACTCAAATGTTTACAGTAGCACAATTCACAATTGCAAAGATGTAGAAACAACCTAAGTTCTCATCCATACATGAGTGGATTGATAAAATGTGATATATGTATACATGGAATACTACTCAGCCGTAAAATAATACCTTTTGTATTAACCTGGATGGAACTGGAGACCATTCTTCTAAGTGAAGTATCACAAGAATGGAAAAACAAACACCACATGTACTCACCATTAAATTGGAACTAATTTAGTGACACTGTGTGCACATATGGAACTTACATTCATTGGAAATCAAGCAGGTGGGAGTGGGGAGGAAGGGATAGGTAAATTCACACCTAATGGGTGCAATGCACACTATCTTGGGAATGGGCGGGCACACTTACCACTTTGACTCAAATTGTACAAAAGCAACCTATGTAACCAAAACGTTTGTACTCTGGTAATATTCTGAAATAAAAATAAATAAATAAATAAGCTGTGATCATAGCATTAAAAAGTCGATTAGATAATTTTTGGTTTTTATTATGTTGATATAATGTATTAAGTTAATTGATTTTCAGATGTTGAATCAACCTTGCATTCCTGGGGTAAATCTCACATGGTCATGGTATGTAATCCTTCTAATATGCTGCAGGATCTGATTTCTTGGTATTTTGTTGAGGGATTTTGCATCTATGTTTATAAGAGATATTGGCCTATAGTTTTATTTTGATGTTTTTATTTCTGATGTTGGTATCAGGTTAGCATTGCCCTCATAAATGATTTGGGAAGTGTTCTCTCCTCTTCTATTTTTTGGAAGAGCTTGTGAAAAATTAGTATTAGTACTTTAAATGTTTGGCAGAATTCACTTTTGAAGCCATCTGAGCTTGGGCTTTATTTGTGGGTAGTTTTTTGATTATTAATTCAGTGTCTTTATTTGTTATATCTATTTATATTGTCTATTTCTTTTGGGTCAGTTTCCATGGTTTGTATCATTTAAGTATTTGTTCATTTTATGTAGTTTATCCAATTTGTTGGGGTATAATTGATCATAGTATTCCTTTATAAACCTTTTTATTTTTGAAAGGTCATTAGTAGTGTTCCCTCTTTTGTTTCTATTTCTTTTGAGTCTTTTCTCTTTTTTTCCTTGGCCAATCTAGTTTGTTTGCTGATTTTGTTTATCTTTTCAGAGAATTAGCTTTTGGTTTTATTGACTTTCTCCATTGTTTTCCAATTGTCTGTTTCATTAACTTCTCCTCTGATCTTTATTTCCTTCAATCTGCTTGCTTAAGCCTTAGTTTGTTCTTTTTCCAGTGTCTTAAGGTAGAAAGTTAGGTTATTGATTTGGGCTTTTCCTTTTTTCCTTACTATAGGCACAGACTTGCCTTTCTTACAGAATTTTCTTAGATTTTCTTGAATAGATGTTTCTTCCTTTACTGTTTGCTCGTTTGCTATTAGGACCATTTCCAGAGGCTTTAAATATGTGCGCATAGTTATATATATACACACACAAATAAATATATATGTAAATATACAAATATAATTTTCATCAGTTTCACTAGAGAACAAATCAGCTGAGCTCTTTGTGGTTATGCTGGAATTTAATCTCATGCTTCCTTTTTATTAGAGGACTTCAGGGGAAATAAAATGTTGACTCTGTGGACTCTGTTGACGCTGTCACAGGACAGTGTACTTGAAGGAAGGTAGGGAGTAGACTTTAAGAGGTAGGACACTGAGCATGAAGAATGGGAAAACATTTTCAGTGCACATCTGAAGGTGGAACTTGAAGTGATGGTAATATGTTTAAGCTGAGTATTAGGACAAACTTTCCAACAACTGGAATTCTGGCAATGCATGAAGCTGTCTCCTGTGTTTTGGGCACCTATACCCTCTCCAAGATCATCCACGTTGTCAAGCACACTTTGGGAAAGATACCCTCACTGGTGGGATGATGAATGATGTGATCTCTTGTTTCTTTCCAAACAAAATCTTCAGAGACCCTTGCATGTCTTTGCCTGGGGGTTGCCTGTGGTACAATGTCTCACGGATGGCAGGGGGGACAAGGGTTTGCATTCAGTAAGGATCACAGCCCTCTGTGTTTTATGAGAAAGTGAGGGACAATTGCTTTCTAATAAGTATAAAATATGTCCTGTAGACATATGTACATCTGTGTGTACAATTTATTTTTTGATATTTTATTATCACATAAAGAAACCAAAATGTCTTCCAAAAACAATTAGTAAGAGTTGATATATTAAGATTTCTTTGTTGTTTGATATATTATTTTGGTTTTTACAAAAATATGTTTGTTTTTCTCTTGAAAGAAAGACTATAGAAACTTTTTGAAATTTTAGTGTTCCTAGGTATATGCTAGGGCTGCCATAACAAAATCCCAAAAACTGGGTGGCTTCAACAATAGAAATTTATTTTTTACAGTTCTGGAAGCTAAAAGTGCAAGATCAAGGTGTCGGTACGTGTGGTTTCTTCTGAGGCCTCTCTCCTTAGCTTGAGGCTAGATGGCTGCCTTTTCACTGTGTCCTTGCACTGTCACCCTTGGTTGTCTGTGTCCTAATCTCTTCTCATAAGGACACCAGTCATATTGGATTAGGGCCCCCCACATGACCTCATTTTATCTTAACCACCTCTTTAAAAACTGTGTGTTCAAATGCCATCACATTCTGAGGTCCTGGGGACTAGAACTTCAACAGATGGATTTTGAGGGGACACAATTCAGCCCACAACACTAGGTTTTCCTTTCCCCCCAGTGCTGTTTCTGTTCATAGTTTTCCTTCAGTAGTAATCAGCCAGAGCTTGAAGAAAACTTGGAATTTAGAGAAATTCATGCTGTATGTACTTAACTTCTGCCTACCCTGGATCATGACAGGTTTGGCTTTTCATTGCCAGATGGCTGGTGCCGGCACAGCCTCTGTCTGGCAGCTTGTCGGCATCTCTGCAGAGGAGTTAGCCGGCTCTCTGGAAGAACATCCTGCCTGTCATTATCAGCCCAGTTGTACCCAAACAAGTTGCCACACAGTAGCCTTGCAGGCATAATAGCCTTTAAGCAGCTCGTCCAGGGAAAACAATAACATATCCACCTTTTATTCTAAGGATCAAGAAGACCTCTGATTGCTTTCATGCTTTGCTTTTCTTGGGAAGCTAATTACATTTTCTCAAATCTGGGTTTTTTTTTGTTTTTTTGTTTTGACTCCTACAAGATATATTATTAACCAATCCCTAATACGTTCTACTGCAGCCAAGTATGACTGATGTAGAGACCCAGGATAAAATGTTCCCTTATATCTACCCTAAAATTTTGCCAAAGACTCACTCGTTGGCTAGGTCATCTCATAAAGCAAAGTTTTGAATGAGTAAAATGATATAACCATACATATTCTTTTATGAGATATTTGTCCATGTGCTTTCATAAGAATTTATATGTTCTTTTACTTATGCTATCATGACTATGGTATTTTTTCTCTCCTATTCAGAAAACAGAGTTGTCATTTCAGCCAAAATGTCAACCTAAAATTTATTTTCTAATTACAAATGTAATTAGAAAACACAGAAAAGTACAATAGAAGTAAAAGTCATGTGTGGTTGTATTCCCTTAAAATAAACACTGCTATTTTTCTGTCCCATATCCTTCCTGTCTTTTTTCTATGCATTACCCACCCCCTACATCTCGCTATAAAATTATAATAACAAGCTACTGTTTTGTTTCCTTTTTAAAAATTACATAACAAATTATTGTGGAAATTTTCTTGAATTCACGTGCTGTCCATGCTGAGTGGTGTTCTATATTGTGCATGGATCATGATCCTCCAAACTCTTTCCTTTACTTGAACCTTCAGGTGAAGAACACTGAAGTTATTATTTCTGCCTATACATTTTTGAGTGTATATTTGACAATTATATCTTCTTAGTCTTCCTCACTAATTTTAAATTACATATTTAGCATATCAAAAATGCCTCCTTGCAACTGGGTCTATTTATTGATTTTATGTGCTGGTTCATTGATCTGTCGCTTCTGGCATCAGCACTGTTTTGCTTTAATTAATAAAATATTAGTTCGGGTTAAGAATCTTGCACTGTGAATAGAAAGCATTTTACTGTCTGTTCTCACCTGTTTACTCTTCTGAGAGAAATTTAAATTTGGCAAATTTAGAATCTGTAGTAGTGAGGGTTTTCCTGAGTGACAGAACCAATAGGAGTTACACACACACACATACACACACACAGAGAGAGGGGGGGGGAGAGAGAGAGAAGGGGGCTATTAGGGAGAACTGGCTCACAGGGTTACAAAGGCAAAGTCCCACAGTAGGCCATCTGCAAGCTGGGCAATGAGAAAAGCTGGTAGCTGGCTCAGTCCAAGTCTAAGGCCTCAAAACCAAGGAAGCTGACAGTGCAGCCCCCAGTCTGTGGCTGAAGGCTCAGAGCCGCAGGAGGCCACTGGTGCAAGTCCTGGAGTCCAAAGGCTGAAGAACTTGGAGTCTGATGTCCAAGGGTAGGAGGAGAAAAGGCATCCTGTTCCGGGAATTGGGCTGGGGGAGAGACAGAGAGAGAGAGAAAGACACAGGGAAAGAGAGAGAGAGAACTCTAATAGAGATTGAGTTTGACTAATACTAATTCAAAGGACAGAAAATTGGCAAATTTCCCACTAGTACAAAGATCATTCCTTTTACCCAAGATTATAATATTTCATATAATAAATATTTTAATATCATCCTTGCATTGCTGAGATAAACCCTTTTCACATACTCATGGGTTCCATTTGCTGAAATTTCATTTAGGATTTTTGCATTTTTTATTTTATGATATCTCTTCTTCTCTTCCTTCTTGCCTTTCCTCTTTGTTCTGATTTTGATTCAGGGACACTTGGTTAATCTGTTCTCATACAGTGAGCTAAAAAGTGTTTTATTTCCCCCCTGTGTGTTCTGCAAGAGCTTAGTGACATTGGAAGTTTCAGATCTTTGAAAGTTTATTAAGACTTGTCCTTAAAAACCCTTGAACCTTGTTCTCACTTAAAAGTGGGAGCTAAACTGTGGCCACACAGGGCACACATTGGAGACAAGGGGGGTACGTAGCAGGGTGAGGGATGAAAAGTTACCTATGGGGTACAATGTACACTGCTTGGGTGATGAGTACAGCAAAGACCCAGACTCCACCACTATGCAATATATACATGGAATGGAATTCATCTTGTACTCCCTAAATCTATTAAAATAAAAAATAATAAAAAAATTTAAAAAATCCCTTGAAACTTGTGTCATGTTAAATTATATCTTTTGTTACTTTTTCAATAATTTTCAGTGATTGTTTCTCTGTTCCAGAAAATCACTTATTTTGTGTAAAATTTGAAAGTTATTATAAATTATACTTATTAATCCTTTATAATTAAAAATAATCTACCATTTCTCTAATTTGATTTTTCTTATTTCTAATGTATGTGAGAGAGTTTTCACTTTTTGTTGTTATTCAGGCCTGGCAAAGGTTTATGTTTTTAGGCCTTCGAAAGTTTTATTGATGATGTATAGCTTTTTTTTAATTTTCTAATTTCCCCCTTTTCTAACCGAACAAATTTTTTTGTTGTTAATTCATTAGCATCTGGAACTGTATGTTTAAAGTTATTTTAGCCTCTTTTTTTCTAACTTACGCATTTATAAACTACTTTTGGCATCATTTTGGGCTTATTTAGACATGCAGTACTTGTAAGGTTTTGATATGTAAGTTCTCAGCTTTGATGATTTCTAGGTCCTTGCTCTTTCTGTTCTGGTTTTTTTCATGGAAGAGTTGTTGTTTCAGATTTTTCTAGTAAGTAGTTTTAATTTTTGGCTTATCTTTTGTTTTTTTAATTTCATTGAACTGTTTACAGAGAATATGGTCTCCATGACTTCAATTGTTTGGAAAGTAATGAGATTTTTCTCTGATGCCTAATGGAAGATAATTTTTTTATCAATGTTTCACATGTATTTTCAAGGAATGTGATTTCTCAGCTGGGTAGAGAGTTTTATATATCTTCATCCTATCTATACCAATTTTTTTTTTTTGCTTATTCAAATCCTCTTATCCTTTTGTTTTACTTGGTCTCACTATTTCTGAGAGAGTTGTTATTGTTTCCCACTATGATTTTTATATTTCTATTTCCTATTGTATTTATGTCAATTTTTGATTTTTTTTATTTGGGAGCTGTGTGTTTATTTTTTAAATTTCAAAACATTAAGAGGTACAGATGTTTTTGATACATGGCTTGGATCCGGGCTATAAGGATGCCCATCACCTGAATAGTGTTGGTTGTACCCATTCGGTGAGTTTTTCCCATTCCCCTCCTCTCCCTTCACCCCTGCTTGATTTCCAATGACTTTTACTTTCCTCTGTGTACTTGTGTGCCCATCAGTTAGTTCCATATTATAGAGTAACTGTGCTGTTTGTTTCCATTCTTGAGATACTTCACTTAGAATAATGGTCTTCAGTTCCTTCCAAATTGGCCCAAAAGGCATTAATTTATCTTTTTTATGGCTTAGTGGTACTCTGTGGTATACATATACCACATTTTGTAAATCCACTCATGAATTGATAGGTACTTGGGTTGATTCCACATCTTTGCAATAGTGAATTGTGCTGCGATAAACATTTGCGTGTAGGTATATTTTTGATAAAATGACTTCTTTTCCTTTGGGTAGATACCCAGTAGTGGGATGCTGGATTGAATGGTAGGTCTACTTTTAGTTCTTTGAGGGATCTCCGTACTGTTTTCCATAGAGGTTGTACTAATTTGCAGTCTCACCAACGGTGTATAAGCATTCTTTTCTCCTTGCATCCATGCCAGCATCTACTGTTTTTGGACTTTTTAATAAAAGCCATTCTAACTGGGTAAGGTAATATATCATTGTGGTTTTAATTTGAATTTCCCTGATGATTAGTGACATTGAGCATTTTTTCATATGTTTGTCAGCCATTTGTTTCTTTTGAAAAGCTTCGTTTGTGTCTTTTGCTCACTTTTTAGTGGGGTTGTTTGTGTTTTTCTTGCTGATTTATTTGAGTTATTTGTAGATTCTAGCTATTAGGCCTTTATTGGAAGCGTAGATTGTAAATATTTTCTCTCATTCTGTAGGTTGTCTATTTGCTCTGTTGATTACTTCCTTAGTTGTGCAGAAGCTTTTTAATTTAATCAAGTCCCGTTTATTTATTTTTGTTGCTGCTGTAATTGCCATTGTGGTCTTAGTCATAAATCTTTGCCTAGGCTGATATCTAGAAGAGTTTTTCCTACATTTTCTTCTAGAATTCTTATGGTTTCATGCCTTACATTTAAGTGTTTTATTCATCTTCAATTAATTTTTATGAGTGGTGAGAGATAGGGATCCTGTTTCATTTTTCTGCATGTGGCTGTCCAATTTTCCCAGCACCATTTATTGAATAGGGCTTCTTTTCCCCAGTGTACATTGTTGTTTGCTTTGTCAAAGATTAGTTGGCTGTAGGTAGATGGTTTTATATCTAGATTCTCTATTCTGTTCCATTGGTGTGTCTATTTTTGTGACAATATCATGTGTTTTGGTTACTATAACCTTCTAGTATAGTTAGAAGTCTGCTAATGTGATGCCTCCAGCTTTGTTGTTTTTGCTTAGGATTGCTTTTGCTATTCAGGCTCTTTTCTGGTTCCAAACAAAGTGTAGAATTATTTTTTCTAGATCTGTGAAATATTCCATTAGTATTTTGATGGAGATTGAGTTGAATGTGTAAATCCCTTTGGGTAGTATAGACATTTTAACAATGGTGATTCTACCGATTGATGAGCATAATGTTTCTCCATTTGTTTGTGTCAGCCACAATTTCTTTCCTCAGTGTTTTGTAGTTCTCCTCATGGAGATCTTTCACCTCCTTGGTTAAGTATATTCCTACCTACTTTATTTTCATTGTACTGTGAATGGTATTGAGTCTTTGATTTGACTTTCAACTTGACTGTTATTGGTATATAGAAATGCTACTGATTTGTGTACATTGATTTTGTATCCTAAGACTTTGCTGAATTCATTTATAAATTCCAGGAGACTCTTAGTGGAGTCTTTGGTGTTTTCTAAATACAAGATCATATAGTCAGCAAAAATTTTGACCTCCTCTTTCTTGATTTGGATACCCTTTATTTCTTTCTCTTGCCTGATTGCTCTGGTAGGACTGCCAGCATTATGCTGAATAGAGGTGGTGACAGTGGGCACCCTTGTCTTATTCCACTTCTTAGTGGGAATGCTTTCAACTTTTCTCCATTCAGTATGATGCTGGCTGTGGGTTTGTATTGTATGGCTTTTATAATTTTCAGATATGTACCTTCTATGTCTGGTTTGTTGAGAGTTTTTATCATGACATGATGTTGACTTTTGTCAAATGATTTTTCTGTATCTATTGAGATGATATGATCTTTGTTTTTGCTTCTGTTTATGTGGTGAATTACATTTATTGATTTATGTATGTCAAACCATCCTTGCATCCCTGGAATAAAGTCCACTTGATCATGGTGGATTATTTTTTTGACATGCTGTTGAATTCAGTTTGTTAGCATTTTATTGAGAATTTTTGCATTTATATTCATAAGAGTTATTGGTCTGTAATTTTCTTTTTTTGTTGTATCCTTCCCTGGCTTTGCTATAAAGGTGTTACTGGCTTCATAGAATGAGTTGGGGAGGATTCCATCCTTCTCAATGTTATGGAATAATTTCTGCAGTATGGGTACCACCAGTTCCTCTATATAGGTCTGGTAGAATTCAGTTGTGAATCCATCTGGTCTGGGGCTTTTGTTTGTTGGAAGGCTTTTCATTACTGCTTCAATCTCACTGCTCATAATTGGTCTATTCAGGAGTTCTATTTCTTCCTGACTGAGTCTTGAAAGGTTGTTTGTTTCCAGAAATTTATCCATGTTTTGTACATTTTCTAGTTTATGTGCTTAGAGCTTTTCCTAATATTCATGCATGATGTTTTTGTTTCTGTGCTATGTGTTGTGGTATCTCCTTATTTATTTCTGATTGAGCTTATTTGGGCCCTTTCTCTTCTATTTAATCTAGCAAGAGGTCTATCAATCTTGTTTATATTTTCAAAGAACCAACTTTTGGTTTCACTGATGTTTTGTATTTTTTTTTTCCATTTCATTTAGTTCTACTGTGACCTTAGTTATTTCTTTCTTCTGCTGGTTTTGGGTTTGGTTTGCTCTTCCTTTTCTAGTTCCTCGAGATGTGATATTAGGTTGTTAGTTTGTTATCTTTCTGTCTTTTGGATGTGAGTATTTAAGGTTATAAATTTTCCCCTTAGGTATGCTTTTGCTGAGCTCCAAAGATTTTCATAGCTTATGTCTCCTTTGTTGTTCAGTTCAAGGAATCTTTTGATTTTCATCTTAATTTCATTATTTACCCAATAATCATTCAGTAGCAGGTTGTTTAATTTCCATGACTTTGTGTAGATTTGAGTGTTACTCCTAGAATTGATTTCTAGTTTTAATTCACTGTGGTCTGAGAAGCTACATGGTATGATTTTGATTTTTTAAAATCTGTTGAGACATGTTTTGTGGCCTAAGATATGATCTATCTTGGAGAATGTCCCATGTCCTGATGAGAAAAATGTATATTCAGCAGTTTTTGGGTAGAATGCTCTGTAAATATCTGTTAGGTCCATTTGTTCTAGGGTCCCATTTAAGTCCAGTGTTTCTTTATCCATTTTCTGCTTTGATGATCTATCCAGCTCTGATAGTGGGGTGTTGAAGACCCCAGCAATTAGGATAGTATTATTTATGTATGTTTTCTTTTATATTTTTACCTACATGATTATTACTTTTCCATTTGATTCTTTGCCCTCAGATTGCATTTTTCTGATGTCAATATTATTACATTTCCTTAATCTTTGTAAACATTTTCATAGTGTATCTTTTTCATTTATTATTTTCAAGTGGCATCATCTTGTTTTAAATATGTCCCTTACTAGTAGCATGTAGCTTTTTAAAAAAATATGATTTGAATATCTTTATATTTCAGTATGGAAATTTAACTTACTTATATTTATAATGATAACTGATATGATTAGTCTTATTTATAATTAATATTTACTTGATTATTTATTTATATTGAAACTTTGAGATAATTGTAGATTCACATGCAGTTGTAGGAAATAATACAAAGAGATCCCTTGTACTTTTTGCTCAATTTCCGCCATTGGTCACTTTTGTAAAACTATTGTATAATATTGCAACCAGGAGATTGACATTCATATAGTCCAACCGTCTTATTCAGGTTTAGCCAGTTTTACTTGCACTCATTTGTGAGTGTGTTTCTGCTACAACCATCTTAGCCTAATGGCCTCCCAATTGATTTTTTTTAAACAATCTTTATTACTCCCAGGTTATGGTCTATAAATATCTTGTGCGAGAGAGTGAGAGAATGAATCTAGCTTTGGCAGATATCGTCATCTTATTTGGTTGGGATTATTTTATGTCCTCTCAGCCCCTATCATCACCTCATTTGCAGCATTAAAAGAAAAATACTCTGTTAAAGAGGACAGTGTTTCTCCATAGTCTCTCAGGAAGCCTGTGAGCTAGTTATACTTGGCCCTCAAGGAAATTGAGTCTTAGAGGCACAGTATGCTTTAGATTGTTACACAGAACAATTACATGATAATCACCGATAATAATTAATTCTAATATACATACTACTTAACTTGCAGCTGAGTGAATTCAAAAGTGGTATTTATCTTTCAACCTTTTTCAATACATAAGGATAAGCAAACAAATAATTTTCATATGGGCCAAGGCAAGGTAGAAAATTTTCTTTGTAAAATTTTGAACAAATTTAAATTTTTATAGTTGAATGGTTGTTATGGTCTGAATGTTTGTGTTTCTCCAGAATTTATGCATTGAAATCCTAACCACCAACATGATGGTATTAGGAGGTGGGGCCTTTTGGGAGGTGATTAGTGCTCTTAGGAGAGAGACCCCAGAGAGCTGCCTTGCCGCGGTGGAGACACAGCGAAAATGTGCTGTCTATGAGAACATGGCCGTCATCAGACACTTAATCTGGTGGTGCCTTGTACGTGGACATCTCAGCCCCTAGAACTGTAAGAAATAAATTTCTGTTGTTTATAAGCTACCTAATTTTTGGCATTTTGTTACAGCAACCTGATCAGATTAAGATAATAACAGATAGTTATTTTACTGATTATTCAGATTTACAGAATTTTCTAAATATTATATTTAGTTGAAACTTTTGTCTAGTCTGACTCTGTTTTTACTCAATAGTGTAACACTCCCAGCATCCAACAGATGTAAACCGTGTTCACTCTAAAGATGATAATGGGCATTGACCTGGTGTATCCTTTCTGACAGCCTCCCATTATTACCACTTTCTGTCTGACTTCTAAATCTTACCTCAAAATCTCATTTGTGGTTTTCTGGTTGCCCTTTGGACTTGGCATTTATATGAGCTCTCACTAGATCTTGATTTTGGGCCATCTTTCATGATCTTTAGCTCACACTTATAGGCCTTCTGTTTTTGGATTATGATGTAAGCTTATTCCTCCCATAAATGTCCCAGTTGGGTCTAACTTTTCCTTATTTGAGGGCAAAGAGAGGACTGAATTCAGAGAATGCCTACATAGCCAGGCTACATAGAGGATACCTGTAGATATCCTACGGGATACCAGAAAAAATAAACAGTGTTGGGATGGAAACTGGGGGTGGGGGGAAGAAGGCGGGACTAGATGGAAAGAGAAATAAAATATTGGAATATTGGTAAAAGATAGAGAAGCCTCTTGTTATTGGCCAAGCCATCAATAGGTAGACAGTGGTACCTGGTCTATAATGTAAAGAGAAAGTTTTCCTACAGGTGTAGTTAACTATCACAGATACATAATTAGTTTTTAAATAAATTATGCTTTAAAAAAAACAATTTATATAATATATAATATGAAGTATATATAATTTAGTATACATACATTAAAGGATACAGTGGGATTTCATATCCTTCTTGAATTCTTTCTGCCTAAGAAGCTGGTAATAATCTTGACCACCAATATGGCCAAGAAAACATTCTTGTACTGTCTGAGTCACTTGTAGACCTTATTTCACAAGTTTATGCTAAGATATTAAGTGTTTAATGTTATACTTGGTCAAAAGATGGGTATTCTCCCCTTCTTCACTCCCTGAACTGCCTTTCAAAACTCTCTTCGTGCTCATATAATCACATTCTAACATGATTTTGCCTTTTAGCAGGACTTTTGGAAATGATATTGACTTGTGCACAGATGTTAAACCCTTCCCTCCCAGAACACATCTGAAATATAAACTGTTAGAAAAACCTGCATTGACTCAGAAATACTGTAGAGGGAGCTACCAATATGCCAAAAACGAAATTCTGCTATTTATCTGTAACTGCCACTAAATTCAGCGATGTTGCCAACGGCTGCCCTGCTGCTTGTCTTTCTGAGAAAGCAAAGAGCGACCACAGGAAATTATTAGAGGAGAGACTGGGTACCTCTCTCAGCTCTCTCACTCAGGGTGTGGCGCTGGAGATGAGGCCGGCCATGGGCCAGAAGGGGCACGATCAGCCAGGAGCCCTTTTTGCCACTTTGAACCAACAGCATTTGGCAAAACTCTGATGGGCCACCGAAGTGGTAGAAATCCCTAGAATGTTAAGAGCTCCTCCCATGGATGACGGAAAGTTACAATGCACAGGAGTGAGGCCTGATGAGGCCTGGCAGTGTATCTCAGGAGAAGCCCGGAGAAACTGGAAGTAAAGTGTGTAAGAATCAGTTCTCCATCTCAGAAATGTAGGTAGAAGTGGAGTCCTGGCAGGTAGTGATAACCTAAGAAGTTAGTCACATGGTTTTGTGTTAAATAAAATCCTTTGATAAATCTTTTGTTGCATTCAAAGGTGACTAAAAAGAAAGGAAAAACCAATGTTGATATATTTTTCACAAAATTGATTATATCACTAAGGGAAAGGAAAAAGCCATTGATTATTTCAATTAGAGATCAAAATGTTCTTTGAGCAAATTCCATATCTATTGCTAACAAAGATAACTCTTAAAAACTGGGCATAAAAGTACATTTTAAATGATTTTATATATTTTATATCTATCTCAAAGGTATGGCAAAGTAGTCATATGTATCAAAGCCTTAAAATGTGCCTATCTTTTGCTTCAACAATTCCATTTCTAAGAATTGATCTAAGGAATAGTTCAGAAATGCACACAATATTTCCTTTGGAAAGTTGTTATCTGTAATACTAAAGATTGAGCATGACCATCATATTCAGCATTGGTAGCTTAGATCTTGACAGTATGGCCACAAAAGAAAAATCACATCACTGTTCAGCCTTTGCAAGTCACACTGTAGAACAGGGTTGCCAAACTCGTTCTGGGAAGGGCCAGGTGGTAAATAAACTAGGGTTCTGGGGTCATGTGGTCTCTAACTGCAACGATTTAACTTTGCTATTGTGGAGTGAAAGCAGCCATACACAATGCATAAGTGAATGCATGTGGCTGTATTCCAATAAAACTTATTCATGGACCTTGAAGTTTGAATTTCATACAATTTTCTTGCACCACAAAATCATATTCTTCTTTTGACTTTTTCCCCAATTATTTGAAAATGTAAAAACCGTTCTTAGCTATACAAATGCATGCAGCATACAGGATTTGAACCTTGCTATAGAGGGATATTTTATAATAGCAAATAAACTGATCATGCATTGACACAGGATAAAAATAAGTTATAAAGCAATATGTACACTATCATCCTCATTTTCTAAGTAAAAAACAAGTGCTCTGCTAGGGCCTAGGCTGGAGAAGGGAGTGACTTAAGATTCATCTCTGGAAAGCAGGGCATACAAGTCACAATCAAACAGTGCAGATTTGGTACAAGCGGAGGCTTGAAAAAATGCTCACGTTTCCTCTTTCTTTCCTGGACCCTGCCACTGCCATGAGACAATGTCCAGGGTGGCCTGCTAGAGGGATGTAAGACACATTTGGAAGAACTACATTGTTCCAGTTAAGACTGTCATAGATCAGCCGGGCCCCAGGAACCTGCCGACTGAATCCCAGTGGATGAGTGACCTCTGCTGAGGTCAACTAAGCCCAGCCTCAATGAGCAGAACCGTTCCCTGATCCATAGACGTGTGAGAAGTAATAAGTGGTGGTTGTTTCACCCACTGAGTTTTGGATTGGTTTGTTATGCATCAATGTTAGCTGAATCCGATAGTTTTGACTGATGGTACTAACATCTAAATCTGTAGATAGTCCAACAGAAGTAAGAGAGGTGGAAGAACCAAGGTGAGAGATCATGGTGGGTATCAGGGAAACTGCCCCAGCACAGAGGGTAGGATTCCACACCTAGGATGGGGGAACACTTTTTATTTGGTCCCCATGGCTACATGCTACCATGTTATTACTTTTTCAATTACCAGAAAATGGTCTTACTAGCCAAGAACAGGTTTTTAGGGGACATCCCATGCTTGTTTATAACTCCTTTTGCCCAGAAAGTTAGAACCATGGAGCTTCTTAGGAATTGTGGTTGCAGCCATCTTCAGTTCTGGTTTCTGTATGCTAATTTGGAATTTGGGCCACAAATCCCCAATTTTTTTTAATAGTTCTAGAGGAATTAGGGACTTTCATGTAAATGAGTGTTCCTGGGCTTGTCACAAATACCTTTAGGTTCCTAAGATGTGTATGAATAGCAGTGCCATCTCCGACCCTAGGCTATTTTGACTTGTTCAGGGATGGTAACTTTTATTATTTTGTGTCCAAAGAAGGACCTCTGATGATGCTGCATATATGGTTGGCCCGTGAACAACACAGGTTTGAACTGCCTAGGTCCACTCATACATGGATTTTTTCCAAAGTGGGATCAATAATATTGCATTCAGTGGGGTGCGGTGGCAGACACATGTAATCTCAGCACTGTGGAAGACTAAAGTTGGAGGGATTGCTTGAGGCCAGGAGTTCAAGACCAGCCTGGGCAACATAGCAAGACCCCATCTATACACAAAATTTAAAAATTAGCTGGGTGTAATGGTGTGTGCCCATAGTCCTACCTACTTGGGAAGCTGAGGCAGGAGGATCCCTTGAGCCCATGAGTTTGAAGCTGCATGGAGCTATGATGATGCCACTGCACTCTAGCCTGGGCTACAGAGCAAGAGTCTGTCTCTAAATAAATAAATAAACAAATAAACAAACAAACAAAAATATTGCATTTGCAGGATTCAAAATCCCCCTATGTGTAGGACAGACTTCGTCTCTGTCAGTTCCACATGGCAGACTGCAGGACTTGAGTATGCATGGATTTTGGTATTTGTAGGGCTCCTAGAACCAGTTCTTTGCAGATACTTAGGGAGGACTGTACATACACAATGAATTCAGTAATTTGAAATTGCTTGGGTGAATATAAAACTTGTTTTCCTCCTTTTACTGAATTCTTTTCCATCCAGAATCTATAATCAATTATGGGCTTCTCACTCTGCTAGGTAGAAATAACTTTAAATCCTTCACTTTTGCGTAGCACTTTACAAAACTCCTTCACGTGGAGTACCCCATTTATTCTCATTACAGTTGTATGAGATACGTATTAGTATTCACATTTTAAATAAGAAGAAACTGAAGATAAGAGAGGGGAATAACTTATTCCAGGTTCAAGTTCATTAAGTGGCAGAAATGGTGCTGGAAACACAGGTCCTTTGATTTAAAATCCCAGCCCCTCTCCCTGACAGCAGAGCTTTCTCCCTGAGTACAGCCTCGTAGGTTAGCTGTGTGTGATTGAGTTAACCAATTTTCTCCCTCCAAGGCAGAGGAACTGGTTTCTCTAGAGCATCACTTGCTGTGTCCAGGGGTCCTAGCTACAGAGCAAGTGGGAAGATTGGTTGTGTGTTAGGCAGTCATTCAAAACACTTGCAAAACTCCTCATCTGTGTACTGTGGGAATGTGATTTAGGCTCATTGGTCTAGAATTATCCTCTAGGGGTCCTCTGTAAGATGTGTGTTAACTAAATCGTGGAACTATGCTAGCTCCTTCTTACTCTGACTTCCTTCTATGTCCCATACTTCTTTTAATGGCAACATCATTCTTCCCTTTCCTAGGACTTCCTTTCCCTGTTTACTTTTCCTCTCATCCTCATCTCTGAATGGTGGCATCTTTTCAGGTGCCAAACAGTGTGGGACCCATCCCTATGAAGTCACTGATCTCCTCCTGTCCCTCCCTTCAGGCCCCTTGCAATCTCATTCATAGACCAGCCAGTGAGCAGTCACATGGGATTTCTGCTTCCTTCTGCCACTCTCTCCCCCATCCTTGCTGCACATTGCTCCCAGATTAACCTTGGGAAAGCAGAGTTACATCGCTTCTGTGTTGTGGAAATCTTCAGTGGGTCACCACCGATCACGATAAAGTAGTAACTATAACTAGGCCTCTTAGGATTTTTTTTTTCTTATAAATAGACCATCTTTTAGAGCAGTTTCAGGTTCACAGCAAAATTGAGCAGAAAGTACAGAGTTCCCGTGTCCTCGCATGCACAGCCTCCCCCACTATCAACGCCCCCCACCAGGGTGATACGTCTGTTACAACTAACGCATGTACATTGACACATAATTATCACTCAAGTCCACAGTTGACATTACAGATCATTCTATGGGTTTTGAGAAATGTGTGATGAGATATACCCACCATAATATTATCAGACGGAATAGTTCCACTGTCCCAAAGATGATCTGTGCTCTGTCTGTTCAACCCTCCCTCCCTGCCAGCCCCTGGCAACCACTGAGCTTCTTATTGTCTGTATAGCTTTGACTTTTCCAGAATGTCGTGTGGTTGGAGTTATATAGTATGCAGCCTTTCAGATTGGCTTTTTTCACTCAATAATAGGCATCTAGGTTTCCTCCATGTCTTTTCATGGCTTATTAGCTCATTTCTTTTTAGCACTGAATAATAGTGCATTGTCAGGTTGTATCAGACAATGGAATATTTATTTTTCCATTCATTTACTGAAGGACATCTTTGTTGCTCCCAAGTTTTGGCAATTATAAATAAAGCTGGTACAAACATTTTTGTTTTTGTGTGGACATAAGTTTTCAATTCATCTGGGTAAATACAAAGGAGTATGAATGCAGGATCACACTGACAAAAGTACAGTAGTCGCCCCTTATCCACGATTTTGCTTCCTGGGGTTTCCGTTACCCATGTTCCAGCATGGTCCTAAAATAGGTAAGTACAGTGCAGGAAGATATTTTGATAGAAAGAGAGAGGGAGAGAAGATACAAGACCACATTCTCATTACTTTTATTACAGTATATTGTTTAATTGTTCTATTTCATTATTAGTTATTGTCATTAATATCTTACTGTGCTTAATTTATAAATTAAACTTTATCATAGGTATTATATATAGGAAAAAACTATATAGGGTTTAGTAGTATCCAAGGTTTTTGGCACCCACTGGGGGTCTTGGAACGTATCCCCCTCAAGTAAAGGGGAGACTACTGTATGTTTAATTTTGTAAGAAAGTGCTAAGCTGTCTTCAAAAGTGACTGTACCATTTTTCATTCCCACCAGCAATGAATGAGAGGTCCCGTTGCTCCATGTCCTTGCCAGCATTTGGCACAGCCGGTGTTCTGGATTCTGGCCATTGTAATAGGTGTGTAGTGGTACCTCATTGTTGCTTTAACTTGCATTTCCTTAATGACAGATGATGATATGGAACATCTTTTCATGTGCTTATTTGTTGTTTGTATATCTTTTTTTGTGAGGTGTCTGTTCAGGTCTTTTGCCTATTTTTAAACTGGATAGTTAGCTTTCTTAGTTTTAAAAGTTCTTTATACAATTTGGATAATAGTCCTTTATTAGATGTGTCCTGTGCAAATATGTTCTCCCAGTCTGTGACTTGTCTTCTCATTCTTTTGACGGTATCTTTCATAGAGCAGAAATTTTAAATTTTAATGAAGTTCAACTCATCAATTATTTCTTTCATGGATCACACCTTTGCTGTCATATCTAAAAAGTGATCGCCATACCCAAGGTCATCTAGATTATCTCCTAGGAGTTTTATAGTTTTGCATCTCACATTTAGGTTTATGATCCATTTTGAGTTACCTTTTAAGACGGTAAGGCCACTCACTGCCTAGACTCATTTTTTTGCATGTGGATGTCCACTTGTTCTAGTATTATTTGTTGAAAAGATTATCTTTGTTCCATTGCATTGCCTTTGCTCTTTTGCAAAATCAGTTGACTATATTTATGTGGTCCTATTTCTGGCTCTCTATTCTGTTCCATCAATCTATTTGTCCATCCCTTTGTCCATGCCACACTGTCTTGATCCATGTAACTTTATAGTAAGTTTCAAAGTCCAGTAACGTCAGTTCTTCAACTTTGTTTTTCTCTTTCAACATCATGTTGGTCATCTGGGTCTTTTGTCACTTCATATAAACTTAGAATTAGTTGTTTATATCCACAAAATAGTGGCTGAGATTTTGACTGGGATTGCATTGAATCTCTACATCAAGTCAGAAAGACCTGACATCTTGGCAGATATTGAGTCTTCCTATCCCTAGACGTGGAAGTTCTCTCAATTTATTTAGTTCTTCTGGGGTTTCTTTCATTACAGTATATAGTTTTCCTCAGATAGATCTTGTATATATTTTGTTAGATTTATACCTAAGTACTTTATTTGGGGGGTGCTAACGTAGATGATATTGTGCTTTTAATTTCAAGTTTTACTTATTTATTGGTGGTACCTAGGAAAGTTATTGACTTTTGAATATTAACCTTATATCCTGAAACCTTGCTGTAATCATTTATTAGTTTCATGAATTTTTTTATCAATTCTTTTAGATTTTCTTCCTAAATAGTCTTGCCACCTGCAAACAAAGGCCTTCTAAGATTTTCAAAATTTGACCTTAACCTTGTCCTTGGCATCATTGTCTGCTCTTTGCTGTCAGCCACCCAATATTTGCTACTTTCCAGTGTATATATATTTTTCTCTTGAGATTACTCTCCTTTTTGTCTTTGTCCATATCCATGGAGGCAGTGGTTCCAGTGGTGCTAGGGGTAAGCTCTGAAATCAGATTATTCCTAGTTCTATGAGACCTTGGACAAGTTACTAAACACCATTCATTTGTGAAGTAGAGATAGGAGTACCTTCCTCATACATGTCAAAAGTATTGATTGTGAGAAGTACCTGGCAGAAAGTGGGTAAATGCTTAGTGAACACCAGGTAAGATGGCAGATAAATTGAAACTTCCAAGGTATAAAGGAACCTCTTTGATTTTAAGGCCTCAGAACCTTGGCACAACCCGAAGGCAGGAGGGTTGAGGGCTCAAGAGAGATTAAGGATGCATTTCCCATTAGCCTAGCAAAGAAGGTTGGAGTCATAAGATGATTTATGGAAAATAAAGAAAATAAATATTGCAAACCTGAGCTTGTTGACTGATACATAACAACTACACTATCATCATCATCATCTTTATTATGTTAGTCACACTCTCTGCAATGCAATCTTTCCTTATGTCCATAGGCCTAAATACTACACGTATTCCCAGGCCCAACTCCATTGCCTTCACCAGGGAGCACTGCCTGATCACTCACCTGGAATTGCATCTCTCCACAGAACAAAATTTGTAACTCACTATTAATGCTCATGTGTTGTTTCCACTTGTAGGCTGGGGAGTTTCCTAAGTATGGGATTTACTTCTGATCCAGCATTTATTCCTGGTGCCTATTTACACATCCTGAACTTTAATATTAACGCAAAATGGGGGAAATTATGGGGTCAAGCAGGAAACAATGGGAAACTCTCCCTTTCTCCTTTGCTGCTAGGAGTTTGGCATTACCTTCGGATGCCAGAGCTTGAGTCTCAGACATAGGTGTTCTTTTGGCTTATTTTCTTTAATAAATTAATTGTTTTAGGCCATTTCTGCTACTCCCTTGTATCATCCTTGGCCATAGCAGCTGAACTTATGTCTTGGTATTTAAATGTTAAGCAATTTTGAATCTTCACAAAGAAGATGGACGCCTTCATTTCAGAAATCCAGGGTAGTTTGCAACATATGGAGGTCCCATTTGTACACAACCCATGAAGATTAGGGGGATGGGATACTATACTCTATATAAATCTCTCTCTCTATAAGTTAGAGGCATCTAATTTTACTCTCCTGTACAATTAACTTGATGAGTTAACTTATTATGAGCCAGTATCAATTTTGTCCTATTATAGGTTTACTTAGGACCCAGAAGTTGCTTTGGCTAGTGGGTGTAAGGGCCCTGGTTCTGCAATGGTGCCTGTACAGGGCCTTGCAAAGCAGAGTGCACGGCACCTTCATACTCAAAGAATGGGAAGCTGCTTCAGTTCAGGGTAAATTCGCAGGGTTCTTCATTTTCAAATCATTTTTTTCTTCTTTAGAAATTTAGTTATTAAGTCCCCACTGGTTTAATAGCTGTGAAACATTGAGCATTCATTTGCTTTTGAGCCCTAAGTGAATAGCCAAGAGGATCTGTTCCTTTAGAAAATATGTATTTTATTCTGCCCATTGCATCTAAATGAATCTGCTGCAAAGCTGTGTTTACCCACATCCATATGCAAATATTGACTTATGCATTGCAACGAAGTAAGCTTGATAGGTTTCAGAAGGAAAAAAACATAACACAGATAAACACTTATAAGCATTTCAAATATTAAAGAGCTTAAACATTTCGAAAGACATTCACATATGAGTTTTTCTGGGATGTCGTTATGGTGCTGCAGTCATTTGCAAAGTATAGTTACTGAACTACATAGCTTTTATGTATGAGAGTTTGGGTTTATTTCTGACAGCGAAAAGTCAATATGTTAAGTATTCACACCATCCTTTATAATAGTCCTTGGGGAGATATACTCAGCTCTATCTTCTCTTTTAAGGTGATACCATAGTAAAATGGGACAGTAAATTTCATAAACTGTCATAAGTGTTGC
Organism: Lemur catta; assembly: GCF_020740605.2. Classification (NCBI taxonomy): domain Eukaryota; kingdom Metazoa; phylum Chordata; class Mammalia; order Primates; family Lemuridae; genus Lemur; species Lemur catta. Next base: position 62,439,815 of record NC_059141.1, on the reverse strand, counting down.
TAAATATTTCTGGTAATCATGGATAAGGATTATTTTACATGTTTATTCTGATGTTAAGAGGTATATAACTTTACAGCAGAATATGTTATTTTACCGTTCTTGAGTTTGGTATTCGTTCCTCTAATATGACTTTTATTAAAATGCCTGAGAACTTGGTTAGTGTACATGCCACTCTTTTGAATCCCGATAACTGCTTTCTTTCTTTTTCCCCCTTTTTATATGAAGTTATACTAAAATGTAGTTTTAACTTACTCTGAGTTCTGAGGAATGCCAAAAACTGGTAAATTCATACCTCAAGGTAAACTTCAGAAATGCCAGAGGGGTTCCTGAAGATCTGTAACTACCCTCACCCTCACCATCCACCACTCCTGTGGCAAATCCTCCGTGATCATGCTTCACAATGAAACAGACAGTACTATTATGAATTATTAACTACATAAGGATGAGGACTTACACTTTGTTCACAAGTCTTTTCTTGTGTCACTTATTAAATTAAAAAAACCCACTGTTATTAAAAGAAATAGAATTGACATTCAAACTTCTTTTAGCTTTCAATAGCAAAAACAAGGAGAGATTAGGATAACTAAGTGATGATGAAATATGCTAATTACCAAAAAGGTTACAGATTCTTTATTCAACAATGTTGATAGTGAGCTTGTTTGTGAAAGTCACTGGCTAAATCCTGTTCAGGATACATACCATGAGACGGAGAAGCAGCTCTCCAGGGAACTGCAGTGTCTAGGTTGTCCTGTGGCGCTGCACACACATTAACAAAGCACAACGATGGAATGTTACTGCTGCTAGGGAAATACGAATGAGAGCTTGAAAGAGTGCCAGGAAGGAAGAGATCATTTTGACAGGGTGATCTAGGCAGACATCACACAGGAGGTAGCACATAAGGTGGTCTTCAAAGAATAATAGAAATTCAGTAGAGGTGGTGATGGTGGCCCAGGACGAGGAAACGCCCGAGCAGAGGTGTGGAGGTGGGAAAGGGAAGGCATGCTTGGGTACTGTTCTGTGGTCCATTCTGGCCTCTAGCAGAAGGCTCATGAAGGGAGATAATGGAAAATGCAACTGGAAATGGGGACTAGATCCCAATTGTGAACATTCTCTAATTCTTGGATAAGATATTTTGTTAATTAGTTTCATTCAATAAATATTTATAAAGTTCCTCTTAGTCTGTGCCTGACACCATGCCAGGCACTGGGATTCACAAGACAGGGGTCAGAAGGGGTAGTCACACTTGTGGTGTTTAAAGCAGAATGGAGGAACCAGATGACTAATGAGCAATTGGAATTGCATAGAATAATGGCTGTGCTGGATGTCGTGTTAGCCCTACTGATCCACTCTCCACCAGCTCCTTCCACCGTGCTCTGTGCTCTGACTTTTATAGAATGTAGGAAAAGACTCCTTTGCCTGTGACTTGTAGAGCTCAGAGGGTAGAGAGCGGGTGAGGGTTCTCCTGGTTTTCCCCCTGCTGGGTCACTTTGAGTTGGCCGTGTCCCTCCACTGAAGGCCACAGCTCCTGAGGGGGAGCCCTCTCCACACATCTCTTCTTTGAGTTCTCGTTCCTGCTCCCTTCTCTTACTTTCTCAGAAGTCCTGATGGCAACTTGTTATCATAGTGGGACTATTATACTGTCCCCTCACTTAACTTGTTTTGTTATCTGAGCAATTTGTTGCCCGATGGGCCTTTGACTGATACAGCTGTGATAATGTGTTAGTTTCCTGAGGCTGCTGCAATAGATTACCACAAATTTGGTGGCTTAAAATAACAGAAATAGGATATGTTTTATTAAAGTCCCGGAGGGCAAAAATCTGAAATCAGTATCACAGGGTGAAAGTCAAGGGCTGTATTTTCTCCAGATGCTTTAGGGGAGAATCTCTTTCTTGCCTCTGCCTTCTGCTTGGCTTCTGGCATTCCTCAGCTTGTGACCAATCTCTACCTCTGTTTTCATGCCACTTTCTCTTCTATGAATGTCTTTTCCTTTTCCATCTGCATGAAACCTCCTCCTGCCTCCCTGTTATAAAGACATGTGATTGCATTTGGGACCCAGTTAGATAATCTAGGATAATCCCCCACCTCAAGATCCTTAATTTAATTACATCTGCAAAGATCCTTTTCCCATATAAGGCAAGAGTTACAGGTTCCAGCAATCAGGACCCAGTATCTTTGAGGGGGTCATCGTTGAGCCCATACAGAGAGGGAAGTACAGGTGGTAGGGCGGCAGGAAGCAAGGAAGGTCCAGCAGCCTACCAGATCCAGGGGTGGCTTCCCAAGGAGTAAGGAATATTAAAGTGGACACTTAAGGATCAGAAATTACATAAGCAAAGGGGACCAGGGAATGGAATTGGTGGTGGGGACTCATCAAAGCAATGAATAGCTGGAGCAAAGGCCTGGAAAAGGGACCGATCACGCAGGACTCATTCCACACATTTGAAGACGTGACTGTCCTTGAGCGTGGCTGGCAGGTGGAGCTGAGAGGGTGTGTGAAGCAAGTAGGGAGGGGTCAGAACATGAAAGATCATGTCAATGACTTTAAGGAATTTGGACTTAGTCCAATTGGTAAAGAGTGTACATTATGTACTTTGAAACAAGGGAGGGATACGATAAAAAGTAGAGCTTCAGAAAGATTAATTTAATGTTGAGGCACAAGGTAGATTATAGCAGGCAAAGCCTGGAGGCAGGGAACCCATCTGAGCAAAGAGATGAAAATTTCACTGATGTTGGCCGCTCAGGGAACATCTGAGGGTGTTAGACTCTGAATAGAGTGTGCTCAATGTCATCAATCACTGGTGAATATTTATTAACTTCCAAGAGCATGTGAGATTGTGACTAGTTGAAGAGGATGGAAAAAAGGCCCAGTGCGTGGTCCAGGAATATATATCAGGTTTGCGATTTAATTGCACTTAGCTCTCTTTTCCTAAAAATATTATTTGCTATTACCATTTAGGAAATATTTAATCTACTTGTTATCGTGAGTGTTTTTGTTAGATACCACATTGCTGATTCTGCAAAGAAAGGTTAGTGTTTGAAACTTAATCCTGGAGGTCAAAAGCCAGGAATAACACATCTGTGGGCTCTAGGAAACTATTTCCAATGAAATCGTCAATGACATTAACAAGAAAAGTGTTAACCAGAAGCATATGATTTTGAGTCATTTGAAATGCATGTACAAGTGCTGCACAAATACAGTACAAGTGCTCTGTGTAATTTTAGAAATGTAATTTGAAATATCTGACATTTTCTTATGTACCATAATAATGGATAAACACAAAAGAATCTTCACAATATGTTGATCTGGAAGAATGTGAGCAATTGACTTGTTACTAAGTTACTTTTTACCTATTGAAATATATGCTTCTGAAATAAAATCAACACACCAGCAAAATCTTGTTTATTAAGTTTAAAAAATTCACAAACAAAAATTAAATACTAAGATGTCTCAATTCCACTTCCTCCCCCCACAAAGTTATAGTATAAAATAGCTTTTATCTTAAGGGGAAATTTTTTCTATATTCTCTTATCTATTATTCACTTTTAATAATTTCTTAATTAAACAAAATGGGTATTTACCAGACTATAGTTAGCTTGCAATTTGAGCCCTCCCAAAGAGACAGTTGGTGAGTTTGTGCTACATAGATGATAAGAAACTAAATTCAATTTTTTGGAAATTAGAAAATTATGAAGAGATAATGGAAAGATAGCAATAAGGATGCCCAGAAATGTGCCTTTAGCCAGAGTTTAGAAGTGAAGATGAACTGAGATAGGAACTTGCTCAGCCAAGGCCCAAGAAAAGAGAAATGTGCATTATAAAAAGATTTACACTGGACAGAGGAAAGCCAAGACTGGGTTACTCCACATCCTGATTCTAAAACAAAACTGCAAAAACAGCTGTACTGATAGAAAGTACTTCATTAAATAAATCTTGAAAAGAGAATTGGAATGTATTTGGTTCTGATAGAAAACAAGCAGCTAATAAAGTCAAACTATATTTTGGACAAGGCAGTGATGAGATGGAAATTAGGATGGAAGGGATGGAACTGCCAATCATTATTGGGAAATCACGGAGGTTTTGAGCTTCACCAAGTTAGCAAAGGTGGAGCTACATCTCCCAGAATTCTCTTCCCTATATAGCTCCAGGTTAGGGTTGGCCACAAGAATGATTTGTGTGCAATTTGAAATGGGAAGCAAAGTAGGAGCTCATGCTCCACGGGCAGGGCACAGATTGCACATGGCCTGACCAGCCGGCCCACAGCATGAGCCTTGGGCAGCAGCCTGGCTCATGGTTTCCTGAGCTCCAGCCAGAGCTTCTCCTTCAGCTTCTGTGAGTCCCAGGCAAGACTCAGGGCAGCTGTGGTCAAGGGAGCCAGGTTCTCCTGCAGGTTCCTTATACCATTGAAAGAAAGATACAAGTTCCAGTCTGTTCTCAAAGGTTCCAGACTATGCTTATGTTTTCACTGTCATCTCTATTCACTGTTTCACTTCCCGATTTTCTTTCCAACTGCTGGCCCCGCAGAACTACAGTGACTTTAGGCTCCCCACCAGATCCAGAGGCAACAGCCTTCCATACATTTCTCTGCAAGTTCCTCTTCATGTTTCCTGGTTAGTGACTTCTTTCTGGTCTCTAGTCATCTACTCCTGGACCTCTACATCCTTAGCTTCACCCGTAGTCGTGTAAGGTCTAATCCTTATACTAAACCCCTTATTTGATATTGCTCATAGTGGGTCTACATCCCCAATAAAACCCTAGTCAATACAGAAACCTCTTTTGCAAATTCACCTTCTACTAGAAGGACACTATAATGCCTAATTTAAAACATCTTATCATATTATACGATTGCAAAAGAAAACACACACACACAGGCACACATTCATGTGATAATGCTCTTCTATAGAGATGAGGGCCTACGTTCCTTTGTGGCTTCCTACCCTGGTGAACTGGGCTTAACCCTTTTGCCCTCCTCCTACCCTGCTGTAGTTCTCTTCTGATAAAGTTCTTCATGTCTAATAGCATGCAGTCCAACACTCCACATGAAATTTTCAGAAGTAAAGAGAATGCCTTTTTTATTAGCCCACATGACAAGCTCTCCACTGGGTGGCATAGGGAGGGCAGTGCAGATGGAGAGAAGGGTCTGAATGCTTGGTGGATGCCGGATTGTGTAGCTAGATTCTGTGGATGTTCTCCCCTTGTTAACTGAAGAGATTTGGCAATGAAAGCTGATGTAAAACAATGGTGATATAATTTCTCTCAAGGAAAGGCTCTGGGAGAGTGACAGAAATTTCCAGCATGAGTTTTCAATAGAACACTTTCCAAAAAAATAAAAAAAGGAAAGGCTAGAGACTTCTAGTTTTGTCAGAGGATTAGAACATTTGTGACAGTTTTCCAGACTCCCTCTCTGTGAACTTTAAACTCGATTACAAAAAGTCTTCCACTGAGATGTCATTGGGAGACAAAAATTCCCATATCAAGGAAGAAAAATCCTCTGATTAAGAGGATTTCTCTTTAAGAGTCTATGCGTCATTGCAATTAGAAATTCATAATGATTTCACTCTCAACTCCTAGAATTTTCTTAAGTAATTCATCTTATTCCATTTCAGTCCATTTGTTTCTCTCCATTTCTCCCTTTGTATACTTTTCTACCCCTATTCATACTGTGATAGTTAATTTAATATGCCCAGATTGGACATTGTTTCTGGGCATGTCTGTGAGTGCCCTTCCAGATGAGATCAGCATTTGAACTGGTGGACTCAGTAGATCACTCTCCCCAAAGTGGGTGGGTGTCAGCCAATCCACAGAGGGTCTGAATAGAACAAAAGGCCAAGAAAGGAGGAATTTGCCCCCCTTTCTCTGCCTCACTGCTTGAGCTGGGACATCTCATCTTCTCCTGCTCTCGAACTGGGATTTATGCTCCCAGTCAGCTCCCCTGACTCGCAGGGCTGAACTATACCACCAGCTTTCCTGGGGCTCCAGCCTGCAGATGGCAGATCATGGGACTTCTCAGCCTCCTTGATCCTTTCTTTTCTTTCTTTTCTTTGTCTCTTTCTCTCTCTCTTACGATATATATATTATATATAATATTTATACACATACAGACACCCTATTGGTTCTGTTTCTCTGAAGAACCTTGACTGATACACATAGTTCTTTGCTTCTGGAATCCCAATACTATCTTGCTTGGGATTTTTCCCAAGGACCCAACCTCAGCTGTCATGAGAGTAGAAAAATTTCCTATTAATAACAGATAACTTATGGCAAATTCATGGCTTTGCATTCCTCATACTGGTCACCTATCTACGGTGAGAAACAGGTTAATGAGGGAAAATCTGGGATAGCAAGAATGTTTCCATCCAGCAGTGTATGGTGCCAACAAAAGGTCTTGCTTTTTTCCCTGAGTACCTTTGTTGATCTTATTAGTGAACCTTTCACGTTTCACAGGTGCTGCTGACCAGCTATGATGCTGTCCTTGCTGTTTAAGTGCACTAGCCTTGGGAATGAATGCATTGTGATTACCTAAGTTAGCGTCTCACATTTTAACCTCATATCATTAACTCACCTCACTTTGCCAAATTATCTCAGATAGTAGCTGTAATAATATGGTGAAACAGCCAGGATTTCAATCCAGAAATCTCAGAGCCACCCACCTGCTTCATAACCCTCCTTGCTGAAGTTTTCAAGAGATCCATGCAGAGGATGCTCAAGGTGAAAACACGCATTGTTGTTTGCTTAGGAAGGTAGTTCTCCAACCTCTCAGACTCTACTGGGCCCTTTATCTTCTCTGGCTTAAGACCTAGCTAGACTACCTTTATTCTTCATGGTCTTTGTTACCTGTTTGACCTTTTGAATGAGGAAAGGACTGACCTCTTCCTAGTCAGAAGGAGAAGGGCCTAGGTCCTTGACTGCACCAGTGGATGCAGCTCTGTTGGAGACTAAGAAGCAACCTTCCTCCTTTCTCCCCTCAAAGGAAACATTACATGGAAAACATTTAAAGCTCTTTGTTTTGCTTAGTATAACTCCCACAAATGGCACATGGCCCAATAGTTCTTATTCATACTTTTCTTTCATCCATTCATTTATTCAATGAATAGTTGAGTGTTTCCAGTATTCCAGGACATAAGGGGTATAGCAGTAAAAAACAGACACATTTCCTGTTGTCATGGAATTTATATTCTAATACAGACATTAAACAGATACACAAGCAAATACAAATTATGCTGGGTCTCTGAAGGAAAAGTAAAGTTTGTGACTGGGGGTTTTAACAGAGTAACAGAGCCAGAGACAGAAGGATTCACTGAAGAAGTGATGTTTTAGCTGAGGTATAAGTGATGAATTTGAGTTGGCTGTTCAAAGAATTGGGAGGGCATGTGTTCCAGGCAAAGAGGACAGCGCAGACAAAGGTCTTGGAACATCACCTCCTCAGAAGAGGGCTGGGGATGAGTGGTATAGAGATTAGAGTTGGAAGTTGCTCTGAGAATTTAGCCGTTTGTAATCCATCTGGGTCATGCCAAGACACTTTAATTTCTTGAAAGCACGTCCAACTGCAGATCCCACTTTTGCTGGTCTCACTTGGAAGGTCATGGTAGTGAGGTGTAAGGCTGAAACATACCACACCTGCTTTCCGTCTTCCAGAATTTCAATGACCCCTCTGCTTTGCTGAGCATCCCTCCTCCCATCTTCAATGCACTTTAAACACCATCAATTTCATGGCAAATTTCCTTTGTCCTTATTTGGTGATAGAAGATATGTTAGGACACATTAGGCCTGTGACTTTTAACTGGAAGCCACTAAATATCTTGTGAGTTTATTCATTTTCACCTTTACCACCACTGGCCGAGGCCAAGACATTTTTACTTCTGTGCCAATCTTCTTGGGCTGCTTTTTCCTCTTTCGGTTCTCCACATCCTGGAAGCTACAGTGATTAAAAAAGAAAAAAGCACATCTGACCCTGTCACAGCACTACTTAAAATCCACTCTCCAGCATCACTCAGGGCCACTCACCCCCTCAATTACTTTGCTTTGGTGATACTAGGTGATTTTCAGTTTTTGGAAGGAGCCGTGCTTCCTGCCAACTCTGATCATCACACTGTGGCTTGTCTGTGCCTGGATGCTACAAGAAAGGGCATAATGATCTCATCTTGTGGGCCAGAAAGGGCTTCACCTGAAATAAAGTCTGAAGGATTCTTGGGGTTAAGCAATTGAAGAAGAGCTGGGAGCTTTACAGGCACATGCATGTAACATGCGAGGCTTCCCTAAGAAGTGTCTGGAGGTGTCAGGAGAATGTGAGAGGTCATGTTAAAGATTTAGTCTTTCATCTTAAGGTCATTTGGTAGCCAATGAAGATGAAAAAGTATGTCTGTACGGTGCGCACCGTCTGAGGGATGGACATGCTTGAAGCTCTGACTTGGGTGGGGCAAGGGCAATATACATAACCTAAACATTTGTACCCCCGTAATATGCTGAAATAAAAAAGAAAGAAAAAGTATGTCTGTAGGACTTGCTCCATTGTCCAGGAATTGCAGCTAGTGCCCACACCCAGGGACAAAGGTTGTTAATTACTCATATTCCAAGTGCGGAAACCCCCCAACTGAAGGGTATAGCCATCTCAGCACAGGGTCTGCCCTAAACTCAGCCCTACCACCAGCCCCAGCACATATACTAATAATGGTAGAGAAACAGGAGGGAGGTGTTTCTTTGGTGGGCCCAGCAATGCTCATGGAGAGAGGCGGGGCGGCGACTCTAGGAGGATCATTTGTATATGCCGGGGGTGGGAGCGGGCTGGGGCAGGGAGGTGGAGAGTTACCGACAGAAAGACAGGACTGATGTTTTCCACCTAACTTTTGGTGTGGAAAAATGTCAACTTCAGAAAAGTTGCAAGATGTACACTTAACATCTGCATAACTTTCACTTGAATTTACCAGTTGTCAACATTTTGCCACATTTGCTTTATTTTTTTCTTTCTATAAATATGTTTGCCTGAGTGAATATTTATTTATGAATGATTAGAGAGTTGAAAATTATTCACAAATCTTCATTGCTAAATTCTTAGTTCATATCTCTTAAGACTAAGGGCATTTACCTCCATTATCATAATAAAAATATTACCTTTGAGAAATTTAATATCAATATAATACTTTTCTTTCAACCTGGAGAGACCAAGAAGGCTGGTACTTGGATTAACAGTAAAAAAAATAAACATAAAAACAACACCTTTGAACAAGTTCAGGTGACCTTTGGTTTTTGCCTTGTGTTTTTGTCATCCAAATCTTTTCAATATTTGTTTTAGTTATTTAAATTAAATATAAGTTATATAAATATGTAGAAATGTAGCATTCAATGTTGATATAAGTGCAGTGAAACAGACATCTATTCTTTTCTGTTAGTGTGAAAGTTCTAAAACTTCTCAAAAAGACAGACAAGTAGTGCATATTGAAAGCCTTAAAAATATACACGTTTGACCCAAGAAGTTCAGTTTTAGGAATTCATACAAGTGTAAATCATTTGCATGGAGGGTATATTTATATTTAGGCAAAATATTATAATATATAAAATTCTCATATTTAGACAAAATATTAAAAACAACTTAAAACTTAAATGACAAAATTTGGTTAAATAAATAATGATACGTCCACACAATATAATCCTATGTAGTATATTTAAAAAGTATGTTTTGTAAATATTTTTAATGGCATGGTAAAACTTTTCTTAAGAGAAAAAAAGGCTAAAAATTAAAAAAATTACAGTGTCAGTATAATTTTGTATACATACACATACAACACACTCTAATATATAGAAAAAAAAATGGAAAGAATGAACCAAAATGCCCAAAATGGTTATCTCTGGGGGGAGAAATTATGAGCCACTTTAATTTTCTTATTCAAGGCAGGGCGCGGTGGCTCACGCCTGTAATCCTAGTACTCTGGGAGGCCGAGGCGGGTGGATTGCTCGAGGTCAGGAGTTCGAGACCAGCCTGAGCAAGAGGGAGACCCCCGTCTCTACCAAAAATAGAAAGAAATGATTTGGACAGCTAAAAATCTATATAGAAAAAATTAGCCGGGCATGGTGGCACATGCCTGTAGTCCCAGCTACCCGGGAGGCTGAGGCAGGAGGATCGCTGAAGCCCAGGAGTTTGAGGTTGCTGTGAGCTAGGCTGATGCCACGGCACTCACTCTAGCCCGGGCAACAAAGTGAGACTCTGTCTCAAAATAAAAAAAAAATAATTTTCTTATTCAAGAAATATGATTTCTTGAATAAGATTGATTAAATAAGATTGATTTCTTATTCAAAAATTAAATTCCTTGACTTTTCCGAATTTTCTCTAATGAATAGGTTATCATTATTTTTGAATACATTCTTATTACAAAATAAATACATTTACATTGTAGAAAACGAAAACAAAAGAAAGAAGAAAATCAAAATCTCCTGTAATCTTGAGCATTTAAAATTGTAAACATTTTCCTTCTATCCCTTTGGTAGTGGCCTCCAAGTGGAAGTTTTTCCAGGTTCTTGGTGATTGTTTCAGGATGCAGCTCGTTAGCCAAGCAAGCGAGAGAGCAGGCAGGCGGGGAAAGAGCAGCTGCACTGGGAGGAAGTGGTCTTGATCCTTTGAAGTCTTACTATATAATTGAGGGGAGGAATATTCAAGGCTAGGGGGTTGGCTTTTGCTAAGAATTTGGGTAGTAATTCCTGGAATTGGGTTCTTTCCTATTTTCACACTTTATATGGTTGTCTCAGAACTGTCATGGTGATTTCAAGGATGGAGAAATTTCAAAACCACGATGTAAATAATATTATGTAATAATTGCCAAAGTTCATTTAAGGTGGCAGAGATAGCTGACAAGCCGGTGGAAGCCCGTTCTCCCCTGCAGTTATCAGCCCCTCTAGTTAGCGTCTGCTCGCGGGTTGTTTACTTTAACACCTGCACTCTCGCTGCCAGCCCCTGCATCCCATCTCAGCCCTGTTTCCTGGTCTCCTTCTCTCACACCTTCCTCATGTGTCTGTGTACATATGCCATTTGTACATATAAACATATATGTACCTATGTACATTGTGCACTACATATATGTGTGTAAGTCATATTCATGAGGGCCAGGGGTAAATTTGCATCATGGTAATTCAGAACTATCTTCTCATAATGGTCAGAATGGACCATTAACTGGAAATAACAAGCAATATATGGACAGGATTATAAGTTATTTGTGGCTATTAGACATGTGTACACACAAAAATACATAGATATAACATATTTCAATTAACACAACACTCTACACAGCTTTCTTTCTCATTTACCCTCACATTGTAACTTTCCATATCATTCCATATTCATTTCTGATGCCTGCTCTATGCTATTGCATGGTTTATGCTGTTAAAGCAATATTTCTTAGGTAAATGGATCTGAGCACATCAAAGCTTATTACTTTCTATTGAGAGAACTACTAAGCACCCATGGTCTTCAAAGTTGGTTGTACATTTGAATCACCTGGGAAGTTTTCAGAACTGCTGAAGCCTGGAGCTCACCTTAAGGGATTCTTTTTTTTTTATTTTTACTTTTTATTTCAGAATATTATAGGGGTACAAACATTTAGGTTACATATATTGCCTTTGCACCACCTAAGTCAGAGCTACAAGCATGTCCATCCCCCAGATGGTGTGCACCACACCCATTAGGTGTGACTTTACCCATCCCCTCTGCCCCCCTCCCACCTGCCCGACACCTGATGAATGTTATTGCTATATGTGCACATAAGTGTTGATCAGTTAATACCAATTTGATGGTGAGTACATGTGATGCTTGTTTTTCCATTCTTATGACACTTCACTTAGTAGAATGGGTTCCAGCTCTATCCAGGATAATACAAGAGGTGCTAGATCACCATTGTTTTTTGTGGCTGTGTAGCTCACCTTCAGGGATTCTGATCTCATTGATCCAAGATGGAATCCAGGAATAGGTATTTTTTAAAAAGCACCCAAAGTGTTTCACATGTGCAACCAGGATTATGGACCATCGAGGAAGATATGCCAGTTTGAAATACTATGAGAGAAAAGGGGCTTAAAATATAAGACTTCTAACTCAGCACCGACTACTGTTTTGCTTTTTGTGGCCCTATTCGTTAGTGACAGTGTTAAATTTACAACATCGATGATTCCATTTTCCCATAATGATCAGACATGAACCATTAACTGCAAATAACAAGTAGTATATAGCGATACAGATGATAAGTAAAGTGATCTGTGGCTATTAATTAGACATACAAAAACCAAGGAGTTATTCCCTGATAGGAGCTAATTATTAATAGTAAATGGGTGCAAAATGTATCAGTGAGGTCAGCTAACAGAAACACCATCTTGCTTTTCCTCAAGCAGCTGTTGATGAATTTTTCTAGCAAGCTCTCAAAGATGCTGAACATTCAGTTTGCTTAGTTCTCAGTTTTTTGGATAAAGAGTTTCTTCCTCAGTACAGTAGTATATTTAACCAATATATCATATTTCATCAATTTTAACATGCACATTTTCATATTTTAACATCTCTGAAATTTAAATGCATTTTAAAATCGAAAGGATAAAAATTATAATATTGTTTAACTGTTGGCATTGTTTTTCATAGGGGCATATAAAATAGTGGGACATCTTAAGATCAATGGTGTAATGAAATATGATATTAATATATTAAAATATTCAGAATCTGACTGTTTCTTAACACCTTTACTGTCATTTTCCTGGGATAAACTTCCATCATCTTTTGCCCACATTATTGCAATAGCTTCCTAACTGATCATTCTGCTTCCCCTGCCTTGCCTGGCTTCAATCCATTCTAAACACAATGGCCAGAGTGTTCCTGTTATGAAACTGAAGCCTGGTCTCCACCTCAGGACCCTGCTTCCCCAGCAGCCCTTCCAAAGGTGGCTCCGAGATGGGGAAGTGTCCTTCCTGCTCCCCATCGCCACTTCCTACCCTTCTCTGTGCTTCCTCCACAAAACCCCTGAACTTTGCATCTCATTAGACTACGAGGTTAACCAATCAGTACTCATCTTCACTGTGGTCATCTATGGCCACCAGCTCTCGTCCACGAACGTGTTGATTTCGGCTCTCTAGTGTTACTTCTATTGTAATCTTGGTGATTTAGCACATTAATGCCATGTGAGTTGTATTTAACTCATGCTAGTTTTAAGCTTGGGGCCTCATGAGGCAAATATAACTCACACATCTCTTTACCTTGGGAGCCACATGGTGCAGGCAACTCACGCTGCCATGCTGTAACACACATGTTACATGGTGGGTGGTCCCAGGGCAAAGCCCTGCAGTTCGTCAGTGCAAATTTTACTTATTAATGTTCTTATTGTTACAATTAGTATTGACAATTTAATTATAAAAACATGGATTAAATGAATAGAAGTCAATAAATTTCATTTTTCTATTTATGATTACCTTTAAATTACACTTAAGCTTGACAAGTCAAGGAAAACACTTTACCCTTATGAACTATTTTCAAGTTTTCATATTACTTTTTACATTACTAATTTTCAAGTTTTTATATTACTTTTTAATTTAAAAAACAAATACAGAAAACAGTAAAAATAACAAATTTTTCATTAAATCAGAAAAGATCATTTTGTTTTCAAAGTTTTTATTCTATTATCATAATAAAACACCATGACCCCAAGGAAATATTTTTTTCTAGGTGGCAGTCAATGTGTTAGATATGCACTTGGATGATCCTTCCAATTGCCTGGACTTGTGGTGCCTTCACCTGTTCTTTAGTGATCTTGTCCTTTCCCTGCGTTGGTACTTACTTTCACCGTAAGCCTCAATCTTGTCCCAAAGCTGTATTCCCTCCAAAATTGCAATTTCAAGCACACTACAACTCTCCCACCAGCTTTCCTGCTCATCCTTTTTAGTACTTGACTTCAATAATTTTAGTCCCCAACAGACCTTTAATCTATTATCCTCTTCACATCCTCCCTAACACATGACCTAAGCTTAAACTTTACGGTCAATCACTTAATGGTTCTCTTGCATACACCTTCAACTCAAGTCTCCTTACCACCTTCACTTTGTCATACTGCTCAGTAACCCCCCCGGTGAAGCCCTGCCCAGGCCTGGACCAAAGTGAAAATGGCTGGAGTGAAACATGCAACCCTGCTGACTGCTCTCCCTTTACGCTGATGATCAATAACCTCAAGTGCACCTTTAAAGCTGCCGGGTGATCACATCATATTTTCCAGTTTTATTTTCCCTCTTACTATCCTAGATAGATATTTCTTACTTTCTCTACTGCCCTTACACTTCCCATATTTTCTCCCTATCTTCACTTAGCTGATGATACCGAGAAAAGGAAACAAATCAAAGCGTTTCCACAAACTCTTACCACCACATCCAACTCCTTACTTGCGTTGGTGTCTATATATTCCACATTCTTTTTTTTTTTTTGTCATTCTGAACTGTCCATGCTCCCAGCTGAAAGCAGCTTCCCTGCCCGTGCAGTAGACCTCATTCTCTCTCACCTCCCTCCAGGATTTTTTCCATCTTTCCTGCATTATTAGCTTTTCTCCTTCTTCTGGGTCATTCCCATAAGTGCAACAACATGCTTTTATTTCTCCCAGTTTAAAAAATAAACAAGTACACAAACTTCCTTGATCTCATCACCCAATTTCTTTCACTTTCTATTTGCAGAAAAGCTCTAGGAAGAGTTGTCTGTTCCTAGTGCCTCTGGTTTCCCTTCATTCCTCTCTTGAACCTATTCCAAGCAAATGTTCCCTCCACCTCTCCACTTTGAACGCTCTTGTGACAATCACCAGTGACCTCTGCTTTGCATAGTCCAGTGCCCTTTCTCCATGTTTACTTGAATCATCAAAATAGACAAGTCTCCTCTTAGAAACACTTCTCCTGGCCTCCAGGATCTGACCCCTTCTGTTTTCTCTCCTCTCGCCAGCCGCTCCTTTTCAGCCTCCTTTGTTGATTTTTTCCCCTCGTTTTTCTAACCTCCATATGTTGTGTTCCAGAGCTCAGTCTCAGGACCTGCCCTTGTTGTTGTTTATGGACACTGACTCCCTAGATGATCTTGTATGTCCCATGGCTTTAAATATACTAAAGGCTGATGATTCTGAAAATCACATTTCCAGCCCAGATCTTCCCTGGAACTCCACACCTATATAAGCAGCTTGTTGCTGAACATCTCCGTTGGGATGGTTAACGGGCATCTAAAAGTTAACGGGTCTCAAATGTAACTCCTGATATTTCTTCTCAAACTTGTTCCTTGTGGGAAAAATGTGTATTTAAAAGGATCCTGGATGTTGCATGACAGAACATGGGAGAAAAGCAGTGGCTTATTCAGGTAAAAACACTATGCTGCTTACACCAGAGGGAGAACATATTTTAAACTTTAATTAATGCTGTGGGTGGATTTATATATTTGGAATTGTAGCAATTCCATCAAACAAGAAAATATATTTTTACCTCCTTCGAACATCTGTGGATTTAAAAATTCCATTTTAACAGAGTCTTAGAAAAAATAGGATTTTTCCTTACTTGCTTTCTCAGCTTTCTGTGCCTTACATTTTTATTTGCAAGATGATTTATGCCATTTAATGAGCTATTTCTTTTAATTTGGGCTATTGAGCCATCTTTTGACTATCCATATCATCACAAACAGTACAAATCTCCCTGTATTTTCTTTCCCAGTTCAAAATGAAAGACAATGTGGGAGGGATGGAGTCAGGGTCTGTGAAAGGTTTAATTATTATTTGTACAAAATTAAACACAAATAAAAAATTTTAATATGTAGAAGTTACCTGAAAACCCCCTGGGAAAACTTCACGAAATTTCAATAGTTTAGACAATATAATAGATACAAATTGCTCTTTAAGTCAAAACAAATGTACCTCTCAGTACCACATGTCAAGGTGGACAGAGGATGCCTTCTCCTCCTGCCTACTCAAGGATGTTACTTCAATAATTTCCCCTCTCTGCTGGATCTATCACTTTTTTTTTACTGGATTTTTGTCATCATCATATTACATCAATATTCCATGCTGTAATATTTTCTGACTTAAAATGGAAAGGAAAACTTCCTTAACCTCTTTGCCCTTTCTGGTTTTTTTTTAGTTGTTAAGTTTCAGAATATTATGGGGGTACAAACATTTTGATTACATATATTGACTTTGCACCACCCAAGCCAGAGCTACAAGTGTGTCCATTCCCCAGACAGTGCACTCTACACCCATTAGTTGTGGATTTACGCATCCCCTCCTCCCCTCTCCCACCTGCCCAGAACCTGGTGAATGTTACTTCCATGTGTGCATGTAAGTGTTGATCAGTTAGTACCAATTTGGTGGTGAGTACATGTGGTGCTTGTTTTTCCATTCTTGTGATACTTCACCTGAAAGAATGGGCTCCAGCTCCATCCAGGATAATACAAGAGGTGCTAGTTCACCATTGTTTTTTGTGGCTGAGTAGAACTCCATGGTATACATATACCACATTTTATTAATCCACTTATGTATTGATGGGCGCTTGGGTTGTTTCCACATCTTTGCAATTGTGAATTGTGCTGCTATAAACATTTGAGTGCTCATGTTTTTATTATAGAATGACTTTTTTTCTTTTGGGTAGATGCCCAGTACTGGGATTGCTGGATCAAAGGGTAGTTCTATTTTTAGTTCTTTGAGGTATCTCCATATTACTTTCCATAGAGGTTGTACTAGTTTGCAGTCCCACCTGCAGTGTATGGGTGTTCCTATCTCTCTGCATCCATGCCAACATTTGTTGTTTTGGGACTTTTTGATAAAGGCCATTCTCACTGGAGTTAAGTGATATCTCATTGTGGTTTTGATTTGAATTTCCATGATGATTAGCAATGTTGAGCAATTTTTTATATATTTATTGATGCCCCTTCCTGTTACTTTCTCATTTCTATGCTCTTCTATATAAAGATTCCTTGAAGTTATTGTCCATAACCCTCCCATTCTTACTTACACCTAGTTGTGTTGCTCAGTATTAGGTTTGCCTACATATAGTAGAAAATACAATATAAAAGCAAATGAAAGCCAGAGGTAATTTCTCTGTCTTATAAAATAAGGTGAGCAGTAGCCTGGTTAGGGTTGGTGTGGTGACTCCATGGACATATGGGATATACCTTTCTACTCCACCATCTTAGCTCAGTGCTTCTGAGGTCACATGGTCCACAAAGGCTGCTGGTACTCCAGCCATCACATCTAATTTTAGTGCATAGAGGGTATGAACGAAAGAAGGTGTGGTAGATTTTACTATTTGTTCACAATTCTTGTCTCCACTACCCTGCCATGGTTCACAGTGGGTGGAGAATAATAACTCTCTTCATTGACTTTGGGCTCAGACATACAAATTTTTTGACCAGTGGGTAGAAGTGACCATGCAGGTTCTCAGCTGCAGCATTAGGGGGCTTGGCAAATTTCACAAGGCCTCTTGGAGGTTCCAACCCTGCTATGGGACCAGCGTGTTTTTCTTTCAGCCTGGATCTGGGCTGAAGCAGCCCAGACCCAATCCAAAGCCTGGAGTGCAGCCGCACCCAGCCAAGCCCAGTAAGTTCAGCTCAGATCAGCCAGACTGCTGATCCAGAAGTGTGAACCAAATGGTGGTTGTAAGCCACCGAGGTACATATTTTGGGGTTGTTTCATAGTACTGTCACACTCAAACTCTGACTAATACAGAAGGGCACGGGTGCCTCGTGCCTTCCTGGGAATCCCACATACACTTCTGCTTTCACATAATCACACTTTGAAGAAAAAGATTAGAAAGTGTAACTCGGTGCATTTTACCCCACATAAAACCAGATTTATTGTTACTAAAGAACAGGGCAAGGCTCTTCAGGGTGGAGTCCAGCAGTTGCTGCTACAGGAACCTGATGAGGCTTTTCTCCAGTCTTCCGCTGAGACAGCCCTTGTCACTCCCGCCCCGTCATTATTGGCCTATCAGCAACCTTTGCCGCAGTTTCCCTCCCGGAAACTTTCTTACTTTACTTCCAGTGCACCACTTGGTCCTTTTCCTACCTCACCAGCCACGCCTTCTCTGTCTCCTTTGTATTTTCGTCCTTCTCCCTGAGCTCTCAACGTTGCTAGGGGCCCAGTCCGCAGACTCCTTTACTCTCCAGGTACCTTCACTCTGATAGATCCCACCCAGTCCCAGCGTCTGGATGCATCTACACACACTGACGACTCCCAGGTGGGTATTCTGAGCTCAGAGCTCTCTGTAACTCCAGATTTGCGTACACAACTACCTTCTCAGCCTCTTTTCTCAAGAGCTAGCAGGCACCTCCTGTGGAGCATGATCCAAACAGATCTACTTCCCACCCCATTGCCTGAAATGTTTTCTCCTACAGCCTTCCCCACGGTAATTCCAAGCCTTCTAGCAACTCAGGCTAAAAATGATTCTTACCTTTCTCTTGGCATTTTCAAGCCATCAGCAAATACTATCAGCTGTATCCTTAAAACATAAACAAATCATGCTCTATTTATACAATGGGATAGTGCACGTCGATGAGAAGGAATGAGCCCCCTGCTTATGTGAGCAACGTGGATGAACCTCACAGACATGGTAAGTGAAATATGACAGGCATAAACGTGTGCGTACTGTATTATTCTGTTAATACGAAGTTCATAAACAGACAAAACCAATCCTTTGTGACAGAGGTCAGAACAGTAGTTATCTCTGAGGAGAATGTTGACAGGAAGGGACACCAAGTGACCTCAGCCAAGGCTACATGGAGCAGAAAAATTGCCCAGTTGAGCCCTGCCTGAATTCCTGAGCCAATAATCGCGAGATATGATAAGATTGTTGATATTCTACATCACAAAATTGGGGGGTGGGTTGTTAAGTAAGCAGTGATAGTTAACCAAACAGAGGCTGTTGCTGTGTGGAGGGGGGATCGGGGGGAACCGACTAGCAGGTTTAGTTGAGGAGGTGCCCCAGCTAGGAGCCGGGGGACCAAAGGGCTTTACCCCGGGGCACTGGCGCCCACGCCGGAACCCGGCTCCCTTTAGGCAGATCATGCAACTTCACTGGAGAAGAGGTTTTAGACCGCAGTGTGGGGACAGGTACTAACTGCCACCAGTGTGTGTGTGTGTGGAGCGCGGGCGGTATGTCCCAGGTGTCCCACGCACGCCTCCATTTATCATGATCGCTGCGTGAGGACGGGAGGTGTTGCCCGCAGAACAGCGCAGTCCCTTCGGCCTCCCTGGGTGTTCCGGGCTGCGGCCCCTGCAGTCTGCTTTCTTCTTTGACACACTCTTTCCTCGCCTGTAGACAGTTATCGCAGCGTCTGAGTCTACTCTTGGGTTCCAGTTTCATTATCCAAGCAGTAACAGGTTCATTCCTCTCTGTACATCGTTGCGGTTATTTCCGTGGGATTTGAGTGTGAGGGAAAGGAAACACATACGCTTCCTTCTCCCCCTTAAACATAAACTTCTACATTAAAAAAAATATACAGCAGGAATTCTTCAAATGAAAGGACCTTCAAAGAAGCGCGTGTGTGAGGAAACACTGGGCAGTGGTTGTTGCATATCCTCTTGTTCAGATGCACCTCTACAACCCACTGGGTCCAGCTAACCCGGTTTTGGAAACGCAAACTCAGTCCCACGCTGCCTTCTCTCGCTGTGGCCAGGGGTGGGGTGGGTAGGGAGGAAGAAGGGGAGGGAAACAGAAGAAGCTGTTTCCAAACCAAGTTCCTAACAGGACTTTCAGTCCAGGCAGTGAAACTGCCCCATGGAGTTGAACTTCATGGAATGGAAGGTCTAGGTGAAGCATATGTATGTTTTATTTATTCTCTGATTTCATTCTTCAATTAACTGAATCGCACACAATATTACAATTTAGAGCAGCACATATCCTTTTATCGCACAACCAACTAAAATGTTCATTAAGCATTTTTAATGATGTGAGAAAATGCTTCTGATAAAACATTGAGAATGAAAGCAAAAAAGAAAGCATAGTTCAAGACATTAGCTAGCCTATGACTTCAAGAATGTGAAAAAGTGTAGAACGAGGATGGCATGTGAGAACACTCATTTTATTTGCTTAGTAAGATTGAGGTTTTTTTAATTTAAAAATTCTGTGTAATCAAAATAAACTTTTTTTTTTAAAAGCAAGACTATGCATGACAGGATATATGATTTCTCTAAATCTGGTATGAAATGGATAAATAAGGATCTATGTCCAGGGCCATATCTGGCTAGTAATTCAAACTGACCATCCCACTGAAAACAATTAGAAATGCTACATACAAATGTTAAAAACATCTTAAAAGCATCTAAGAGTGCCAAGACTGTAAGGAATTTCCAGGTCAAATTTCAGGGAAGGTGGCAACCCTGAGAGGTCTGTGAGCATCAGAGCCTCTGACTCTCCTGCCGCTTTTGCTGAATTTGCCACACTGACTGGCAGTTTTGGGAGTTGCTGGGTAAGTGGGAGAGAAGTCTGGTGCTCATCTATGTTGCAGAGGCCAAGAGCAGAACATCCCCCAGAAAACTGGGACCCCAGAATCCCATACTCTCCAGGGGACTACAAAGACCTGTCTTGGTTTCCAGCTGGGAAGGGGTTAAAAATATCCCCAAGAAATTGTAACCACATGCCTACTCTACTGGGATTCACAGTTCCAAGTCTGACCTCATGTGAGTGTAGGGTGTGTCTAGGTTGTGTGGGGCTTGATGCTTATACAATTTGGGGTGGGGAGCTCATTAAGGGGAAGAATACACAATTAAAATACATGATAAGGTACAAATATGAATATTCATTTGGAAGAGAAAAGAAGTCATAACAGATTCCAAATTAAAATAGTCGCCAAATGTCACAAACATCACAGAATCCAGAAAAATAATAAAATATGATAATAAAATAATAAAATATATTTAGATTTATTAATGAATGACTCGACAGAAATAGAATTCTTTTTTTCCTTACTTTTTCTTGGCTGGCTGCTTTTGGTAGCCTCTTTTTATGAAAATGCTTTTGTAATGTAACCTGCTATATAGAGAACATAAAGATGATTTAGTCTCTAACATGGGTGATAGAAATTTATTTTATTATTGATGGCATAGAAAAATTTATTTAAGATTCATAACCCATTGCTGGTAATGTCATGCACATTTTTAGGATTGTTATCAAATTGCGAAATTGTCTCTAAAGTTTCTTTCGTATATGAGCTATAAAATTTCAGGGCATTTCAAATTTTCTTGGGTAGTGATGGATTTTAAATACTCTTTAAACTAATGACTTCCATTCACTACTTTGTTGTGATGTCTAGATTGTAGTGGCACATTATCAGTTTTATGTTACCTTAACTGATGTCAGTATTTTGTGTCAAATTGGCAAGACATTTAAATATTTTTTAATGTGTTTAGATATTTCAATCCTTTGTTAATTGCATTTTCACAATTCCCAAGAACCCATTTCTTACTTTTGACTAAAATTTCTTTCTCTTAATCATTTACTGCTCTCGGTATAGTCTAAAAATTTTTTCTGCTACTTTTCTTGATGTCAGAGTAATTTTTATTGATTTCATCACTCAACTTTATCACCTTTGCTGTATATTCCATTAATGTTTTATCAAAATTTCCTTCCAGTTCTTTTCAAATGAATTTAAAGATGACAAGAGGTACCCATTGTATGGCTCTAATTCAGGACTGTAATTTGTCACTTGTTTTATTGAAATATTCCAAAATGTTTTTCCAAATTGAAGTTAAAATGGCATATTTGGACTTAACTTTTTTAACAAATGTTTTTGCACCTCATTTGTGTTTGGATTTCTCTTCTCAATCTTTGAAAATTTCTTAGATTATTTAAAGAAAACTCCACATTGGAATGACATCACTGGGATGGTGGAATAGAAGATCACCTGCTCATATCCCATTGAGCTTACTTGCAATCCCCATTTTGAATTCCATATCCAACATTTAAAAATTTCTTTTTGCTGGAATCCATTGCTGGAGAGCTAGTGTGAGATTTTGGGGGTGTTGATAGAATCTGCTTTTTCACATTGCCAGAGTTATGCTGGTTCCTTCTCATCTGGAACCTTTTTCCCTCAGCTCAAAACAGATACCTTTGTGGTTCACCTGTTCTCCTCTGCCAGGAATCCTGCTGCTCAGTGTAGAGAGGTAGATGTACACTGCCTTTCAGCACACACAGGTAGGTACCCAGTGTGGTGTTGCTAGTAGTTTGGGTTCCTTGGACCTCAGACCCCTGGGAGAGTGTTCAGATGCCAGTGGTGGTGGACTAGGTTAGGTATTGCCGAGATAGGAGAAGGGTGGATAAACTGTGAGCCTATGACAGGAGGGGTGGGCCCCTTTTGAATAGATTTGCAGAGGCAGGCACCTGTGTGACAAACAAACCACTTGTACCTTCCATTCTCAGAAATGACAGCAGTCTCTGTCCTTTAGGGGCACAGAAGCACCCAGATTCCCAGCTCCCACCCTGTCCCAGCTGCTTACCATCACACTGTCCAGTTCCGTGATGTTTTCCTGCTTTTTGGGACCCTGGATTCAGTGCAAAAATTGTATTCTTGTTAAGTGTTCTGCCTTCCAGATGCACCGGCTTTTCACATATGTAAATACTAGGTTCTGAAAACTGCATGCTTTCTTTGCTGCTTTCTTTGCTGTATTATTTAAAGGGCTTGCTATATTTGGAATATTCGATTCCAAATCTCATGTTGAAAATATTGGAGGTATTTGGGTCATAGAAGCAGATCGATCCCTCATGAATGGCTTGGTGCCATCCTCATGGTAATGAGGGACTTTTTGCTGTATTAGTTCCATGAGATAAGGCAGTTAAAAAGGAACTTAGTACCTCCCATCTCTCTTTTTGCTTCCTCTTTTGCCATGTGATCTCTGCACAATAGCTTCCCTTCACCTTCTGCTGTAAGTGGAAGCCCTCACCACAAGCTGATGCTGGCACCATGCTTCTTTTACAGACTGAAGAACTGTGAGCCAAGTAAACCTCTTTTACTTATAAATTACCCAACCTAAGCTATTCTTATATCAGATAAAATAGACTTTAAATTAACAATGGTTCAAAAAAGACAAAGATGGTCATTATATACTGATAAAGGGATCAATTCAACAAGAAGGTATAAAAACCCTATATATGCACTTAACACAGGAGCACCTACATTTATAAAGCAAATACTACTCAACTTAAGGAAAGAAATAAACAGAAACATCATAGTACCCAGAGACTTTGACACTCTACTGAAAGAACTAAACAGATCATCAAGGCAGAAAATCAATGAAGTAACATTGTACTTAAACAGGACTCTAGAACAAATGAACCTAATAGACATTTAGAGAACATTCTACCCCCAAACCACAGAATATACATTCTTCTCATCTGTGGATGGAACATTTTCCAAGATAGATCATATGTTAGGCCACAAAACAAGTCTCAACAAATTAAAAAAAAAATCCTACCATTTACCTTCTCATACCACAGTGGATTAAAACTAGAAATCAATTCCAAGAGGTACTCTCAAAACTACACAAGCATATGGAAATTAAACAACATGCTGCTGAATGATCCTTGGGTCAATGATGAAATCAAGATGGAAATAAAAATAATTTTCAAATTGAATGACAAAAGTGATAGAAGCTACCAAAATACCTAGGATACAGAAAAAGCAGTGCTAAAAGGAAAGTTCATAGCACTAAATGCCTACATCAAAAAGATATAAAGATCAGAAACTAACAACCTAAGGTCACACCTCAAGGAACTAGAAAAAGAAGAACAAACCAAGTCCAAAGCTACCAGAAGAAAAGAAACAATAATGATCAGAGTAGAACTAAACAAAATGGAAATCAAAAAAATAAATAAATAAATACAGGATCCATGAAACAAAAATTTGGTTCTTTGAAATGATAAACAAAATTGATAGACCACTAGTTAGATTAACCAAGAACAGAAGAGAAAGGATTCAAGTGAGCTGAATCAAAAATTAAAAAGGAGGCATTACAACTGATACCACAGAAATACAAATTATCATCTAAGGCTATTGTGAAAACCTCTATGCACATAAACTAGAAGATCTAGAGAAAATGGATAAATTTTTAGAAACACATAATTTCCCAAGCTAGAATCAGAAAGAAATAGAAATCCTGAACATACCAATAACAAGTAGTGAGATTGAAATAGGAATAAAAAAATCTCCCAACAAGAAAAATCCAAAACCAGATGGATTCACAGCTGAATTCTAGCAGACCTACAAAGAAGAATTGGCATCTATCCTAATGAAAATGTTCCATAACATCGGGAAGGAGACAATCCTCCCTAACCAATTCTGCAAAGCAGGTATCATCCTCATAACAAAACCAGGAAAGAACACAACAACAAAAAAAGAAAACTACAGACTAATATCCCTTATGAACATAGATGAAAAAATCCACAGTGAAATGCTAGCCAACCAAATCCAATAGTACACTAAAAAGATAATTCACCATAATCAAGTGGGTTTCATCTCAGGGATGTAAGGACTGTTCAACATATGCACATTAATAGATGTGATTCACCACATAAACAGAAATAAAAACAAAAATCATATAATCTCAGTAGATGAAGAAAAAACATTTGATAAAATCCAGCTCTCCTTTATGATAAAAACACTCAAGACACTAGGAATAGAAGGAATATATTTCAAAACAATAAAAGCCATATATGAAAAACCCACTGTCAATATCATACTGAATGGAGAAAAGTTAAAAGCATTTCCTCTAAACTGAAACAAGACAAGGTTGCCCACTCTTACCACTTCTATTTAACATAGTGCTGCAAGTCCTAGCCAGAGCAGTAAGGCAACAGAAAGAAATAAAAGGCATCCAAATCAGGAAAGAGGAGGTCAAACTATCCCTGTTTGCCAATAATATAATCTTATATCTAGAAAACCCTGAAGACTACAAAAGACTCCTAGAATCAATAAATTCAGTAAAGTCTCAGGTTACAAAATTAATGTACACAAATCAGTAGAATTTTAAACACTAATAATGATCAAGCTGAAAGTCAAATCAAGAACTCAATATCATTTACAATATCTGCAAAGAAAATAAACTACCCAGGAATATGCTTAACCAAGGAGGTGTAGTTCTCTACAAAGAGAACTACAAAACAAAAACAAAAACAAAACAAAACAAAAAACCAAAAAAACAACTGATGAACAATAATAGATGACATAAACAAATGGAAAAACATCCCATGCTCATGGACTGGAAGAGTCAATATTGATAAAATGTCCATACTGCCCAAAGTGATTTACAGATTCAATGCAATTCCCATTAAAATACCAGCATCATTTTTTACAAATCTAGAAAAACAATCCTAAATTTCATATGGAGGCACAAAAGTGCCTGAATAGCCAAAGCAATCCTAAGCAATAAGAACAAATCTGTGGGCATCATATTACTGGACTTCAAATTATACTACAAGTCTATAGTAACTGAAACAGCATGGTACTGGTATAAAGGTAGACACATAGATCAATGGAACAGAATAGAGAACCCAGAAATACAACCATATAGCTTCAACCAACTGATTTTTGACAATACAGACAAGAACATACACTGGGGATAGGACACCTTATTCAAAAACATGGTGTTGGGAAAACTGAATAGCTGTATGCAGAAGAATGAAACTAGACCCCTATCTCTCACCATTTACAAAACATCATTCAAGATGGATTAAAGACATCTCTTGGCTTAACCCTCTGCTGGGGACCCAAAGCTTTTTGCATAAAAGGGGCTAAAATGGTCTAGGGGTAAAGAAGAGAAGTTCCTGGTACCAGTACACAAAATATGTAAGGATTTGTAGGATTATAAAAGTTGGAATATTTAAATGGGCTTTATATAAAGTAGTTGTGTCTCCTTTACCTAAATGTTTCATGGGAATGTACATTGTAACTGACGGGAATGTTTTCCCTGTCTAGTACTGTAAAATAAGGCATGTAAATCTGCCCTTCAAGCAACATGAATTAGACAAGGTAAATGGGAACCAGTAAGATTGCCCAAGCCCACAAAGTGTAGAGTAGAAGCTGGTGTGCTGGTAGGAAAAAGTTTTCCACCTGATATCTCTTTGTGGAATGTTTATACCAAAAGCCTATGAGCACCTACACGCTATGACTACTGGGTCTTTGGACTAGAGAACTTCAACTTGAGGGGCATTTACTGCTTTGCTAGAGCATGTTATTAATAACTGAAGTTACCTCTATGACTGAAGGACATAAAATGATCTTGACACCTGAAATACTCATGCTACTTTGAATGATGTCAGAGAAACACTCTAATGGGATAGCAGTGCCCAGAGAAGTTCCATAATAAAATGAAAATTGTTTATACAGGATCGTGCTATCTGGGGAGTACAAGGAGGAGCTATTCATGAACAGGGAGCCTCTTTTCCCCTAGGACTGACTCTGGAACTGTGTGAGGTGCTGCTGGATTCTACAGTGCCCAATAAACAGCTCTCACCTGACTGACAAAGAGCTGCTTGATTTGCGGATGCCAGTTCCATGGTGAACAAACGACATCCTGTTTGAGTGGCTGCTACTCTGACTGAAGAAGAGTCAAGAAAACATTGTTTTTCATTTAAGCTATTTGTAGCTTACAACAATTGGGTAAAGTATACTTTGTTGAACAAAAATGAAATATTTACCTTTCTCTCTACCTTATTTCTCCAAAATTTGGAAAATATTTGTGTCTTTATTTTATAGCAATATAGTTATTTGCATAAGTTCAATAAGAATATGTTTTCTTTTGTAACAAGACATATTGGAGACTCTGGTTATTTTACCAAGACTTTGACTGGAACAGTTATACTTTCAAATATAACCAGACTATGTTAAGAAATTGAAGTTGACTTTATAGCCAATACAAAGCCCATCAGAAAGACTGACCTGGTACCTTGTCTGTACAGTGGTTCCCTTACAAGGTTCCTGACCTTGTGGTAAATAAAGAGTGTCACTTTTTGATAGGCCCAGGGACGTCAAGATATTTTGAGACCTTAAGAAGAGAAGAATTCACTCAATTCATGCAGGCATTACATGGATAGTCTGGTAACAAATCTTTGGCTTCTTAGCCTTGAGGCTTTTAAAAGTCTAATATGAAATTCCTTATGAAAGTTCCAGCAAAGCCAACATTAAAAGAGCCTATAGGGCCCATCAGTATTCTTGGTGCACTTTATGCAAATAATCAGTCCAAGCATAATAAGATTTAAAACTTATTTTGCAAATACATTGGTCTTACTATGATTTCTCTTTGGTAGAAAAGGGGGACTGGAGAGAGAAAAAATGATGTTCCAGAAGACAACTATAGCATACTTGTTACTAGATTTTAGTCCTGACCATTGTTTTTGAGTTTTTATTATTTGCCTACAATTTTGATTGAATCTTGAATTACTTCCTGGCTATAATTAGTCTCTAAAGAAGAACCAGGATTTAATTTTCTTCATGATGTTTTTAGTTGGCTCCATGATGGAATAAGTTTTTTTTCTTTTCATTCTCGCATACAAATTGTCTTTTTGATTGCAAGTCCTGTATGCATTGTATTTCTATTATTCAAATTATCAATGTTATATATTTCTTGCTGTTTTACTTCTTCTGAGAAAAACACAATCATGGTATTTTGAAGCTTAGATATGATTCGACAAAGCCTGAGAATATTCCTCATTTGGGATCCCATTGGACCCAATCTGTTTTGCATTGCCAATGCACTGCTGCTAACTCTATGCAATATCAAGCACTCTCCCCTTAGGCTAGGGACTGTTGTGGAATAGTGAGCATGCCAAATTGTAAGAGCTGGTTTTGAGGGGTGGAGTGCAGAAAAATGGTCTGTTGCTTAGTAAAAGTGGCACCATCTTGAAATGAAACCATCATGATGACTGATGTTTGACTCCTGGCATACCGAGGTATTCCTGTAGTACAGATAAATCCTCCTAAAGAAACAATGCCCAGAGCATAGGTAACCCCTCATAAAGATTTTTATCTAATCTCCCCCATGGTCACAATTTCGCAAGAAAGTCTGAGGCGTGGCTAGCTGCACACATCTTTATCCTAAAAGCTTGCTATATAAAGAATACTTTTTCGAGGACAGGTACAGGGATCCACTGTCTTTGTGTTCAAAACTCCCTAAGATATGTTTCCTTCTGAGAAACTGGTTTTGCCATCCTTTTTCTTTGGCCTCTCAGCTCCCTTAGCCTTTGAGGGTAGGTATGTATACACCTGCTCACCGCAGAGCACCTTTACTAAGATCTGGAACAAGTCAAGGATGCCCACTTTCACAACTTTTACTCAACATGGTACTGGAAGTCCTGGCCAGAGCAATTAGTCAGGGGAAAGAAATAAATGGCATCCAGAATGGAAAGGAAGAAGTCAAATTATCTTTGTTTGCAGACCATATGATCTTGTTTTCAGAAAAACCCAAAGACTCCACCAAAAAACTCTTAGAACTGATAAGTGAATCCAATAACATTACAGGATACAAAATCAACATAAAACTTAGTAGAATTTCTCTTTCTCTCTCTCTCTCTATTTTTTTTTGGTGGTGGCGGGAGGGGGGTCCTGTTATGTTACCCAGTCTAATCTCTAACTCTTAGCCTGAAGCAATCCTCCTCACCTAGATCTCTCAAAGTGCTGGAATTATAGGTGTGAGCCACTGAACCCAGCAAAAATTGGTAGCATTTCTATATGCTAACAGTGATAAATCCGAAAAGAAATCAAGAAAGCAATCCCATTTACACTAGCTAAAATAATATGTAGGAATAAATTTAACAAAAGAGATAAAAGATCACTATAGGGAAAACTACAAAACACTAATGAAAAATATTAAAAAGGACACAAAAAACCAGAAAGCTATTCCATGATCATGAATTGAAAGAATTATTATTCTTAAAATGTCTACACTACCCCAAGTGATCTACATATTCAATGTATCAAATATCAATGGGATCAAAATATTAATGACATTCTTCACAGAAATAGAAAAGAAAATCCAAAAATTCATATGAAACATCAGAGGACCCTGGATAGCTAAAGCAATCCTGAGGGGAAAAAAATAAAGCTGGAGGAATCACACTGTCTGATTTCAAATTACACTAAAAAGCTATTATAACCAAAACGTCATGGTACCAGCATAAAAACAGGCACATAGACCAATGGAACAGAATAGAGAACCCAGAAATAAATCTATGCACTTACAGCCAATTCATTTTCAACAAAGACATCTAGAACATACATTAAGGAAAAGACAGTCTCTTTAAAAAATGATGGGTAAACTGGCCTTCCATATGAAAAAGAATGAAACTAGATCCCCATCTTTCACCATATAAAAAATTAACTAAAAATGGATTAAAGACTTAAATGTAAGACCTGCAACTATGGAACTACTAAAGGGAAACATTGGGGAACTGTTCCAGGACATTGGTCTGGGCAAAGATTTTTTGGGAAGACCTCAAAAGCACAGGTAACAAAAACAAAAATAGACAAGTGAGATTACATCAAGCTAATAAGCTTCTGCACAGCAAAGGAAACAATTAACAAAGCAAAGAGACAACCTACAGAATGGGAGAAAATATTTGCAAACTATCCATCTAATAAGGGATTAAAAACAAAAATATATAAAGGAATCAAGCAACTCAATAGCAAAAAAAAAAAAAAAAGAAAAAAGAAAAGAAAAGAAAAAAGAAAGGTAAAAAGAAAAAAAAAACCCAAATAATTAAATTAAAAATGGGCAAAACACCTGAATAGACATTTCTCAAAGAAGACATACAAATGGCCAAAGAATATATGAAAAAAATGCTCAATATCACTAATGATCAAGGAAATGCAAGGCAAAACCACAGAGATATCTCATCCCATGCCATTTAGAATGGCTATTATCAAAATGACAAAAAATAATAAATGCTGGGAAAGATGCAAAGAAGGGGAAATGCTCGTATACTGTTGGTGGGAATGTAAAGTAGTACAGTCTTTATGACAAATAGTATGGAAGCTCCTCAAAAAAACTACAAATAGAAGTACCATATGATCCAGTAATCCCGCTGCTGGGTATACATCCAGAAGAAAGAAAATCAGTACATTATAGAGATATCTACACTACTATGTTTACTGCAGCACTATTCACAATAGCCAAGCTATGGAATCCACCTAAGTGTCCATCAGTGGATGAATGGATAAAGAAAATGTGGTAAATATTCACAACAGCATATTTTTCAGCCATAAAAAGAATGAAATCCTGTTATTTGCCATAACATGGTTAGAACTGGAGCTCATCATGTTAAGTGAAATAAGCCAGGCTCAGAAAGACAAATATTGCATGTTCTCACTTATATGTGGGAGCTAAAAAGTAGATCTCATGGAGATGGAGAGTAGAATGGTGGTTATCAGAGGCTACAAAGGGAAGGGGGGATGAAGAGAACTTGGTTAATGGGTATAAAAATACAGCTAGATGGAAGGAGTAAGGTCTAGTATCTGATAGTACAGCAGGAAAATTATAGTTAACAATAATTTATTGTTTTTTTCAAAACAGCCAGAAGAAAATTGTTAATATTTTCAACACAAAGATAAATGTTTGAGGTGATGGATACCTCATTTACCCTGATCATTACACATTGCATACATGTATCAAAATATTACACATACTTCCTAAATATATACAACTATGACTTATTAATAAAAAATACAATTTTTTAATTTTTTAAAATACTCCACATACTGGACAATTTGAAAAGAAAAATTATATCAAAATACCCAAAGTAGTCAACAATTTCAGGAACTGTGGAGGCAGCTTTTTGTCAGACAGGACTAAGGGAATGAGTTGCTGACAGAAACATTAAGGGGGCTTCAGCCCTAAACCCAGTGTTCTCATGGATCTGTCTGTGATGATTGTTCAACAGCAGGTTAGGCTTGTATGGAATTTGTCTGAAGTTATTGAATAAACTTACCAATAGAAAATTTTCAGTTGATGAAAAAGAAACCATGCTCAAAGCTTTTTTTGCTATGCTATTTGTGGTGAGAGTTCAAATAATTTCCAACTGATTAGTGTTTGTCCCATATGGTGACACATATGCAATAATGTAACATTATTTGCTCTCTGGTTTATTTATAATATAAAGTGATGTAAAGATCACTTTATTTTATACATATTATCCATTATTTTTACTAATTATTCTCAAACTGTTTTAGATAAGTTATTATTGTCTTTGCATTTGAGATTTTGCAGGTGCTTATGCAAGAAATGTATCAAATTAAGCAGGTAGATGGTTTCAGTGACATTTCTGTCATTTGAACAATGCTATTTATTATTATTTGTTATAAAGAATACTATCTTCATCATCACCTCTGAAGCTCTTTCATTTGAACATATAATACCTGAAAATACCCCTTAGATCTCTTAAAAAAATAAATATTCTATAGTTCCTATTTGTCATTTTCTCTTTGGACTTACAAGATTTTGTTAATTTTTTTCCTTAGCTGCTTATAGTTTTGGATGCTATCATAAAGGGTACTTTAAAAAATGTTTATACCCTCTTTCTTATTGCTATATAGAAATATAATGGACTTTTGCCTGATTTCATATCTGCTAAATTCTAATTCAAATAATTTGTCTATAGATTAGTATAAATTTTCTATATATAATAGCACATCATCTATGATAATTGCAGATTTGTTATTCTTTTTCTATTCTTATGATTTAACTTTTGTTCTTACTGCACAATGTTGAATAGAACTGGTGCTGGACAACTTTGTCTTCCTCCTGACCTGAGGAGGGAGCATGTTTAATATTTCTCCATAAAGTACGATGTGTGTCATAGAATTTTAATCTTATAATTGTTTACCTTATGGATGCTCTGAGCTGAAAGGGTCTGCAGTGTCTCAGAACTGGGAGAGGAGGCTGGGCGAATAGCTACTGCCCCAGATTGAATGGTGATGGGGACCTCATGGAGTCAGGAAGAACAAAAAAGCCTGGCATTGGGGTATGAAGGTCAGTGGAAGAGTTTACGAGGTGGTAGAAAGGAAAGCAGGCAATGCGAGGCAGGAGCAAGGAATGCTGGGCCGCTCTCATCAATCCCAAGACAGTTTTTGCAGGAAACTCCAATGCCGGGACAGGAGGTTGTCCATCTGTGCAGAGGATACAGGGACAGCATGGCTAACCCAAAGGGCCATTCCTGACTTCCACCCAGCTCAGATTATGAATCTGTCCTGTTTATATTCCCTGACACCAAATGTGAAGTAAAATAGTCATTGAACTTTCTTTGGGGTGGTCAGACTGGCTTTCCTGGCAGAGAGTGGAAGTGGATGACCACACACCCCTAATTGCAAACAACTGGGCATACCTCTCCATGGGCAAAGGGGTTGCAGAGGTCAAAGAACCATCCTAACCATCGTGAGTGAAGGAGACTAGTACATGCTATTCATTTTCTTTACACTTACTTTGTTTTAGAGTTTTAAAATATATTCTTGTTTTGGTTTTCTTTGTAAAATGTTAAGGTACTTCAGACCAGGCAAAAATCCCCTTCTGATGCGCCCTATCCCTGTCCCTCTCCCCAGGAGCTCACACTAGTTCTCCAAGGAAACCACAATTATCAGTATGTTGTATCTCCTTCCAGATATGTTTCCGTGAATTTGTACTCGTAAATATGGCTATAGAAAATATATAGTGTTCTTGTTATTGTTGTAGCGTGTGTGTTTGCTACTAATTCTGTCACACTGAAGTTATATTTTCCCTCTCTACCTTTTGAAGTGTCAATTTCCTCAAAAGATATATTCAGAGAAAATGCTGCAATAACTACAGTGAAACAGTTTTCTCTGGAAATGTTTGTCAGGGATGATAATGAACATGGAGGAGGAAGATGCTAATGCCATGGAAACTCAGGACTAAGAAAATTGAAAATGGCTTAATTTATAGTGGGAACAGTATGGCAGATAAAAGAAAAACATCTGCCCTGAATTTCCTCCACCCTTGCCTAACGCCCACAGGGCACCAACACATCTTAGCAACAAGGAGCGCAAGTGAGGGCTCTGGTTGGCACCAAAATGGCTATTAATTGTTCCCTATCCTTAAGATCAAATCTTAATGAAGAGGCTAAATGAGTTTCCTTTAAGCATGAAAAGGCTCTTGTTCAATGGAGATAGGACTGCTGCAAAGATGAGGGATGAATATGAGGTGTGTGTTTTAAGGACTCTGCTTCCAATTATTCTCATCCCTTTATTGTTGATAAGCAGTGCCTGTATTAGAAGGATCAGGCACTGAATACTTTTCAGAAATTCATTATATTCAGCAGCCACTTTTTAACCTTTGCTGTGAGTGATTTTTGTAATGCACTCATAGTGGACGATTTTTAAATTCTAAGGGTGAATGAAATGGCATTGTCAAAGCGGCAATGTCTATGGTGATGAGAACACTAGTGCCTGGAAATTGAGTTCTTCAAGGGAGGGATATCATGGGAAGAGTTAGAAAGAATTGTGTCTTGATTTCCAATATATTAATTTATTCAAAGAGCTTCCTCTGCTTATATATAAGAATCATAGAATGTTAGATTTAAAAAGACATTAGAATCAATCCAGTTATTGAAATAAATTTTATAGAGGTAATGAGAGATGTAGACAAACCATGTGAACAGTCCAAAGTCACGCAGCTGGTTACTGGAACGGATCAGAAAAACCGCATCTTCCTGAATTACCGGGGTACGATGGGCTCTCTCTGCAGTGTGCTGCCTCCTTAACTTGGCCGTGCCCTGATCCATGTATTGATTGAAGAATTTCCATGGAATGAAACTTTTTAGAGATGGTGGAGGGGGTGGTAGAGGAAGTGGCATTAGTTATGGAATTAGAGACCTGAATTTGAATTCTGAATTTGCCACCTATTATGTGATTTTAGGTAAATTCCTTTACTGGCCTAGCCTTAGTTTAGCCATCTGAAGTACTTATCTTGCAGGGTTCTTGGGAAAGCTAAATACAGAAACTCCAGGAAAGTGTCAACACATGGTGCAGCACATTGTAGGCTCTTGAAAAGTTCCTGTATTCTCTGTTTAAGATGTTAAAAGACAGGAAATAAAGAAACAGAACAGGATCAATAAAAAAACAAATATAGTCATGCATTTCATAATGACATTTTGGTCAATAATGGACCTCATACGTGATGGTGGTCCCATAAGATTATAATACCATATTTTTACTGTGCCTTTTCTATGTTTACATACACAATGACTTCCCATCATGTTACAGTGGCCTACGGTATTCAGTACAGTAACAGCTGCATAGGTTTGTAGCCTAAGAACAGTAGGCTATACCATATAGCCTAGATGAGCAGTAGGCTTGTGTAAGTATATGCTTTGATGTTCGCACAATGACAAACTTGCTTAATTGCATTTCTCAGAATGTATCTCTATCGTTAAATGGTGCATGACTGTGACTTTTATTGGAAATAATTCCAATCTTAGGCATCTATATTTTTCCTCTTTTTTTTTTTCTTTTCGAATGAATCCATTAATGTAAGTAACCGGCTATAACTCCAGTTTTGCATAATCTACAAAGTGATCTTGGGACCTTTGTCTTGCCAGGCAAGGCTGCTAGGGGTCTAATTTTACACAATAACCCAAGAGATGAAGAAAGCTCTAGAACTTGTGGTTGGACCCTGAATCACTTAGATTCAGGCACTCAGCAACAGAGAAGAAAAAGGTCACCTCTGATTTCTCAGAAACTGCCCTCAGTGCACAGAAAACTCACTTTGAAAATGCAGGAAAAAAGTTACTATGTTTTACCCAAGGGTGATTGCCGGAAGGCATGTTTTTGGTGTGCTACTTGATGGGGTCATCAAAATGTCCACAATGAATCCCAGGTCATGCAGGTTCAATAAGCATTTTTGATCTTGCCCTCTACTAGCTTTTGGGGAGTTAAGGATAAACAAGCCATAATGTCTCATTTTTGGAGAAAATGGTCTTAATCCTTGCAAGAAGGGCTACGAGAAACCAAGATAGAAAATCAATATGAAAAAAAGTAGCAGAAACAAAGACATGTGCCTTATCCCTACTCCTCTGACCCTGATCAAAATGACGAGGAAATGTAACTGTGTTTTCAATTAGAGAAGGGGTCGTCACCTACTAGAACCAGCCTCAGTGCGGGTGGGACCAGATGATGAAAAGGACCCAGAGCACTTACTTTGCACTTTCTCCTGAAGAAAGTGGCAGGATCTCATGGGAATTAAGTGTAGGGGAATTCAGACATTCCAAAGAGGAGAGAGGGCTCAGGCTATGAGGTACGGGGAGAATGTGTTGCTCAGACCGGAGGCTGGAAGGCACGTGTCAGGTGAAGGTAGCAGCAACAGAGGCCTTTTTACAGACTTAAAGACCTTCTCTCCAAGTAATGATGGCAAGAATCTAGAAGGGAGCTTAAGAAATTCCAGGGGACTGGGAGGGAAGTGTTGGTGCGCTGATGCCCTGGCAGATGAACAGCAGATGGCAGCAGCAACAAGGGACTTTTGCAGATTCTGGGTTTCTCCCTTGGCACTGAACAGAGGCACAGCCACAAATGGAGTTTCCAGGGAGCCCAAAATGAAGGTTAGGTAGAACCGGGGTGCTGCCCAGCCATGGCGTGGGGTGAAAAGGGGCCGTGGGCAGGTACAGGTGCACTGGGAAGGGTCTTGCCCTCCTGGCTCCGGCACCTTCCCGTAAGCATCAGTGCACGCTGAGAAGAGGCACACAGGCTGCTGGGGTGAGGGTGGTGACCAGCAGGGGCGCCTGTGACCACCCTCTGGGACAGCCTCCCTCTGGTTTCAGGAAAATTTTCAAAAGCTTCCTGTAGTTTTCTAGAAATAACTGTGGGGCTTTTTGACTTGATTCTTCATACACCTGCCTCAAGTGCTCTATGCCCTCTAACTTGAGGTCCAGATAGTGCCCGGGGGATTGGAACCCGGCAAATACGGGTGAGCATACCACAGAGACGCAATGAAGGCAGGGTGGAGAGAATGACCAGACGTCGTCAGGATGCTGATGACAATGGATGGAAACAAAAACACCTTGTTAGAATTCGGAAGCACTTTAGCTAAGAGACCCAGAATCTGCCTCCAAATAGGGGTGTTAGTGGTTTATTCATTAGAAATACTAACTGCAAACAAACTGACAAGACGTCCCTGGGCGGTCTGTATGCCATGGCAGGGAGGGGAGGGCTAGGTTTGAACAGCGTAGGGAGGTAAGACGTGAGATTTTGTGGGTCTCTGCCCTCAGAGTCAGAAGGAAATAGTTTAACATTGACATCCGCAGGCAAGGTAGGAGGGGTGGAAAGCCCCAAGCACCTTCAGGGAAAGCTTGAACGCCTCATGCCTGGGACCACACTCTCCTTCTCTAACTGGAGCTTTCTGGTTGGGAGCCATGGGTGCAGTGAGCTCTTTAAGCTCTACCAGCTACCCTCTCCCAGAATGAGCGGGAGCAAGCACACTCTACTCCTCCTTGTGGATGGGGGCTGGCTCCTGGTGCAAATCCTGAAGACCTCCTGGGGGTCAGGGTCGGTGCAATTTGTGCCCTCTTTCCTCCTGACTCCTCCCTCCCCCACTGCTTTCCTGTCCCCTCAGCCCTGGCTCCTTCAAGCAAGTGGCTGTAAGTGGGTTCTTCCCGGGTCTTTCGTTATCTCCCAGGCAGGCTCTTCCTCCACACACTGTGGACTGGCCAAGCCTTCCCTCAGTCTGATCCTACTGTGCTCCATGTAGCAGAATTAATGGACATCCCTGGTTCATAGTTTAAGGATGTTGAAGGATGTTTACCTTTGTATATCTAAACAGGTCTTGCCTCCCTTACATTTTGTTCTAGACGGGGAGTTGTCAAATATATAGGCACATGGCAGGAGAGAAAGCCCAGCGTATACTTGTAATTCGGAAAGGACCAATTATAAAAAACAAACAACTGCCTTTGCAGAGAGCAACATACTGGGAAAAATGATAATGGTGTTCTGCTATTTCTAGCCTTTTCTGTCTCTGTCACTTTGTACTTCTCTCTTACTTTATGCTTTGCTATTGTTTCTCATTTGCTTTTTGACTTTCCACCATTTTAGTTGCCATTTTGGTTCTGTTTTTTTGTTCCTTGCTCTGTTTGAACTATTGTTCTTTTTTATGTGTAATTACACCATAAGCCGGAAGTCCAGATAACGTTAAACTAGAAAGCCCCTGTTAAAATGCATTTGTATCACAAAAAGGAAATTAGCACATTTGTATGATAAATGAAAATGTGTTATCTTGCAGGAATGGTGAACATGAAGGTTAGGCAATGTGAAGATTCAATGACATTTTCCAAAGTTCAAGGATTGCATTTGGGAACTATATTTCCCCTGGGTTAGAGGCTGGTGTTAAGTAGGCAGAGAACTGGAAGCTGATAAAGGAATTACTAATACTGCCGTTTGTTTTACAAATTTCAATTAAAGGATTTAATACAATGGTTAAACTATAAATTACATTTAGTAAAGTTACAAGACTGGCGTTTCCCTTAATTTAATATTTCTGCTGAATGGCAGGCGGCGTTAATCCCTGAGGCATTGAGTGGTCTCAAACTCAAACTAAATCCCTGGTATTTATGATTCCTGGTTAAACAAGAAATACTGTGCATGCGACTGCAGAGTGGAATAAAGTAATAGTATCACTTTGTTTCTTCACAGTCCAGAATTTAATACGATCCTGTTGCACATGAAACATTTAACAGATCACATAATGAATCAAATGTTTGGATAAACCATGTCAATTTCTCTTTCATTTGCTTGACAATTGCAAATGAAGTATGATTTCATTTTGTTAGGTTTCCAAGACAACAAAAAAACTTAAGGAAAATGAGCATCCGGACACAAATATATACTTAATGTTACCAAATTATAAAAGCTTAAACAAATCAGTTTTGCAGAATTTATAGGAAGAATTCCATGATATTTCCAATCAGGTTATCTTGTTCAACCATAGGGTTTAACATGATTTCTCTAGTTCTTTTTTTTTTTTTTTTTTGAGACAGAGTCTCACTTTGTTGCCCGGGCGAGAGTGAGTGCCGTGGCGTCAGCCTAGCTCACAGCAACCTCAAACTCCTGGGCTTAAGCGATCCTCCTGCCTCAGCCTCCCAAGTAGCTGGGACTACAGGCATGCGCCACCATGCCCGGCTAATTTTTTCTATATATATTTTTAGTTGTCCAGATAATTTTTATTTCTATTTTTAGTAGAGACGGGGTCTCGCTCAGGCTGGTCTCGAACTCCTGACCTTGAGCGATCCACCTGCCTCGGCCTCCCAGAGGGCTAGGATTACAGGCGTGAGCCACCGTGCCTGGCCTAGTTCTTTATATTTTTCATTCACACTCTATTAAAGGGCTAACTGCAAGTTAATTTTTGTTTGTATATGTGTTTTATATATAAAATATACATGTACATATAACATGTAATTATATAATATATTAATATTACATATGTTTTTCTCCAAGTTTATTTAGTCTGATTTTTCACTTGAGTAGTCTTCAGTGAGGTCAGTCACAGGGAGAGGTACAGGTTTGGAATCAAGTGCCCCGTGCCTTCTCTTACTTGAGGTCCAGAGAGTGTGCTGGGGATTGGGCCCTGGCAAACATGGAGAGGAAATGAAGGCAGGGTGGAGACAATGAGCAGACACCAACCATGATGCTATTTGATGACAATAAATAGAAGAGAAAACCTGGCCAGAATCTGGGAGGGCTTCAGCCTAGAATCTGCTTTTACCTGGGAATTATGAAGCTGTGAAAATTTGTCAGTGGTTTATTCAGCAGAAATGGTGGCAGCAACAACCGATAATACTTCTCTACCTAAAATTCCTCTGCAGATGCGGAGGATCCAGTTCCTTATAGCTACTTTGTGGCCTTGGAAGTCCGATCACTTTCCCTGCCCTGGGCCCCGGCTCACTCTGTTCTAGCCACACTGACCTTCTTTTAATTTTGCCCAAGTGTCCACCTCCTATCTGCCCTCAGGAGCTCTGCACAGCCCATGACCTGTGCCTGGGTTGCTGCCTCACCCCACCCGGCCCCTTGACCTAGGTTGCTCTTGCTCAGCGCCCGGTTCTTCAGGGAAGCCTCTCCTTTCCCAGGAACTAGGTTAGGGCTCCTTGCTCTGCACTCTCACAACACCCCCGTCACTCACTACCATGGTAGGTAGTTACTCATTTCTTTAGTTATTTCTTTAACGTCTGCCTCTCTCCTTGGATGAGTATTTCTATGAGGGTAGGGACCATTACCTGTCTTGTTTACAAGCATGTTGCCTGACACATGATTAAAAAAAACCTCAGTTAATTGCACGTATAAATGAACAAGACAGAAACCTCTGGTTCTGGGATGAATTGTGTCCTCCCAAAAGATGTGCGGAAGTCCCTAACCCACAGTACGTGAGAATGTGACTTTATTTGGAAATAGGCTCTTTGCAGATGCAATCAAGTTAAGGTGAGGTCATTAGGGTGGGCCCTAATCCAATATGACTGTTGTCCTCATAAGAAGAGAAAACGTTACATGAACGCAGAGACAGAGAAAGAACTTTGTGTGATGACAGAGCAGAGACTGGAGTGATACTTCTAGAAGCCAGGAACGCTGTGGGTTAATGACAACCAGAAGCTGGGAAGAAGAAAGGGAGGATTCTACATAGAGTCTTAGAAGGAGCATGGCCCTACTGACATCTTGATTTCAGACTTCTAGCCTCTAGAACTGTGAGGGAATAAATTATTGTTGTTTAAAGCCACCCTGTTTATAATACTTTGTTAGGCCAGCCCTAGAAAACTAGTTCATCTGACCACTGGAGATGGTGCCGAGGGTTATAACAGATCCAGCAGCAAACGGCACTGACTTCTAGAGTGAACGGCAGTGGTGCCCCCGGCCAAATTCGCTCTTAGAACCTGGAATGAGATTGATCTGGTAGGCGATGCATGAAGTAACTAAGCTGAGAAGAGAGGAGAGTTTCGGGAGTTTGGCTTGGTAAAGCCTGAGAAAGGGCATCCCTGAGAAAAACAAATAGTTACTATTTAGTGATAATTACATACATCAACATTATCTAAACACTATACTTGCATATGTGATTTTATTTATCCCTGAAATTATCTCATAATTTAGATTCTATTATCCTTATTTTATAGATAAAGAAACTGAGAAACAGTGAGGTTAAGAAATGGCAGAGCCTTGATTTGAACCCAGGCATGCATGAAGGACAGATAGTAGGGAAACACATCCCAGAAAATGCCAGTTTGTATATAGTTATTCAGTTCCCAAAAGCATTTATTTAAGAATCCATATGGGTCAAACTCTTTCACAGGCTGCTGCTGTACACTGAGATCCAGCCTGTTTCAAAGCTGTTATTGATGTATAGGTATACGATTTCTATTTTTAAATTTGTGTTTGACAGTCCTGTCAATCAGTCTATATGTTTCATAACCCCTAGGCAGTGCGGTGTGATGTTGTCATCATATTGAAAATTTTGGTTTTGCATCTGCCTCATTAAAACCCAGAGGCACTTATGACATTCCAGTGCCGGTTCCTTCCCCTCCTACAGGTTCCTATTCTGCTTCCAAACTAGGTCAACCAGGATCCCAGGCTCAGAGGGGGGATGCAGAGGAATCAAAAGCTAGAATGAATCTCGATGGGGAAACAGATCGTTAATCCTCCCTCCAGAGCGAGTTGCATCTCTCCAAGATGAAATCCATTCTTGGAATTCCCAAGAGAAAGACATTCCATTGGGTGTTGAAGTGAGGAGAAAGTGAAATATTGGAAACAGGGCAAGGCAGTCAGTCAGAAAGTCTCCACTTCAACCCCATGCCTCCCACTTTGGAGCCATCACCCGACCTTGCTGAGCCTCTGTTTCCTCATCTGTGAATTGGAACTAAGAGTAGCTCACTCGCTGTCAGAACGCCTGTGAGACAGAAGTGAGTACATGTAGAGGAAGGTATTTCTTTATTCAGGGCAATTCCACTAAAAAACTCCACCAGGAGGGAGTGTCTTTGCTTTCATTTTAGGAATATTTTTATGATTGTGTCCAAGGGGCCTTTACGCTTTGCTTTTCTAGCTTTAAAAACATTTTTTTTTAAAAAAATCCTCCATCATCTGTACTGTTCTTCTGGATCTTTTTCAGGATTTCACTTGCTGGAGAGCAGGCAGAGGGTCACGCTGCAGAAGCGTCCACAGCCTTGCCGCGCACACCAGGTAAGTCACACGTGCACATACACATTGGGATAAATGCTGTTTAGAGGGACTTTACATGCTTGTTATGCCATTGTGGTTTACTGGAGCCATAGTGTCAGCATTTTGACAGCTCATTTTCCTTCTCCAGATATACTTCTCAGACTTCCCTTTTCCTTTTAGCTTGATTTTAGCAATTTCTTTGTTTTCGTTAAGACAATCTTAAATACTAAGGGTATTATCCCCAAAACATAGACAGTCCTGTAAAAACTCTGCGATGTTTGCCCCTACAACAAGTGTTCATTATTCAAATCACAAGTCCAAGTAATGTGACCATGGATCCCAAGCAGTGACCTCTGAAAGCTCTGTCCAGCATTTTATAGGAGCGTCAGCACCTAAGTACTGAGGGCTGATGGTAACAATAATAAAATTAGAGACAATTCATGAAGGTCACACGGTGTGCCAGGCACTGGGTTAAGTTCTTTCTGCATTACCATAGACATCCTCAAAGGGTTTCATTATCCTTATTTTGCACACCTCCTTTATGAAAGTTGAGGTTTTCATAAATTAAGTAAGTTGAAGAAAAACAATTGAAGTAATTTAGATTTAGGGACTTTAAAGGCCATGCTTTAGCCTCTGCTCTTGACTTCCTCCTAGGGATACTATAACGCATTAAGGACCAAACAGACCTGGTTTTGGAATCTGCATGCATGTAGGTTCAGGGCTTCAGAATATGGTAGAATCTTCTTCCTAATATCTGTAAAAATCTGCTTCTTTGCCCTTTACAGTCACCGATACATCCATCTGTTCACAGTAAATTTCTTAATCACCTCTGGTGATGTGATTCTGACACCTTGAGTATTTTGTCCCTGCCACACACAGGGAATGTGTATTGTGAAAGCATCTGCTCACCCCCTTCCTCCTGGTAGACTCCAAGGCAGACAATTCACTGGAGAGTTTTTAGCAATGTCTACCTTTTCTGGCTGCGAGAAAAGTCTGCCATCTGTCAGTGGTCCTGGAGTATCCTTCACTGACCTCTTGCATTTAATTTCCTGGACTGAATGCTCCCACCTGTACCCATCCCATTTACTCTGGTGGCTTTGGCCTCTCCTTATACAGACAGTTAAGAAATTGTAATTCCTCCAGGAAGGATGAAGGCTGTGATTTTCAGCAAGGTGGAGAATACACTCCACTATAATCTGACTTTGGTTTTCTAAAGGACAGTTTTATTATTTGTGCTTATTGTAATATTGAGTTTCTTTGAATTTGCTTATCATAATAGGGCATGGGCTGT
Source organism: Lemur catta (assembly GCF_020740605.2). NCBI lineage: Eukaryota > Metazoa > Chordata > Mammalia > Primates > Lemuridae > Lemur > Lemur catta. The sequence goes on along the minus strand of NC_059141.1, from coordinate 62,397,398 downwards.
ATGAAGTCTAGTCTACAAAAGTGTAGGTAAAAAAATCTATCCCTGTTCACTCTCTCCACCTTCCTGGAAGCTCAGAATTTTTGTATGAATAGATAAATTAGAAACATTTAATTGTATTTTCAGCTAAGGGATTGGCTTTTTATAATGGCTGACTTTTACTCCGAAGAATAGAATTTGGATGAATGTGCCTTATTATCTGCTCTGCAAATGCACGCTTTCCCTCTTCTCAGAAAAGCTCCCAGGATGATCCTGCTCCGCTGCATGTGCATTCTTCTAAATACATGGATTTGGGTAACAGCACCCTAACCCTTTAGATACATAAAGTGTGACCCAAAGATGGCCAGTATACAAAATCTTCTGAGATTTTTTGACATGCACTCATGAAAAGTTTCATGAACAATACAAATCAGCATAATAGACACATGTGCACAATGTGGCCCTTGATGACTCTCTGCTTTTAGTCTCTTCAGGTATTTCAGCCTAGTGACATTTTCATTATTCAGCAGCGAGGACAGTTGGCCTTATCCACTTTCTCTCTCCAGTCTAGCATCTGTTGCTCTCTTCTCCATTTTCAATTCTATGAATTTCCTCCTCCATATTATTTTAAGATTTAAGTGTCCAGATGGATACCGAATTCCTTCCTCACACATGCGGCTTCCTGAGCAAGCAATGGGTTTTTGATTTTTCACTGGGCATGAGCCATCTCTCCTGGCCTGCTTTTTGTAACACATAACACTTTTTCCCTCTCTGATTTTAATGGCTTCATTAAGGGTCTCAGAATTGGTGGCTCTTGAATATCATTTACCCAAGTACCATCAAGGTTTCAGTGGAGAAGGAACTGAGAGAAATAGAAAAACACAGCCCCATATTTTTATTCATCTACAGCCAACCTTGCCACGCTGCCCTTTCAAGGATGGCTTCATAATTAATATGGGTGTCAAAGAGTCTAGCAGTATCACTAGCTGCCCAAGCAAATCACCTAAATGCTTTTGTACTGTTAATAAGACATAAATGTGGCTAATAGCAGCATTTTCATAAGGCATTAATGAAACAATTTCTAAATGTGCTGTGAACCTTATTAGTCACTTTTGAAATGCCCTCAGACCTGATTTCAAAGAGAATTTGATGCACTGAAAAGGGATTCAGGAGTCAGAGACCCCAAATCACTCAAAGTCTCAGGATGCTCAAGACACTCTTATTCTGGAAAACTTGATAGAGCATAAAAGTTCTCAAGTATTTTTACCCCAGTAGAACAGGACCTCGGACTCCTTATATCACCATTCCATTCCATCCATGAACTAGAAAAACAAGAAATACCAGTAAGCTGGACTTTTTATAAAGCCAGAGGTACTCATAATTCCTGACACCATTCTCATGGTGTAGCATATCATCAATTCTGAATAAGAGCCAGTAGATGGTATCAAATGTGGACAGGGTTAGCTTGAGCCTAGAGGTTCTAATGGCTCCCAGCAACCCCCAAGCTTTTTAGCTAGAAGAACCATACACCTGTGAGCTATTTTCCTTTCTTCCCTGTACATCTTCTCCCTCTTTTCTCTGCTCTCCTTATTTCTTTGGGTTGTTTCTTCCTTTCTCTGTACCTGTTTTGTTTTTTGTGGACCTCAGACATTGAGAGTTGAGGTAATCATATTCCTCAGATCATGATTCATTAGGATGAATTGTTTTATCTTACCTGTTTCTCCTTCATTGCCATATTTATATTCATTTCTCTACCTTTTATAGGCACCCACCTCAGAGTATTCATTTAATACATGTACTTGGATAGGTATCAGAAAAAAGTGAAGTTTTATTTGGAAAATGTGTCTTTTAAATTTATATAAATGGTATTGTGTTATAGAACTTACTTTGTTTCATTTATTTACTCAACCTCATTTTTAAAAAGATTCAATAATGTTGTTATATGTAAATCTTAGGCTCTTCTGACTGCTACATTCCATCATCTGTCAAATGTCTACAGTACATTTTAGTTATTCGTTATTCTAGTGATGGCATCTATGTTGCTTCTAACTTTAGTACCATAAACAATATTTTAATGAATATCATTATACATGCCTACTTATGTTCCCATGTGAGAGTTTCCCTAATCGGAAGTAAGATGGTAAGGTTGTAGGGTATGAATATTTTTAATTTCAGCAAGTTTTGCCATTTTGTTTTCAAAAATGTCTTCTATAAGTAGGTGCACTCTGTTTATTGTAACACTATTCACAATAGCCAAGATATGAAATCAACCTAAGTGTCCACCAAAGATGACTAGATGAAGAAAATTTGGTATATACACACAATGGAATAATATTCAGCCATAAAAAAGAATGAAATTCTGTCATTCACAGCAACATGGATGAGGACATTGGATTACGTGAAATAAGTCAGGCACAGAAAAATAAACACTGCATATTCTCACTCATATGTGACAGCCATAAAAGTTGAACATATGGAAGTTGACAGTAGAATTGTGGTTATTAGAGGATGAGAAGGGAAGGGGCAGGGGAGGATATGGGGGTTTTGGTTAATCAATACAAAATTACAGCTAGATAGGAGGAATAAGTTCTAGTGTACTATAGCACTGCTTAGTTAATAATTTATTGTATATTTTCAAATAGCTAGAGGAGAGGAATGTTCCAAACACAAAGAAATGATAAATGTTTGAGGTGATGGTTATGCTAATTACCCCAACTTGATCATTACACATTGTATATATGTATTGAAATATCATTCTCTATCCATCACTATATATAATTATTATGTGTCAAATAAAAAATAAAAAAGTCTTCTTCAGCAAAAGTGCATAAAGGTTCTTATTTATCCACATTCTTGCTATTGATTGGTTTTATCTGAGTATCAGCTCAAAGTCCAGAATCTCATAATCTAAGTCAGATCCAAGTGAGTATGAGGCTGCCTGGATAAAGTTCTTAAGGACAACTCCCAAGTACAATTCTTCTTGACCTGTGAAATTAAAGACACAAGCTATTCATCTCCCACATACCTGACAATCTGGATGACACAAACATAGGATAGCCTCTGGAGACATTGTAGAGATTCTCATTCAAAAAGTGGGGGAATAGGAGGTACAAAGAGTCAAGGGGAGCAAGATGGATGACTAGAGACACCTGGCACTCGTTCCCCCCAAAGAAAGAACCAAGGCATGGAATAAACACCTAATATTTGACTGGAGTGTCAAAAGGAGAGTGCTGGAGTATAGCAGAGAAGTGGAGATGAACCTATAGTGATTGAAAGCCCAGGAGGGCAGCATGAAGGCAAATTGATTCTCCAGCCCTGTCTCCCTTGCCAGATCCCGTCATCCTGGAGTCAGGAGGGAGGCCATGTGTCTGTGTTGTAGGCCCAAAACATTCCTGTAGACTATTCCTGGCAGGCAGAACACCAGGCCAGCAGAGCAGTGTTGTGCCTACATCTGGGGCCTAAGGAACAGTTTCACAGTCTAAACCTGGCAGGCATGCCCTCAGTCAAAGTAACACCCTGTGGCCTCTAAACTCAGTGAGCCAGACCCCAAGTTGGCTGACCCACCACGAGAATAATCTTGCCACTGACCTAAGAAACAACTTGATAAACTTATCTCTGGCAAAACCGAATCACTGTCACCACAAACTCTCTCACCCTAGGCCACTGAAACACTTGCAAACATCACTAGCATAGATTACAGCTGAAGAAAATAGATGGAAACTACACTATTGAATCCACATAGGACCCAAGCCCCCAGCAAACTGACACCCTAAGATACATCAATACAAATAAATCTTTCCCTACAAAACCTACTCCATAAAGTTGGAAGAGGTGACTATTCCACCAGATGCACAGAAATCAATGTAGGAACACAACAAACATGAAAAATCAAGTAACTATGATACCACCAAAGGAACACAACACTTCTCCAGTAACAGACCCCAATCATAAAGAAATATATGAAATGTCAGAAAAAAATTCAAAATAATAATCTTAAGGAAACTGAATAAGAAACAATAGAATGCAGATAGAAAATCCAATGAATTAGAAAAACAATTCATGATTTAGATGAGATATTGAACAAAGAGATAAATATCGTTTAAAAAACGAATAACACCAGAAGCATAGATAACAAAAGCAAAAATTTTAAAAATTGAATCATATCAAACTAAAAGTCTTCTACACAGCAAAAAAACCAAAAACAAATAAACAAAAAAAACAAAGCAAAAAACCAAAACAAAAAACCACAAAAAAAAAAAAAAAAAAAAACACAGTCAACAGAGTGAAAAGGCAACCTGCAAAATGGGAGAAGATATTTGCATATTTGCAAGCTCTTCATCTGACAGGGGATTAATATCCAGAATATACAAGAAACTCAACATCTCAACAGCAAAAGAAACAATCCCAGTAAGCATGGGCAAATCATCTGAACAGACATTTCTCAAAAGAAGACATACAAATGGCCAAGAAATACATGGAAAATGCTCAACATTGCTAATAATCAAGAAAATAAAAATCAAAACCACAATGAAGAATCACCTCACCCCAGTTAGGATGGCTAATATAAAAAAGACAAAAAATAACAAATGCTGGTGAGGATGCAGAGAAAAAGGATCTCTTAGATACTGTTGGTGGGAACGTGAATTGGTATAGACATTTGGATAACAGTATGGCAGTTCCTCAAAAACCTACAAATAGAACAAATGTTGGAAGTTCCTTTATTAGGGCTCAGTCCTACTTCTGCCCAGGGGTTATTCTCCAGGGCTCTTGGCTATACTCTTGGGCTCTTGGCTCCACTGTTGAAGTCATAATTTCATTTTTACGAAAGGTAGCCTGTATTTGCAGCTGAGTAGTTTTCTCAGTCTGCCTCTTGTTTGTAGATTTTGGGAGTCTGAAGACTTCTTTTCATTTTACACTTTCTCTGTTCCCTTCAGTACAAGCTGGTAATGTTTCTGTATATAGAATTCTTTAAAAACTTTATAAGTCTTCTCTGCATCTTTTTGGAGTTCACTCCATTAGACAAAAGCACACTCACAAATTTCTTCAAGATGACCTCTTTTCCACTTTGGGCTTCTAATGAGGGACAACAGTCCTATTCTTCTTAGAAGCTCTATTTTTTTGTTTAAAGGATGCAAGATTCACAGTCTTAAAACCTTAAGAGGGCTTTTTTAAAAAAAAAAAAAAACTACTGACTCAATGATACTGAGGCACCACCTTCGATTTTTATGGGGTCTTAAATGATTTTATGCTCACACCCTCAGCTTCATTTATAATCTGCTTTCTTGAGAATGTCCTGGATTTGATCTTTGCTCAGAGCCATTTCTTAATATTATTTGCCATCTGAAGAGGCTGGAAATCTTCAAAACTCACAAGTTTTGATTCTTTTTGTAGAACATTTCTTTCTTTAGAGAATCACTCTCTTCTTGGATTTTACTATAAATAGCATTTACATAGCATTTTCAGCAGTTTGGCTGGAAATCTCCTTAGCTACATCATCTAAGTCATGAGATACATTTTCTACCTTCCACATTACTTCTGGTGACCATTCTGCCAGTACGTAGCAAGGATCTCCTTTTCTCCAGTTTCCAGTGAGATTTTCCTCATTTTCTTTTCAGCCCTCACTGACAACATCCTTAAAGCCCAGAATTCTAAAGTCTGATCAAGGCAATTTAGACTTTCATTAATGCTCTCTTCAGAAAGTTCTTTACCATCCAGTTTCTGCCCACTTTTTCTCCCACATTTTAAGTTTTCATTATGGCATATCCCACTTTTGGTACCAAACTGTAATAGTTTTGTTTTTTTTTTTATTTTTTGAGACAGAGTCTCACTCTGTTGCCCGGGCTAGAGTGCCATGGTGTCAGCCTAGCTCACAGCAGCCTCAAACTCCTGGGCTCAAGCGATCCTCCTGCCTCAGTCTCCCGAGTAGCTGGGACTACAGGCATGCACCACCAGCCCGGCTAATTTTTTCTCTATATATTTTTAGCTGTCCAGCTAATTTCTTTCTGTTATTTTTAGTAGAGATGGGGTCTTGCACTTGCTCAGGCTGGTCTTGAACTCCTGAGCTCAAACGATCCACCTACCTCGGCCTCCTAGAGTGCCAGGATTACAGGCGTGAGCTACTGCCCCTGGCCTGTAATAGTTTTTAATTGCTGCATAAAAATTATCCTAAAACTTAGTAGGTTAAAACAACAAACATTATCTTACATTCTCAGGTCAGGAACCTGGGAGTTGCTCCTTTAGGTGATTCTTCCTCAGAGTCTCCCACAAGGTTGCAGAGAAGCTGTTGGTCAGAGTTCCAATCATCCCATGGCCTAACAGCCTGGAAAATCTGATTCCGAGCTCATGCACATAATTGTTGGCCGGCCATGGTTCTTCACTGACTGCTGGCTGGAGGCTTAAATTCCTTGTGATGCAGACTTCTCCGTGGAGTTGCTCATAGTATAGCCATTTGCTTTCTCCAGAGCAAGAAGAGATAGAGGGAGAGACGAAAGAGAATGCGTCCAAGATGTAAGCCACAGTCTTCTATTGGAAGTGATGTACTGTAACTGCTGCCATATGCTACTCGCATAGAACAACCACGATACAACGTCGGGGAGGACTGTGCAAGGTTAAGAATTCCAGCAGGTAGGGATCATTGGGGAGTATAGCTACAACAACTCCATTTTCTCAACACTATTATTAAACATTTCCCTATGAGTTTTAGTTATTATCCTCAGCCTATAGAAAATTCTTGTATAGATAATTCTTGTATTTTTCTGCTCTCTTCTTATACCTGTGATCTTTCAGAAGGTCACATTTTGTGACTTTTTGGTATATCTTATCTGAAAGGACATGAAAACAGTAAATGGTTAAACAGCAGGTCTGTAGTCCTGTCTTTCCCAAAGGAATTTTCCTGGGAAAAAAGAAGATGGGCAACTCAGTCAAGTCCCCCTGTAAATATGCTCATGGCAGACGTCCTGATAAATAACTAATAATAGTATTTGCTAGTAGAAGAGTTCAGCAGGATATCTGGTTGTTTAGGATTGTTCATGGTAAGCAAGCCTGGGATCTATAGATTTATGGGGTATAGCTTTCTAAAAACTGTCGTATAAGCTGTTTAACTCTCTTATTCTATTAGATGAGCAAATATTTTCTGCCAGCTTGGCAAACAGTTAATCAAATTTAGAGGCTTGCTCTGATCTGGTTTGGTTTTTCCTCCAAGAATAAATCATAGGTGGGTTATCTTCTGCAGGAGACACATAGTATCTTTCTCTCTTTTTGTCATATTAAAAGCCATTGATAATCAATGGTTAGATTAATTCCTTAGAAGTTGCAAAGTGGCAGAATTCTAGCATTTCTTCATTTATTAGTTAAAATACTTCTATAAAGGGAAACATCCCTTCATCTACTATTTGGTAATCTATTGGTGTAGTTCTTATAGAAAAGGCAGGATAAATGCTTTAGTTTTTCCTTTATTGATTAGTTTTCAAATGATGAATTGTTTTGCTATCATCCTTCAATGTTGACCTACTGTGATATTATTATATAATCATGGATTTAAACATGTTTTATGTATTTTAATCCATTATAGTTATTATTCATATTGATGTTGAAATTGTACCATATTTGGTAAATGGGAACCTTATTAAGGTGGCTCTTGAATCCTTTAGACATGGTAGCTTCCTTATTATTAGGTATAGCAAGATGGTTTAGACTCATTTGGCACATTTCTGCTCACAGCTGGAAATCAGCTATTTCTTGAAGGTTCCTGGTTTCCTTTAGAGGGAGTAGATGACTAAAACCCAAAATCCGAGTGCTAAGCTTCTTACTATTTATTACTGGGTTTCTCCACAGTCTTGCCAACAAAGTTCATTATCAATTTTCTGAGAAACTTTTTTTTTTGATAAATGATGTCTTGGCATAATTTTGTGTTTTTCTTAATATGAGCAAGATTGAGCATCATTTAATTTTTCTTTTTTTTGTGAATAGTTTGTTCATTGCAATAGCCCATTTAAAAATAACACTGTTGAACTTCTTCTTTTCTATTTTAAGAACCTCTTTATACCAGAAGTTCTCAAAGTATGATCTAGGGAACCCTAGGGTTCCCCAATACTATTTGAAGGGGTGTGTGAAGTAAAAAATATTTTCATGATAATACTAAGATAGTATTTGCCTTTTCGCTGTCATTATCACATGAGTATTCAGTGGAATTTTCCCAGGCTACGTGACATGATGTTGCAACAGATTGAATACAGAAACAGCTATTTTTTATTAAACCGGACATTTTTAAAAATTGCAAAAATGTAAAGCAATAACTTGCCCCTAACTTTTTAATTTCAACTTTTATGTAATTTCAAATTTTATGTAATCAACCTCTTTTGTGAGTCCTATAGGACATCAGACTTCTTGCTAGTAACACTAGGTGCAAGAAGATAATGAAGAAATGCTTTCAACTGCTGAGAAAAAAATTGAATTAGTGTCATACATCCTGTTAAACTAATGGAGTTAGAAAAGATATCTTTTGGACTGTCATGGCCTCAAGAACTACTCTTTCCTTAAGCAGATTGTGGGGGGTGGGGACTGGGGGTACTAACTAGATGATTTTATTTTTGAACTTTGCATATTTAGCCTTATGGATATCTAGGGAAAGTCAGTTTGGCCACTCCCAGGACTCAGACATGTCCAGAGGACTAGTGTACCCCCTCCATTAAGGTATGTGCATACAGGAATGAGTGAGGATCCTGGCTGCTTTTGTGTCCTAGTGACATAGTGTAGCTAATACTCTTAATTTCATACTACAAACTCCAGAGCTGCCTCCTTAAGCTATAAAAAGAACTGTGCAGGGACTCCACTGCTGTGAAAATATTGGATTGGTTCTGAAAACCTGCTTTTTCAGGACCTGCTCCCTGTGTGGTTAGCTTTATTCTTATGGAAAATAGCAGTTACACATTAAAGATTTTCAGCAGTCCCCATCTAAGGATGCACACTGTAGCAGCCTTGTGGGAAATGCAAAGAGTCATCAGTTACTGTAGTAATCAAACAACCCTGGGAACCCAAAGAGATGGGCTTCAGGACGAATTCCACAGCTGTGCTTTCGCTTCTCATCATTTCTTCCCCATGGTTTAGGAGAGAACCAACTAATCTGTACACCAATCTGTCATCTTCATTACCTAGCAGATAAACCAGTTCTCTAAGGATTTCTTTCTGTCCAGCTACCAGTCTTCCCCTGCAGTTTAATTTGCATTTGTATTATTCATTTGGTTGTTATTTATAAAGTGGCAGAGATTAGGTTTCAGAGTAAGGTTGAATTTGGTGTTAGCGTTCGTAACTACTTTTCAGAAATAAAGTTTCTTTATTAAGTCCGAATAAGGGGGAATTGCTCCCGGGAGGATGCCAACTTGGTCTTAGGATCTAACAATCTTTCTGGATAATTCCTAATTGTGGTCATTACCTTCCAATCTTTGCCTACTGGTGCTCCATGAAGCCAGAAGCATCACTCTGGAGGTACATTTACAAATGATTAAATGATGTACAAGTATTTCTAGAGCAATCGGTTTTTATTAAAGTAGAAGGAGTTGTGAAATTTAGCTTGCTGGCTTAGAGGAGAAGGACCTTGGTCAAGTCAGACAGCAAGATCTTGTTTTTGAGTTTGTGCCACCCAATGTTGCCCAAACTAAGGGCTAGATTTGTAATCCAGACCTTGATGTATTATTAATTTACAATGGGGGACTCTTCTTTATAGATTCTAGATAACAATTAAACCCATTGTCCTTGGCATTGTTTTCTGAAATGTAGCTCCACCTAGGGGAAAAGTCAGGAGTTGGAGCCCGGTGAACTGGATTCCCGGTAAAGGGACTGGGCTACTATTGCAGGATACCGGAAGGGCACAGAAGTGTCTTCTTCCACTGTCAGAGATTCTATGTCCTTTTTCATAGCAATGTAGAAACAGCACCCAACCGCACTTACATTTCAGCTCTTCTCTATTTAGTCTTCACTTCTGCATAAATTCCACAATTATTTTGTAACCCCCAAGAATGATTTTCAGCTTTTTGTCAGTAACACCACACTTGTGTCCTTCTAGGTGTGTATCCTTAGAGGTTGAAAGTCTATAGTTAAGTGCTCAGACAAGGAGATCTGGTTGAACTATTGCAACACGGGCTATCTGTGGGCTTTGGGTCCATTATCATAGCCTAAGTCTTAGTTTCCACATCTACAAATGGGTATCATATTAGTAACTACCTTATCTCATGGGGCTAAAATGGGATTGAAAGAAATGGTTCCTGTGAAGTTCTATGTATGTGTGATAGGCAGCCTCCATAATGGCTCCAGTGAGCCTCACTACTTGGTATTAATATCCTCACATAGTCCTCTCTCATAATCAAAAGTGCTGATAAGTATAAACTCTAGGATATTGTAATATGACACGTATGCCTTCTGGAACTAGATCATAAAAGACATTGTGTCTTCCATCTTGCTTTCTTGATCACTTGCTCAGGAGGAAGGCAGAAGACACTAAATAGCCTTTGAGAAGCCCATGTGTGGGAACCAGCATCTCCAGCCAATAGCCACGTGAGTGCACCATCTTGGAAATGAAGCCACCAGCCTCGTCAAGCCTTCAGATGAGCAAATCCCTGGCCAATACCTAACTGCAATCATGAGAGACCCTGAGCTGGAACTACACGGCTGAGCCTCTCTTGAATTTCTGATCCACAGAAACCATGAGGTAATAACTGTCTGTTGTCTGAAGCTGAGAATCCTTGGGGTAATTTGTTTTGTGGCAATAGATAACGCGTACAGTGTAAAGGTACTCAATAAATCTAGAAATTATTATTGCAGTGTTGTCAATTAGGTTACATTTTAGTTTTTTTCTGGTCTTGTTTAGATGCGGGAGAAGTGCCAAGATAGTCAGGGACACCTGTTAAACCATTTTAGTGTGGGACGTTTCCCTAAGTGGCTGATTTGTCTTTCAGTATACACCGGTGACTTTCATTAGCTTCACTTATGATACCTACTGTAGTGATTCGAATACTAGCTACACCATTTATTTATGCCAGACAAATTGGTTTGATAGTTTTAGGAGAAAAACAATTTTTAGGATGAATGTAGAAGAAGGCAGAAGTGGAGCATTTAATGCAAAGTGTGGATGAGCCCTTTGTCAGGCATATGTTCTGAGGTCTAGTTCCCAAAAAGGGTCATGATTTTGAGACTGGTATACAAGAAGCTGAAATAAATTAAGATACTGAAGAGCCCTATTGATTTATGTTCCAATCAGTAATTAAACTTATGAATATATGGGGAATTGGCTTATCTCTGAAATAAAACTGGGTTGCAACACTGAGTGAAGAGGCAGAGAATTTTACCTACAAATGAGTGAAACGAAGTACTTACACTCTCTCGGGTGTATATCAGGGAGACGGTAGGATAGAGGAAACCAGCCCCTGCGATGTCTTCTAGCTATAACTGCATGCTCTTGCAGTCTGATGCTCAGGGACAGTCCTACATGAGATGCTGCCGCAGAAGTGTAGTGCACAATCCCGGTACCCCAGGATAAGTGGTAGGAAAATTGGGTTCAAATTGTAACCCCATTTCTTACCCACTGTGTGGGTTTGAGGAAATTAACCTCTGTATGAGTTTTCTTATACGAAAATACAGTAAAAATTACCTCAAAATCCTTATTGTATTATTTGTCTGTGTATTTAGTGCGGGGCTGAGCATGGAAACATAGTAAAAACTGAATCTGAATGAATAGGGAAGATTGAAATTGCTGAGGGGAGCAACCTTGTACACGTTTGCCTACTGAGCGAAAGATTTTTTGGTGGGTTCTTTATTATGGAATGTGCAGTTCATGTGAAGAAAGTTTCCCAGACTCCTTTGTGTTGTCTGTGGTTTTGTGGAGTTGGGTTATACTTCCATTACATAATAGCACTGGTTGTCCTGGGCTGCGATAGTATCTTTGTGGGCCTCTGGTTCCCAGTAGGTTCTGAAATTTTCGCTGGGAAGAGAATGTGTCTTCTTTCTATTTTTCAAAGATTCTCAAAACTTAACACATAGTAGGTACTTATTTACTTGTTGAAGGAATGAATGTCACAGATTTTTAAACAGCGCTTATTCTTGAAATCACTGCTGTGAATTTTTTCCAGTCCAGAGAGCATGCAGCAATTGTTAATTTTAAAAATTTAAAAAAGACAAAAAGAAATGAAATGGATAATAGGTTAAAAAAAGGTGAATGTTTCTACAGAAACATATCACTGTACTCAGTGACCTTCAACTGAGTCAAAGTATGTGGGGTTTAATCAATGCAGATGAATAACCCTGTTATAAAAAGCTTCAAAAGGCTTATGCTTGCATGAACTGCCACAGGATTTTTAAATAGATGTTCAGATTGCCCAGGGAAAGGAACTTCCCCCGATAATTAACCTATGCTCTGGATTTGTTGGCACAAACACTTTTGTAGCAGTTAATGTATATGAGATTTTTTGACTGAGCGTGGATATAGAGGGAGTATATATGCCTCGGGAGAAGGCCCTGGCTCACGGTGACGTGCATTAATAATAGACATGGGAGTCAGGTGGAGGGACATCGGCCCCCATGCAACCTACATAACTCAGGGCTTGGTAATGAAATACGGACTATCTTCACTGCTTAAATAGAAATGTTAGGAAAGGTCAGATAATCATTTAATTCATTGAAAAAAAGTAAATTACATCAACAACAAAACCTTTGCTTTGCATAAGTAACTGAAAACGGTCAAGGTTAAACTAGCAATTAAACTGTACATTATATCCTTAGTGAATAATAAAGTGGCATTGCTTTCAGCATTATTTACTGAAGAAGTAAGTGGGCCTGGTAATACAGATGTTGTAGCCAGGCCCCTTAAGATTTTAGTACCCCAGCATTTTTAGCAATGCAAATTTTGACTAGTCCTTGTTTGCTTGCACCTGGTAACTGTGCTTCCTGCCCGGCACTGCTTGTTCTCACAGCCATTAACTGCCGCTAAACTGTGTGTCCAGCAGGAGGAGATAACTCCAGGGTCACAAGAAAAATGTATGAGTTTGTTTTGCAGAAGGAATGAATGCCTTTGAGAAAGTAAGCTGCGGACATTCAGAACTCTCTTTGCTCAAGATGTTATCTGAGACTGAAGAAACACAGACTCCATCCTTGGTTCCCTGAAACACCCTCCCTTACTTCCCAGCTGCAGAAAACCTCCCTACTTCATCTCTTTGGTAAGATGGGTCTGAGAAATCTCGCTCTCCCATCTTCTTGCTTTGGCTAAACTGAGTAAACCTTTCTCAATCTCCAAGCAGGAGTGTCACAATGTTTGGTTTCCACCACGCACCGGGTACATAAGCCTGAATTTGGAAGTTCAACAACGTCAGCAAACTCAAGGGAACTGAGAAAGTATAATATGTAATGGTTTAGTCCTGTGGGATTACAACATATGCATATATGTAGGTTTTCGTCCACAGCTCCTGGCTCATAAATCCCATAGTCCTTGTTATTATATAATGTTGGGGCACTTTAGGCCTCAGGAGGTAGAATCTCTCTCTCTGATCTGTTCTCCTTCCGTGCAGTGCGTGCTGTCTGGGGGATGGGCATGCTTATAGCTCTGACTGGGGCACGGTGCAAATGCAATTTATGTAACCAAAGCGTTTGTACCCTCGTAATATTCTGAAATAAATAAAAAACAAAAAAGGAACAAACCTCACTAACAATGTTAGAAGACAAATGGCAAAATAGGAATCAAATGTTATTTATAGAAAAAGACCCAATTTCTTTAAAACAAAGAACTTTTCCAAATAAATAGATTAACCCAATTGAAAACCAATCAAAGACTTAAGTACTGTACACATAAATTGCCAATTTTCCAATGAGAACCACAGAACATTATCTTTTTCCCATAAAATTGGCAAATATTAGAAGGATGTTAGTTAACATACAGGGTTATTGAGTATGTATAAGAAAATTGTAATATTAATACACTATTTGTGGAGGTAAGCTGGTATAATTTTTATTGGAATGCAAAATGTGAATTTGAATTAAAATTTTTAAAAGATCATGCCATTTGAACCAATAATTCCATTTTTGCAACTCTCCTGATCTACTGATATGCTTTTGCACATGTACAAAGATTTGTGTGTAAGCATGTTGCAGTGTTTTTTTGTACCTGCAAAGAACTGGACATAGAATATACACAAGTCTCTGAAAAGTCTTGTAAGAAAGAAACCTAAACTTTTTTTTTTTAAAACTAGCATTTACTAAACTTTGGCCTCTGAATCCTGCTTTTTAAGAGTAACAACTTTTTATAGTCCATAAGAAGTAGAATTCCGCAAAAACACTGGAGAAAATGCTCTTGTAAAAAAAAAAATTTTTCAACCGTTACCTGGAGCTGGGGCTTTAAGACTTATTGGAAGGAGAGTACTCAAAGACCAGAAGCTCTGCCTTGAGGCAGGCTCTCCTGGAATCTTTGTTTCTGGAGGACTTTCTACTCCTGGGAGTAGAAAGAGAGAAGGAAAATTCCTACCTCCCAACCCCATGGGAAATGGGTTACTTTAAAATTTACATGAAAAAAGGACAGGAGTGTGCTTCTCTAGAGGGCGTAGAAAGCAGCAAAACCACAGAGGGCCTCCCACCCTAAGGAAGGGGCAAAGTCACATTCTCTGTAGGGTCCTAACTTTTCTTGAGCCCCTCAGGGAGCTGAGGTCCCAAGGCAACCAGCTGTGTGGAATTCCAAAGACTGACCAGGAAAGAGGACACACAGACTTTCACTTTTGACAGCCCACGGTAGGAGGAGGCGGCCACCACAGAACTGGGTAAGAAGAAAATAGCTACAACAAAGACCCAATCTTAAAGGCCGGGCGTGGGCCAGTGTGGCCGTTTAGAAACACTGGGTTCCTCTGTCAACGGAAAAAAAAAGCCAAACTCTGTAAAATAATTTTAAAGAGATTTACTCTGAGCCAAATTTGAGGACCATGACCTAGAGCCACACTCAAGAAGTCTTGAGCAAGTAGACTGAGTGTGGCTGGGTCACAGTTTGCCTTTATACATTTCAGGGAGCCAGGGGCTACAGGTAAAGTCATAAATCAATACGTGGGAGGCATACATTGGTTTGGCCAGAAAAGGTGGGCCATCTCAAAGCAGGGGCGTACAGGTTATAGGTGGGTTTAAAGATTCTTTGACTTGTAATTGGTTAAGGACATGAAGCTTTGTCTAAAGGTTTGAATGTTTTAACATAAGGAGCTGTTTATCAGAGATAAGCGGAACATAGATTTGTTGTGTAAATTGAGGACCTGCAGGTTTGTCTTGCATCCCCTTAGGCCTGTTAATGGGCTACAAAGGATGTCCCCAAGGAGGGAGGGGAGCATGATGAGGCATGTCAGACCTCCCTCCTCCTGGCAGGCAATTTAGTTTTAGGATATTCTTTTGGCCACATTCAGTCAGCCGGTGGGGGTGGGTGGGCAGGGTGAGCCTTAACATTTTATTTTAGTTTACACCCTGGACACGAGAGAGACGACAGTCGTTACTGAGCAGCTGTTCTGCAGAGGCTCTCCCAGAAAGATGGGGCAAGGCAGGTGCCCACGGAGGTGGCCCCTGGAATAGCTGGGCCTGCCATCTGCGCTGCCAGAGACCGCCCTCCAGGGAAGCAACAGTCGGAAGCTGCTGGTGGAGGGGAGGAAGCCCTTCTGCTCCCAGAACCCAGGCCAGAATCCATTGCTTCTGGGGGAGCAGAGGGAACCGGAGTTGTCTACAGCTGAGGGACCAGCGGGAGACTGTCCTGCCATGGGGAGGGGGGCAGGCGCAGGAACACTGAGAAAAGCTCACCTGTGAGAGACCCAGGTGCCCCAGGTCCGTCTAGCTCAGAGGCTGCACCTGGGGAAGCACCCACTCTCCTACCAGGAGCGCAGCACCAGGTGACAAGCGCACTGGACAGGGACAGAGAGGAGACACCCGGTCTGTGGTGCAGGCTGAAGGCTGAGGGAGAGGCAGGAGCACTGAGAGAAACCTCCAGCGTCCTAAGGCCGGCACTAAGCAGAACAATTTGGATCTGTGGAGCACTGAAGGTAACCTCGCACCCAGAACCTCAGTTCTGCTCAACTACTCACCAGTCTACTCAGGCCCTACCTCTCACCCCACAGACTGGACACAACTGAGGAAAGAAATGGTGAACTTTGAAGATAGCCCAATAGAAATGACCCAAACTAGAACCCAACAAGACACAAGAGTATAGAAGAAAGGGCAAGGGGCTCTCCCTCAATGCTGGCTTGGGATCTAAGAATTTAAGATGACGTCTTGAAATTATGTTCTAGGTAAATAATTCTACTTTGGCATTGTTTCCTGATTTCTTGCAGCTGTGAACACACTGAAGGATGGCATCATGTGACCATCTTGTGCATGGTGTTCCTAACACAGGATGAGAGGAATTGTAACTTCCCAATATGACAATGACATTGGAGGTTCTTTAAAAACAAAACAGAACCCAGCACAGTGATTGCACGTGAAGAGTTTGATAACTTTTACCTCTAACCTCTGCTATGACTGAAGCCCTTGGTGATGGAAGGCTGGTTTTACCACCAAATGTGGCTCTATTTGTATCATTTCCCTTTGGATTTTTATTATTCAGACAAATCTACGCTATACAAAGGCTACGCTTACATTCTTTTGTACAGTCATTTTTCTTTACAAGATTGTTTATTTCACAATCTACAACCATTTCTGCCTTTGTTTCCCCTAAATACTTGGCAGGAGGCAAGAAATTACTCATTTTCTGAGTGATGAAACTAAGGCTGAGGGAGGTTGTGAATACTTTATGTTAAAGAGACAGGAAAAAAATAATCCTCTAATGCGTTGTCTTTGACTAAACTATAAGGCTGCTCGCTTTTTTATCTTAGCAACTTATCATTTTTTCCTGAGTCAATGACTACTTGCAGAAAACAGTAAGTCTATATTCACCCAAGGAAAAGATCTGATCTGAATACCAGAATACCGTTGGTACATGTAGAGATATGGGTCTCCTGTTTATAGTTGATATTTCCACATTAAGATGAAACAGCTGCCAATTCAAAACTGCTGCCCTCCAGCAAGGCCCCATGGCATTATAAAGACGCATATACTCCTGGCACTTTCCAGCTGTCAGCCTCACCACTCACCTTTCTTCTTGCATTTTATTATAGATATTTTGACCAGCATTTTATAATGTGGAGCAGGAGAGAAATTCACCTGTTCCCTGTCATAAAACATGGTCTCGATTGAGAAGACAGAGGGAAATCAGCGTGGAAGTTTGGTGTCTGGAGAGTATGATTTTGCCTGGAGCCGATCCACGCCTGTCATCTCTGCAGGCAGTGTGGTGTACCAGCTAGCTTTAGTGAGCTGGGCGGGACTGGGTTTGACTGCTGGCTCCCCTGTTTACCAGCAATAACACCTTGAGCATGTTATTTGGTAACAATGAGCTTCAGTTTCTCATATTTGAAATGGGTAATATATACATCTCATTGAGTTGTGGGGAGGGTTATATAAGGTATTAAATGTATATCTTTTGGCACAATACTTGGGTCAAGTATTTTTTTTCTTTGTTTTTGGGGACAGGGTCTTGCTCTGTTGCTTGGACTAGAACACAGTGGTATCATCACAGCTCACTGCAACCTCAAACTCTTGGGTTCAAGCAATCCTGCCTCAGCCTCTCAAGTAACTGGAACTACAGGTGTGGGCCATTACGCCCACCTGATTTTTCTGTTTTTTTTTTTGTAGAGATGGGGTCCCATTCTTGCTCAGGCTAATGGATCAAGTATTTATCTGGTATCAAAGTAAGTAACTGAGCTGATGGTGTGGCCCAAAGATTAGGCATATCTACCATATTATGAGCAGTATTTTTCAAGGGGGTGGGATAGACCCAACTGCAGCAGGGAAGATGAGGGCCAGCATGGCTGGGAAGCCTGGTGGCTGGAGGTAGTATTGTGTGGTTGTCCATCAGTCACGGAGAATTCTGGTAGGAGAAGACAGACCCCGGACAGGGACTAGCATTCAGGAACATCTGAATGATGTTTGGAAATCATGGTAAGAATGAAACAGTGTACTCCAGTCCCCACTAGAAGGGACTATGTTGTCCCCTCCTAAGGTCCCTCCTTATGTAATGGGTATAAGAACCAGGGACTAATTAGTTTCCACAACTGGAGACTGAGATGAATTCTAGGCTGAAGTAGCATTAACTCCCTCATAAGGTGAGGAATATGGGACATGGGGCAGGGCCAAGAGAAAGCTGTGCAGAGAACCAAGCAGGTATTGCAGATTTTGGCCTCATTTGCCCAATCTCTGGAAAATATTGTGTTTTTCTTCCAGAAACTAATAGCTTTCTTCACACTTCCAGTTTTACTTACATTGCTGAAATTAAATTCTCCTCTAGATATGGATACCTACCAATAATGGCCAATGGGGGGTTATAACTGGATGAGTTCCACTTAATTTTCCAACCAAACCTCATTTCAAATGCTGGCTCTTCTTTCTCAGGTCTGTTATTCTGCCCTTTGGAAATAAATCTCCCTCTGTAGACAGGCCTTTCCCCAGTTCTGTGTGTGGGGATGAATTCGCAGATAACACTTCACCTTTATGGCAGAGAAACAAGGTTTTGCCTGTCTCTTCTCAGGTGCTGCTGGTTTTGCTGTCTCTTCTTTGCTTAGGAAGCTGGCTGGAGGTGCAATCTGGGAGATCCTCTGCTGCGCTGTCCTGGGAGCCTCCTGGAGGCCAAGGGGACAAACTTTGGCTCTCATGTCTTTGTAGATTCACATGGCTTGCCAGAATTGAGGCTCTTATTTCCCACTCCAAAT
The DNA here is from genome assembly GCF_020740605.2 of Lemur catta. Lineage (NCBI taxonomy): Eukaryota > Metazoa > Chordata > Mammalia > Primates > Lemuridae > Lemur > Lemur catta. The sequence goes on along the minus strand of NC_059141.1, from coordinate 62,378,628 downwards.
CCAGTGATCTAGTGTCTGCATCACAGATTTTAAATATGGCTCCAGATATATATGATTACAATTCAAAACACATACAAATATCATGCTAGTCAAGAAAATGTAGGGTTTTTTTGAAGGATAAAAAACAGATAAATCATGTATGTATCTTATGGTTGCAATAATAGCTACACTAATGTTTATGTCAAATCTCAAAGGAGAACAAATAGCTGAGCTAATGGTGTATAACAAAGAATCTCCCAGTGCGAAGCACAATAAAACTTGTTAGTTCATAATGTAGAGTACCTGGGGAAAAATGGATTTTTGAGTTATCTGGGATAAGCTGATCAGCTATGTTTTAAATAAGAGGAGAATACAAGTTGCTTTGAATTTAACATTGTTCAATACCAATAACCTATGAAGTTTTACTTTGTGGATGTGAAGTCTCAGTAATAAGAAGATATTTTGGTATATTTATAATCTTCAATTGCAACAGATCTATTATGTGTATGGTTTGTATTACATCTATATGTGTGTGTGTGTGAATACATTGAGTGTGTTATATGTGTGTGTTTGAAAAAGGGACTACTGTTCACCTGATTGGATAATTCAGTTGAGTCAAATCATGAAACTTTATGTATAGACTCTAGGTATTTCAAAATTACCATTTTAAATTTGAAAATATAAACTTTGGAGATACTGTAAAAGTTGTTTTATAGATTCATTTGATTTTGAATATAAATGGTTTAGTTTCTTTGAGTCACACATTTCAAAAGGCCAAAATTGTGAAATATAAAAAAGAGAAGATATTATCCTTACTTCCTTATAAGTGAAGATACACATTCCAATGGATGCTCTTGGTTTGCAAAAAAGTATCTCCAAACACTATCATTAATAGCTTCAAGAAAGGATGCTATGACATCCACATTTTTTTTTGGTGTTCACTGTTCAGCACATAGATGAGAGGTTATTGCTGGTCCTCATTTGAAATGGTACTGCATATGCATGTTCCTTAAATGTATCACACTGGAATTTACTAACAGCTATAGTCTGTGAATGGAGTCCAAAGTTTTGCTATCAGATAAGCTCTGAAAAGACAATGGGATAGGTTTTTTTTTTCTCCCCAGAGTTCCCTCAGCTGCTTTCAAGTCCTACAGACTGGTTGAATATGTCATGTAAAAAAAAGTTTTGGGTTAGAAAGCTGGCTGAGGGACTCTGATGAGCCCAGGAATGTTCTCAATGCCTGCTCATAAACAGAGCCCAGCCTTTCTTAGTCAAAAGGTAGTTGGGACTGTGCTCTCCCAGGAAAGAATCCTAATACTACACTAGTAACTTTTAATCAAATGATTGAAAAGCTTGGCATTTTGGAGGATAATCTTTGGCATAAGCGTGTAATATCCTCTGTATTTTAAAATTTTTAAATAATTTTACCAAGGAATGTCCTGCAGTCACCAGTCTGGGTCAGTTTTTCTAGTTACTACATGCTCTTTCAATATCGTGATTCAAACATTATTTTATTTTAGGAAAAATATTTTCGATCTATAACTTTAAACATAAATTCTGTTTCTTTTTTATTTTCATTTTTAGCCACCAGAAGGAGGCTGGGGACCTGGTAATACCCTGAGACACACAGTTTAATTGATCATAAAAGCATCCTTCCATCCTCCTCATCCGTGGGCGTCTGCAGGTACCCACTCTCTGAGACCAGTTCTGAATACTATTGATTCCCTTCATAAACTACCAGGGAAGCCTCCATTCCAGGGACAGGGTATTGATCTACTTTAATATAATTATTCTGCCTATGATGATCTACACCAGTTCTAATTTTACTTTATATTTGCTGCACCTCCATGACAGGGGATAGATACATAGGGCTTCTGAGACACAGATATAAAGCTATTGACTAAAAATTATTTAATATCATCTCTGAAATCATTAACCCATGACAGAGGCATCCTTCTTGAAAAGTTCTAGGATCTTGCAAAACTGAATCAAGCTGTTCCTCTTTTCCGCAGCTCCCATCACACCGGTGATGTATGTAGCACTTCACACCTAGCAGTGGTGTGCTGGTAAATGTTTAACAACTGGCTCTCTGGGAGAAAAACCAAACCAAACCAACAAAAGTCCTCATTTATAGCTCTTGCCAGTTCTGTGGTGTAAATCCTCTTGCCACAGTGGATTTCAAGCTACCCATGTGATGTCAGTAAACATGAATTGGGAAGAGATCCTCACAGTTGGCTCTTACAGGAAGATGAGAGCTGGCTCTGGCTCACCACTGCCCCTAGTCCAAAAGCTTCAGTTAATCCTCCATTTTTCTGCTTCAAGTGCTGGAAAACTTTTGAATTTGATGTGATTCAAACTCAGTTTCCCCAGGCTCAACTCTGGGGAACCTATCAGCTGGAGTGGATCTGTTGTCACTATGTGGTTACATATATGCATAAAATATTACACGGCAGAAACTTAACCAAAAACATTTCCTCGGTTACTGTCAACAACATGAGTCTGGAGTTAGTCCCAATTATTGTTGCTAGTCAATTCCAGTGGTCCTCAGTTAAAGGTGATTTTGCCACCCAGAGAGCATTTAGCAATGTCTGGAGACAGTTTGTCACAACTGGGGAGGTGGTGCCGTGGCACCTAGTGCGTACACCAGGCTCTAACACCAGGCTGATTCCCTGAGTCGGTTCTTTTGGCCATCACGTGCTCACTATGTCCATGTCTGAAAGAAATCTGGAGAAAGGCTTGCCAAAGTGTGCTTGCTGTCTTTAGGCAGCACCCAACATTTCAACAGGGTGTATCACAGTGCAAAGTGTAGTCTCAGCACCTTTTCTGTATCTGATAAATTTCCGTAGCTTACTTTGTGCTATCTACCACCTGGACATACTGCATTAGGCATTCCTGAAGTTCCTTAGGCCATTCATAAAACCTAGAATTGGATACTACTCCTCGCTTATAAATGCCTCCTGATTTCATTTAGTAATTTGTCTAATCTCAGCATTTAAATGTCTGGTCTTCCTTTTCTGTTCTGCTAAGTCGCCATAACCTAGGAGGCAAACTCCACACTTGCCTGTAGTCTTTTGCTCACTCAAGACTGACAGCAAGGCTCTACACCATTTAAATGACATTTGTGGCTTAAATATTATTTTACTTTGAAATAAGTGACTAGGTTCATCTGGGTTTTCAGAAATCTCTTTTATTTTCCAATCTGAAGATAGTTCCTAGTTTATAGCAGAATGTCTAAACCAATCAGAGCAAAGTAGGAGGGTGGGCCAAAGACGTGGGCATGGCACCCAATTAAACTGTCCCATCTCTTCCAGCCTGTTCCTTATTGTTAATACTCAGCATTCCTATCATTTCTGTGTATTACATCCTCTCTCTTAGACACCCACAACTCTCTTAGACACCTGGTGCCGTACGCAGGGAGATTCATTATATGACAGATGAGCTAGGCTGTGTGTTTGAATGTTTTGGGGTTTTTATCTCACGAGTCAAAGTAGTTTTGACCTCATGGAATCCCTAAAATGATCTCAAGGATCTCTGGGATCAATGTGGGAACTACTGGTCCAACCCAATTATGTCAACCATGATTATCTTTCCAGAGATTGGTACAGTTTGGGCGAATGAGGTGTGAGGAAAGTTTTGCTGGAGGCTCGTGGGTGAAAGAAGTTTCTTCACACCTACAAAGAGCCATAAGGAGTGAATCTCTTCTTCCTGCCGCATGTGGACCAACCCCTATACAGCCTTATTTGCTTCTCATAGCCACCTGTGACCTGGGGGCAAACCAGTTTTAAGCTGACTTTGACTCTGTATGTGGCAGAGGAGAGATGAAGACACCTCAGTCCTTGAGGATGTCATGTGACTCCTGGTTGGATCTGTACGGCAGCCCTCTCTACCTCTGAACTGTACAAACATGGGACAGTATCTCAGATCACTAGAGTGGCTTTGAGTTGGATTTTTCTCTTACATACTGCCAAATGCACGGACAATGACATATATTTTTGTAAAACTCGTATTTTTGTGGATTTCCAGTAGATGACAGAGTGAGTACCCATAACCCTCCCTGTCCCTTGTGCAAACATTTAACAATTAAGATAAAAGATAAAAAAATGGTTAACAGAACTGATAAACGTCTTTATGGACCAGAAACAGAAAGTGAATATTCTGGTCACTTACAGATAAGCACAATGGAAAAATGGATAAATCTCCCCATGGTATAGAAACACCAAATGGGGAATGGTTCTAAGGCTAAAGGCTTACTGGACTTTGGGAATGGAAACAGAAAGTGACAGCAAGGAGTTTAACTCTTGTGGGAAATAGGAATAAATATAGCATGCGAGTCACAGAGGAGTGAAGCCAGATACCTCGTGAAATGGTGGTAGGGTGAGGAGTGGGGTGTGGCCCCCAAGAATGATTCAAGGCTGAAAAATCTTCAAACACTTTCAGAAGCTGAAACTGCTAGAGAACTTTTGCCGAGGGTAGCTGGATTGAACAGAAATAACTGCATCTCCAGGAAACAGACCAAGCCTCGTGCTGGCTTCAAGCCATTGATCTTTGATGACCTATTTCAGGATTTAAGATTCTGAGATCTTGGGCCACTGCTGGCCTGTGTTTAGGCACCAACAATTCCATGAAATAGGTAAGGGTGAACATAGAAGATACTTTCATTAAAAAAACTCCCACTCAATGTGAATTTGCATATAAAACTATCAAAGCATATGAGGAAATGTAACCAATATATTCAACAAATTCAACAAGACTGAAAGTCATCTCCCAAGAAAATAAAATAAAATTCTGCAAAAAACACTTTAAAAAAATCTTCTGTAAGACAGTGTAAGATATTCAAAGGTGTAATATAATATATGCCATCCATAGAAAGAATAGAAGGTTATGCAACAAAAATGGGTTGATATAAATTAAATAAAAATGCACGTATAAAAAATTTCAGAGTGCAGAAACATATGCAAAACTCTGAGGAAACCATGAAATCATTTCTGCTTTTAATTCTTCAAGTGGTTAACCTCAAATAATAAGGAATATTATTTTTATTTCTCTAATTTATCAGATCAATCTCACAAATGTGCTATTATCATCTGTAAGTTACTTTGCTATTCCCTTCTACCATCTTAAATTTTTGTTGGATTATCTTTGTCTTCTTAGGGGTGATCCCAATAATATTGAATTTGTAGATAACATTTCTTGATGCAGTTATTTTAGGCAACAGAAGCCTCAGCCACTCTTAGGGGGAACACTTCCCTTCAAAGAGTTTCCCATCGAGGTGAGGGGACTGGGCTTTTTTATCCTATGTTAACCAGTCAGAAGATGCAAGCTGACCCTTGGGAGTGTGTGATGTCTTGGGAAAGATAGTTTCCTCTATAAGTGTTTGGGTTCAGTTGACTGTGTCAGTCTTTTAAGATTAAGTGATTCAGAAATCTCACATTGTCAACGTAAAATGACTTTACCTAGTTTGTGTATTTGCATTGATCTTCTAGACAGCTGAGCCTCAGGGAAAGATGGAAGTGCTAATTCTGTCCTGGAGACTGACAGCTCAGGGCCCTGAAATTGGGGAGAGAGGGACACAAAGCCAGGAGAGGTGTACAGTAATGTGATGCGGTCTGTGCACTGCTACACAGCTGGCTGCTATGAGGAGTGCTCGCTGCTAATGTGGGACTTGCCTGGAAAATTTCCACAGAGCAGCCACACCTTGCAGCCGTCCAGGCAGTGGGACAAGTAAAGGAAATGTATCTGTCCATTTCCCTCCATCTCTGTCTCCCACTGTTGAAGTTCACCCCATAGGAAGGCTAACTAGGCACCAGATACATCCTTCTGGAACTCGATTATATGTGTTAGACCAGAGCTGCATCATCTAGTATTCTAGTGGCAACTCCAGAGACCAGAGTCTACGTTTAATTTTTTGGTATTTCTCCTATAACAACAATGGTTGGGCCACTCAGAGCAAGTGAGATATTTAGCTGAGTGAGAAGAATGAGACAGTCAAAGAGATCTTGGCAGGCACACAAAATCTGTGTTTCACACGGTTTGTTTTACTCCTGAGTGAAGAGATCTTTTCCTTTATTCCCAAGTCTGAAAGTTCAAGGCTTTTACAGTTTAGATATTCCATGTGTTGTTTACTGTAGGATTTTGGTGGATAATCGTTATTGGTTTATGGAAATTTCCTTCTAAGTCTGTTGAATTTTTCTTTTTGTTTTTAATAAATTGGGTGCTTTCTTTGAGTCTTTCTTCATATGTGAAGATAATATCATTTTTTCCCTTTTATTTCTGTAATTATATTGATAGAATTTTTAATTCTAAAATTGCATTATGGGATAAAGATTGCTTATGGATGGCCTATTTTTAAAAACACATTGCTGGAATTGAGTTATTAATTTATATTTTTGTTTAAGATACTTGTTTCTACATTGTAAGCTCAGTCCATCATTGTGTTTTACTATCTTCTTCCATCAGTTATTTGTACTGAGGTTCTGTGAGGCTTATAAAAAGATTTGGGAAACTTTATCTCTAATTATAGTGTCTGGAGTAATTTGTGTAAAATAATGATTATCCCTGGAACGGTTAGTGAAATTTTTTTGAACCCTGTGCTTTTTCAGAAATAAGGGAGATTTTAAAACATTGCCAATTCAAATTGTTTCAATAATTTCTGGATTAATGAAGTTTTTATGCTTTTCTTGAAATATAAAACTTTATTTTTATAAACAATTTTACATTTTATCTGTTTTCAAATTTATAGAGTTACTCATAAAATTACACTATAGTTTTATAGCTGAAATATATACATCTAGTTATGTATTCTTTTATTCTTATATAGTTTATTTTTTACTGATATCTCTTTTTAAATTCATTGTACTTGCCGTATATCTATGCACCTTTTTGAAAAACATTTTTGGCATAATTGTGGAAATTTGAATATAAACACTATATTAGTTGATTTACAAAATTATCCTTAATTAGTTCAGTCATAATGACAGCATTGTGGTTATGCAGGAGAGTATCTTTATGTCCAAGAGATGTAAGCTCGATATTGAGGGATGAAATATCAGTGTATAGGGGAGGGAGAGAGCGAGAACGAGAGAGTGAGATGGAGAGAGCAAGAGAGCAGAAAAGAGAGAGTTAGCAAAGGAGGCAGATGTTTACAAAGTTCAATGAAGAATCCAAATTACCATGTATTTGCAAGCCACTGGTACAATATTACATGACATCCATAAAAAATAAGCATTTCATATTCATTCAGTGAATCTTGGTGGAGGAGCTCCTGGTCATGAAGTACTTGCTTTCGGGCTTGATATTCAGCTTTTTGTCTCCTTGAGTCCATGGAAGCCAGGCCAGAAGAGGTGGCTGCGGCACTGGGCCATGACCTGGAAAGGAGAGGGACTCTGGTTTAGGAACTTGAGCAGTTCCTGAGCCACAGCCCCACCCCCACCAGTCACGGCCACCCCAGGAAGGTCAGGTCATTTGTAGGGGCTTCTGGTTTTGCTGTGGGTCAGACGGACTCCCTCGCCAGTGCAGCTCAATCAATCTTTTCCATTAGGGTAATTTTTGGCTTTTAGCAACAACCTCAAATAACAGTGATTTAAATAATAGATTTTCATTTCTCTCGCATGTAAGTAACATCTAGGGTTCGTAGTTTAGGGCCATTCTGGTTGCTTCACTGTCACTGCCGTCTTCTTGCTCCATCATTCTAAACATAAACCTTCTGTTGGACCATGACAGCTTTGGCTTCCAGATTCACATTCATGTCCCAGGCAGTGGGAAGGAGGAAGACGCAAAATTGGATATGCCTGCCTTTTAGGATCCTTCTCGAAGACAATTCTGCTTAGATTCCAAAGTCCAGCACTTAGTCATATGGCCAATATATTTACCTACAAGGAAAGCTGCAAGTGTAATCTTTAGTCTCAGCTAAAATGCTTACCCAGACAATAATAAGGTTCTATCACTAAGGAAGATGATGAGAACTAATACTGGAGCAAAAACTAGCAGTTTTCCTCTCAGATTTTTATAGGGCTATGGGGATTAGCTCTTACCATTTGCTGTGTGCTGCCATATTTCTGACGTTGACAATAATAAAGCATCTTGAGAACCGAAGAGGAGGGAGGTTCTCACATTTTGACTACTCAATTTTCTTGGGAGGTCTTTCTGGTGCACCTGCTGTGATTTCTTTCAAATGTTTCCATGTCATAAGTCTAGAAGCCACATAAAATCCCTGCTGTCTTGCAAATTGTCAAAAACCTAATTATTACAAACAAGAATGCTTTTCATTTCCTAAGAGGGAATTTAGTTTCCTTACCATCATTTTCTCTTTCTATGATTTTATTATTTTATCTTCTTCAATTTCATTTCTTTCATTTTCCTTTCTGGAGAGTCATTTCCAGTCTCTACTGTATCCATTTTCTGCATTTGCTCCTGAAAGACCTTCCCACGCTGAAGTTTTCTCCACTCTCATTGCACACCATAACATGCAATCCATCCGAGCAACACTTTATCCAGACCTTTCCGAGTATGTCAATATCAGCATCCTCATACTTTCCCTTCCTAATAAAGAATTCAGTGTTTTATGTCTACTTTAAGTCATTAGTGTTTTTTTGTACTCCCTAGGATAAAAGTGAATGGTTTATGGTGAGGAAAAATATGGTCTGTTATCTGAATAGCTACTGTCCTCTTCTCCTCAGATAAAATATGTTCTAAGGCAGACACACAGTTGCAGATTAAACTGTGCCCCCAAGGATTAGTATGGATTTAGCAGTCCAGAATTGCGGTGTCGCGTGGCTGTTTGTCATGGGTGTTTGTTTCCTCTTATACAATGTTGGGATGCAGGTTTCTATTACTATCTTTGATGCCATTTGCCCTATTTCCCATGTTCTCACTGATGAATCACCATGGTAACTAAACAGTGGTGCTACTAATGACTAAATAGGAAAATGTATTAGAGACCCTGATAATGTGTAAGTTGTTCCTTGACATTTCTGTAATTCTTGGATGTTGTAGTGACTACATTTTAAAAAAGTAAAAATTTCCCTCAGTGTTAACTCACACGGAAAATTGAAACTTAATTAATGTTAATTATTTTGTATTAACAGTAAAATTGTAATTTGTGTAGCATTATGTACTTTTCAAAGTGTTCTTATGCCTATTCTCCTGTTTGATGGTTTCAGAAACATATGGTATTGTCATCATATAACAGGGAAAACAACGTCCAAAGAAAGGAATTTATCCATAAGGTGATTATATCTCTTGGTTTATGCCCATTTTCCTGGTATTATTGCCCCTGTTTATTCTCATACGTGTACAAATTTAATGAGATATAGACACTTTTAGTGGTTGCTTCCCTAGCCTAAGAGTCATGATGTTTAATACTAGTTGGAATGGGAGAATTCCTATGGACATAACTACAAGTAGTTGTGTCTTACTCAAACACAGATTTGTGAATAAATCAGAAATCCCTTAGCAAAATATTTAAGTATCTCACCTTTCTAGCTTGTTCTAATTTCCAGCTGTAGTCATCATTAACCCTCCTTATTCTTTTGCTAGGTTCATTTATACTAGATTACTTGCTCCACCTAAAACATACACTGTGTTTTTCCTTCCCCATAAACTCGTATTTCCAGGAATGTTTTCTAAAATGTGTGTTGGAAAGCTTCCATGTTTTCTTTGAATCCAAACGCTGGCAGAAGAAATATGTCTTGATGTGCCAACAAAACAACCCGGGCATTAGAAAGATACATTGTAGTCAATGGGATAGGAGGGAAGGAAGTACAGTTCCAGTGAGAGCTCCAAGGCTTCAAGGGCTCTGCCAGGTTTTAGGTATTGCTTAGTCCTGGTTGAAAATGAAGAAACAACTCCAAATGTCCTTGTGGCTGAGTGCATTAGAAAGAGTGGCAGGACTGAGTCTGTAAACAATCCTGATGAAAACTTGGTATGGGAGGTTGAATAAGGGCCCTGAAATATGTCCACACCTCAATCTTCAGAGTGTTACCTTATTCTGCAAAAGGGACATTGCAGATATGATTAAGTTAAGTATCTAGAGATGGGGAGACCATCCTGGATTATTCATGTAATCACGATGCAGGAAGAGTTAGCGTTAGAGGAGAAGGCAATGTGGTGATGGAAACAGAGATTGGAGTGACGCACTTTGAAGATGGAGGAAGGGGCCATGTGCCAAGGAATACAGGCAGCCAGTGGGAAGTGAAAAAGGCCTGAAAAAGCATTCTCCCTGAAGCCACCAGAAGTAACCAGTGAGGCTGACAACTTGACGTTAGTCCTGTGAGACCATGTTGGACTTCTGACCTCCAGAAATGTAAGAGAATAAATTTGTGTTGTTTTAATACGTTAACTGCCATGTGAGTTGTATTTAACTCATGCTAGTTTGGAGCCTGGGGCCTTGTGAAACACATATAACTCACACGTCTCTTTACCTTGGGAGCTGTGTGGTGCAGGCAACTCACGCTGCCATGCTGTAGCACACATGTTACCTGATAGGTGGGACTCTGGGCAAAACCCTGCAGTTGGTTAGTGAAAATCTTACTTGTTGATGTTCTTATTATTACGATTAATATTGACAATTTAATTCCAAAAACATGGATTAAATGAATAGAAGTCAATAAATTTTGTTTTTCTATTTATGTTTACCTTTAAACTATACTGAAGCCTGACAAGTCAAGAAAAACACTTTACCCTTATGAACTATTTTTCAAGTTTTCATATTACTTTTTACAGTACTAATTTTCAAGTTTTTATATTACTTTTTTATTAAAAAACAGAAAGCAATAACAAATTTTTCATTAAATTAGAAAGGATTGTTTTGTTTTCAAAGTCTTTATTCTATTTTCATAATAAAACACCATGGCCCCAAGGCAAAATTATTTTTTCTAATGTGGCAGTCATTGTGCTAAACCACTAATTGATGTTAATTTGTAACAGTGGCAACAGGAAACTAATATATTTGATCAGGACAGAAATGGTGTCTGTAGCAAAGGCAATATCCTAGACTAGCAAGATATTGAAGAAAAAGCTCTTTTTCTTTGAACGACGAAGCCGTGACCAGTTGGGTGTTGATTATTTTCCTCTCTGATTTGATTTAGAATTGAGGGCCATTGGTGACACTGAGAAGACAGTCACCACCGCTGTTCTCACTAGAGCAGCTTCTTGTTGAGTTCCTAAAGGACCACCACAGGCTGGTCATTAGTGCACGCCACCTTCCACATTAACCCCTAACCTAGATATTGTTTTAAGATGAGAAATTGAGGTATATAAAAATAATGTAACTTGACAAAGGTTTCACAGCTAATAAAGAGCAAACACATGGATTCTTACCCCTTCCTACACTTAAAAACCTTCCTGAAAGGGCTGGTTTTAAAACTATTTGTTTTGTATACTCCATATAGACGGAGAGACTGTAGGAGGTGAGACAGTGCAGTGGCAGGTATCTGGGGCCAGCAGTACGGGTGGGTCAAGCTCGACTCCCTTTCTCCACCAGTGAGCAGGCATGCTCCATGGCAAAGGCAGAGAAACAGTTAATTCTCAGGGCTGGATGGTGGAACTCAGCTGTGCACACCTTTTGATGTTTACTCTTGTCTTGGGCTTTCCTTCCTAGAACTCTAAGAGGCCATATGATAAGACAGACCTGCAACCAGCTCTGGCCTGGGAAGAGGGAAAAGTCGGCCTGCCCTGATGAGGCCCCGGGAGAGGGTTGGTGAATTAGGCCAGTTCTGCAGTGAATGTGTAGAGAAGATTATTTAGAACTTGAGGTTCTGATTCTAAACAGAGTAGGAACAGGGAGAAGGGCACTGTTAATGTCAGGAAAGTCATTAAGTTTAATGGAGGAGCTGAAGTGAAGGATTAAATAGCAGATGCTAAGAGCAGTAATGGACCTGGAGGGTCCTTGCACCCATCTGGGCCCTGAGCCTGAACAAGTGGCACCTAGTCCCCTGAACTCCTGTGGTGGCTTTGGGCAGAGGTGGCCCTCAGCCTGGCATCACAAACTCAGGCCACTGCTGTTCCCAAAGTGCCATGACTCGTGCTAGGAAAAGATTTTTGTCTTGGAGAAGGTTGAGCCTTTCCAGATAAGTAGGAAAAGCAGGAAGAAAGGCCCACCATCTAGGATGACATACGTGTTTTTGAAGGACCTGTGGAATGAGTCTCTTGGAAAGTCAAGGAAAGTGAGGTTGGATAGACGGGACAGAGCACCTCTTACTGGAAGTATCACGTATTTGTTTATTGTCCCCAGGAAGGGTACTTTTATTATTTTATGCCTTACTTCTGGAAGACTAGCATCATCTTACACCAATGTAGTGCTTTAAAATGAAAGTGGATTTCAATATGTAAAAGTAATAATAATTGCTACAATTTATACAGGCCTGGCTGTTTATGGAAAGTATAGTACTCTGTGCTGTCCATATATTATCTAATGAAATCCTCAAAACAACTCTGTGAGTTAGATAATGTCACCTCTTTTTTACAGAGGAGAAGAGTGAAGTCCATTTAATCTTCTTAACAACCCTTGTTTTTCAAGGCATGTAACAGATCATTTGCTTAGAATAATGTGACAAATACCTAGCAAAGGTAAGATGTGGACATGGATTACCAGTCACTAAGTGAACTTCTTTCATTGCTACATAAACTCAAACATATTCCAAGGACAAAAGCAGAAGGACAGGAATGGGCTCTGGGTTTGGAGGACCCAGGTTTGAATGCTAGATCCGCTATTCCCCAGCTGCAGACGTGGGCGAGCTAATTCACCTAAGTCCCAGTTTGCTAATCTGTTAAAATATAAATGGATTATTGGAAGGATTGAGTCCTATAAAGCATTTAAAATGCCTGGCACGCAGTATGTGCTTAATAAAAGTAAGCTCTTTACTTCACCATCATCTTATTTATTTTTTTTATTTTTTAAATTTTTTTTTTATAATTTTTTTGAGACAGAGTCTCACTCTTCTGCCCGGCCTAGAGTGCTGTGGCATCAGCCTAGCTCAGAGCAGCCTCAAACTCCTGGGCTCAAGTGATCCTCCTGCCTCAGCCTCCCGAGTAGCTGGGACTACAGGCATGCACTACCATGCCCGGCTAATTTTATATATATACATTTTTAGTTGTCCAGATAATCTCTTTCTATTTTTAGTAGAGACGGGGTCTCGCTTTTGCTCAGGCTGGTCTTGAACTCCTGGGCAATCAGCCCGCCTCGGCCTCCCAGAGTGCTAGGATTACAGGTGTGAGCCACCATGCCTGGCCACCATCATCTTATTTTTATTTATATCTGAGGACAACTTTGAGTCTAATTCAAGGTGAAATAAATCCATTAAGGATGACTCAAAAGGACCTGAAAAAGATTGCTTTGTATTTTCAAGTCCCTTGGCATAATTTATCAGGTTTCAGTTGTCTCTTTCAACAGCAACAGGCTTGCATGTATATATTATTTTAAAATTAGAATTAGATCACACCCACATGTAAGGTAAAATGTTTATACCTCTTTTCTTTTGTCCAATTCATTTCTGAAATACAATTTTCAGGTGGAAAATTTGGGAAAAGGCTTCTTAGGTCTGAATTATAAATAATGGCAGCCTAAGATACAAGGATACTTGTGTCGGTTAAACTCAGGTTTGCCAAGTAGGTTGTGAAGTAAAAATATAGGAGCAATGTTTTAAGTAAAATGCTCCAACAGCTTTTGAAGTGTATTGAAATGCATAGTTGCTTGGGAATTTTCAAGACTAGTTAAGGTTTCAAAAATGAATGTTTCTTCACTTCCAAGGAAATGCAATATGTTATCATTATAAAACAACTGGCAAAATAGAAAGGAAGAAAAATGTGTGTGTGGATGTGTGTATATATTAAGATAACAAATGCCATTTCATTAACTGGGGCATACAAAGCAATTTCGTATTTATTCCTTTCTAAGGGTCCTGATTTTCCTCATGAGCTCCCTCTTTCCCCCACTCCAGGGGGCCAGCGAGTAAGGAGGGAATAATTATATTTATGCCAAACTTGTAATCTCTGTTATTTCCAATAATTTAAACTGCCTTTTAAAGAAAATTAGTCAGTGCTGGGATGGCTTGGGTAAATGATTATTCTTGTGATTGCCTTTTCCAGGATCACCCTAGTAGTGTGTGGGGGGTGGTGATTTAGATGGTTTGACTTTGCGATTACAGAACAAGTGGTCTCCTTGAATGTTCACAGTGGTTTTTGGGATCATTTTGTGTGACTGCCACAGACTGACCAGCCAGGGCTGATCCCTCCCTGCTGGTGACTTTTGCGGTATCACTGGCTCCATCTGATTTTTTGAGGAGATGTGGTGACAATACCCACTATGGTTAATAGTCATCATTTTTTTACCTCTAGTTTCAAATTTCCCATATCTTGGTGTGTGGGGGGCTGTCTTTGTTTGAATCCAGGCTTCTTCTGGCCTATAACCTTTGTCCCTGCGCAGATTTGGGGACACACCTGGGACCCTCGCAGGTGTGTTCACATGTAGAGCCGAGGAGCGCTACCCCAGTCCTGTCCCTCTGCCACAGCATGGGCTCATGCTGTGTCTGCACCGGCTACACAAAGGGGTTTCACAAGTATATCACGTAAAACTATGCTGCTGGTGTCAGACTTTCTAACCCCCCCACCCCCCCACCCCCCGCACATCTGGATGTGTTTAAATGAATGCCTCTGTTTTAGGCTGTTCAGGCTACTATAACGGAATACCATAGACTGGGTGGCTTTTAAGCAAGAGAAATTTTTTTCTCACAGTTCTAAAGCTTGGGAAGTCCAAATTCAAGGTGCCAGCTGATTTGGTGTCTGGTGAGGGCCCGCTTCCCTGTTCACAGATGGCCATTTGTTCACTGTGTCCTCACATGGCCCAAGGGGAAAGGGAGCTCTCTGGGCCTCTTTGGTGACGGCACTAATCCTATTCGTGAAGACTCCACCCTCATGACCTAATCACCTTCCAAATGTCCCACCTCCAAACACCATCACCTTGGCAGTTAGGATTTCAACATATGAACTTGGGGGACACCAATACAGTGTGTGACAATGTCCTCTTCCTTTCCTTGTGTGGTGGTAGAGGCAATGAGAAATGGCTCCTCACAGCCTTTTCCTCCCCTGTCCTCCTCCTCATCGTTATACACTCCAATTGGAGACAAAGGGAAGGTTATTATTTTCTTCTCTTAGTTTTTCCTCTTACCTAATTTTGTCCTCCCCAAGTAAATTTCTCCTTCTTCCTAAATCCAGACTCGAAACTAAATTAATGCTAGATAGGGTATAGGGAGGGAGAAACCTATTTGTTGATAAGGGAACAGGAAGCATATACAAATATTTTACCTGATCTGTCTTTTATCTCTTTTATTGTGCTCAGAACAAATATAACAAACAATGATATGGACCTATATAATGCAAACCAGAACACTAATTTGCTTCATAAATAAGTCTAGAGAGATTTCATGTTTCTAAATTCTGAAAATGTTGGGATATTTGCAAAGAGTCATATTTTACATCATACAAAATTCTCCATTGACCAAAGAATTCCCTGTGGAAACACAGACCTTGTATGTTTATGGGATTTCTTGGTGGTAGAGGAATTTCTAAGCCTAAAATTAGAAGTAGAAAATATATACCATATAGGAATTATTGGTACATTTGATCATGTAAAAATCCACATAGCCTAAAACACCAATAAATTTGAGACAAATGACAAACTGGCAAAATACTACTGTAAAATCTTTGACAAAAGGATATTTTAATAATCTTATAATAAGTCTTTTTTTTTTTATTTCAGCTCATTATGGGGGTACAAAAGTTCAGGTTATATATATTGCCCATGCCCCCCCATCCCCCCGAGACTGAGCTTCAAGTGTGTCCATTCCCCAGACAGTGCGCATCACACTCATCAAGTAGGTATACACCCATCCCTTCCCCCCAGCCCCCACCTCTGTCCGATACCCAATTGGTGTTATTCCCAAATGTGCACTTAGGTGATGATCAAAGAATCTTATAATAAGACTTTATCAATAAAAGATGAAAACCCAATGGAAAATTAGTAACCATCATAATCAGGGAATTAACAAAATATGAGAGACAAAATATATATTCATGAAATCTTGTTCAATCTTGCTAAAACAGATAAAATTCCATTAATTCCAAGATATTCTAGATTCTAATATGTCAAACAGGCAAAGATTTCTCTCAGCCATTGTCATCATTCTCTGGGGCTGGATGTGACCTTTTCTAGACAGCATCACGCTGTCTAAACATGCTTACATCATTTTCACCAATTTCATTTCTACAAATTTTATCTAAGGAAATTATTTGAAATATGTACAAACTTTTCCTAATTTCTATGCCTCACAGCATTTAAAAATACCAAACTGGAAATATCCAAATTGTCAAATATTGAGCTTGGTTTCATAGATACATCCATATAATGGAATGCCATCAGACATTAAAAATGCTGTTGTAGAAATACCAACATGCTAGCAGTACATTGTTTAGGTAAAGAAAAGAGGTTATAAAAAGATATATTTGAAATATATAGGTATATATGTATGTATGTGTCCTATATGTTAAAATAGCATCTTGTTATTCCCCTCCTGACTGTTTCCCAAGGCTGCCACTTCTGTCAGTGCACTGAAAGTTACAAGTGAGCTTGGTCATGTTAGTCTTTTTTATCTGGTTTAACTGGTGTTTCCCTGGACTGGGAGTCTAAGCTGCTTTCAATGCTAATTCTAGCCACCAGCTCTGCCACTGCAACTCATTAGGAGGAGGGCATATGAAGGGTAGCAAGGGCTTTGCTTGGGTCTCTCCACACCTGCACTAATGATGAAGAGGCTGTGCCTGCCCTTGATAAGCTCGAAGCTCACTGCCACCCTGGGTCAATTTACCTCTGCAGTCAGAGCTGGGCAGCCTGCCTCAGACATGATAGATAGAGGAGCTGTTGTTCGGGGCAAACAAATGTTTCAGAGACAGGTAATTATGTTGTCCTTTCATCCTCAGCAAAGATAAGGGCTAGAAAGTATCTTCTTGAAGCTGAGTAGTCTATATGCTGACATCATTGTACAAGCTTCATTAAGTGAACAATCTTTGAAACAATAGTGGATTTGAGGGCCTTTATATTTAGTGAGAAATAAAAGGCAGTGTTGACTACAACATTTCTTTATTTAAAATAAAAGAAATTTAAAAATATAAACCTATTGCATATAAAATACCAATATTGAAATTATTCCACATTTACCATTAGGAATGTACTTCAAAATTCTGACTTACATTGTATCTTCACTTCTGATAGCCAGTACTTTCCTGCTACTCTGACCTAAAAGATAAATGTGAATCGAGCACATCCTGAAAAGTCACAAGACCCCAATGGGAGTTTTTTTTAAATTATTTTTGGGGATTTTTGTTTTTATAGATTAAGGAATTACATATGCAGTTTTGTTATGTGGATACAGTGCATAGTTGTGGAGTCTGGGCTTATAATGTAACCATCACCTGCGTTACATATGATGTACCCCATTGAGTAATTTCTCATCCCTTACCACTCTCCCACTCTCCCACCCTTCGGCATCTCCAATGTCTATTAGTCCACTCTTTATGCCCATGTGTACACATTTTTTAGCTCCTACTTGTAAATGAGAACATGTGGTATTTGACTTTTTATTTCTGAGTTATTTCACTTAAGAGACTAGCCTCTAGTTCTATTCATGTTGCTGCAAAAGACATGATTTCATTTCTTTTGGGGGGATGAGTAGTATTCCATGGTATATATGCCACATTTTCTTTATCCAGGCATCCATTGATGGACACTTAGATTGATTCCATATCTTTGTTGTTGTGAATACTGCTGCAATAACCATATGAGTGGAGGTATCTTTTTGATATAATGATTTCTTTTCCTTTGGGTAGATATCCAGTAGTGGGATTTCTGGATTAAATGTAGGTCTATTTTTGGTTCTTTGAGAACTCTCCATACTGTTTTCCATAAAGGTTGTAGTAATTTACATTTTCACCACAGTTTATAAGTGTTCCCTTTTCTCCACATCCTCACCAACATCTGTCATTTTTTGACTTTTTAATAACAGCCATTTTGGTAGGTGTAAGATGGTATCTCATTGAGGTTTTAATTTGCATTTCTCTGATAATTAATGATGCTGAGAATTTTTTCATATGCATGATGGCCATTTAAATGTCTTTTGAAAAATGTCTGTTCATGTCCTGTGTCCACCTTTTAATGGGGTCATTTTTGTTTTTTGGTTGAGTTGCTTGAGTTCCTTGTAGATTCTGGATATTAATCCTTTGTCAAATATACAATGTGCAAATATTTTCTCCCATCCTGTTGGTTGTTTGTTCACTCTGTTAATTATTTATTTTTCTGTGCAGAAGCTTTTTAGTTTAATTAAATCCCATGTGTCTATTTTTGGTTTTGTTACATTTACTTTTGAGGTATTAGTTTTGAATTTTTTTTGCCTAGGCCAAAGTAGAGAAGAGTTTTTCCTATGTTTTATTTTGGAATTTTTATAGTTTCAGGTCTTACATTTAAGCTTTAATCCATCTTGAGTTAAATTTTGTGTATAGAGATAGATAGTGGACTAGTTTCTTTCTTTTGCATATGGCTATCCATATGCACCATTTATTGAATAGGGTGTCCTTTCCCCAGTGTATGTTTTTATTGACTTTGTTGAAGATCAGTTATAGGTGTATGACTTTATTTCTGGGCTTTCTATTTTGTTCCATTTATCTATATGTCTACTTTTATACCAGTACCATGCTGTTTGGTTACTATAGTCCTGAGTACAATTTGAAGTCAGGTAATGTGATGACTCCAGCTTTCTTCTTTTTGCTTAGGATTGCTTTGGTCACTTGGGCTCTGTTTTGGTTACATATGAATTTTAGGGCTTTTTCTAATTCTGTAAAAAATGACATTGGTATTTGGATAGGAATTGCACTGTCTGTAGATTGCTTTGGTCATTTCAATGATGGTGATTTTTCCAATCCATGAGCACGGGATGATGTTTTTCAATTTGTTTGTATCATCTGTGGTTTTTTTCATCCGTGTTTTATAGTATTCCTTGTAGAGAACCTTCACCTCTGTGGTTAAATATATTCCTAGTTTTTTTTTAATTGCTATTGTAAATGGAAATGTGTTCTTGATTTGATTCTGAGCTTGATCATTATTGGTGTAAAGGAATGCGAGTGATTTTTGTATGTTGATTATGGATCCTGAAACTTCAGTGAATTTATATATAAAATCTAGAGGTATTTTGGCAGACTCTTTAGGATTTTGCAGATATATGATCATATTGGTGACAAATAGAGAAAATTTGATTTCCTCTTTTTCCAATTTGGATGTCTTTCATTTCTTTTTCTTGCCTGATTGCTCTGGATAGGACTTCTAGTACTATGTTGAATAGAAGTGGTGAAAGTAGGTATTCTTGTCTTGTTCCAGTTCTTAGGGGAAATGCTTTCCATTTTTCTCCATTCAGTATGATGTTGGCTGTGGGTTTGTCATATATGGCTTTTATTATTTTGAAGTATGTTTCTTCTATGCCAAGTTTGTTAAAGATTTTTTATCATGAATGGATGCTGAATTTTACTGAAGGCCTTTTCTGCATCTATTGAGACATCCATATGGTTTTTTTTTTAATTCTGTTTATGTGGTGGATCACATTTATTGACTTGCATATGTTGGACCATCCTTGTATCCTTGGAATAAAACCCACTCGAACATGGTGTATTATCATTTTGATGTACTGTTGGATATGGTTTTCTAGTATATTGCTGAAGAATTTTGCATCTGTGTTCATCAGGTGGTCTGCAGTTTTCTTTTGTTTGTTGTGCACTTGCCTGGCTTTGATATCAGGGTGCTACTGGCTCCATGGAATGAATTAGGGAGGATTCCCTCCTCTGATTTTTTGTAACAGTTTTAGTAGGAATGTTACCAGTTCTTCCTTGTAAGTCTGGTAGAATTTAGCTGTGAATCCTTCTGGTCCTGGGTTTTTTGTTTGTTTGTTTATTTTTTGGGAGGCACTTTTTTATTACTGATTCAATTTCATTATTCATTATTGGACTGCTGAGGAATTCTATTTCTTCTTGGTTCAATCTTGGAAGCTTGTATGTTTCCAGGAATTTATTTATTTCCTCTAGATTTTCTAGTTTTTGAGCATAGGGTTGTTCATAATTGTCTCTGATTATTTTTTTATATTCCTTTTGTATCAGTTGTAATGTCTCCTTTTTCATTTCTGATTGTGTTCATTTGAATCTTCTCTCTTTTTTTCTTGGCTAGCTAATGGTCTATCTTTTCAAGGAAACAACTTTTCATTTTGTTGATCCTTTGCATTGTTTTTTTGGTCTCAATTTCATTTAGTTCTGCTCTGATTTTTGTTATTTCTTTTCTTCTGCTAGCTTTGGGTTTAATTTGTTCTTATTTTTCTAATTCCTTGAGGTGTAGTGTTAAGGTGTTAATTTGTGATCTTTCTTTTTTTTGACGTAGGTATTTACTCTTGGCACTGCGTTTGCTGTACCCCAGAGGTTTTCATATGTTGTGTCTCCCTCTTCATTCACTTCAAAATATTTTTTGATTTCCATCTTAATTTTATCATTTACCCAAAGATCTTTCAGGAGAATGTTGTTTAATTTCCATGTATTTGTATAATTTTGAGAGTTCTTCATGGAACTTATTTCTATTTTTTTTTCTCTGTGGTCCAAGAAGATACTTGATATAATTTTGATTATAAAAAATTTATTGAGACTTGTTATGTGGCCTAACATATGGTCTTTGTTGGAGAATGCTCTGTGTTGTTGAGAAGAAAATATATTCTGTGGTTGTTGGGTAGAATGTTCTGTAAATGTCTGTTAGGCCATTTGATTGAAAGTTAAATTTATATCCAATGTTTCTTTGTTCATTTTCTGTCTTGATGATGTATCTAATGCTCTCAGTGGGGTGTTGAAGTCCCCCACTATTATTGTATTGTTGTCTATCTCTTTTCTTAGCTCTACTAACATTTCTTTTATGAGTCTGGATACTTTCGTGTTGGGTGAATATATATTTAGGATTGTTATATCTTCTTGTTAAATTGATCCCCCTTCCTCATTATATTATGACCTTCTTTGTCTTCTTTTTTTTTTTTCACTATTGCTGGTTTAATGTCTGTTTGATATAAGTATAGTAACTCCTGCTTGTTTTTAAATTTTGTTTGTGTGAAATATCTTTTACCATCTCTTTACCTTCAGTCTATAATTGTCTTTAATAGTAAGGTGGGTTTCTCATAAGCAGCATATCATTAGCTCACATTTTTTAAAACCATTCCATCAATCTGTATCTCTTAAGTGGGGTATTTAGTCCATTTATGTTTGAAGTTAATATTGGTATGTGAGGTTTTGTTCCTGTGATAATGTTAGTTTTTATCTAGTTGCTTTATAGTCTCATTTGTGTAATTGTTTTATAAAACTTGAAAGTTTTTTACTTTCATGTGTTCTTGAAAAGGTGAATATTAACCTTTCATTTCCATGTTTAGAACTCCTTTGAGCATTTCTTTTAGGGCTAGCCTAGAGGTGACAAATTCCATCATCATTTGCTTGTTTTGGAAAGACTTTTTTTTCTCCTTCACTTATGAAGCTTATTCTACTAGGATAAAAATACATGGTTGGCAGTTTCTCTCTTTTAAGAATTTTGAAAATAGGACCTCAATCTCTTTTGCCTTGTAAAGTTTCTGCTGAGAGGTTTGGTGTTAGTCCCATGAGATTTCCTTTGTAGATGACTAGATGCTTTTCTCTTACTGATTTTAGGATTTTTTCCTCTTTCACATTGGCTTTAGATAGTTGATGACTATATGTCTTGATGGAGTCCTTCCTTCAGTGTATTTCCCTGGAGTTCTCTGAGTTTATTGTGCCTGGATGTCTAAATCTCTAGCAAGGCTGGGGAAATTTTCCTCAATTATTTCCTTAAATAGGTTTTCCAAACATTTTGCTTTTTATTCTCCCTCGGGTATACCTATGATTCATAGGTTCAGATGCTTTATGCAATGCCTTAGTTCTCCAAAGCTTCGTTCATTTTTTAAATTCTTTTTTAAAAGATTTTATCTGGCTGGATTAATTAGAAAGACGTTTCTGAGATTCTTCTGCTTGTTCTAGTCTATTGCTGCAGCTTTCAACTATATACTGTAATTTCTTAATGAATTTTTCATTTACAGAAATTCTGTATCTTTTTCTTTAAAATATCTATCTTTTTGGTAAATTTTTCATTTGTAGGCTTGTTTTTCTAATATCTTTGTATTGATTTTCAGATTTCTCTTGGCTCTTATCGAGATTCTTTATAGTCCATATTTTGAATTCTTTATTTGGAATTTCAGAATTTTCATTTTGGTTAGGATCCATTGCCAGAAAGCTAGTGTGATCCTTTTGGGGTGACATAACACCTTGTTGTTTTTTTTTTAATAAGTCCAGAATTTTTATGCTGATTCCCTCTCATGTGCAAACTATCTCTTGTTATTTTTAGATTCACTTTCATTTGGATGAGATTTTGTTTTCTTCCTTGAGGATGTAACTTATAATATATTTTGCATGTAGTTGTTTGGCTTTGCTTCTAGGTTCTTTCAGTGGCAAAGACTCTATGAATTCCTTGGTTATACATAGCTTTAGTGTGGTGGCTTTCTCAGATGCTGGTTGTAGTAGTCATGTTTCTGGCACTTGAGCAGGCTCCCAGGCTCCCAGACTTAGGAGGGCTTAGCAGAGGTCTCAAGGAGCTTATCTTGTACAAGTGCTGACACTGCAGTTGTGTCAGCAGATTCTGTATTTGGTTGTGCAGTTTGATCCCCAGGCCAGTAGGTGGTGCTTGCAGGTAAGAGCTGGCTCTGGGAGTAGTAATCCAGTTTATACTTGGTCTTTGTTTACCAGGAGAAGCTCTCAGTTGCCATAGGCAATGAGCTGGTCTGTGGAGTGAACTTTATGCTCCGCCCTGGAGAAGGGGATGAAGCTCGACAGAGCTCTACTGGGTATTCTCATCCTCGGGTTCCCAAATGGCGAGCACAATCACCAGCCCCTGGTGGGGGGTGTGGGGAGTCTCTGGTGAAATGTGCTAAGGTCTCTGCAGCATCACAGCCTCAGCAGGCAAGAACACAAGGTGTTTCCCTGTCATGTCCCTGTCCCAGTGTTTGGGAAGCTCAGATCGGTCAGACACTGCTATTTCCAGGCTGCAATGTAGCTGAGAGTCATAAAAGACACTTGCCTCATGGCTCAATGCTGAAATGGCTGTGTGCAAAGCTTCCTCCCTTAGCCTAAAACACACAGCTCCCCAGCTCTCCTGCTCTCTGCTGCAGGGATATTGGTGCTCCATGCAGAAAGGGAGAGGAGCCCTGCCTTTCACAAAAAACTTAAGCCCAGTGGCTACACTACTTACTAGTGGGGATGCAGTTGCACCATCAGCCCCATAAATGTGATCCTCTAGCATGTTTGTGGGAACTTCTAGTGGGAACAGCCACGGCTGTGTCTGCAGCAGTGGGTGGAGGGTTGAGAGGAAGTCTCCCTCTCCACCTCTGGGTGCAAGCACCAAGGCACCTTGGCTGGTGAGATGGATTTACACTCTTTCCTTGCAGGCTTTGTGTCTCTGCTGGAGGGTGTTGCTAGCCACCCACAAACAGTGATCTCTCAGACTCAGGAGAGCATGTGCTCTGGTTTCCTTTGTCCCAAGGGTCCTTCTTCCTCCCTAGACTGGCAGCAGGTGCAGAGGCAGCAGGCTTGGCCCAGGGCAAGATGCAGACCTGTGGGACTTGGGCTCCCCAGAATGGCACCAATGCCAGGGCTCAGAAGGCTGTGGGGCTCTGCACGAGCTCCCTCTCTGGAACAATGCCTCTGCACAATCTCTAGACGGCTCCCTTTGTTAGTCTGTGGGCCTGTAGGATTGAGGGGCTCCTCCAAAGCTTGGATTGTAGAAGTCCATGGTGGGAATGCGGAGCTCTAGGAGTCTCTCACGCTCTCCCTGCATCCAAGAGCTTCTCCTGGCTGCCAGCCAATCCCAGCCAAGCAAGCTGCCTCACTTCCCTTTCCTTTGCTTTCTGTGCTTCCCAGCACTTTGCTGGTGAATCCCAGTGTCCACTTTTAGACATTCTATTAGAAGTGTGGATATCTACTTGCTATTTCTGGTTCTTCTCAGTGGAAGAGGTGCATACTAGCTGCATTTAGTTGGCCATCTTGGATCTTCCAGTGACTAACAAGAGTTTTGTGTCTGCCTTCTCTGTGATTGCTGTAAAATCACAAATTAGTTGGTAATCCTAAGAAGTGCTGTGGAACAGAAAAGTTCACCCAGGAGAGTGCTGATTGTCCCTTATTTGGTGAGTCTTGACAATTCGATTTTTCAGTTGTAAGGGACATTTCAGATTAAGGACAGATTTGTTACAAGGACTTACTTATGTATTTAATTTTTTGAATTTTGAGATAAATTTGTGAGTTCATCCTATTATCAAAATTTTCCAGTCCTAATGGTAATATGAAGCCTATTTGCATGGGTGCTTCTATGTTCTTTCTATTAATGCTGCCCAAAGGCAGGGTAATTAAGCCCTGTTTATTAAACAAAAAAATTAAAAAGAAACCAAGTCATGGATTTGAATCTATATTACAGAACTTTATAATATTGGACAATTCAATAAGACCTCAATTACCTCTGGATTTCCTTTATTTGTTAACTGACAGGCTGGAAGAAGAATTAATGAGAAATTTTTATTTGAAGTGTTCCATAATGTCTACATTAAATTAGATGTCACTTAAGTTTGGAACTCTTTTCCAGTTATTGTTTTTATTATTATTGACTGTGAAAATGATGACACATAGCATCCTTGAATTATAGATGTGAATAGTTCAGTTCAGCATTTTAATAAAAATGCCTGAGCATCTGCTAGACATCCAACATTCTTATGTGCTCTACATAGAGTGTGCTATATATAGAGTGATGCATTAGGCATGGTTTCCCTTCTGGAGAGACTAATGAACTAGAGAGGACAGCACCTTGGAGAGTTTTCTGTTCCAAAGTATAAATGAGGAAATGACTTGATTACCTTGCTCAATTAGAGCTCAGTGAGAGTATGCGTCCTCCATCCTTGTCTACTATGAGAGAAGGGGCATGGGGGGTGGTGGGGAGACGCTGCATTATCAGCCTGGCCACAGATGAAATGACCTATTTAGATGAGAGAACACTTAAACAGCCTTCATTTTTATCTAATATTCCAGCATTATTTCTGGGGAGAAGAGACAATGAAGTAAAGCAAAGTTGAATCCAGGAACCAAAAAGACATGGCTTCAAATCCTTGTTTGGTACTGAACACACATTTTGTGTTTAGGGCCAAATGATTACTATGTCTGAACCTCAATTTTCTGATCTATAAAATCAAAGAGGCTGAAATAAGATAACAAAAACCAACCTCTCCATGTCTTACTCCTACTCTGTATCTGATGGATAGTAGCTTTTGTTTATTACGGTGAGGGCTAGGGAGGTGGCGATGTCTGGACAAGAGAAATTTAAAAGGGCCGCGTTCCCAAGTGAAAGCAGAGGACAAAAGGACATCAGGTTATCTGTACACAGGATCATGTTGTCAAGAACTGTAGAGCAGAGCTGAGAACTCCAAAAAAAAAAAAAAGAAGGCATGGATTTCCAGAACCTTTGCCGTTTCCCTGTATCGGTTTTCATCACTTCCTCTTTATATTCTTCTCCATCTCTTTTCTCAGAAAGAATAGCAGTGAACATTTTGAATAATAAAATTCTATGTAGTTATGTTTCAGAGCAAGGAAGGAGGGTTGGTTGGTGGAGTGGAATGACTGAGGAGGGTCAGCTTAAGACCTAGAATCAAGGAAACCACTGAGAGGAAGGAATGTGGCCCCGAGGCCCAAGGCTCAGAAAAGAAGCTGACCTAGTGGGACTAAGATGAGAGCCCAGTGGCTCAGCTGCAGGAAGCCGGGAAGCCCTCGGCTTTCAAGCGCTGGCCTGTTGGGGGGCCTGAGATGGCAGACTGAGAAGTAAAGTCTGGAAACTTCTGTTTCGAGTCTGACCCCACTAGAGTGGCTTCCCTACTCTCACATTCCTGAGGAAGCTGAAGGGAATTTGGTTCCTGTTTAGGAGTAGAATTTTAATAATTATATAAAACCAGAAGATGCAGCCAGAGGAGAAGAAAGTGTGGAAGTGAAAGAAGCTAGAAAACCCTCAGTGTCATCCTGAAGGCTTAAATGTTTTCATCCTAATGAATGGATTGCTAATCATTACGTATTGGTATAGGCACAAGAACTCTGCTAAGTTTAATAAACTGCCTTATTTTCTTCTTTTATATAACATGTATAATTTCTATGAATTGCCTTAATGTCCAGAAATGTATACAATGTCTCTATGGGAGGAAGCCCTCAGTATGCTTAAGTGGACTATGATGATTGCCTATTATGGATTAGTAATTGACTCAGATGAAAGGGACTGCCAGACCAGATTAGAAACTGCTAATTGTCTCATTAGTGACTTGGGAGGAGGGCAAAAAACAAACCCTTACATCTTAAACTCTTGTCCCTTTGACTGTAGGAGGAAATTTAACTTCTCTAAAACAAACAAACAGAAAACCCCCCAAAGTTTCAAAGTAGCTACTTTAAGTAGAAAAAGTAAGAGCTATTTCCCTGCTTTTTGTTTTTTCTTTAGATATAAATGTATTTCTTGTCTCAAGTTTCTAATCAGATTGATATAGATATAGATGCAGATATTGATTCATACATCCATGAATCCTTATATCCAGCACACTACCCCCCTACCCCTTTGATGTTCCTGGCTTAACTGGAAGAAACAAGCTTGTCATTATCCTTGAAATGGAAGGAGTTTTGTGCAGTGGTTAAGGTTCTGGTCCTGGAGATTCAAGGACTGGGCTGCAATTCTGGCACTGTAGCTTACTTGCTGTGTGATCTTAGATAAGTTATTGAACCCCTCTGAACCACTTATTCATGAATAAAAATAGATAAAATAATACCATTGTTATAAGGATTACATAAATGATCTTAGATAAGTTATTGAACCCCTCTGAACCACTTATTCATGAATAAAAATAGATAAAATAATACCATTGTTATAAGGATTCCATAAAATAGTGCTTGTAAAACACCTTTCACGGTATCTGGTACTTGGCAAGCACTCTTAAATATTTGGTCTCCTCATTAATAATGTTGATAATAATTATAACAACAGTAAATGTTATTGATAAAATTCAACAATAAGAAAGCAAAGAACCTAATTTAAAAAATAGGCAAAGGATATTAACAGATGCCTTATCTAAGAAGATATATAGATGGCAAATACACATATGAAAAGATGCTCAAGATCATATGTCATTAGGGAAATGCAAATTACAACAAGAAGATACCATTACACACTTACTGAAATGACTAAAGTCCAAACACTAACAGCACCAAATACTGGTGATGATGTGGTACAACAGGAACTTTTGTTCACTGTTAGTGGTAATGCAAAATGATACATCCGCTTTGGAAGACAGTTTGGCCATTTCTTACAAAGCTAAACATGTGCTTACCATATGATTCAGCAATCACATTCCTTGGTATTTACCCAAATGAGCTGAAAACTTATGTACACACAAAAACTTGCACACAAGTGTTTATAGAAGCTTTATTCATAATTGCCCAAACTTGGAAGCAACCAAGATGTCCTTCAGTAGGTGAGTGGATATTAAAAAACTGTGATACATCCAGACAATGGAACATTATTCTGGGATAAAAAGAAACAAGCTATCATACCATGAAAAGACATGGAGGAAACTTAAATGTATATTACTAAGTGAAAGAAGCCAATCTGAAAAGGCTGCAAACTATATAACTCCAACTACGTGACATTCTGGAAAAGGTGAAACTATGGAGACAGCAAAAAGCTCAGTGATTTCCAGGCAATGGGGGCTGGGGAGAGAGGGAGGGATGAATAGGTGGAGTACAGAGTATTTTTAGGGCAGTTAAACTATTTTGTATGATACTGTAATTGTGGATAAATATGATACATATGTTAAAACCTATAGAATGTACAACATAAAAAGTGAACCCTAATGTAAACTGTGGACTTTAGTTAATAATAATGTATTAATGCTGGTTCATCAGTTGTAACAAATGCACTCCACTAATGCAAGAGGATAATAATAAGAGAAACCATATGTGTGTGGGCGGAGGGGTAAGGGAATGTATGGAAAATCTCTGTACTTTCCGCTCAACTTGATTTTTGTGTAAACCAAAATTGTTCTAAAAGATAAAACTATTAATTAAAAAAATCACTGAGGATAATGAAAGCTTAAAAAGACTATAAAAGACAATAGTATCCAAAGTACCAAGAATCAGACTTCTCAAAAATGTTGGCATAACACTTTCAAAATTGAGGGAACATAATTTTAAAAGTAAAAATGTCACCTAATATGGTAGACTAAAATCATTTTAAACATGGAAAAAAAAGATGATTGGTACTATGATCAAAATCTGTACAGTGAGGCAGAAAAGAGACGTCAAGTATTTGGGGAGAGAGATTTAGGAAATGCTTAACAGAGTAAGTAGCCCTTGAATCTTAAAAATGAGTAGGTGACTGGGAAATAGGTAAGTAGGGGAAATACATACTGGGCAGAAGGAGCAGACGGAGCAACAGCAAGAATAAAACATCCTAGAGCATTCTGGAAACCACCAGTAGTTCCATATGGGTGTGATTCAGAGTAGTAGTGGGGTCATGGTGTATAGTGGTTACCTCATGAAGGGCCATGCCAAGCTTCTGAATTTTACAGTTAGACGATGGGTTGACAAACTTTCTCTGTAAATGGACAGATGGCAAATATTTTTGACTTTGTGAGCCATATGGTCTTTTTTGTAACTACTCGACTCAGCTATTACAGCATGAAAGCCGCCATAGACAATATGCAAATGGTGGAGGTATCTGTGTTCTAATAAAACTTTATTTACAAAACCAGGCAGAGGGCTGGGTTTGACCTGCCGATCATAGTTTGCTAATCCCTGTTCTACACCATGAAGAGTTAAAAAAGAGTTTTAACCAAGCAAATGATACCATCATATTTGAGTTTTAGGAAAATTATCTTGATGGTAATGCGAAGAATGTACCAGGCAATAACAGGACAAGGGAGAAGAGGATTGGTTAAGTCAAGATATAGGGAAGCCATGACCTAAGACATTGGCAGTGGAAACAGAGTACAAGTGATGGAGTAAAAGATGTAAAGAGAATGCAATCAATGAAATAAATGGTCATGGATTAGAGTGCATGAAAGACACAATGGGGGAGTACTTTAGCTTCAACAACACAATCTATTGTATTCCTTTCACTGAGATAAAATAAGATAAAAAGAAACTGCATTTAGTAGAAAGATAGTGAATTTAGTTTTGAGGTTCCAGAAATCTGAGTTATTCCATACATGATCAAAGATGGCTTCTGTATATTAGCTCCTAAGTTGCGTATTTCTTCACAACAGGCTGAAACTTGTTAGCTCAAAAGCCTGTTAATGACAACTTCAAATTTTTACACATCAAATTATTTTAAATAAAGTCCAAATAAGCAGATGTCTAGCCTTTTCAAGACTTCCTGCTTTGCACACCCCATGAAACTGCATCCAATGTCTGCTAGCTAGCTATAGATAAAATACAACCTTGGGCTATTCATGCCCCAAGTCGCTGCTGCCCTTTGGAGCTCTCTGACTAGAGACTTCCTGTTGTGCTGTTGAGAAAACCTAGACAAGGAAGCCCCTCTCTGATCCCCCTTTGTCCTAAGAGTTCACTTGCCCTTCTCCCCAGTGGTCTCATGTTGTAAGGGACTTCCCTCCACATGCAAACCTTTCAAAAACATCACCCAAATATAATAAAACTTGTGCATGGTACTGCCACCTCATGGTCCTATCTTTTTCCTTGATCAGTTTCTCCCCCTCCCACCCCAACTCCCTACAGATACAGTGATCTATACAAGCTTTGTTGGCATATGTGGGACATTTGATGTCGAAGGAGCAGATTTTTCCGAGGGAGACCATACAGAGTGTGAAGAGGAGATCAAGGACAAAACCTTAGTGATTCCTCAGAAAACATCGTTACACAATGACCAGGAAGACGATGAGAAGCTTGAAAAAAAATTGCTAGGAAGGAAATAAGACAATCAGTTCAAAATAGTATAAAGGAAAGAAGCAATTTCAATAAAAAGGGAATGGTCTAGCATCAAATTCCACAGAAAGGTCAAATAAGGCCAGAACTGAAATCGATTCACTGTATTTGGATATTAGGGGCTCCTTGCAGGAGCAGTTTCAGCAGAACAGCCGGGACACATGCTTGATGATAGTGAGTTGAAAAGTGACAGAAGGGGAGAAATTTTGAAGTGTTAGGCAATGAGGAGGGAGAAAAGTATAAGCCCCGAAACAGATTGCTGAGTGACACAGCTTCTTGATGAGGATGGAGGCTGTAAGCAGAGGTTCACACAATGTGTGCTTTTCTCTAGTAGTTTACAGATACCCAGAGAGACAACCAGGGAGGGAAGGATTGTGTTGATCTAAGGAGGAAGATTTTAAGGGCAGGAGTCTTAGATAAATAAAGGGATAGAACCATTGTAAATGTTGGTGAGGGTATGTTTGGTGTGTTGAATCATAATGTTTACACTGGATAGGGAAAAACATAAATCCTTGACTAGGTCATGGCCCTAAAATACAGATCATTTAAAAGATGTGGATTTTCAAAGAGTGCCAGCTGTAGAACAGTTGGGAATGAGAGATGAGAACTGAGTATGGACAGAACATTGTAAAACCGCATATCTGGTGCTGTGGAGAGAGAGCTGGGCTTAATATCAAACTAAAGATCCTTTCACTCCTGGCTGGCTGACCTTGGATGACTCTCTCATTGTGTCTGAGCTCAATTGAATGGTAAAATGGGCAAATTTATTTATCTATGGCATTCATTGGTATGAGACTCAAGGGAAATAGTAGTTGTGAAGATGTTTTATGCATATGTAAGATTGATGCATTGTAGGTCCTGTGAATGCTATGATGTCCATATAACTGTTGCTTGTCTTTATACATAGTTACCCCTTTTCCACAGTTTCACTTTCCATGGCTTCAGTTACTTATAGTCAACCATAGTCTAAAATTACTAAATGGAAAATTCCATAAATAAATAATTTGTAAGTTTTAAATCATATGCTGTTCTGTGTAGTGTGATGAAATCTCATGCCATCCTACTCTTTTCTGCCTGGAGAGTGAATTATCCCTTTGTCCAGTGTATCCATGCTGTAGACTCCACCTGCCTGTTAGTCACCGATTAATAGTAGCCATCTGGGTTGGTAGATAGACTGTCGTGGTATCACAGTACTTGTGTTCAAGTAACCTTTACTTAATAATGTACCCAAAGCACAAGAATAGTGATGCTAGCATATTGCTATAATTGTTCTATTTTATGTTATTATTGTTAATCTCTTACCATACCTAATTTATAACTTAAACTTTATCATAGGTATGTATGTATAGGAAAAAACATAGTATGCACATAGGGTTTGGTGCTATCCAGGTTTCAGGCATCCACTGGGAGTCTTGGTACGTATCACCTGTGAATAAGGGGGAACTCCTGTATAATAATATAGAAACCTAAAATCAGTGGTTCTCAATCCTGACTGCTTATCATATTTTTCTCTAGAGCTTTTAAAAAATATATATGATTGGCTCCTACTTCTCATTCCAAGTTCAGAAAGGGATCTGTGTTAAAAAAATACTCCACAGGTAATTTTTGTGCATGATTCTGACAACAAGAACTCTAAACTCTTGAAACTGAACTAGGGCAAGGAAATTCCTGAATACCTGAGTGGAAGTGTTTCTGAAAGAGCAGAAATCTCTATTTGATTGTCTTTGAATGGAACAAAATGAGCAACACTAGATATATTTTTCCCTCAATAATATTAAGACATGCATTATCCTGTTTTATAATTTTATGAGATATTTTTGGCTTATGTTATTCAGAAATACATTCTCAGTTAAAATATTTTTATGGTAAATAAGTAGCAAGACTATTATAATCTTTGGAAAGATTGACAGAAAAATTATCAAACAAAGGTCAAATACTTGGGAAGATTTTGTATAGAATTGAATGGCAGAGGGAGTGGGAGGTAAAATACAGCTTTTTAAAATTTTGCATTTTAAAATAATTGCTATATTTTTCATGTTATTTTTAAAAAACATTTTAAAATGCTATTTCATTTTGTACACGTAATACCCCCTCAAAGCTGGAGATGGTTGTTATTGTTACCATCCTGAATTTACAAAACCTGAAACCAAGCTTCATGGAGTGACTTGTTGAAGGTCACACACCTTGTAAGTGGCAGCGCTGAGATTCAAAACCTGATGATCTTGGAATGCCACACTGTTGAAAAAGCTCCCCAAACTGGGAGGCAAAGGCAAAAAATGGGCGAGGTCTGTCATGATTGAGTGAAAATTACGATGAGTTTTGTGACAGTGAAAATGGCTAAGTAGGGAACTCCAAAGCCCTGTATCTTCACAATAACACTGAAAAATGGAGAAAAAATTGTCAGAATTGTGCTTGCCAGAACTCTGGAAAGTGGTCAAAGCTTTACAGCAAACAAGCAAGCACTGATTCAAAAAAAAGGCAAAATAAAAATGGTAGGAAAGCTTTGTGACACTTCAACCTGCCCTCTGTCATCCCTAACTCAGTGGTGGTCTTAAAGACAGATTCTCCTATTTCCAGTATGAGGCCTTAGTTCCTGATTTTGGAGGGAGAAGGGCAGACCTTTTCAAAGGACTTTTTTTTGGTCTATTTTGACCAGTCTGGGGACTACCTGAATGACTCATACAAGGAATTTGTCTGTTTTTACCTTATTTGGAACAACTGCAGGGTAGGAAAGGACCTATGCCTTGGAAATTTCTTAAAAACATTGTAAGGAAAATAGCAACCCCCTTCCACCTGGGGCTAATGATTACAGTTGACACAAATAATAGACATGCTGAAAGCCTAGAAAGAAAAGCTGGAAAAAGAGTTTCCGTGGGAAATTAGGGAAAGGAAAATTATCCCTGTATGTCACGGCACTTACAAAATAACGCAGAGGCTTAGGGCAGAAAGCATACTTACAAAAGACCTGAGAAGACTCCAGGCTTTTGTCTCTGGTTGACCTCTAAGCTCAGCAGACACAGAAAATGAAGGCTAAGGCAGAGCTCTAAATTGCCTAAGCCTTAAAAGAGTGCCCCAACATAGAACCTATCTGCAAAGACCTGAGAAAAGTTTTTTTTTCTTCCCTCTTCCCTCCTTCCCTCCTTCCTTCCTTCCTTCCTTCCTCCCTCCCTCCTTCCTTCCTTCCTTCCCTTTCTTTCCCTCCCTCTTTCTTTCTTTCTTTCTTTCTTTCTTTCTTTCTTTCTTTCTTTCTTTCTTTCTTTCTTTCTTTCTTTCTTTCTTTCTTTCTTTTTTCTTTCTTTTCTTTCTTTCTCTCTCTCTTCTCTCTCTCTCTCTCTCTCATTTTCTCTCTTTCTGTCTTTCTTATTTTTTTTTCCCCAGGTGGTCAAGGTAAATACACTACTAGCTGACCACAAGCTAAAGAAACAGAGACTTCAGAGACCACACATGACTAAGAATATAGACTTTGAAAAAATAATTTAGGAAATTAAAGCAAACAAACAACATACCCAAACCAAACAACAAAAATAAACCCTGAGGAGGGGAGTAGAATTAGATTTCTAGAGTTATCACTTTATCACTATCCAAGATAATTCAGTTTTCAACAAAAATAGAAAGCACACAAAGAAACAAAAAAATATGGCACATGCATAGGAGAAATTAATGGAACCTATTCCTGAGGAATCATAGACATTGAGTGACTTACTAGACAAAGACTTTAAGTCAACTGTTTTAAATGCACTCAAAGAGCTAAGGGAAACCAGGAGAACAATGTCTTATCAAATAGATAATATTGATAAAGAGATAGAAATTATAAAAATGAACCAAACAGAAAACCTGGAGCTGAGAATTATAATAACTGAAATGAAAATCCAATAAAGGATTTCAATAGCAGATGTGAGCAGGCAAAAGAAAGAATCAGCCAATTTGAAGATAGATCAATGGAAATTACCCTGTCTGAGGAGCAAAAAAGAAAAGTGAATGAAGAAATTAACAGAGCCTAAGATAGCTTTGTGACACCATTAAGCATACTAATATACCCCAAATGAGTCTCAGAATAAGAAAGAGAGATTGGGGAAGGAAGAATATTTGAAGAAATAATGACTGAAAATTTCCCAATTTGATACAAGACACAAATCTACATATCCAAAAGGCCCATTGAACTCCAAAATGGAAAACACAGAGATCCACACTGAGAGACCTTATAGTCAAGCTGTCAAAAGTCAAAAACAAAGAGAAAATCTTGAGAGCAACAAGAGAGAAATGACTTGTCACATACAAAGGATCCTCCATGACATTAAAAGCCAACTTTTCAGCAGAAACAATGGATAGAAGGCACTGGGATGACATATTTAAAGTGCTGAAAGAAAATAAACTATTAACCAAGAGTTTTATATCCAGCAATATAATCCTTCAAAAATGAAGGGGAAATTAGGAGAGTCCCAGATAAACAAAGTGGAAGAATTTCATCTCTGGTAAGCATGCAATACATGAAGTGATAGAGATAGTCCTTCAAGCAAAAGTGAAAGGCACTAGACAGTAACTTGAAGCCATGAAGAAGAAGAAATAGAGAATATGAACAGACCTATAACTGGTAAGGGGATTGAATCAGTAATTAAAAATCTCACAACAAAGAAAAGACTTGACCCAGATGGCTTCCCCAGTGAGTTATACAAATCATTTAAAGAAGAATTGACACTAATTCTTTTCAAATTCTTCCAAAGAATAGAACTGATGTGCAGACATGTGCATAGAGGGAAGTAAATATCAAAGGAAATCAGGTGGGGGAGGGGGGAGAAGGGAATGGGTAAAAACCTACCTAACGGGTAAAATAAACACTATCTGGGCAACGGGCACACTTTTAACCCTGAGCATTACAAATGCAATTCATGTAACCAAGAACATCTGTACCCCCATAAAAGAAAAAAAAAAAGGAATAGAAAAGGGAACAACACTTCCTAACTCATTCTATGAGCTCAGCATTACCCTGATACCAAAACCAAAGGCATCACAAGAAAACTATAGATTGATATCTCCTATGAAAACCAATGTGAAAATCCTGAAATAATACTAGCAAACCAAATCCAACAGCATATTAAAAGGATTATATACTATTACCAAGTGGTATTTATTTCAAGAATGCAAAAGTAGTTTAATACTTGAAGTTCAATGAATTCAATACATTTGTGAATAAAATAAAAATTAAAAATCACACAATTATCTCAATAGATGCAGAGAAAACATCTGACAAAACCCAACACACTTTCAAGTTCAAAACATTTGGCAAACCAGAAATAAGGGAAGTTCCTTATCCTGATAATGGACATGTTTTTAAAAATCCAGACTTAACATTATACTCAATGGTAAAAGGCTAAAAGCCTTCTACCAGAAATCAGAAATAAGACAAGGATGGCCACTTTTGTTCTAGTCAGCATTGTAGTAGATGTCTTATCTAGAGCAATGAGACAAGAAAAATAAATTTAAAATTCTAAATAGGAAAGGAAGAAGTAAAACTACCCCTGTGTAGATGACATGATAATCATAAGGAAAATCATAAAGAACCCACAAAAAAACCTATCAGAGATAGTAAATGAATTCAGCAAATTTGCAGGACCTATGTAGAAAAGGCAGATGTATTTTTACAAGTTAGGAATAAATAATCCAAAATGAAATTAAGAGAAAATGTCTTCTTACAATATAGTCCAGAAGAATACAATGCCTAGAAATAAATGTATCTAGGCAGGTGTGTTATGGGCCGAATGTGTCCCCACAAAATTCGTGTTGAAGCTCTAACCCCTAGTACTTTGGAATGTGATTGTATTTGGAGAGAAGGCCTTTAAAGAGGTGATTAAGTTAAAGTGCCCCTGGGTGTGAGAATTAATCCAATATGACTGGTGTCTTTATAAGAAGAGAAAACTTGAACACACAAAGACACCAGCTTTGCACATGCACGGAGAAAAGACCACATGAAGACAGAGTGCAAAGGTAATCATCTGCAAGCCAAAGACAGGCCTCAGAATGAAGCCAGCCCTGCCAACACCTTGCTTTTAGACTTCTAGCCTCCAGAACTGTGAGAAAATAGATTTCTATTATTTAAGATACCCAATCTCTGGTATATTTTTCTGTCAGTACTAGCAAAGTAATACAAGATGAAAGCTACAAACACTGGTGAAATAAATTAAGGAAGATCTAAGTAAATGGAAAGACCTATGTATTAATACATGGGTTGGAAGATTTAATTTTACTAAAAAGACAATACTACCCAAAGTGATCTACGGATTCAATAAAATCTATATTAAAATTCTTATGACCTTTTTTACATAAATTAAAATGCTGATTCTGAAATTCATATGGAATTGCAAGGGTACCCAAATAATTAAAACAATCTTGAAAAAGAAAGACAAAGTTGGTGGACTTACACTTCCTGATT
This sequence comes from Lemur catta, assembly GCF_020740605.2. Lineage (NCBI taxonomy): Eukaryota > Metazoa > Chordata > Mammalia > Primates > Lemuridae > Lemur > Lemur catta. Next base: position 62,342,105 of record NC_059141.1, on the reverse strand, counting down.
TCAAAACATACTCTACAGTTACTGTGATCATAACAGAGTTGTACTGGAATAAGGATAGACATATAGATCAATGGAATGGAATTGAGATCTACAAGTAAACTGACACATCTATGGTCAACTGGTTTTGGACAAAAGGAAAAGAATAGACTTTTCAACAAATAGTGGTATGAAAACTGGATACCTACAGACAAAAAAATAAATGTGCACCCCCTACCTCACACTCTATATTCATATTAACTCAAAATGCATTAAGGGTCTTAACAAAATTTTAAGAGAATACATGTGTATATATCTTCATTGATCAGAATTTGGAAATGGATTTTTTGGTATGACGCCAAAGGTATAATCAATAAAAGAAAAAATAGATAACATCCAAAATAGAAACTTTGTACATTGAAGAACATTACTAAGTAAAAGACTATACAGAGTACAAGAAAATATTTGGAAATCACATATCTGATACGGGTCGGATGTCCAGAATATGTAAAGGAGTCTAATGACAACAAAAAGACAAAAAACCCAATTAAAAAATTGGTAAAGGACTTGAATAGGTATTTCTTCAAAGGCATAAAAATGGGTAAGAAGTACCTGAAAGATGCTCTATATCATTAGATATTAGGGAAATGCAAATAAAACCCATAATGGGATACCACTTATACCCACTAAGTTGGCTAAAATTTTTTTTAAAAAAGAAAAAGAAGTGTTAGTGAGGATGTGGAGATATTTAAGCCCTCATACATATCTAGTAGGAATGTAAAAGATGCAGCTGTTTTGGAAGATGGTTTGGAAGTTCCTCAAAATCTTAAATATAGAATTATTATTTGACTTAGCAATTCTACTCCTAGGTATATACCCTAAAGAATTAAAAATAGGTACTCAAATCCTTTTTCATGGATGTTCATAGCAGCACTATTTAAAATAGCCAAAAGGTGGAAACAACTCTAGTGTCCATCAGTGGATGAGTGAATAAATGATATGTAGTGTATGATGGAATATTAATCCATCATGGCAAGTCATGAAATACTGATGCATTCTACAACATGGTAGAACATTGAAAACATTTTGCTAAGTGAAAGAAGGCAGACATAAAAGGTCATATGTCGTATTATATGATTCTATTTACATAAAATAGCCAGAATAGGTAAATCCATAAAGACAAGAACATGGATTAGTGGTTGTCAGGGGCTGGGGAAGCATGAATGTGGAGTGACTGTTTAATTGGTTTTCTCTGGAGGTGATGAACTGTTTTGGAAGTGGACATAGGTATGAGTTGCACAACCTTATTAATGTACTAAATGCCATGAAATTGTACACATTAACATAGTTAATTTTATGTTATGTGAATTTCACATCAATAAGATAATTTTTAATGTCAGATTATCTTTACCACATCATAAATCATAAATTGCTGAATTTTTCTAACATTTGAAGAAAATATCCTACACTGGTCTCAAGGACAGCTCCTTTTTCCTGACTCCAGGGGAGGAAAGTGGAGGAAGGCAAGCAGGTGCAATTACTGGCTTTAGACCTCACAGCAGAGGCATCTGGGAAGAGTTGGTTTCACCCTTAAAGAAAATCATCCCAAAGTATAGGACATAAAAGCAAAAATGTATATAACATCTCTATACAATCTAGTCTTCTGTTTTGTCATGGCCTCTTTTTCACTAAATTATCCAATTTGGAAGGAAGGAAGACCTCGCCTCCTTTAGGCTTTCATCATTCAGCATGTGAATAAAGTCCAGAGAGGGAAAATGATTGTATTGAGACAGACGGCATGGCAGGACCACAGCCTGGAGCTACTAGTGAACAACCAACCCATTATTGGTACCACCTGATAGATACACAGGCTACACACAGGAGTACTGCTGTGTAGACACAGGTGGTCCGTATCTCCCACCTGGATTTAAATGCAGGTACATCCTGGCTGTACTTAGGGCTGTCTTTTGGAGAGTAACCCCTTGAAACTTAAAAATATCTCTAGCTGGGTTGAATAGAAGTTAGAGAGAAAATGAATGTCTTTCCCTACAAGGTTATCTCAATGCCATAAAAATGATGTAGAAAGACATGACCTGAATTCAAGTTAGAATTTCAGCACAGAGCTTATCTTTAGAATCTGGAGAGATGTCACCTGAAAGGAAAATTTGCAGTACCTAAAGTCTGTGTTTTTCTAAAATGCTTCTCTTGACAGGAAAGTCCTCCTTTCTTTACCTCTTTCTCCTTGGCTAACAAGCCTTACTTTAAGCCCTGCTACATCTCAGAAGTTTTTTGTGAGTAGGTCACCTCCTGGGGATTCCTCTTTCCTTAAAAGTTCTGAAGTTCTTTCTGTCTAAATACCTTATTTGCCCTTTCTTATAAACCCCTTACATTATTTGATAACTATACATTTTTCATCATTGCCAACTAGACTGTGAACTCCTAGAGGAAAGAGCCATAACTATCAACTATTTACTACAGTTGGGTTTGCAAAATTTATCAGTTAATTTATCCAGCTTTGCATGTATGTAGGCTTCAAATGAGCTGATGTTGATTTTTAATTGACTTATGATATAATTTTTTAGTGCTACCTTTAAACCCAACACCCAGTGCTTGTGGTAGTAGAACAGCAGAGTCTTCTGGACTGTTAAGGAGAAAGTCCTTGGTGGTGAGTTAAAATTCCAGTTAAGTCCATGATGTCTTCGCTGGAGAACCTGGCTGCCCACTGCCCTTGCTCCATGTGCCCACACAGAGTGGATATTCCAAAGTCTCATGCTTCTTTGCCTCTCCCTTGGCAGCACTGCAAGAGACCTTTTGTATGATCATATGATCATGTCATGTGCACCATCCTTTCGTTCCTCTCCACATTTCAAATTATATTGCTGAAATTGAGTTCCTGAAAGAAACAAATATTTATAGCATTGTCAATAATTTTTCTATCCTCTGCTTTGATTTTAGCTATTATCTGTTCACTGCTTTAGACATTATAGAGTACTTTTGCATTCATCATCTTATTGAATCCTCACAGAATCTCTAGGAGGTAGATCACCGTTGAATTTACAGGGGCGGCGGCTAACCTGCACAAGAAAGATTATTTCTTCCAATTCATAGAATAAGTCAGCTGGTATTCAAGCATAGATCCATTACGTCACTTGCAATGGACTGCATAGCTGTTGTACTATTTGCTTTTGCCAAGAGTGTTTTTTTATATAATAAAATGATATGATACATGCATGTAGTAAAAAAAAAATCGAAGTTGGAGGGGCACAAAATGAACCCTAAGTCTCCTATCCCTAGGCCCATTGCTCAAAAGAAACCTTTCTTAATCATTTTTGTATTCAATTTCTTGGTATATTCATAATTTGGTGGAACATATCAATATTTCTTGACTTTCCCATCAAATATCTCCTGAGGCCTCTCTCTGAAGGGCAAGACATTAATTCTTTACACAACTCTCTTTCCTATTCTAAATTTTGTGAGTTTTTAAAATTTTTTTATGGGCCCAGCACGCTTCCACTGCGCTAAAATTATTTTAAAAACAAATTTTAATACAAAATAAAAACAAATTTTTGTTCCATTACTTTTAGACAGTGTTTATCCTCTGCTCTAGACAATTAGAAAAAAAAAGTGTCCCAACACTTTCTTACATTTTCTTTTTTCCCCTTCCCACTCACCTCATACTGTGCTTGTTCCTTGATGTTGTCAAGGTTATTTACATTTACAATCACTTTGGTAACCATAGTTAATTAATTCTTCCATGCTTTGCCTATAGTTTGATTCTAAAAAGTAAAAAGCAACAAAAAGCATATTCAAAATTCTGATTATGTTAAAAATATTCCTTAGAAAACCAAATAGCATGAACGATTCAGAAAGACTAAAATGAAATTCTGTACACTAGTGTACCATGGCTCACTCAAAGAAAACATATGGTCAAATGAATTTTCTTTTTATCAAAATATATAAATTTCTTAAGTCATGTAAAAATCATGCCACAGTTCAGTTTGCCTCATACTGTGTTATGACTTTATTGTGTAGTTCTGTTTCCCCCTGGAGTTTCCCCTTGGTACTTTTTATTCTTTTAAAAACATTTAATTGAGAAATAAAGGTTGTATGTGTGTACAATATGATACGTACAATGTGTACAATGTGATGATTTGATAAACGTGTAATGATTACCACAGTCAACTTAATTAACACATCCATCACCGTCCTATGCTATACCTTAGATTCCCCAGAACTTGTTCATCTTATAACTGAAATTTTGTTCCCTTGGACCTATATTTCCCCGTTCCCCCCACTCCCCAACCCTGGAACCACTGTTCTACTCCCTGCTTCTGTGAGTTCGATATTTTTAGATTCCACATACAAGTGGGATCACGCAGTATTTATCTTATCTTTCTGTGTCTCACATATTTCACTTAATGTCTTCCGGTTCGTTCATGTTGTCACCAATGGAAAGGTTTCCTTTATTTTTATGGCTGAATAATATTACATTGTGCATATATGCTACATTTTCTTTATTCATTAATTTATGGATGGGCACCCAGGTTGCTTCCATATACTGGTTATTGTGAATAATTCTGCAATCAACATGGAGGGTGCAGATATTCCTCTGAGATTCTGATTTCATTTCTTTCAGTTATACACCAAAGTGTATTGCTGGATCATATGGTAGTTCTGTGTCTATGAATAATTTTTTGAGGTACTTCCACATTGTTATCCATAATGACTGTAAGAACTTTCTTTTTAACAAAAAGAAATGTACATTTTGCCATTTCCCTGAATTTAACAAGCTTTTTAAATAAGTGACCTGTTTCATAGACTTGACTCTCCTGTTGAGGAGATGCTTTTCTCAGTCATTTGATTCCCTTGACAGTACGTGCTGGAGCCTCTGGAGGCTCAGGGCAGAGCCTTCTTCCTGGGGCTGCCGTTGGTTCCTTCCTGAAGTTTGAATCCTGTGTATTTTTTTCACCCAACTTTTCAGCTTAGATTTCTTAAGTATCTCCTCAGATCACTTCATGAATGTATCTGAGGAAATTTTCTCATCTTTCTAGGTTAAAGATATTTCTTTCTTTTCCCCTAACACATTCATATTTTGTTTGAGTATAAAACTTAAGGGTCCAAAATCTTCTTTACTCTTGAAGAATTTTATATCGCCATCTTGCGTCATTCTCTATATCACCTGTTGTTGATTCCTAGACACTTGATGGACTGACATTTGCACAATGAGGTGTCTAGGTCTGTTTTTTTTTTTAAAAAATCATCCATTCTTTTTCTTCTGAGTATTCATGTATTTCTGCAGTTTTGGGAAATTTTTCTGTTATTACCCCTTTAATAATTTATCTCCTTCCATATTTTTTTGCTTTCATTTTCTAGAATTCTAATTAATCAGCTATAATTATTTTTTAGAGTTCCACTCTATGTTCCTTACTTTTCTCATTTTTTTTAGTCTTACTTTTTGATCCATATTCTTAAGGACTTCTATAACTTTTTCTTCAATATTTATGTTGATTTTTTAAAAAAAATCAGATTTAAGAAGTACAGTTGACCTTAAAATAACACACGTCTGAGCTTCCTGGGTCCACTTACACATGGATTTCCTTCTGCCTCTGTCATCCATGAGACAGTAGGACCAACCCCTCCTCTTCCTCTTCCTCCTCAGCCTACTCAACTTGAAGACAACTAGGATGAAGACCTTTATAATGATCCACTTCCCCTTAATGCAGAGTTAATATATTTTCTCTTCCTTATGACTATCCTAATAACATCTTCTTTTCTCTAGATTACTTTATTGTAAGAATACAGTATCTAGTACATATAACATACAAAATATGTGTTAATGGCCTGTTTACATTATCAGTAAGGTTTCTGGTCAACCATAGGCTATTAGTAGTTAAAATTTGGGGCAGTCAAAAGTTGTACACAAATTTTTGACTGCACAGAGGTAACCCAGCCCCTGTGTTGTTCAAGGATCTACTATATATAATTTCCCCAGCTCTAGTTCTTCAATTTCTCTTTTATTTATAGCATTTGCTCTTATTGTAATGATGCTATATTTTCTTGAATTGTCTGGAGGCACTAAAAAGTAGCTCTTGTCTTTTGGTTTTAGATTCATTATTATTTCCTAAAAATATGTTTCTAGGTGGCTTAGTTCCTTTTTGCCTTTGTTTACTGGTTTGTTTTCACCAATGCTGCAGGTTTTCTCATTTATCTGCTGACTATTGATTGGGTTTTGCTTTCCGCGGAAGTGAGCCAGGCAGAGGGGATTTGCACAAACGCCAGTAAGAAGAAGGACTTATTCTCACAATGGCAGCTTAGTTTTCCATGAGCATTTTGTCTGATTTCTTAACAAAAGGGCCTTTTTCCTTTTGATTTTATTTGTTTGTTTTGTTTGAAGCATATGTGCTGTACTGCCGGTCGTTATGCTTGTGGGGGACATGGTCAAGGTGACTGGCACTACAGTTTCCAGTACAGACCTCAAACCATCCCTTCGATTTCTTAGCATGTATAGGAGCTGTGACTTCCTCTTTTTGGTTTCAATTAAAAATATATTTTCATCCAGTTTTTTGTCTTACAGAAATTTATCTTACCTTCCATATGATGATGCTGCTGTCTCTCACCCTTTCCCTTTATGGGTTAATTCCATTATGAATTCTTTTACTTTATTGGGTCTTACACTGGTGGGTGGGGGTGACAAATGTTTGTGCTCAGTCCATCAACTCACGCCAGAATTCTTGTGAAATTAACAATCCTCCTTCAGATACTTTTAACGTCATGTCGCTTAGCTCATGGCAGGCGTTATGACCTGGGTCTCCTTATTGTAGACAAACTTTCACTTACACCCAATGTGTTCAGCTGCCTTGTATTTCTATATTTGAGATTCTGAAATTAGACCCTCTGTGAAGTTCTTCTGAGCCAATGAGAGGGGAGATGAAAGTGGAGGTGGCCTAAGTGAAGTAAATCATTGTATTTCATAATGGCAAGCCAACACATTTTGAAGAGAGCACATAAGTCAAGAAATAGATGTGCAAACATATTATTAAGTACAATGGAAGTATTGCTGGAAGAACAAGTTAAAAGTGCTTGCCCCTGGGGCATGAGATTGTGCGTAGGGTGAGTTGAGAATACACTGCTGTTGATTATAAACTCTTATGTGTTTTTAAAGAGCTACATGCTACATGCTTCTTTGAATTTCCTATTTTTAGTTTTTCTAGTGGTCATATCCTTAAGTAAAATGCTATGGTTTAATTTTTCATTTTCTCAACATTAGACATTATCCACTTACTCTGGTTACTAGGAAAGATGAAGAGTTGCCTTACCCTTGGCTTTTTTGTCTCTCCTTTTCCCTGTTATTAAGGTCATGTCCATGCATTTAATTGTTGTTATTATTGTTTTCATTGCTTTCCCCCCCTCCTCCTTCCTCTTTTCCACTTCTTCTTCTTCTTCTCCCTCCTTCTTCCTCTTCCTATTCTTCCTCCTCCTCTGTCACCATCTCTTCTTTTTCTTCTTCTCCTCCTCCTTTTTTTCCATCTCCTCCTTTTTTTTCTTTGTGATTAATGCTATAACAGAGCCATATACAAGAAAACCATGATGTAAACATGAGATAAAAGTACATGGGGTGATCTAAAGCAATGTGGTGAGTGCTGCCTGGACCCTCCCTTCAGGGCTGAAGCCTGTCCCTCCCCCAGTTACAGGAGCGTTGACTGGATTACAGCTGCGATGCTCTTCAGTAACTGCTCTTGGTCTGGGAGCTATCTTGCCCAACGTTCACCCCCTCCCTGGGGCAGCCCACAGCTAATGACTGCTCAGTGACAATATGAAAAGGCCCAACTCCCTTGTCTTGATTTGAGATCACCATGAAGGACCATTCTAGTTCCAGAACTTTCTGTGGGATCAGTTAAGGTACAGCTCTGGTGCAGTTGAATCATATTCTATTAATAGCTTCTCATCCTGCCTAATCTTGCTTCCTTCAATGCCTTACTGGCCTTGATCCCCAGAGCACCCCCAATATACTTCCTGCATGCAATCTCAGTCTCAGAGTCTGTTTCCTGAGGAATCGAACGTACCATATTAGAAGTCATAAAAGTAAGCATTGGAAGAAATAAACACAAAACATAATAAAAGTAATTGCTTTGAATTAGGATAAAGGAGAGTTTGGAATGCTTTACATTACAAACCATTTGGCTTTTCACCATATGAAACAGCAAATAAAATTCAGGACTGTTTAAAGCTTAAGGAAAACATACTAACTGTAGAGAGGACTAATGGTTCCATGTGGCAATTTTAGAAACATTTATCATCCAGCTTATATCAATTCCCATTGAAATTATACAAAGTGTCAACCTTGGAAACCATGTCAGCAATTTTTCAGAATTTCTTTTCAGCAGATATTCCAGAAAAGCATACTGTATTGAGGAAAAATCTAAGGGACCAAGATTCATTTTATATGGAGGAAAATATTCATTTAATAAATATTTCTTGAATACTTAACCATGTGTGGAAAAGTTCTAGTGTATGTGGGTGGGGGACAGATAATAAAGAAATGAACCTGCAAATCTAAAACATGTCAGATGATGATAGCTGCTGGAGGGAAAGATGAAACATAGTCAGTGTTAGGTGTGGCTGTAGGGAGGAAGGTGGGCCATGGACACATCTCTGGAGGAAATGAATTCAATGCTTTTGACAAGCATACTCAGGACTGTCAAGCTAAATGAAAGAATTCCCACAGCTGCCTCCTAGCCTGGAGGTTGCCAGGTAGAGGAAGGGAACACTGCCTCAACTAGCTTCGTGCTCTCATAGAAAGTTCAGAAAACTAATAATCTGGCAAAGTAATGAATTCTCTACTTCCTCCCTACTTCACACAGTGAACTAGAATTCTAATATGGAAAAGAAAAAAATCTAAACTGACTCCTTGTTTTTTCATAAGATTTGAAAATAGTGGAGAGGCTCAATCTCTGAAAGAAAGTATCTCTGAATTTCTGAAAGACCAATCATCTGACTGATCATCTCAGCCAGTCATAGACTTCCCCCACCTGTCCTTCCGTTAAGATGGGCAAACAGAGGGAGTTACCAGAGAGAAAACATTTCAATGTTTGTAAACATTGGCCTGATTCAAAGAAGCAAGGTGAATGAGACATTTGAGTAGATACTACAAGAGAAAAAAGAAAATGGGAGAAAGTCTAATTCAAGTGAGTTAAAAAGACTGGGAGAGAAGATTGCAGTGAATGAAAAGTGGAATGATCTGACATCCAGAAAGTTTGCCTTGAAATGAAAAACACTGATTTCCAAAAATTTAAAGTAAATTAGAGAAGACGGTGAAAAGCAGACTAGATTCTGCATAAAAGCAAGTCATAAAATGTGATGACAAAGTAAGAAATTCTCTCAGATTCAGAGGAAAAGAATGAGGTAAATAAATGGGAGAAAAGATTCAAAAAGACATGAAAGGCATGTCTGGATTTTTAAATTTATTTGTCACTGGAATCACAGGACAAGAGAGAAAAGAAAATGAAGGAGAATAATTAATGGACATTTATTAAGTAGTTACTATATGCCAGACCCTATTCTAGTTTCTCAGCATGTCTTTCCTTTCTTAATTCTCATATAATCTGACAAGGTAAATGCCATTATTATCTTCATGTTACAGTTGAGGAAGGTTAAGCATGGAGCGGTTATGGAATTTGCTCAAGGACACACAGCTCAGAAGAATGGAGCAGGTATCTAAATTCATGGTTGTAACCATCATGCTATATTGTCTTTGAAAATTAAATGAAACACAAAACAAAAATGACTCAGTTTTATCTTCACCATCAGATTGAAAGGACTTTGTAAGTAACTTTATTACTCCCCACTTAGGTATCATGGTTTGAAAGGATTAATACACCATGAAATTATTTAAATGTTGTGTTTATTTTCTTCTGGTGCTTTACACTTTCATATTGGATGATTTTCTTTTTAATCCATCTTGACTAAGTATTAGCACATGGTGTTAGGTGAAGATAGCATATAATTATTGCTAAGTAATTAAATTATTATCACAGCCCACTTACTGAATTTCACAACTTCCCAATGATTTGACATGCTATCTCTATGCTCTAAAATTGGTGAACACACATTTCTACTTAATCCCGAGTGTATTTCATAATTAAAACACTTCTTTCTTTTTTTTTTTTTGAAACAGGGTCTCACTCTGTCACCCTGGGCTACAGTGCAGTGGCATCATCATAGCTCACTGCAACCTCAAACTCTTGGGCTCAACTGATCCTCCTGCCTCAGCCTCCCATGTAGCTGGGATTATAGGCTTATGCCACTATTCTTGGCTAATTTTTTATTTTTTTGTAGAGACAGGGTCTCACTATTGCCCAGGCTAGTCTCGAATTCCTGGCCTCAAGCAATCCTCCAGCCTCAGCCTCCCAAAGTGCTAGGATTACAGGTGTGAGCCACCATGCATGGCCAAAACACTTCTATATAATTACTTACTTTACTGAGATTTTAAAGTTTATTAACATAGGGTTGTATATAGAGCTCGTTTTTACATGTAAGTATCTCCTCAGCATCTATGGCCATATACACTATTTTATTTGAAGTTTGTTTTATTTATTTAGGACTGACTTAAAGAGTTTGACAGATGGATTATGAGAAAACTTACTGACTTCATGGAAGTTAAAATGAATTGGGAACTGGAAGAAGTTTCCCAAAACTTCTGTTTCAAACCTTGAGTGAGACCCTGGACTGGTTCTTTGTGCGGGACTCACCTCCCGACCACCCCCCTGAGGCATGTATGTGGTCCTGTGTGACAGAATGTGGTTCCGCGGTCTGAAGCTGGGGCTGAATGGCTGAGTGGCCCATGAGGTCATCATGTTTCTGGTTAATACGCTCTGCCTTTCTGTGGGGCTGTAACCAGGACATCCTGGCCAAGTATGTGGGGCTCCAGCTCAATCCAATATGATCACACACCAGAGACTGTTGAAAAAGATGATTTTCTCTGGTTTTATGCCACAGTGGTATTCAGGTTATGCTCCAAGGAGAACTGGAACTTGTAAAACCTGGATGGAGTGTGCATCACGCTGCCTAATAGCACATCGCCTCACTTCTGCAGCTTCACCCGGCTCTTATGCCTCCCAGTTATTTGTCAGTATGGATGGTTCCCATGAGCTGAATGCCAGTGAATGTTCAGTGTATATCACGCTTCTTGGGAACAGGATCAGCCATCATTTTTCTACAAAATTCTTAGGCCAAAGTCCTGTGCTCAAGTTTTATGCAAGGATGCTCATTGCTTTATTGTTTATTATAAACAATTATAAACAAAAAATTTCTTTATTATAAATAAAGAAAAAAAAAAGCCTGAATGGATAATGGTAAGAAATTAGCAAAACAAATCATTGGAGACACACCATGTGTAGGAGACAGAATTTTGGTGCTTATAATCTCTGCCACCTCAGTGTTACTCCTTTGGTTATGTTTTGTTACATGGGGAAAGGGACTTTGCAGATGTAATTAAGGTTACTAATCAGTTCATCTTAAAATACGAAGATTACCCTGGGTGTTAGGATGGGCCCAATGTAAACACATCAGCTCTAAAAGCAGAAAAGAAAGGTAGAGACAGGCAGTAAAAGGGGAGGTCAGAGAGGTACAAAGCACAAGAAGGATTTGCCACTGTTGTTGGCTTGCAGATGAAGGGGACCCTGTGTCAAAAAAGCAGGGACATCAATCCTACAATTGCAAGGAACCGAACCCTGCCAGTAACCAGCAGGCTTGGACAAGGACCCTGTTCCCCAGGTGAGATCTGCAACCCTTGCCAATACCTTGATTTCAGCTGTGTGAGTCCCTCGGAAACTCTCAGATAATAAATAGGGGTTATTTCAACTGCTAAGTTTGTGGTAATTGGTTATGGCAGCAACAGATAACTAATACATCGTATGAAATACCATATGTCCCTTAAAATTATGTTAGAAGTAATCATGTAGTGGGATTGCAAAGCTAAACTCAAACTATGATGTGTAGAGAAAATGTACTTTTCTTAATTTCTATATGTAACGTATATAGCCTTCTCTCTCAAATCCTTACCCATAGCTCAGTGGGAAGAATGGCCTGTGTTTGGTCTAGTTTGAAGCCCAGGCCAGGCTGACAACTTAAACGGTCACTTTGGGTAATATTTAGTCACTCTTTGGTAAAAATGCTCGGTTTCTCTTAATTGCTCCCCCTCCCCCTGCTTCCCTCTCTTAGCCGCTATATATTTGAAAGTGCATCACAATGGATGATTCAGGAGAATGCACGGCTTTGGGGAAAAGGGTCTCCCTAATCTTCGTGGTGACTTTTAATCTGTGCTTGATCTGTTGGTCTTCAGGACAATGTTCTTTCTGCCCGGATTCTAAGGCCCAGCTGGCATTCAGGACAGAAGATTTTGTTTGGTACGAGTCATATTCTTATTTTTCTCAGCCTTGTTGGGCCTCTGCTCTCTCTGGCTGACTCCCCGCCACGACCCCCCAAGCCCTACTTGTCTCTTGCTGGCAGACTAAGACTCCCTGATGTCTGGCTGTGTCTCCGCTGTAGTTCAGTTCAGAGGAGCTGCTTTGTGGTGACTACTGAAAACTCCCCCTGCTCCCTTCCTGGTGCCCTTCCATAGGCTCCACGGCAGGATTCACCATGCTTCTGAATCCTGTCTGTATCACATGGAGACTAAGAATGGCTCAGGAAAAGCCAGTCTCTCTGGTGTCAGGCCACTGCCAAACCTGAGCTGAAACAACAGCATTTATCTGCATGTCCCAATGACTTCTTTCTGTTTCGCCTTTCTCCTTTCTACGTCATAGCCTCCCATCATCAAGGAAAAAAGCCTTATGAATTTATTGTCAGACGGAGAAGGTGTATCTCTGCCAAACTATGGGACGACTCTAAGTATGCATCTGTCAGGCATGGCTGTTGCAATTTTAAATAGAGGAGATAAAGAAATTTTGAAAATCCCATCTTGAGAATGCTTGCCTCTGAAGCTAATTTTCTTGCAGCAAAATCCTAGTTTTCTTATCAGAAGCTGATTATTGCTTTGTTTTTTCTCTTTTCATTTCTGCTGAAACATACGTTCAACTCCCTGCAGGACGATCGATAAGGTAAGAGAGAGAAAACATTAATAACGTTCAAAATATCAACACATTAAATTGCCTACTGTCTTAGTAAAATGATCATATCGTATTAAATAAAAGAATAAAGTTGCAAAACAGTAAGCAAATTATAATCTTGTAGAAGAAAATTGAAAACCTGAACACAAAGTTAACATCAACTGTGCAGTGGTAGGCTTGCGGAGACTTTGGATTTTTTGTGCATGTCTTTCTTTTCTATTTTTTCTTCTGTGAATATAAACTATTTTTATAATTTGATAAAATAATGACATATTATATTTAAAACATACGACACTTAACCCACATATTCTTCCTTTTTTTCCCTTCTTTTTGCTCTGTGTTATCTGTCCAGTTACTTGCCTGTCTCAGATTCTGACGTGCCAGATTGGTTACTCTTTTGCTCAAGTCAGCACTGTCATGCAATTTGAAGTCACAATTCAATGTGAATTCAGAGATTTTCAACATGGTTTCACGGCCCTCTCAGAATGTCAGTATTTACAACTTTTCATGTTTCTTGAAATGCATCAATAGTCTATGTTTATTTGGCTTTACATTATTTTAATATTGGAATAGCTAAATTCTCACAGCTCAGATATATTCTTCTTAAATATGAATCTAATTCATTGTTTCTCATATTCAAAATCGCACCAGTTCTGGGTACCATCAGGAGATAGGGAACATACTAGTTATTTGAATGGAGATAATTAAATACAAAGAATTGTTAACCAGCTACTGTTAAAGAAAACCAGAGCCACACAGAAGTTAAAGGGGAGAGGATGGATTTCATCAAAAAGAAACAAAACCAAACCTATTGCAATAGGGGAAGAGAGACTCCGGAACAGAACTGGGCTCAATTCCAAATACAATCAGAACAAAATGGAGATTTATAGCCACGGAGCAAGTTGGGGGTGTGTGTATGGGGCATCCCTGAGTGGAAAATTACTATGAGGAGCCATCAAGTCTGCGGAATTCTGGCCGAGCCATCTAACAGGATTCCTGCTAAAGGCAGGGTGATCAGATGTCATCTGGGGGATGGTGGGGATGAAGACTTTGATCTGGTATCAAACACGGAGAGCGAGGAGCTCTGCTAAACCGACTTAGCAGGATTCCAGCTAAAACTGGACTCTGCAACAGGGAAGTACACGCACGAGTCCTGCCGAGGACGGTTCAGGACTAAAGTTGGAGGAAGCGAAGAATCCTTGTCGATACAGTAGCATTTAGCAGGAAACCGGAAGGATGAAAAGTCAACTTTAAAGTATCAAGGCAGTAGCAATTTCAGGAAACAATTCTCACTCCCAGGGTGGGGGAGAAAGGAAAGAAGTCAGCGGTGTTAAAATTTAGTAACTTACAGGAAAAGCCCCACAGAGGCGAAACTCAGACCTCTGAAGAGAGAGTGCCCGCTGGCCTGTGCTGCTGTCTGTAAGGTCGGGGGACTCACGAGACTGATTTGTAAGTGATGGAGAAACTGCAAACTGAGTGGAACTGCTGCCACCAGGGTAAAGGAGAAAGTCGTGGCTGTGGCTCCTTCTAGGCAGCAGGGCAGCGACGGAAAGGAGCAAATCTTCCCCTCCGCCCGCCCTGCAGTCTCCCTCCACTGCCCTCTGCGGGCAGAGCCTAACAGGGACAGCTGGCAAACCAAGGATGTGGTTTGTAGCATTTCAGCTCCGGCATTAAAGAGCTGAGATACAAAATACGGTGTGGAGTTGAGAGACAGTTACTTAGTAACTGGCACAAATATAAAACAATGGAAACATTTATGTTTAGATAAAGTAAGAGAATCATCTAAATTTCAAATAACTGCTGTAGGATAAGAGTATTCATCCTCTCTTTGTGAATTTTGTAACCAGTTGCATGACTCAGGAGTCTAAGTCTTGAAGAGATCAACTGCTACTTCCAATCCCCAGAGAATGTGAGATGCTACTGTAAAATCTGATACCAAGGCTGAGGCCAAAGACTAAATTATGTTTGTGGGACGGGCCTCAACAGGAGCAGGGAGATAAATTGTCTACATAGAATACTCAGCTTCATGAAAATTGACTCTGCGACTTTTGTAAGAAGGCGAAGATAGAGGAATTTTAGAAGTTTAAGCAAAGTTATTTCCAAACTCATATTTTTTGTCATGCCATGCCATATTCAATCAAGTATTTGCTAAGATTATTTTTGAAGTGAGATTCAAATGACACTAATTTTTTTCTTAATGCTAACTATAGACAGTAGTATCTGCTTGATTATTCTAATCAATTATATTCCAAACAATTACATCAATGTTTATTGAGAATTTTTCAAATTGCCAGGAACTATGATCAACAATGATACCATATTCAAGGAACTTAGAAGTTTTAAAAGAGGAATTTATTTGTTTATGTGAAAAATAATATTTTTTTGTATTACAAAAGAAATGCATATACACTATAGAAAATCTAGAAAGTACAGATAGACTAAAAGAAGAAATTAAAATCATGGATAATGCTACCACCCAGAAATAAACACTGTTTATATTTTGATATATGTTTCAGTTTTTCAGTTTGAGGCTATGTAATATATATGCACACATATATAATTAAGATGGTGTTAAGATGTATGATCATTTTTTAGCCTGTATTTTTCACTAAACAATAAGTTATGTATATGTTCCATGGGACTAAAGCATTTCTATAATATAATTTTAAATGAACCTATGACATTACATTATTAGAATAATATAACTTATTTAACTGATCTATTGGTGGCTATAAAGAATATATCTCATTCCTTGTGTAAACAATGCTATCAAATACACACATTCAAAACTGAAGTTTTGCTTAAACAAACTAGGATGATTTTCACTTTCATTTACTTAGCATTGAGGTTTAACCTCCTTACCTACATTTATGTGCCATCTGTATTTTTTTCTTTTAAGTGTGTTCATGAAATTGCCTTCTTCACAAATCAATAACTGGTTGAAAGGAGAGAACTGTGGTAAGGGCCTAGCTAAAAATAACATACAGGCCTAGCTAAAAATAATAATAGTAACTGTCCTCATGTTTGCTTATCTATAATTGCCACTCCAGAGCCACACAACTGGTGGTCATAAAGATTCTTAACTTCTCCCCATAGCTGGTGTCCATAAAGATCTATCAATGGAAAATAAGCCAAACTCTGTAAAATAATTTAAAGAGATTTATTCTGAGCCAAATTTGAGGACCATGACCTGGAGCCATGCCCAAAAAGCCTTGAGCAAGTGGATACTGTGGTTGGGTCACAGTTTGGTTTTATACATTTCAGGGAGACAGGGGTTACAGGTAAAGTCATAAATCAATCAATACATGGAAAGCATACCTTGGTTTGACCCGAAAAGGTGGGCCATCTCAAAGGAGGGGCTTACAGGTTATAGGTGGGTTTAAAGATTCTTTGACTTGTAATTAGTTAGAGATGTGAAGCTTTGTCTAAAGGCTTGGAATGTTTTAAGATAAGGCGGTCTGTTAATCAGAGACAAACCACCTGACATACATTTGTTGTGTAAATTGAGGACCTGCCCATTTGTCTTGCATACTTTTAGGCCTGTTAATGGGTTATAGAGGATGTCTTCAAGAAGGGAGGGGGCATGATGAAGCATGTCTGACCTCCCTCCTTGTGGCAGGCAGTTTAGTTTTAGGATATCTCCTTGGCCAAGCCGGGGTCCATTCAGTCAGCCAGTGCAGTGGGGCCGGGGGAGCCTTAAGATTTTATTTTAGTTCACAGATTCTTCACTTTCTCCATAGATAACATCACCTTTTTGAAACCTAAAGGTAGTCTTTTAGGTATCTTCTAGGCTCCGCATTCCAGTGGATCGATTGGCCCACCCAGACCAGCGGCCCCATACCAAGAAACTGACTCAACTGGAATTGTGACCCCGGGGACTGAAATAAAGCAAGAAGATGATTTCTACACCCCTATAATTTTGCCCCAATTAACAAACCTAATTGGCTAATCCCTTGCCTGTCAAACTATGCTTAAAAACCTTGTCTCTCAAATTCTCGGAGAGGTAGATTTGAGAAATTTCTCCTGTCTCCCCACTTAACGCTATGCGGAATAAAGACTCTACCTTGTTAACCCTGCTGACTCAGCATGTTGGCTTCCTCATGGGCAGTGGGCCTATGAACCTGGTTAGGTGGCAACATTCACATCTTTTGCCCCTTTTTATAGTGTGTTTATTTGTAAGATCTACTTATTATTCTTATATTTCATTGACATTGATTCATGGTTTGGAAATTGCTTTTATCTGAGAAATAGCTTCTGGGTTGTTAAGTTTACCTCTTTCTTTAGGGATTTAAGTTTGGACAAGCTGAAACATAAACAAATAGATAGCCAGATATTATTTTAAACATGAGCTAATTTATTCTTCTTGAATGGATGAATGAATAAGTGGTTGAAAGGAGGGATGTTTGAAGGCAACTGAAGGTCTCTTTCTGGAGGTTTTCCCCATGGTTGGCCACAGGACTCCTTTTCACAGAGTTTGTGTGAAGAGTTTGCCTTGGTAGGAGTAATGTCAGTCTGGATTCTCAAATGCTTTTAGCACCATAAGTCACTTCTACAGACAGTATTTAATTCTGGGTTGCAGTCATGGAAAAGAGGAAATATATCATGATGAGTGTGTTAGACACATCTCTTTTGATGATGTTCAGGACATGCCCCTCCAAAATACGACTGTAAGAGAACAGAATATGCCACCCCAACATACGCTTTTTTGGCCTAAGGATTATTTAAGGAAACTGCAGTCACAGGAGATCTGAGAAGTTACCCTTTGTAAGAGAAATTTACATCTATAAGGAAAGAGTGTATCTTTCCCTGCCTAGGAAGAGAAGACTGACTAAATCTTTAGAGACCCTTGGTCAATGGAGAAGGTGTCAGACTTCAATCTGCATGACAAATCTTACTCTTCTTTTACAGTTAATGGGCCTCTTCCCATTCCCTTCTTTCTCTGTTTCAGAGAACCATGGGCATTTAAGCCTAAAGTCTTAAACAACTCTGAGATCTACTCTAGAAATTTACTCATTTTTCTGGCTTATCCCCCGTGTATGCAGGAGGTATACACGTTATTAAACTTCTGTTTGTTTTTCTCTTGTTAATCTGTCTTTTGTTTCAGGGAGTCCCAGTTAAGAACCCGTGAAGGGTAGAGAAGAAAATTATTTTTCTTCCCCTCTAGTTCCTTTCTCAAAGAACCATAGGAAGATAGCTTGGGTCCTGTGCTAAAGTATTTAAGACAGATTTCGTTACTAAATAGGAATAAATGAATGAATGAGAAAAATGAAAAAATAATGTTTATTTTAGAATAAACAAAGATTTATTATTGACCCACATGTCTTATTTTGCACTGAGACCTCGGGTTACTTGCTATGTTAAAAATGAATTCTATGGCAGTGGAGAAAGCACAAAATAATTGGTTTATTGGAAACTAAAATCCAAACTTCCTTTATAAAGCTAAATCAACTTTTTATTTATTTCCGGAAAATACATCCAAAGCCTTAAGACAAACTGATAAAAGACTTCCTTTGGCATTTAGCCATTAAAAGATAAGGTTTTAATTCCTTCATGATTTTTAAGCCTATAAAATCAAGTAAGAAGATAAAGCACATTAACTATCACATAGAAATTTTTAACATGATGAAAATCCTTGCTAGAATTTGGTGTTCTTTCTTTCTTTTTTGTCTTTACAAGTCAAGTTGCCTAAGAAACCCTTTGCTTTGTAGGAAGAAATATCGGCATATTCTGAAATTCATGCTAGATTTAAAGAGTTTTAACTTGTAAATGAAAGACAAAAAGCAAACATAAAGAACTCCTACCCCACACCAACTAAACAACTCCTGAAAGTCAACACAAACAGGTATATGGAGCACAGCTAAACTTTTTTGCCTTTACTCCTAAATCAATGATAATGAAACCTTTTCTTGTTAAGGCATAAAGATCAAAGTGTAGAAATCTCTCAGTGAAATAATTATTTTCTCAAAGTGAACAGAGAAGATTGATACATAACAATACGAATGAAAGCATAGGGCATTATTTAATTCAGCATGTTTATGCCGTGTAAATTGCTTATATAAATTTTAAACACAGGAGTGAGGATTTAGATTCTCAACTGAGAAATGACAAGGTTTGTAAGTTTGGAAAGGACAGTTTTATTTCTCATAAGGGGTTTCAGCCTGCAGGGTGGCCATTCTGACAGGCTGGGAAGCATAGGCTCAGGCAGAAGCTGAGTACAAGCACTTCCAGGGAAGGCTGAAGGGAACAGGAATTTAATGCTAAGCAGGGTGGCCAAATATACATAATTGATAAGGAAGATCTTCCATTTATTGTCTGGCCCGTCAGCCACCTGAGACCTCACCCCTCGGAAGAACCTCATCAATATAATATTAAGCTATTACCTGACATATTAACATAATACTAACCTGTTGCCTGACATAGCAACTAATCGTAAAAAGGGAGGAGCAACATTAGGTGGTCTGTTGAAATCAGTGGTGGAGCAAATGTTTCTAAAAGGTCTGGTTCTGTTTAGCCGTAGGGAAGGAAGCCTGAGGCTGTTAATGAGGGAGGGGGTATAACGAGGTGTGTCTGACCTCCCATCCTATCATGGCTGAGATTTCAGTTTTTAAGTTTTTTATGGGGTTCCCTTGGCTAAGAGGGGTCTTTTCAGTTGGTTGTGGGGGTTAGGATTTCCTTTATATTTCTCAAGATTTTATGTTAATACTTACATATGAAGCAAGTCATTTTTTAAACAATAAAATGCTATTATTTTTATAATCATATAATCAGTCCAGAAACAGTTGTGTTACCATAATTTCAGGTTTTCATACCTTCATGAAGTTTTTCATCCTTCGACACTAATTTCTGTTTTCTAACAAAAATGATAACAATGAGTAGCATCCATTGAGGATCTTAGTAAGAATGAGGTCCTGTTCTAATTCTTTTGCATCTATTATCTCATTTGATTTTCACATCGATTCTCATAATTTATTTAATAAATATTTGTAGAATGTCTACAATACGGATTATATGTTGCCAGGTCATGGTGAACCACTGTTGAGGCAAAAAAGAAAGGGAAAGAAAAAAATAAAAACTCCATTCTAACCTTCATAGAACCTACAGCGTGGAATCTGCCTTATAGGGCAGGCACTGTCATAATCCCACCTTTACAGAAGAAAAAGCAAAGGTCCAGAAAGACAATGTGCCTTGTTCAAGGTAACCCCATGAAGGTGTTGGAGCTAAAGCTCAACTCAGGGCTTTCCGTGAGGCCTCCCTGTCGCTGGGCTGTCTTAACCTATCCCATTCTACCTCTGAGCTCCACCTAAGACCTGCTCTCCTTCCCCTTATACCTGCCCTTGTTAGTAGTTCATGTGGTGCAGCCTTGAACCAGTGCTGTGCTTTGATCTGGGCTGAGTGCCCTTCTGTCTCCCCACTGGATTGTGACTTCCCAAAGGCAGGTGTTATTTTAATATGTAATCTTCACCTCTCCGTCCCACTACCAATTTGAGGCTTATTAACACTGCCCACTGAAGAGAGTAGGTTTTAATCAGTGTGGAATGTTGGAAAGAACTCCAGATTTGAAAGGGGAGTAAGACCATAGGCTGTGATGTCAGACAGGCTGGTGCTGAAGTCATGTTTTGCCCCTTCCCACGTGTAAGACCCTAGAAGGCCACATAGACTTAATTTATTAATCTTTAAGCTGATAATTGTAATGTGTTAGTATGAAATAAAACTATTAATAGTTTACGTGTTAAAATTGTTTTTTCAACTATGACTCCTGAAGTACACAGCTTAGGCCAAAAGGTGCGGACATCAATCCACTCTGACTGCCACAGGGTTATGGAGTAGGATAATGGAATGGAGTGGAGTGTACCCTGGACCAGCAGTATTGGCATCATCTGGGAACTTGTTAGAAATGCAAAAATCTCTGGATCTGACTTAAACCTACTGAATCAGAAACTCTGGGGGGTTCAGCCTAGCAACTAGTGGTCAAAAAAGCCCTCCAGGTCACTCTAATACACTCCAAAGTTTAAAACTCACTGCTATACTGAAAATCTACCTATGTGACTTTCAGCCAATTACCTCCTACCTACTCTCTGGTAATCAGTTTGCAAACTGATAAAATGCAGGGGTAGATAAGGTCCCTTCTACCTTTGACAGTTTATAATTTTGCTCTTAAGAATTGCTGGTATATTTATTAATAACTCTTATGTGTCAGGCTCTTTGTCAGCTATATGATTTATAGTATTTAAAACAATAATAGGAAACCTATAAAATATAAAACTGAGGTTTAGGCAACTTACGTAACTTGTTCAGGGCCATTAAAAAAGCTAACTATGGAGATAGAACCAGAATCCATGATGTCAGTATCAAAAACTGTTTGCTAAATCACTTTGCTGCACAAACTCACAGGAATTCATAGCAGCATTTCTGGCCCATTATTTTTTTATTCAGAGTTCACAACGAGGAACAAGGTATTCTGTTTTTTTTGCTTGGTGATCTACCAAATTTCCTATAGATTGAACTAAGACTGCTAGTAGAAGTTTCTAGTGGAGAACAGATGCAAATCAAAACCCAAATATCCCTGTGTCACAGTGATAAAATGTTTCTTTACATACAGAATTTCTGCTCCCCATGCCCCACAAAAAATAGCATCCCCTCATCTGATTTTGTCCTAGGTGGAATAATGCAAAAATTCAGATATGTCTATTTAAACTGTTATTTTAACTTATTATCATTTAAAAACTAAGAAATCAATTCTACTCCTAACTTTTACTACAATAAAGCAAATTCAATGGATATATTATATCGAATGTCTTCAGGGCAAACATCTAGAAGTGTAGTTTGGAAAATTCACTTATAGTTAAGACTCATAGGTTATTCCTTAAAAAGAAACAAGAAGGGTTTTTCTCTCTTCATCATATTCTAGGTAGGTTTGGCTGGAATTAGCCAGCCCTTTGCCAGTCTATTTTATATGTTTCATAATATAGAGAACTTTGAATGAAAATCAAGGAAATCTGCATTTGAGTTTCATTTCCTCTGAGTCTTCATTTTTTATTTGTAAAATAATGATATTTTAAAAATCCCCATGTGTTTCCCAAGGGTTTAGTGAAAAATAAGTATGATGATATTGGAGATACTGGCATTTATAAGGTACTTGATCTTTTTCAATCTTTAGTACTTTAGGTGTAAAGAACCCACAAAGTTGTTATAAAGAAACACATTTTATAGGCATATACAGAACAGTCTCAAGCACAAAAAAGGAGCTAAATACATATGCTGTTTAAAAGGTAAGATATAATAAATGGACTCCCCTTATGTTCATATCTATTTCCAGCTTTTGAGAATATTTTACCTTTTAGTAGAACTTTATCTTCTATGCTTTTTTATTTATGTTCAAGTTTTCTCATTTGAAAGTTTCAGTGATTTAAAAATGTCTGTGCAATGTTTACCATACTGCAGACTCCGGGCTAGATGCTGGTAACGAATAGTAAGCGATACAACTGTGAAGAGCTTATTGTTCCCTAGTTCGAGCAAATTCCTATACAAAAATTCAGTTATAACGAAGTGTGGTAAATCTCCTAAGGGGTGATAAGGGGTGCTGAGAAATGGATGGATTTAACCGATACATAGATGACATAATAGGATTTGGTGAGAGTTTGTGGGAAGTGAAGGAGGGGGAGAAACCAAGAATGACTTGGCTTGGGAGGCAAGGTAGATAGTGGTGTCATTCAGCGGGATAGAGATTTTGAAAAGTAGCATGTTTGTGCAGGAAGGAGATGTGTTCAGTATAGAATGCAATGATTTTCAAGTGTTTTTAAGACTTGGATAGAAATGGCCAGTTGGTAATTGATTTATATGAGTTGAGTTCGAGAGATGGAGGTTTTAATTTGCTACTAGTATTTAGGAATCATCAGGGTATAGATAATAACTTTTCCATCTTTGTAGTATGACAGTCATAAAAATCTCTTTAAGGAAGATATGTGGTTGGAATACATGAATAAATGAACATTTGTAGTTGATATCCAGGGGTTTTTGTTTAAACAGGTAAGCATACTATTTCAATAATGGAACCTGAACAGAGTTACTCCATTACATTCCATCATTTAGATATGGATTTATATAAGGGTAGGGATATATTCTCCCACAAGCTGAGAATTCACTCAGAAGAGATGGATTGGAGTCACATATGCTAAAAGAGAAATCTTCACCTCCTTCAGTAAAATGCTTCCCTTTTATTACAACTCAGCAATATGAGAGAAAATAGGGCTTAACAAGCAAGTTGTTTAGATGCTGAGGGAGCAAAGTTGGGTCGATATTTTAATTTGAGTCCTACAATTATGGATGCAGATAGCATTTCTTGACACTGTGCTGAATCGTAATAGAATGCTCAGCACACATTTCATTTTAGATCAGTTGCTCTGGAAGACTTATTTAATATATAAACCCAAAATTGCTCTTCTGAAAATCTGAATGTTCATGTGTTAGAGGCTCTGATCTTTCCCACTTTCTCTCATCTTTCACCTCCACACCTTGTTCAAGCACGCTCTATTTATCCCTTAAGACTTGTTTAATAGCAATAAGACAATTTTTAATTTATTATGTCTTAAGTAAACATTGTGTTTTTTCACTGATTATATTTTTTCAAACTTTATTTGCCATTAAAATAACAAAAATAGTAAAATAACATTTAAAATGAAAAGAAAATTAAGGACTCTATGCTTAGGCTTTACCCAGATTTAGGTAATTTTAAGTGTTATCAAATTAACTTTCTCCTTTTTTAATGTAACTTTCTTCTCCCCAAATAGACATGACTGCAGTGAGTATCTTCAGGTACAGCATAGTTTTCTTCTTTGGAATTGTTTTGAGTAGCAAATTAGGAGTTTAAATGCTGTATCAAAGAAAACTGAATTTTCATGATGTTTTCCAAATGTTTGAACTATTTTTCAATGCCACTTACTGATTTTAGGAGCAATTATTTTGTAGCTTTCAAATCAATTTCCTCACAAATTCCATTTCTCTGTCATGCTGATTATCAAGTTTCTAGGCGTAGTTGCAAATATTTATCTTCAGGTAATTTTATTATGCTACTATTAAAATGTTTTTATAGGAGATGGAAGGCATGATAAGACTTCTGTTTAATTTTAGATGCTAGAGAAAAGGATAATATTAAAAAATAATCAATAGCTTGTTTGGCATAGACTTTGCCCAATCAGAAGTAATATCTGATTAATCAGAATGAACAGCAGGGTGAAAAACCCGTACAGTTGGAATAGTGCATCCGGCTGAATGTCAGATCTAGCTAGGAAGATAGATAGATAATGAATTGCTAACGTAAATTTCGTTAAGAAACCATAACTTGGGTTCAGAAGCTTACCCTGAGATAAGGTTTTACAAATTATTCACCCTGAGTCACCAGGTCTCTTCACCATCAACTGTCAACTGTTACAAACTATCAGACTTTGAAAAGACAAGAAACTTGAACAGCTAACAAAAACTGAAGAGATGCTCAATCTTACTTATAATCACAGAAATGCACTCCAAAAGAAATAGATTTAATTTTATATGCAATATTGGCAAAGATTGTAATGTTGAATAATTCCCAGTGTTGGCCATGATATAGAGGGAAAAGAATGTTATAGCTATCTATCGAAAGTGTAAAATGATGCCTTCTTTCTAGACAGCAATCTGGCATCACTTAGAGAAATGAAGAGTAAGTATTTCATATGAGCCAGGATCCCACTCCCTAAGGTCATAGGCAGACAAGGGTGAGTATGTCTATTGTGACATAGTTGAGGTAAACAATAAAGGTGCCCATGTCCATGTTAATGAATAGTTAAAATGTGAGGCATGGACATAAATCCATATGGATAGATTGTAAAACATAATGTTATATGAAACTATCAATAAATGGCATGCTATTTATGTAAATTAAAATATTTTATTTAAGATAACAAAATACATGAAATTTATATGAATGTATATGTAGAGAGATTACAGTTGGATTGATAGATACATAAATAGAAATGGTCAAATTTCCCTCCAAATGAGGCTTTACCAATATGGGGGAGGGAAGGTAGTAGGGCCTGGGATGAGAGGGATACATTAGAACTCAGCAATTGAGGGCCTAACACGACAACATGATAATAGTTTGACTTCATCTGAGGAGTGTCTATACTGAGGCCAAAATAGAAAGAAAAAACAAAGAAAGGAACGAGGCAAGGGGCAGGGCAGAGAAAGAAACACAAAGAGAGATGCACATAAAGTTTGGTACACATAAAAACAGACATAAAGAAAGGAGGAAAAACAAAATGATATGAGTTTTTTTGTAGGCTGTGAAGTATACATAAAAATTAATTTTGTACCTCAAAAATGCAGCTATAACAATTTTTGTAAACAAAATTAAAAAGCAAAGCTGGGAAAACATATTTGCAGAATATATGAAGGGTTATTTTCTTTGGTATATTAGGAAATCTTACACGTTCAGGGCCCAATAGCAAGAAACATTTATAGCACAGGCAGTTCATAGGAAAAAAATTACAAATAGCTAAAATTATATGAAAAGTTGCCTAAACTTATTCATGATTAAAGTATTGTAAACAAAACAGCAATTTGATTTGTCCACCTATTAAACTCTGATGTGATACAAAATTTCATAATGCCCTACGCTAATGAGTGGAGGGGTTCTAGAAATTTCATATACTGTCGAAGGGAGTATATAATTGATACAGCCTTATTTAAAGGAAAATTTGGCCATGTTAGTCAAAATTTAAAATGTGCATTCTCTTTGACTCAGAAGTCTCAGAAATTATCCTATATCTTTATTAACATGTGGATGTATATGTGTATTTACCATCTGTGTAATTTCTGTAATTTCTGTAACTTCCATATGCCTCATTTTCCTCATTTTTAAAAGTGAAATAATAATAGTGACTACTTCATAAAGTTGACATGAGGATTAAATGATTTATATGTAAATCACTTAGAATAGTGCCTGGGACATAGTAATAATAATGATAGCAGCATCAACAACAATATTATGGTGATTACTACTGCTACTAGTAGTTTTATTTATTGTAAGAATATTTATAATAACAAAAACAATCACGGAGAAGTTAATTTTTGTCAGTAGTATGACAGTTAAAGTAATTATGATATATTCATCCAACGGTATAATCTGTGTCTGTAGTGAGATGAAAGGTCTCAGCAATACATTAAGTGAACAAAGGGAAATGCAGAACAGTGCAGAGCCTGTGCTTGAATTTATATGGCAAAGAAAGAATTTATTATCTATAGAATATATAATTGCTCATGAGGGTTATTGATGGAGATGGGCTGGGAGGAAGATTCTTTAAACTGCTAGAATTCTTAAGTGCTTTATTATTACTATTTTTATAATGGTAAAAACACTGTCAAAGCAATTGTAAACAGGAAATATTTACTGATAAGAAAAACCACTCTCACTTTTCACTTAAGAAAAATATAATTGCAGGCTACAACAGTAAACATGTATTCACTCTGTGTCTTAGTCCATTTTGTCTTGCTATAACAGAATACTTAAGACTGGGTAACTTGTGAAAAAAAGGAAATGTATTTCTCACAGTTCTGGAGGCTGGGAAGCCCAATATCAAGATGCCAACATTTGGTGAGGCCTTCTTGCCACATCATTCCATGGTGGAGTTGAGAGGGTGAGAAAAGTTGAGAGAGAAACAGCAAGAGAGGACCAAACTTGCTTTTATCAGGAACCCACTCCCATGATAACTAATCCAGTCTCATTATAATAGCATTAATTCATTCTTTTTTTTTTTTTTTTTTGAGACAGAGTCTCGCTTTGTTGCCCAGGCTAGAATGAGTGCCATGGCGTCAGCCTAGCTCACAGCAACCTCAAACTCCTGGGCTTAAGCGATCCTCCTGCCTCAGCCTCCCGAGTAGCTGGGACTACAGGCATGCGCCACCATGCCCGGCTAATTTTTTTTCTATATATAATTTTAGTTGGCCAGACAATTTCTTTCTATTTTTAGTAGAGACGAGGTCTCGCTCTTGCTCAGGCTGGGCTCGAACTCCTGACCTCAAGCGATCCACCCGCTTTGGCCTCCCAGAGTGCTAGGATTACAGGCGTGAGCCACCATGCCTGGCCTGATTCTTAAAGGTACCATCTCTTAATACTGTTGCATTGGGGATTTTTCTTTTCTGCTCTTGGTTAGTCTAGCCAGAGGTGTGTCTATTTTGTTTATCTTTTCAAAGAACCAACTTTTTGTTTTATTAATTTCCCTTATGGTATTTTTGTTGTCCTTTTCATTTAGTTCTGATTTGATCTTAATAATTTCTCACCTTCTGCTGGGTTTGGGGTCGGTCTGTTCTTCTTTCTCCAGCTCTTTGAGTCTATTCCTTAGGTTGTCTATTTGTTAGTTTTCTGTCTTTTTGATATAGGCATTTATGGAAATGAATTTTCCTCTCAGGACTGCTTTATCTGTGTCCCATAGATTTTGATAAGTTGTGTCTCCTTTGTCGTTTAATTCAAAGAATCTTTTGATTCCAGGAGTCTCTTGGTTGAATCCTTGGGGTTTTCTAGATATAATATCATATCATCAGCAAAGAGTGAGAGTTTGATCTCTTCTGCCCCCATTTGGGTGCTGTTAATTCCTCTCTGATGTCTAATTGCTCTAGCAAGGACTTCCAGCACTGTGTTGAATAGAAGTGGAGATAGTGGGCAACTTTGTCTGGTACCAGTTCTAAGTGGGAATGACTTCAATTTTTCCCCATTCAGTATGATATTGGCAGTGGGTTTATCATAAATGACTTGATAATTTATGTCTCATCTATGCCTATTTTGTTAAGAGTTTTTATCATAAAGGTGTACTTGACTTTGTCAAATCCTTTTTCTGTGTCCAGTGAGAGAATCATATGGTCTTTGTTCTTGCTTTTATTTATGAGGTGACTTGCATTTATAGATTTATGTATGTTGAACCAGCCTTGCATCTCTGGTATAAAGCCCACCTGGTCATGATGAATTATTTTTTTGATATGCTGTTGGATTCAATTTGCTAAAATTTTGTTGAGGATTTTTACATCTATATTCATGAGGAATATTGTTCTGTAGTTTTCGTTTTTTGTTGTCTCTTTTCCTGGCTTTGGTATCAAGGTGATATTGGCTTTGCAGAATGAGTTAGGGAGGATACCATCTTTCTCAATGTTGTGGAATAATTTCTGTAGTATAGGTATGTGTTCTTCTTTGTATGTTTGGTAAAACTCTGAAGTGTAGCCATCTGGTCCAGGACTTTTCCTTTTTGGAAGGTTTTTAATTGCTGCTCCAATTTCTGTGCTTGAAATTGGTCTATTCAGGAATTCTGTTTCCTCCTGGGTGAACTTAGGGAGGTTGTATGTTTCCAGGAATTTGTCCATTTCCTCCACATTATGTAGTTTTTGGGCAGATAGGTTTTTATAGTACTCAAAGATAATGTTTTATATTTCCGTGGTGTCTGTTGTGACCTCTCCTTTTTCAGTTCTAATTGAGTTTATTAGAGTCTTTCCCTTCTAATTCTTGTCAGCCTAGCAAGAGGGCTGTCAGTTGTGTTTATGTTTTCAAGAAACTAGTTTTTGGTTTTGTTGATCTTCCGTATAGTTCTTTTATTCGCAATTTGATTTAGTTCTGCTTTGATCTTAGTTATTTCTTTTCTCGTACTAGGTTTGGAATTGATTTGCTCTTCCTTTTCCAATTTCTTGAGACTGTTTATTAGTTTGTCAGTTTCTGAGCTTTCTGTTTTTTGCATGTGAGCATTTAATGCTATCAGTTTTCCTCTCAGGAATGCTTTTGCTGTATCCGACGGGTTTTGATAACTTGTGTCTCTGCTGTCATGTAGTTTGAAGAAACTTTTGATTTCCCTCTGTATTTCCTCATGGATCCAATAGTTATTCAACAATAGATTGTTTAATTTCCATGACTTTGTGAAGTGGTGAGTATTTCTGTTGGAATTGAACTCTAATTTTATACCACTATGATCAGAAAAGATACACAGACAGTATAATTTCTTTTTTTAAAAATTTGTTGAGGTCTGATTTGTGGCCTAGTATGTGATCAATTTTGGAGAAAGTTCCATGAGCTGATGAGAAGAACGTATATTCAGCTTTATTTGGGTGGAATGTTCTATAGAGGTCTGACTCTTTTGTTCTAGAGCCCTGTTTAAGTCCATTATTTCTTTGCTTATTTTCTGTTTGGAAGATCTGTCCAGTTCATTCAGTGGGATGTTGAAGTCCCCGCTACTATGGCATTGTCTATTTAGATCAGACAGGGTTTGCTTTATGTATCTGGGAATTCCTGAGTTGGGCGCATAAATATTAAGAATTGTTAATTCTTCTCTTTGGATCTTCCCTTACACCATTATATAGTGGCCGTCTTTGTCCTTTCTTAGTTTTGCTATTTTAAAGCTTCTGTTATATGAAATAAGTATAGCTACCCTTGCTTTCTTTTGACTTCCATTTGCCTGGAAGATTGTTTTCCATCCTTTGACCTTGAGCATGAAAGCATCTTTGTGGGTTAGATGTATTTCCTATAGACAGGAGATACTGGGCTTGTAGATTTTTATCCACTCTGCCAGTCTATGTCTCTTCAGAGGACAGTTTAAGGCATCTACATTTATTGAGACGACTGAAATTTGAGGTAGATTTCCGCTTGTATTTTTGGGTGAATTCCTATTGTCTTGTGCCTACTACTTGAGCCATCATGGAGTCCAGGTTCTAGACTTTAACTCTTGAGTGATTTTACTTTGGAGAGTGTCTGTTGCACTGTTCAGTGTGTAATGCAGGTCTGAGTACTTCCTGTAGGGCTGTCTGGTCTTTGCAAATTCCCTCAGTGATTGCTTGTCTAGCGAGGTTGTTATTTCTCCCTCATAGATGAAACTTAATTTTGCCAGATAGAGAATTCTAGGTTGGGCATTATTCTATTTTAGAAGATTAGGGGTAGGTACCCAGTCCCTTCTGGCTTCTAAAGTTTCAGTAGAGAAGTCTGCAGTTAGTCTGATAGGTTTTCCTTTGTAGGTTATCTGCTGCTTTTGCCTCACTGCTTGAAGAATTGCTTCTTTCATGTTTACTTTGTTCAGCCTAATAACTACATGACATGGTGATTGCCTTTTCACATTGAGTCTCCCAGGAGTTCTGTGTGCTTCTTGTATCTAGATATCTAGATTTCTGGCCAGGCCAGGCATATTCTCCTCCAGTATTCCATGAAATAAGTTTTCCAGCCCTTGTGTATTTTCTTCTTCTCCCTCTGGGATGCCAATGATTCTTATATTTGGCTTCTTTACATAATCCCACATTTCTTGTATGTTTTGGTCTTGTCTCTTGTTTCTGTGTTCCTTTTCTTCATCCATTTTGTTTAGCACATAGGCATTATCGTCAAGCTCTGAGATTCTTTCCTCTGTGTGATCTATTCTGTTCTTGAGGCTTTCCACTGTTTTGAAGTTCCTTGAATGCCTCCTTCATTGTCAAGATTTCTGTTTGGTTTTTCCATAGTATTTCAATTTCTTTAGATAATTTTTCATTCATTTCTTGTATTGTTCTTGTGGTTTATGTTGGGTTTCTATTTTCTCTTCAATTCTATTGAGTTTCCTTACAATCCATATTCAGAATTCTTCGTCTGTTAGTTTAGTCATATCATGTAAGTTGGTATCTATTGGAGATCGAATATTTTCTTTTGGGGTTGACTTTTCTCTCTGATCTTTCATGTTTCCTGTGTTCTTTCACTGATTCTTTCTCATCAGGCTACTTGGTCGAGAACTGGGGATGCTAGGGCTGGTTTATGGCCTTAACTCCAAGTCCCCAAAGGGACGTTCCTCAACAGTGCTGGGGAGATGTGCTCTGGTCCTGTATTGCCTTACAGGTGTTTTAGCCTGTTGAGTTATCTCTGACCTATTGTCTTCACCTCTTGCCAAAGGAGATTAGTGAGTTTAGACCCCTTGCTTAGACTGTCAGGTGTTGGATCACTCTTACGTGTGTGACTCCTCTGCCCTCCACTAATTTGAGATGGAAGACGCTGTGTTGGGCTATGAGGTTACCCTCTCTTTTGTGGCTTATAGTTTACGTGGAGGAATCGATTATCAAGGTATTGCAATATGTCTGTATTGGGCTTTAAAGCCCTGAATGGGGTATACAAGTGCCCCAGTCTTTGGGGAATGTCTTGCCGCTCCCAAGGGTTACTTGGAGACTGTTGCCACTTTAGGTGGGGTGAGAAGAGCAACAGATACCTGCGAGCCTAAGAGTGTATACTTCTAAGGTTGCTTGATCTGCTGCTGGGGGAGAGCTACTAATGTTATTCAGGGCTCTTTCACCACAATTGCAAGGCAGCTCCAGATGGGTGGTGTCAATTGGTGCAATTGCTAAGGACTCTGGCCAAGATTTTTCTTCCCAGACCACGAGCCTCAAAGCTAGCAGCGGCCTGGGCACCAAGGACTAGCCCTTGTGTTATGATCTTATCAGATGACCAAAACAAACCTGCTGTACTGAGTCAACAATCTTTCCCCTTTTGCTTAGTTCCAAGGTCCCACAGATTCAAGCCAGTTACACAGGGAAAGTGACTTTTCTCCTTTCTCCCTGTCTTCAAGGGTGGAATCTGCCTTGCTGGGCTGGGGGAGGGGCGTTGCCTGAGACTGCCACACGTCCCAGCCCAGAAAACGTCTTCTCTCATTTCTCCCCTCCTCCAAGGGGAAGGTCTGCCCTGTTGAAGGGGCAGTCAAGCCGCCAGGCTGGGGGATGGGCACTGCCTTGGGCCACCGGGCGTCTCAGCCCAGGAGGTGGCTACTGTCATTACTCTGCCCCTCCAAGGGCGGGCTTTGTCTTCTCGGTAGGAAGTACACACGGCAGGGCCACTAGAGAAGCACTGCCCAAGGCCACCGAGGGTCTCAGCCCAGACAGCAGCTTCTTTGCTACTCCGCCCTTCCAGGGCCGGGGGTCTGTCCCTTTGGCACCAAACGCAGGTGGCTGGGTCTGGCGGGGGCCGCTGGAGACCGCCTGGCAATTCAGCCAAGAAAGCGGCTTCTTTTGTTATTCCTCCCTTTCAAGGGCAGGGTTTGACCCGCTGGCTGGAAAAGGCAAGGGGCTGCGTTGGGAGAGGAATGTTCAGAATGGCCGGCGGTGGCCATGGCGCCGCCTGAGTCTGTTGCCTGGGCCTGCCGTGCGGGGCTGGGGAAGGGGTGGTGCCCAGATCGGCAACGCACCTCAGCGAGTTTAGGCTATGGACACCCAAAGTGGCGGCTGCCCACCCACAGAGAGCCAGCACTGGAGGCGACTGCTCGGGGTGGGGGCAGCAGGTGCTGGGTTTGGCAGGTTGTCTCTACTGTTTGCCTGATGCACTGAGTTACGTCTGTTCAGTGGAGGGGATCTGTACTCTCTGTCCCACCCTGCGCCAGCCAAGTCTTCGGCGGTTTCCAAGGGCAGAGCCTCCCTTTCAGCGTTCACCTCCCTTGTTTTGATCCCCGCGACCGCCAGAGGTGAGATGCCCGTTTCCGAACTTCCTCCTGCAGAACCGGGAAGTCTCCACTTGGACCAGTCCCTCCCCCGCCCAGTGCGGACCTAGCGCGGAGCCCTGGCGAGTTCAGATTGCTTCCCTCTTTCCACTCTTCCCCACACAGCCTGTCATCGCGTGCCACACTTCGCACCCACTTCGGGCACTTCCCTGCCTGAGAGGACGTGGACTTCGGTGGAGGCAGATTCGTCCCCCTGTGGGTCAGATCACACTGCCCCAGGCGGCCGAAGGGCGCGGGCGTCCCACGCTCTATTCCCTATTGTATATCTCGCACTCTCCAGACTTTGCTGTGATTCTCCAAGTCACCTTTTTTCCCCCCAGCGCTGCTTGTCCCGCGCTGCTTCTCTGCAGAGTCACGATGCTGTGGGACAGTGATCCACTCGTGTGCAGCTGTCCCCGTTCTTCACCTCCTACTCTGGGAGCAGGGAACCAGGAGGTCACCCCTAATCCACCATTTTTTCGATCCCCCTATTTAAATTATTCTATTTAATTATTTTTTTTTTTACTGAGACTTTGCTTATTTGAAAAACCTGAGGAATAAATTAAAAACATATGCAAACGCTTTGGCAATTTTGTGGACTCTTTACAAATGTTATAAATGTTATAAAGTTGTTGGAGAGCGTCATGTTTAATGATGGTTGGAAATATTTCATAAAATTGGAGAGTAATACAAAGATCCTACTGCAATTAATGATTCATCACACAACTAGTCACATTCAGAAGGCATGTCTGCTGCACCGATTCCCTCTGTCAGCCTCCCGGCAACACTTAAATGGCTTTAACTGCCTCATGGAAAGGTTGTTTCACTTCAGTTTTCAGACTCAGCAGTGCTTAAAACAGTTTGTTTAACATAACAGAGGATCAATTAATTTTATCTGAATTAAGTGGCATAAGCTTTATTAATCAGTTTTCATCTAAAATAAATATTTTCAAGGCTATCGTAATTTTTTCTTGTCTTTGTGAAATGAAACGTGTAATTTGGTTCTCTGTGATAGGGAAATGTAAAGACGATTAAAACAGCACTAGAATGAGCTCTTTAAAAAACTCACCAAACATGTTTGGTTTGCTCTGTTCCTCTTTCCTCTTATTTCCCTTTTGATAGTGCTTCTGTGAAACCGAACTCTCTTTTATCTAGAAACAGTTTAGTGGATGCTTTTATGATTGGGGTATAGTTAGACAATCAGAGTTGGAATTTTAGAATTCATTTCTTCTTGGCGTTTGCCTTCAGAGGACACTTAAGGTTCTAAAAACTATCCCTGGGTTTAAGAAGCCCTGAGTGCCTTGATAGAGACGGTGACTTGCAAGTGCTAATTGGCACACTTCATGTATCACAGGATGCCAAGATCACCAGATGAGACACCCAATGAGAAATATCAAAAGCTCTCTCCTTCAAAGGAGCTCCCATAAGCTATTTGTTGGGAGTGCAAATTGGTGCAACCTTTCTGGGAAACAATCTGCCAGTTATTTATCAAAATTTTAACTGCACCTACGCTTTGACCCAGCAACCCCAGTACTTAGAATATATATTGTAAATATACAGGCGTAAGTTAGCCAAAATATAAGTACATGGATATTTAAAGCGTTTATTTTGTATGATCATAACACTGACAAAACTGTCCAATATGTTATGATAATGAGGAGAATATCTTCATTCTTAAGAGATGCACGCTGAAGAATTTAGGGAGAACAGAAATATGACAAAATGCTAACATTGTTAATTCTAGGTGGTGAATAGATGAACGTTTATTGTACTGTTTCTATTTTTCTCCATATTGAAAACTTTAACAAAAAGGTTTAAAAAAGGAGTCCATTGATAAAGTACTGAGCAAAAAAATTTATGGTCTATTTATATAATGGTAGATACGTAGTTGTCAAATATGTGAAAAAAAAAGTAATAGGTATATTTTCAGTGAAAATGGTAAATGGCAGAAAAGTGTTCATTCCATGTAGAGTATTTGAATAATTACTTTAAAACAAGACTCTGGGGCTATGATGGAATTGCTTCCAGAAGACAGATTATCCTACTGAGAACAATTAAAAAGCTGGATAGAACACAAAAAAATGTGCTTGATGGCTTCAGAAAGCTACTGAAGCAACTAGGATTTAAGGGTCCAAGAACTCAAAGAGAAGAAAAAGCTTGGAGGAGAGGACATCTGTAACTGCTTTGTTCCTGGGGGCATTTGACTGTTCTTGGTACTGAGCAAATAGTTGAGTATCCCAGTATAGAGCCAAGAAGAAGTTTGCAGCTAAGAGGGAGAGAAGCTGGCAGAGTCCTTGGCAATCTCCCAGAACCAGAGGGACAAAAATTAAAGCTTGGGGATGCCAATATACCAGGACATGGGGTGAAGGCAAGAGCCTGGTGAAAGGGAGGCATTGAAAAATGAGACTAACATGTGACCAGTTTTGTCCTTGAGGCATTTTCCAAATTTTTAAATACAAGGTAAGTAGGCAAAATGCCCATGAATGGTAGAGTGGAGTTTTCTGCCATTTCATGGTGCCAAAAGATAAAATATTTACTAAAAAGAGAGCCTTTATATTAATAAAACCACTCAGAGAGCCACAGTCTAGGGGTAGAGATGAACCAGAGAAAATAAAACAATAAAAACTACCTCTGGTTAAGTCAGCTCAGTCACTGCCTAGATGAAGTGATCTGCCTGAGGCAGAGTGAAGATCATCTAGGAAAAGATAATGGTTCTGGAGACTACAGATTATCATATAAAATGTCCAACAATACATCAAAAATTATCAGGCATTCCAATAACTAGCACTGAGAGGAGGAAAGTACATATAGAAGGAAAAGAAAATAGATAATAATGTGAAGAATTTCATTAAAGAAGTGAAAATTTAGTTATTGAAAAATGAAATAATATTAAAAACTTAATAGATGACTTTAATATCAGATTGCATATAGCATGAAAGAGGATCAATATATGGTCAGTGGAAATGTTCTGACTGAAGCAGAGAGAGAAAAAAAGAGAAAATATGTAAGAGAGTGTGAGACGTATGGGATATGGTGGGAAAGTCTAATGTGTGTGTAATTGAAGTTTCAAAGGTGAAAGAAAGACAGACCAGGGTAAAGGCAATATTTAGGAAATAATGGCTGCGTATTTTCTAAAAATGTAAAATACCTCTTGCTACAGATTCAAGAATCCAATCATGCAATCTCTGAATACATATAAATGAACGTTGATGATTTAAAAATAATAACAACATATTGTAAGATTAAAATATATATAGGATTAAAATGAATAAAAACAGAAACACAAAGTGGAGGAAGAGGTAAACGGAGCTCAAGTGTTCTGAGATCTGGAAACTGGTAAGAATCAGTACTAATTATATTAAGTTGTAGTATGACAAAAATGCCCAATGCAATCTGTAGGGAACCTCTGAAAGAGCAAAAAATAAAAATGTTTAAATTTATGTAGAGGGGAAAACAAAATAATAAAAATACTTGATTAATCCAAAAGAGTCAACAAATGAAAAAAGAAATGTAAAAGTAGAGGGAACCAGGGCTGAAAAAGACAAATAAATGGTGACAGATATAAATCTAAATATATCAGTAATTATGGCAAATTCATTAATTAATAAAAGCTTGGCAGACTGGATACAGAGCAAAATCCAGCAACATACTGCTTATAAGGGACATACTTTATAAAGACACAGAGGGTTAAATGTAAAAGGATGGAAAAAGATATACCATGCAAATGCTAACCAAAGTGACAACTGATGTAGGTACCAATAACAGACAAGTT
The DNA here is from genome assembly GCF_020740605.2 of Lemur catta. Taxonomy (NCBI): domain Eukaryota; kingdom Metazoa; phylum Chordata; class Mammalia; order Primates; family Lemuridae; genus Lemur; species Lemur catta. The sequence continues at coordinate 62,305,776 of NC_059141.1, read as the reverse complement.
AGTGTCTAAGACAAAATATAATCTAAGAAAAAAAGATGTATGTTTTACAAGATAAAAGTGTGAGTCTGTCAGGAACATAAAACAATTCTAAATATGCACAAAACATACCTTCAAAATATATAAAGCAAAAATTGTGATAATTGAAAGAACTAGAGAAATCAATAATCTGTGATAAAAATGAAAGAATATAGAATATTTGAAAGATATAACTAAGACATTTGACCTAATAAACATATGGAGAAACTTGTTCCTACCAATAGAATAGTGCATTTTCTTTTCTATTGGACAGCGAACGTTTAGCAAATTTGACTTTATGTTGTGTCATATAGCAAGATTCATTAGGGATAATAGTGAATGGAGCCACTCCCATTTCCACCTCTTGATTCCTGGCTATGCAAAAACCAGCCCCATATACTAGATGCTGATTCAGGATATGTACTGCCTCATTGAGGGTATCTCTTCAGCCCTGCAAGGTGTAGCCAAGTCTTCAAAAACCCATTTCATTGTTCTATCAAACCAGATGCTTCAGGATGATGGGAAACATGGTAAGATCAGTGAATTCCATGTACGTGAGCCCACTGTTGCTCTTCATTTGCTACAAATGAAGAATTTTGCTGTGAAGTCATCCTTTAAGTACATGTATGATAGTTTTGGCTGATGCACTGCATATGGATAAGGCAAATCCATATCTTAGTAAATGTGTTTTCCAGTAAGAACAAAATTATACCCCTCCATGATGGAAAGGGGCCCACTGCCACTAAGTAGCTGTCTGATCACCCCAGGGACTGGTGCCCTGTTGGGAGCTTAATATTGTTCTCTGCTGCTGGCAGACTGAGCACTCGGCATGGCTGTAGCCAGGCTGATCTTGTTTAGTGGACATTCATATTGCTCAGCTCATATATAATCTCCTTTCCTGCCACCATGGCCACTTTGTTCATGAGCCCATAGAGTAATGACCGTCCTGGCTGGGCATAGAGGCTGACTGGTATTCATAAAAATGGATCATCCTATTCACTTGATTATTAAAATCCTCCTTGGAGGATTATTAAAATCATGACCCTGAGGTCAATCTTTGATGAGCATTCAAATGAAACACAAATATCTTACAATTCTTTGCCCATTCAGAGGGGTCTATGCATGTACCTCTTCCTCAGATCTTGTCACCAAATTTTCAATCATGTTCTTTCCAGGTGCCTGATCACACAGATAAACCACTGGTCACAGCTCATGAATTAACATATTTTCTGGCCATTTATCCTTTCAAGAAAAATGAACATCAGTACATTGCATAAATTAAAAATAGTGCATTACTCACTGTTCTGCCCACTGGGAGGATTTTCCTTAACCACTACCTTTCAGGGATGTCCTAGAAAGGAGTGTAATGTTGTAACTGTCCACTTTTGGGTGTGCTTGTGTATCATGCAGAACTATCTGTAAACCAGTCCTAGTTTTCTCTTCCTCAGCCAAGTGATCAAAACTCCACATGAGGCCATGGTGGTAGGCTTGGAAAAAGAAGGTAACATTACAGAAGTAGGGTCCATGAGCATTCAGGCACTTCCTCTTGTAACTTACTTGTCCCTTCAAGGGCTACTTAATCCCCATGTCACATATACCACTTTCATTTAATGATGGAGTGGTGCTGTGCATGCCCAACATCATGGGTTGGTGGGTTGGACAATACTCTGTTCATGATGGGCAGCTTAGGTCATGTGGTAACTTGGTGGCCCATGGTTGTGTTCATTCTCTACTAAGACCCAGTAGCAAGCCAACATCTGTTTGGCAAAAGGGAAGTATTTATCTACAGAGAATAGCAGGGCCATGCTCCTTCTGGATACTTTGAGGGAAAATCAATTCCCTTAACTTTTTTAGCTTCTAGATGCCACCTGCATTTCTTGGCTAGTAGCCCTCTCTCCCATCTTTAAAGCCAACAATATTGTCACAGCTCTTTCTCTGAACACAGCCAGGAAATGTTCTTTGCTTTCAAGAATATGTTTGATTAGATTGGACCCACTTGGATAATCCAGCATAATTTTTGTATCTCAAGGTCTGTAACCTTAATCATATCTGCAAAGTCTCTTTTTCAATGGAAGGTAACATAGTCACAAATCCGGGGACTAGGGTATGGGTATCTCTGGGAGGTGTTACTCTGTCTACCACAGATGTCTGCTATCATTGTATATTCAATCTTGTACTGCAGGTCCTAGCCAGTAATACAAGGCAACAAACATAAATAAATCACAAGAACTAAAAAGAAAGAAAAAAACTGTTCTTACTTGCATATGACATGATTGTGTACCTAAAAAAATCCAACCCCCCCAAGCTTTTAGAAACAGTAGACATCCTATTAGAAATAATAAATGTAGCAAAGTCACTTGATACAAAATAGATGTTAAAAAATCAATTCTATGTTTATATAATAGCAACAAGCAAGACAAAATGAAATTTTTAAGAAAATCACATTTATGGTAGTATTAAAAACCTTAAACGACTAGGACTAAATCTAATAAAAGATGTAAAATTTTTTTCCAGTGAAAACAATAAACTTTACTGAGATATAGCAAAGACTTGAATAAATAAATGGAAGGGTATATGTTATATGTGGGGTAGGTTCAATATGGCAAAGACATTAATTTTCCTGAATTATTCTACAGATTAAATACAATCCAAATCAAAATATCATTTTTTTCCCAGAAATTGACAGGTGATTCTAAAATTCACATAGTAATGCAAAAGGCCAATAAGCAAAACGATTTTGAAGAACAAATCTGGAGGTCTTATACTATTAGGTATCTACACATATTACTACAATATGCTAGAAATTAAGAAAGTGTGGTATTGGCAGAAAGTTAAATAGACTGACTGATCGTGGGACAAAATGAAGAATCTAGAAATAAACCTCTTGTAATTGCATGGGGAAGGTGATGGTCTTTTCAATATATGTTGCCAAGTCAATTGGCTATCCATATGAAAAAAAATGTATTTTAATCCCTACCTCATATATACAAAAATCAATTTCAGATAGCATGCACAACTAAATGTAAAGAGTAAGATAAAAAACTTTTAGAGGTAAACACAATTGACTCTTATATAATAATTATAGGATTTTCCAAAAATTCTTAAACAGGACACAAAATACTAGCCATAGAAATAAATGAATCGACCCCTGGTTCCAAAATGTCAGGATAGAAGCTAGCTGGCTTTACTCTGCTCCAGCAGAAAACCAAAACCAAATACACAGCATCAAGTTTATTGTCAGAAACTTCCCAGAGCTCAAATATGAGGATGACACAATTCCCAGGGACATTGAGAAGTGAAAAAACTCCAAGCAGATGATGAGAGAGTCAAAGTCTATTTTCATCCCTGCCCCCAAATCTCCTGCCACCAAACACATTGAAAATTTTCCCTCAACTCACAGTTTCTACATTGAAGAAAGGGATGTTGAGGTAGACAATCAACTTTCCTGCCATCTTGGTTTTCCTGGCAGTAGACCTGCCCCTGCGTCTGCCCATGGGAAGCACTGGGAGTACCTGAAGGGAGAAATATCCTGAAGGACAACCAAAGACAAAAAGGGGAGACAGGACTAACATCCCCAGTCCTTGAACTTCTGCTTTGTAACTCAGTCAAAGGAGTTGCTAAATCAAACTGCCTGTTCAGCAGTAGCACATTGTAGTAGGTTTGTTTTGCAGTCCCCTGAATACAAGCCCCCAGCCAGACTTCCCACACTACTGGGATATCCCTGTTGGGATCTCCTTCATTCAGGATGGGTGGCACTGTGATTATTTACTAGAACTGAGGCAAACCTGGGCTGAATGTGTCATCTGTTGCTGAAAAGGAGGCAGTAACCAGAGGAAAAAAAAAAAAAAAAGAAAATCAACAAGTAAATTATAAATAATCTCTAAGCAAACATATCTAACAAAAACCCAAACAAGCCAGACAGAGAAGAATAAAATAAATAACTAAGCCATCAATGCAAAGACATAGATGCATAGCCACAAAAAACAAGAGCCAACACAGAATCATGAATTCCTCAAACGGACAAAGTAAGGAACCAGTGACTGACCTTCATGAAATAGGGATGTGTGAACTCTCTGACCAAGAATTCAAAATTTTAGCTATAAGAAAACTCAGTGTTCTGCAAGATAGAACAGAAAAGCAATTTATAAATTTAGCAGGTAAATTTAACAAAGATATTGAAATAATAATAATGAAAAATTAAACGTAGGGAGAGTGGGAGGAGTGAGGGATTAAAAACTACCTATGGGGTACAATGTACACTATTCAGGAGATGGTTACAATAAAACGCAGACTTCACCGCTATAACAGAATTCAACTTGTACCCCCTAAATCTATTAACATTTAAAAGAAAGACAAAAAAAAAAAAAATGGAACTCTTGGAATTGAGAAATACGTTTGCTGAACTAAAAATTTCATTAGAGGTTCTCAACAGCAGAATGGATCAAGTAGAGAGAAAAAGTCAGTGAATTCAATGACAGGTTATTTGAAAATACGTAGTCAGAGAAGAAGAAAAAAGAATGAAAAGGAATGAAGATCACCTACAAGATATAGGTAATTACCTCTAAACACCAAATCTAAGAGTTATTGGTGTTCAGGAGGGAGTTGAGCAAGAGCAAGGGGTAGAAAGCTTATTTAAAGAAATAATGACAAAAACTTTCCAAAACCTGAGAAAGAGATAACTACCAAGGTACAGGAAGAGCAGAGAATACTAAACACATTTGATCCAAATAAGACTACCAAAAAGCATTTAATAATCAAACTTTCAAAAGAGAGGATCCTAAATGCAGCAAGAGAAAAGAAGCAAATAGCATATAAAGGAGCTCCAATTTATCTGGCAACAGACTTTTCAACAGAAATGATACAGGCCAGCAGGGAATGGGAGGACATTTTCAAAGTGCTGAAAGTAAAAAAAAAAAAAAAAACACAACAAAAAACCAAAACCCTGCCATACAAGAATACTGCCACCAGCAAACCTATCACTCAAATATGAAGGAAAGATAAAGTTTTTCCCAAACAAACAAAAAACAGAGAATTCACCACTACCAGACCCACCTTACAAGAAATCCTAAAGAGAGTTGTTCAATTTGAAAGAAAAAACACTAATATGCCAAAAGCAAACATTTGAAGGTATAAAATCTACTGGCAAAATTAAGTACATGGACAAACCCAGAATACTCTAACATGGTAATTGTAGTGGGCAATGCACTCATAACTTTAGTATAAAGCCCAAAAGACAAATCTATTAAAAACAATAATAGCTACAGCAACCTGATAAGAGATGGGCAATATGAAAATATGTAAATTGAAACAACATAAAGCCCAAATAAAGTGTAGAGATGTTTTTCACTTTATTTGTTTGTTTTTGTTTCTATTCTTTTCTTTGTGATCTAAGATAAAATGTCATCTATTTAAAATAACTTATTATATCCATGAGATGTTTTTCTGTAAGCCTCATGATAACCATGATTTAAAAACCTATAATAGATTCTCTAAAAATAAAAAGCAACAAATTAAGACATACTATGAAAGAAAGCCACTTAACGACAAAGGAAGATGGTAAGAAAGGAAGAAAGAAAGAGATGAATTAAAAAACAACCAGGAAACAAGAAACAAAATGGCAATATCAGTAGTAACGCTGAACATAAATGGACTCAATTCCCAATTAAAAGACATACAGTGGCTGAATGGATAAGGAAACAGGACTTAATTACATACTGCCACTTTACCCATAAAGACACACATAGACTGATAGTGAAGGGGAGGAAAAAGAGCCCATGCAATTGGAAAAAAAAAAAAAAGCAAGAGTACCTATACTAATATCAGATAAAAGACACTACAAATAAAAGAGCATAAAAAGAGACAAAGAAAGTCTCTATATAATGATAAAGGTGTCAATTCAGCAAGAAGATATAACAATTATAAGTATCTATGCACCTAACACTGAATCTCCCAGGTATTTAAAGCAGACATTAATAGATCTAAAGGGAGGGATAGGCTGTAATACAATAATAGTAGGGGACTTCAATACTCCATTCTCAGTAACAGAGAGATCATTTAGGCAGAAAATCAACAAAGAAACATCAGAGTTAAACTACATTTTAGGCCAAATAGGCCTGCTATTTACAGAACCTTTCACTGAACTGCTGTAGAATACACATTGTTTTCATCAGCACATGGAACATTCTCTAGAATACACCATATCATAAACCATAAAACAAGTTTCAACAAATTCAAAAAGGTAGACATAATATTTAATATATTTTCTGATTACAATAAAATAAAACTAAAAAATTAATAACAAGAAGTACCTTGGAAACCACACAAACATGTGGAAATTAAACAACACTCTCCTGAATGACCAATAGGTAAATAAAGAAATTAAGAAGGAAATTAAAAATTTCTTGAAACAAGTGAAAATGAAAATACAACATACCAAAATTTATGGGATACAGAAAAAGCAGCACTAAGAGGGAAGTTTATAGCAATAAATGACTCTACCAAATGGTAGAAAGAATTCAAATAAACAACCTTAATGATGCACCTCAAGGAACTAGAAAAGCAAGAACAAACCAAATTCAATATTAGTAGAAGCAAAAGAATAATAAAGATCAGATCAGAAATAAATAAAAGTAAGAACAAAAAAAAGCCAATACAGAAGGTCAATGAAACAAAAAATTGTTTTTTGAAAATATATACAACAAAATCAACAAATCTTTAGCTAGTCTAAGAAAAAAAAGAGAAGACTCAAATCAATAAATTCAGAAAAGGAAAAGGAGACAAAAACTGAGACTACAGAAATACAAAGAATCATTAGAGACTACTATGAACAACTATATGCCAACAAATTGAAATACCTGGAAGAAATGGATAGATTTCTGGACATATAAAATCTATCAATACTGAGCTATGAAGAAAAAGAAATGCTTAATAAACCAAAAATGCATAATAAGATCAAAGCTGTAACAAAAAGTCTCTTTTCAAAGAAAAGCCTGGGACATGATTGTTTCATTGTTGAATTCTACCAAACATTTAAGGAAGAACTAATACCAATTCTACTCAAATTGAAGAGGAGGGAACACATTTAATCATTTTATAAGGCCAGCATTGCCCTGCACAACAACATAAAAACACTACAGCCATCCCTGATGAACAGAGATGCAAAAATTTTCACCAAAATATTAGCAAACCAAATTCAATAACACATTAAAAATATCATAAACCATGACCAAGTAGGTTTCATCTCAGGGATGCAAGTATGGTTCAACATGCATAAATCAATAAATATGATACATCACATCAACAAAACCTAGAACAAAGACCATATAATCATTTCAATACATGCTAAAAAGCATTCAATAAAATGTAACATCTTTTACGATAAAAATCCTCAAAAACTGGTATAGAAGGAACATACTTTAAAATAAAGGTCATATATGACAAACCCACAGCCCACATCATACTGAATGAGGAAGAATTCAAACGCTTTCCTTTAAGATCTGGAACAAGACAAAGATGCCCACTTTCACCATCTTTATTTAATGTAATACTGGAAGTCCTGGCCAGACCAACTAGGCAAGAGAAAGAAATAAAGGGCACCCAAATTGGAAGGAAGAAGTCAATAAGTTTTGTTTGCAGATGACATGATACTATACTTAGAAAAACCTAAACACTCCACAAAAAAACTGTTAGAACTGATAAATGAATTCAGCAAAGTCACACAATACAAAATCAGCAGACAAAAATTAGGAACATTTATATACACTAACAGCAAACAATATAAAGGAGAAATCATGGAAGTAATTCCATTTACAATGGCTATAAAGTGTATAAAATGCCTAGGAATCAATTTAACCAAAGCAGTAAAAAATCTATACAAAGAAAACTGTAAAATAGTGATGAAAGAAATTGAAGAGGACACAAAAGAAAGAATATTTCATTCTCATGGATTGGGAGAATTAATATAGTTAAAACGATAATACTACCCAAAGAAATTTATAGGTCTAATGCAATACCTATCAAAATACCAATGACATTATTCACAGAAAAAGAAAAAAACATTCTAAAATTGCTTTCGCTTAGGATAGCCAAAGAATGCTAAGCAAAGAGAAAAAAGCTGGAGGCATCATACCACCTGACTTCAAAATATACTACAAAGCTATAGTAACCAAATCAGCATGGTACTGGCATAAAAACAGGTACCTGACCAATGGAACAGAATAGAGAACCCGACGTAAATCCGCATATTTACAGCCAACTCATTTTCAACAATAGTGCCAAGAACAAAGAGTGGAGAAAGGACAGTCTCTTCAATAAATGGTGCTGGGGAAACTTAACCATATGCAGAGAATGAAACTAGATCCCTATCTCTCTCCGTATACAAAGATCAAATCAAAAGGGATTAAGAATATAAATCTAAGACCTGAAACTGTGAAACTACTAGACAAAACTTTGGGGAAATGCTCTAGGACATTGTTCTGGGCAAAGATATTTTGTGTAAGACCTTAAAAGCACAAACAACTAAAGCAAAAGTAGACAAATAGTATTACATCCAGTTAAAAAGCTTCTGCACAGCAAAGGGACAATCAAGAAAGTGAAGAGACAAGTCACAGAATGGGAGAAATTATTTGCAAATGATCTATTTAACAAGGGATTAATAACCACAATATACAAGGAGCTCAGACAATTCAATAGCAAAAAATAATCCAATTAAAATGAGCAAAAGATCTGAATAGACATTTCTCAAAAGAAGATTACAAATGGCCAACTGGTATATCAAAAAGTGGTCAACATCACTAATCATCAGAGAAATGCAAATCAAAATTACAGTGAGGTATCACTCACCCCAGTTAAATTGACTTTTATCAAAAAGACAGGGAATGATGGATGCCAGTGAAGATGTACAAAAAGCGAAATTTCATTCACTTTTTTTGGTAATGTAAATTAGCATAGCCACTATGGAAAACTATATGTAGCTTCCTCAAGACACTAAAAATAGAACTACCATAGAACCTAGCAATTTACTTCTGAGTGAAAGAAAGGAAATCACTATATTGAAAGATACCTGCACTCCAGTGTTTACTGCAGCACCATTCACAACAGCCAAAATATGGAATTAACCTAAGTGCTCATCAATGGGTAAATGGATAAAGAGAATGTGGTGTGTATATGTGTGTGTATACACACACACACACACACACACTCTTACACAATGGAATATTATTCATCCAAAAAAGAATGAAATCCTCTCATTTGAAGCAATATGGATGGAACTGGGCATCATTTTGTCAAGTGAAATAAACTAGGCACAGAAAGATAAACACCACATTTTCAGTTATATGTGGGAATAAAAAAATGGATCTCATGAAGATAGAGAGTAGGTTAGTGGTTACCAGAGGTTTGGAAGGGCAGGGGGAATGAAGAGAGGTTGATTAATGGGTACCAATATATAGTTTGATAGAAGAAATAAGATCTAGTATTTGATAGATCAGTAGGGTGGCTATAGTTTACAATAATCTGTTATATATTCCAAATTGCTCGAAGAGAATAATTTAAATGCTTCTAGCATAAAGAAAAGACAAATATTCAAGGTGATAAATATCCCAATCACACTGATTTGATCATTACAAATTATATCACTGTATTAAATTATCACATGAATCCTGAAAATATATACATCTATTATGTATCAATAACAGGTAAAATTAATAAAAAAAATAATTGGACTATAGTTAACCCTTGGACAACATGGGGGTTAGGGTTACTGACTCCTTCTGCAGCCAAAAATCTGCATATAACTTTTGATTCCTCAAAAACTTTACTAATAGCCTACTATTGACCAGAAGCCTTACCAATAACAGAAACAGTCGATTAACACATATTTGTATGTTATATGTATTATATACTGTATTCTCACATTAAAGAAAGCTGAGAAAATATTATTTTAAAATTATAAAAAGAGAAAATATATTAATTATCCATTAAGTGGAAGTGGATCATTATAAAAGTCTTAATTCTTCTTTTCATGTTGAGTAGGCTGAGGAGAAGGAGGAAGAGGAGGGCTTGGTCTTGCTGTCTCAGGGGTGGCAGAGGCAGAAGAGGTGAAGGAGGTAGGAGGGGAGAATGTAGAGGCAGGCACACTCAGTGTAACTCTGCAGAAATATTAATACATCACAATTTCCATCTGACTTTTTTGCTTTTTCATTTCTCTAAAAATATTTCTGTATGATACCAATCCTTCTTCCCCTGTTTGCTTTAGTTTCAGTGCCCATGTCATAAAAGTGTCCGTGTCATAAAAGAAGTCAAAAGCAGTCTTCAGTAATTAGAACCCTTCTTCCAGATTGTCTAATGTCATTTTGTTTTCTGGCACTGCTTCTTCAAGGTCTTCTTCCCCATCTGGCACTGGTTCAGAAGTACTAATCTCCATCAAGTCACCTTCTGTTAATTCCTCTGGTGTGGTTTCTATTAGCTCTTGAATTTCTTCAAGAGCTGTATCCTGGACCCCTTCCCCACCATCTTTTTTTCCATATCCACAGTCTCTATCATGATTTCCTTGATTGGCTCGGTTGTAAATCCTACGACATCATGCACAACATTTGTTCACAGTTTTCTCCAGCAGGAATTTATTATTTTGTGCTTGATGGCTTTCACCACTTTTTCTATGACAACAGTGGCATCTCCAATGGTACAATTGTTCTAGATTTTCATGATGTTCTCTTTACTGGAATTCTCTTCCATAGGGTTGGCAATCTTTTCCATAGAATATCATGTTAAATGAGCCTTAAATGCCCTTATGACCCCCTGAATTACAGACATTGTGTTAGGACCACTTTGATGTCTTCAATGTTGAACTCATGGGGTTTTGGGGTCCAGGGTCATCATCCAATATCAAAAGAACTTTCAAAGACAGTCTCTTCTTGTCAAGGTACTTCCTGACTTCAGGGACAAAGAATCAATGGAACTAATTCAGAAGAAGGGTTCTCTTTATTCACATCTTGTACAACCAAAAGACTGGCACCTTGTGTTAATCTTTGCCTTTCAAAGCTTGGTGGTTAGCTTTATTGATAAGGTCAGTCCTCATTTTAAACCCGACTGCATTCAAACAAAACAATAGTTAGCCTGTCTTTTCCTCCCTTAAATCCTGGTGCTCACCTCTCTTCCTTACTAATAAATGTCCTTCGTGGAATTCTTTTCCAGAATAGGGCACTTTTGTCTGCATTAAAAACCTGTTTAGGAAGATATCCCTTCTCCTCAATGATTTTCTTAATGGTGCCTGGGAAATCGTCTGCTGCCTCTTGGTCGGCAGAAGCTGCTTCTCCTGTTATCTTGACATTTTTTAAACCAAACCTCTTTCTAAAATTACCTAACCAACCTTTTCTGGCATTACATTATCCAGCTTCAGATTTTTCACCTTTCTTTTGCTTTAAGTTATCATATAATGACTTTGCTTTTTCTCAAGTCATATTAGAGTCTGTAGGTATATCTTTCTTACAGCAATCCTGCACCCACATAAAATCTGCACTTTTAATATGAGATAAGAATGTATTTTGTAAAAAGTGAAAGATTTTTGCACCTGCTGGCATAGCTGCAGAAACAGCCTCACAAATTTTCTTTCTTTTTTTTTTCCACAATGGTCCTTACATTGGATTCATTTATCTTGAAATGGTGGATAACTGCAGCTGCAGACCTCAATCTACAGTGGATGTCAAGCAATTCAACATTTTCTTGTAATATCATGCCTTTTTTCTGCTTCTTAGGAGCACTTCCAGCATCACTAGTGATACTTTATCTGGTCCCATGGTGTTATTCAAGGTTTATACTATTGCACTAAACACAGTGAAAAATACTTGAGAACTATGAAAGATCACTTTTTACAGCAATACATAATTTACTGGAGAGATGAACTGCTCACATGTAGATTATTAGCATCACATGGCAATTTAAGCAGGTACTTTCAACACTGGAGTTCACAGCAATAGCAACAGGAGGTGCCCACAAAATTATTATAGTATTACAGTATGTACTACAGTTAATTTTACGCAGTTTTGACTTAATAGTGGATCTTTTTGTTTGTTTACATTTCTCTTGACTGTGAATGGTGCTGTGCATCGTCTGTAAGTGCTTGTGTGCATAAGTTTTGATAAGTTTTCACTTTCATATAATTTCTGTGTGTATGTTTTATGGCATTAAATGACAAAATAGACCAGTGTTGACATATATATTATGCATTCATGACATAGTTAATTTTGTCTTAACTTTTTTTGATATTTCTAGCCTGTGTAGTTTGAGAGTTTTTTTCAAATTGTCATGAATCTCCAAAAAATTTTCCAAAAATTTATTGAAATAAATCCACGTGTAAGTGAACCCATGCAGTTCAAGCCCATGTTGTTAAAGGGTCAACTGTATATTAGAATGAAGGAATTCTGTTCGTAAGAACACATTATTGAGTGAAAACTGCAACTAACAGAGTGGGAGAAGATGTTCATGCATATATAAAGAAATTCTAGACACTAGAAGAAACTAACAGATAATGTAATAAAAAATGAGCAAAAAATTTCATCAGACACTTCAAGAGAATATTCAAATGGCTAATAAACAAATGAAAGAAACAGTCAAATTCATTAGTCACAGGAAAGCGTAAATTAAAATTATAAAATTATTCTACACTGACCTTAATGTCTACAATGCAAAGCACCAAAAATGCTAACTGTTGACTATGATGTAGAAAATCTAGAATTCTCATTAGTATTAATGGCATATATTTATTTTGAAAAATTTCAACCAAAGCTGACCATATGCATATCTATGATCTAGCAGTTCCACGGCTGGATATATACCCAAGAGAAATGTATACATATATCCATCTAAAACCTGTACAGTCAGTTCTGGTATAATGTAACCCATGTGTTCATAAAAATCATAGCATTATGCAAAAGCACACAATAAAAACTACAAAGATTGTGGAAAAATGAGATTAGAAGCAAAACACTCAAAAACTTCATCACATAACACATAAAGAAGACAGGAACCTAATATAAATGGTAGTGCCAATTTTATACACATGAAACGGTTAAAATACATAAATGCTATAATAAATATGACACTTTAACTTGAAAAAGATCTGAAGTTTCCTTTTGAAAGTGGACATCAAGGGTTGTATCTTGTGAATAATGATGAAATGGTGGAAGGGGTGTATAACTTTCTATGGCTGCTGTGACAAACTTGGTGGCTTAAAACAGCACAAGTTTATGCTCTCACAGTACTGAAGACCAGGAGTCCAACATCCAGGTGACTGCGGGGCTGCACTCCCTCTGCAGGCTGTGAGGGAGAATCGGTTCTCACCTCTTCCAGCTCTGGTGGCTCCAGGCATTTCTTGGTTTGTGTCTGCTTCCCCCCAAGTTCTGTCCCCATCTTCATGTGACCATCTCTTCTCTCTGTTCTTTTCCACTTCTGTCCCTTATGAGGATTTATCATTAGATTTAGGGCCCACCTGGGTAATCCAGAATGATCTCATCTTGAGATCTTTAACTTAATTACATCTGCAAAGACCCTTTTTCCAAATGAGGTCATAGACTCAGGTTCCGGGGGTTAGGACATATTTGTTTTGGGGCCACCATTCAACCCACTACAGAAGGGCTATTAAAATTTGCATTTTTTTTCAGCCTTAAATTGTGGATCGGATCGAGTTTTAGTGTCTTCAAAATGTCAGTCCTTTGAGGCACATGTTCATAGGCCTGTTTCATCAAAAACAAACAAACAAAAACAAACAACTGTTCCAAAGCATAGCCTTCTTGGATTAACTTTAGCTTCTGTGTCTGGCTGGAAATTCTTTTGTGGCTTTCTGGTTTGCACTCTTGGCTTTCTCTCAGAGTTGAAGGCTCTGGAAATTGCTGCATGTTTGAAACCATCAAAATAGCTACTTACTAGCATTAAAAGGAGGTCCTTTAACAGTATTTGGCAATTTATGTTGAAAGTCTTTGTATAGACGTGATGCATTCTCTGTGAAAAAGGTTGTTTCTGATTTTTTTCACCGTTTAGTCTTGAATCCACATACATGCTCAACAACCTATTCCTTTGATTTCTTTAGGCCTTGTTCTTATTGACTTCATAGCATTTGATGTTTTTCCAGCCTTTCTGGAAATAAAAAAAAACCTTTCTTTTATTTTCACAGCATTGTCTCTCTCATGGTCCTATTTTTGTGAAGTATCATATGTTCTCTCATTTCTTTTAAAATGCCTTATAATTCCTAGCTTCTACTCGATACTTGAAGCTTTTATTTTGCCTGTTCTTCCTGGCATTTTTGAACCAGGATGCTTAGAGATGTTTGGGATGTTGAATGTGCGTGTGTATGTGTGTATTAATATAGAAAAGTTCACAAGCGGAAAAAAGAATAGCAATACACAACCTTGTAGGATAACACATATGGTGAACTGAGGCAGCTGATAGATGTTTGAGCATGTGTGTGCAGGTGTGTGTTTTGTCTGTTCTTACATGGATTGATTCAGTTGAGTGCAGTTTTAAGTGTTTATATAGAGTTTCTCCCAAATACAATTGCACACAAACACAAAATGTGTATTATGTTCAAATCATTCTCTGATATACCACTTGTGTTGCAACAAATTTGTATTTTCAAAGCCAGCATTCTAGCAGAACTGACTGTGCTAGAATGTTCACAGCAGCACTGTTTGTAAGAGCACCAAACTGGAAACTACCCAACAACTCATCAACAGCAAAATGGGTAAATTTTGGCAGGAACATAACGGAATACTATACAGCAACATGAAGAGTGATGTGCACTACACATAAAAATAAGGATGCATCTGGCAAACATAAAATTGAGCAAAAAAAAAAAAACAAACATAAAAAAGTATACACTGCACAATTTTAATTATATAAAAATGCAAAAATAGGCAGAACTAATTTATGCTATTACAGGTCAGAACAGTGGCTTCCCCTGGAGGTCAGGAGGTATAAGGGCACTTCCCTGGTGCTGGTTAAACAGATGAGTTTGCTGTGAAAATTCATGGAGCCGCACACTTAAAATGTGTGCACTTTTTGTATGTGTATTACACCACAAGAAAAAATCTTTTAAAAGTCTATTGTGAAAACAAGAAAAAAATGGTACCAGCTGGCTCTGGAATCAAACTAGTTGAGTTTAAGCACTAGTTCCATCATTTACTAATTGTGTGGTCTTGGGCAAGTAACTTAATTCCCTTGTGCCTCAGTTTCCTTATCTGTACCATGAAAAAAGAAATAACGATAATAATACATACTTCATGGGGTTGTTGTGAAGGTTAAATGAATTAAAACGTAAAGCACTCAGAGCAGTACTTGGAACAACTTGAGAGTTGGCAGAATACTTGTTATTATTATTCACTCTGTTTGGTAACCTGTATTTTTATTTAAATCATAGTTAGGGCATATATTTTCATATCTGTTTACTTCTTGAAGTTTTAAGTATATAAGGAGGGCCATCTAGTTTCCAGAGTTTCCCCATTCCTGCTGTTGGAACACTTAAAATTGGTTGAAGAAGAATGTCATATGTTGGGCTTATCACCTTATTTTTATCCTAGATGTTGTTTCTTTAGTTTCGTTTCTATTCACTATGTATTTTTTTTCTGTCTTCCTTTTTTGTATTTTTGGCTCATTTATTTACATGAGTTCCTATTTTTTATTCTACTCTCTCCAAACTCATTCTGTCTTCCCCTCAGTGATTAGATGATTTTAGACCTAGTTTATTATTGTTAAATTTATATGCTTTTTGTAACGTTCCACTTTTGTATCTACTATTCACAAATTATTTTAGTAAAGACATTCTTTTTGTACCCATATTTATAGCTACTTTTACCCTTAAATTTATGTTTCCCTGCTTTCCATGTGCACTCTAGTTCTTTTACACCAGCAACTCTCACCTACTTGTGTTTTTATTTTGATTTATCTCTCAGTTAGTATAACTTTTTAAAGGGAGGAATACTAGTAGAATATTTATGTTCCCTTTTATATCTAAAAAATGTATTTTTGTTGTCTTAAAAGTAACCTAAATGTAGCAAACATAGTTGGGTATTGAATTCTTGGGTCATGGTTTTGCCTTCAAATCTCTATAATTTTTTCTTCCATTTTTCTTCTTATTTTTCTTTGTCCTCCTCTGTGGCCTAGGAAGTCGCTATCAATTTACCACTGAATGGATGGGAGATGTATCTTTGGATATGGCCTCTCTGTAGCCACGCAGAAGCGTCCACCCAGTTACCATTGCTGGGAGAGAGAGAACCCAGGCCGTGCAACTTGCAGAATCTGCAGTAAGGTGCGCCTTTCCCGCATCACCTTCCTGCGACGCTCAGCGTTCGTGTCTCTGGTTTGGCCTTCAGAATCACCCATAGCCTGTTTCTAATCTCTATCCACTCCCTGCCCCCACCATTACGTCCTCTTGAACAATGGAACAGAAATCCTCTCCTGAAAGAATAAACCGTTTGATTTTGCAAAATAAAGGTAATTCCTAAGTAAAAGAAAAGCCCACCACTCAGCAGCAGACATTGCAGTCACTCCATTTGTCACATGGGACAGTGAGGCTGAGAGAGGATATTTTCCTGCCCCAGGATAGAGAGAGTGTGGCAGAACCAGTCCATGGATGTGGGAGAGGGGCAGAGAGGTCTCAAGGAAAGGGAGAGCAGGAGGCCAGGCAGGAGCCAGGAGAGGACGTGATGGGTGCAGAGAAGACGGCCTGGTCTAGTCATTCAGACCTGGGCCTGGGCACACAGGCCAGCGAGGATCAGACCAACACGGGGGCACCCCGTCTGCGGGGGACTGTGAGAACTGGCTGGCCAGGCAGAGTGTGTTATGGGGCCGGGGTCTGCACCTGCTGGGGCCACTGTCCACATTGGTGGTGACCACATTCAGGAATGTCTCTGCAGGGATGACCTGCCTCTGGACAAGGAGCTTCTCCAGGTCCCCCTGGAGAACCTCAGGCTGCACATTGGGCTTCTAACAAGGTATCAAGGGAAGGCTTCTGAGTCCAATGGTAACAGTTGCCCATGGCATTGCTTGATCACCTCCCACTGGGCCCCGTGGAGTCACGTCAGCCAAAAGGACAGGGGACTTCCCCTAAAAGGGGCCTGGAAATGAAGGAGGAGTGATCACAGCTCTGTAAGAAAGGGACATGCATTTCTATAGAGAAACTGAGCCGAACGAAGTGGCCAGAATACTAGCCCAAGGAAATCAAAGTTGTGCTCCTGAGCCCCCCACATGTGTCCCCGCATGTCGCCATCACTGTGGCCCTTAGACAGAGGAGGAAACAGGGTGTCAGGGAAGGTAAGAGGCTCTGAGCATCCCCCACCTGACTGGAGCCTGCCCCTGGGCTTCCAGGTCCAGATCTGTCTCAGTTCAAATCTGTTCCTACCAATGTTCTCAGAACCACTTCTGCCCACCCCAGAGGCACCGAGAAAGTTGCCAGATGAGCCCTAGGACCCTGACTTCTGACCAGGTTTCTCGAGTCAGTGTTGGCTTTTCATCACCAGCCAGGGTGCCCCCTCACAACCCCAACATGGCATCCCCGAGAGACACCCACAGGAGGAGTCACCAGTGATGGCAATGAGAGAGGAGGCACCTAAAAGGAGAGGCAGCAATAAGCCCCTACAGCACGGCCTGAAAACAGACTCAGTTGCCCCTAAATGCGTATTCTCATACCCAAGGTCCTCAGTCTTATCTCTGTTCTCTCTGTGCTGCATGGTGGGCATCCAAAGTCAAGGATGGAAATAAGATCTTTGACAGCAATGGGCAGTTGGTCACTTTGCAGGCTCGTTATAAGGAATCATGCGCCAATGTGGGGCCACAATGGCTACCCCATGAACTGCAGGAGCACCCAGCAATCCCGGGCTTCAAGAAAAAGTACAACATGTGTGCCTGCCTGGGACTCCAGGCCCAGGCTGGGGGCTTTGGGCTGGGACAGACCCTAGCTGTGCTCCAGTCCCAAGCTCTACCCTCTGGGACTGACCTCCCAGCTTGGGTTGAGAGCTCTGAACATGAGCCATAGACTCTGTTTGAAACTTGAGCCTCTGGCTCTGGACTCAGGCTCAGCTCATTTTCCTGAACTCTGGCTTCTGGGGCTGAGCTAATTTTTCTGAGATTTGACCCTGGATCAGGATTTTAGTTGGTCTCCTTCTTCTTGTCTCTTTTTTCCAGGGTCTGCTCATTGGTCTATGACCTGAGTCTCTACCAGGGTCACTGGGCTCTGGACTGTCCCCTGCCTTATGGACTGGGCTCTGTCTCTGTCCTCTGTCTTGGGTCCTGGGCTCTGGGCTCAGGTATGGTTTTCTGGTTTTGGCTCAGGGATTTGTCTCATCATCAGGGGAACCAGCGGGCTGGGTGTGGAAAGACCCAAACCAAAGACTATGGGAACGGCTGGATCAGCATCTATTTGGTAGACAAGGATGTCATTCATCTCTTTGGCCCTGACCCTGGGTGGGGACTTCTACCTGGAGCAACCAGGTTATCCTGAGATCAATACCCCATCCATCTCCTCCCTCACTTTGCAAATCCTGCAGACAGTGAAGGGTGAAGAGGTCACTGGGTCTAACCACCAGCAGAGGTTCTGCACAGGACCATCCACCCTCAGGGTCTCTCCCTGGACACACAGGCCTGCCAGGTAGGAGTGTGGGATAGAGTTGTGGCTCACAGGGACTTCCTACATCTTGCAGGTAACCTTGTTCATAGTGGGCCCATAGTCAACATTTGCGAATAAATTGATAAATGAATGAGCATATTTAGAAAGACTTAGAAAGAAAAAAAAAAAAGAAGAAGAGAGAGAAAATGCAAAGAGGGGGAATAAACCAAGAACAGAGAGCTGCCCAATCAATCCTGCAGAGCACAGGGCATTTCTGTGGGAAGAGAAGGAACAGGTGTTGGCGGAGCACCTGGGATATGCCTCCTGCTGGTCATTTGTAAGCAAAATCGCTTGATACCTTGTCAGTACGGGTGGGGAGCTGGGAGGTGGTATCAGAGTACGCCTCCTCTTCTGAGCATGAGAGAACTGAGGGTTAGAGAAACAAAGTCACTTGCCTACATTACCCAAAGGGGCAACAGCCAAGCCTGTGTGCTCCCTGTCCTTTGACCTGTCCTGCAGTTGTCCTGTGCCTCAGCTCTGCGAGGCCACTGTCCTGGCTGAGGGATACTGACATCAAGCCGGGAGCCCCTGTCAGCCACAGTCCACCAGGACTGGCTGTGAGATGTGACGTGTGGATGCTGGTCAGGTGGGTGCCAGGTCCTGCATGTCCACAGGGCACACCGCATGGCCTCTCAGCCTTGCTCACAACCCTTAGGCCACATGCTGACACTGTCACTGGGCCCTGGGCCAAGGAGGCAGACACAGAGGGACCGTGACCCGCCTGACGGCCTGGACCTGGGCTGGGGATGAACTTTTCTCATCCTAGGTGAGGAAGAACTGAATCAGAAGAGATGGCAGACATGAAGATTCTTGGAATTTGAGCCGAGAATAAAACCCATGGGCAGGGGATTCAACGGGAGTGAGAGCACCTGCCCTGCAGTGTATATGTTCCACCAGTCCCACATCCCGGCTGCCACCCCAGTGGTGAGCTGCTCGAACGGTGGGATGTCAGGCCCAGACAGGCTACCAGGAGCTCTGGTCTGGGATGCACGTTAGTCCTCTGATTGCCTGAGTGGTGTCCATGTGAATCTTTCCCTGCTTCCCCTTGGCCCGATCTGCTAGGAACAGAGACTTTTCACCCTTGTGTACGTTCCTTTGCTTGGGCTGTGCTGGCTGCTTATCCTGTATCTGTTCACCCACAGAGGCCAGTCTGTGCTGTCTCCCCAGAGGAGTCTAATGGGACCCCAGTCGTTAGACCTTTTGTGTGTATTCATATCCCTTCCAGGATCACTGAAAGGCATGACTCATATTTACGCCCTTGTAACAGATGGGGAAACCGAGGGTGAATGTAGTGCTATAATTTACTAGAAGTTGCCTGCCTGCAGGTTCTAGAGCCTGTTTCAGACTTTGTTCCCACTGACCCCAGAGCCTCTGTTCAGGTTTCCCTGAAGACCCCTGAGCATGCTCTGTCCATAATGGCCACAGCAGTGGATCAGGCCCTGCTCAGGCTCAGCCTGGCCTGTCTGCAACGTGGAGCTAGTCTGGACCTCAGGTCTTGGAACTGCTCACCATATCATCCTGGGGCTGGAGCCTTGGTCTTCCCCACAGGGCGTGACATCCAGCCCTGGACATGTTTGATCCTGGCTCAGCTAACCTGTTTGGCACAGTACCTCGCACACCCCAACCCCCAGTCTCCAGGCTACAGATACCCCAGAATTTGGCACAGTACCCGTGAAGCCCTGTGCATGTATTGTACAGACTGTGATGACACTGGGGGAGGCTCTTCCACCAGGTGAAGGGTTTGAGGGCCCCAGTGGCTCAGATGCTCTGGGGAGGTGGAACGCCAGCCTAAACTGACTTCTTGCTGCCTTACACAGCTGAGCTCTGCACAGCCCTCGCCAGGGCCCGGACAGCCAGAGGGCAGCAGCCCCTCTGGACCCAGACCAGGAACCCTCCTGAATCCCTCATTCTACACACTTTGCCAAAAACTCCTCATTTGGATTCACTGGAAACACTGGATTTGGGAGTGGAGAAGAGGATGGAGAATACCTGGTAGTGAAGGAGGTATGAAGAGAGGGGAGTGAAGCCCTTCAATCTCAGAGGAACATTTCATTATGCCCAAAGCAACTGTCTACTCTTTAGCCTGTATCCCTGCCCTCAGCCTCACATATCCCCCCAAGCTGCAGAAAACCACTATCTACTTGCTATCTCAATTGGTTTGCCTACTCTGGAGATTTCATACAAATAGAATCATACAACATGTGGTCCTCTGTGACTGACTTCTTTCACTTAGCATGAGATTTTCATGGCTTTCCATGTTGCAGCCTTTATCAGTACTTCATTCTTTTTTTATTTTAAGTAATTTCATTATAAAGATATAGCATACTTTATTTATCTGTTCCTCAGTTGATGTAAATTTGGGTTCTTTGCATTTTTTGGCTATTATAAATAATGCTGGTATGAATATTTGTGTGCAAATTTTTGAGTAGACATATGTTTTCATTTCTCTTGGATCTATACCTCAGAGTGGAATTTCTGGATCATATGGAAAATTCATATTTAACTTTTGATGAATTTTAAGGTTGATTTTGAAAGTGGCTGTACCATTTATGTTCCCTCTAGCAATGTATGAGTGTTCCAATTCAGCACTTGTTACTATCTGACTTTTATTTTAGCCGTCTTAATGGGTGTCAAGTGGTGTTTCATTGTGGTTTCAATTGGCACCTCCCTGATGAGTAATGATATTGAATATCTTTTTATGTATTTATTGGCCATTTGTATATCTTAGTTGGAGAAACGTCTATTCATATCCTTTTAATTGGGTTGTATTTTTATTATTGAGTTATAAGCATTCTTTGTATATTCCAGATACTGGTCTCTTACCAGATATGTTATTGCAATTTTTTTTTTCATTTTCAGTTTCTTTTTTTTTTTTTCTTTCTTGATGGGACCTTTTCAAGTCCCATTTGTCTTATTTTTTTCTTTGGTTGCTTGTGCTTTTGGTGTCATATCTAAGAAACCATTGTCAAATCCCAGTTCGTGGAGATTTAACCTTATGCTGTCTTCCAAGAGTTTCATAGTTCTAGTTCTTACACTTGGTGGGGTACTCATTCTGAATTAATTGTTATATGTGTTGTGAGGTAGGGGCTCCAACTTTTTCTTTTGCATGTGGATATCCAGCTGTCCCAGAGCCTTTCATTGTAAAGGCTATTATTCCCCCAG
This sequence comes from Lemur catta, assembly GCF_020740605.2. Classification (NCBI taxonomy): domain Eukaryota; kingdom Metazoa; phylum Chordata; class Mammalia; order Primates; family Lemuridae; genus Lemur; species Lemur catta. The sequence goes on along the minus strand of NC_059141.1, from coordinate 62,283,947 downwards.
GGAATTGTTTGACATATTTATTGAAAATCAATAGACCATAAATCCTGTGGTCTATTTCTTGATTCTCAATTCTATGTGATGGATCTATATGCCTATTCTTATGTTTTGATTACTGTGGTTTTGTAGTGACTTTTGATATCAAGAAGTGTGAGTATTCCACTTTAGTTATTTTTTAGGATTGTCATGGTTTATTCTGGGTCCCTTGAATTTCCATGTGAATTTTGGGATCAGTTTGTCAATTGACACAAAGAAGCCAGCCAAGGTTTTGAAATCAATCGTGTTGAATCTGTAGATGAATTTAAGGAATATTGCCCATCTTAACAATATTGTTTCTCAATCCTTGAAATTGAGATGTATTTTCATTTTTTAAAGATATTCTTAAATTTCTTTCAACAATATTTTGTAGTTTTCAGAGTATGTTTTGTACTTTTTTGTTAAATTTATTCCGAAGTATGTTACTGTTTTTGATGCCATTGTAATGTAGTTGTTTTCCTAATTTCATTTTCAGATTGTTTATTGCTAATGTATATAAACACAGTTTGTTTTGAATATATTGATCTTGTATTTTACAACCTTGTGGAACTTGTTTCATAGTTCTAATAGTCTTTTAGTAGATTCCTTAGGATTTTCTATATCAAAGGTCACATCATCTTCAGATAGGAATGATTTTACTTTTTCTTTTCCAAGTAATTTCCCTAATTGCCCTGGATAGAACTTCCAGTACAATGTTGAGTAAAAGTGGTGAGTATATCCTTGTATTTTTCTGATGTTAAGGGGAAAACATTACATTTTTTAAAGTCAAGTATTCTGCTAGCTGTGGGTTTTTCGTAGGTGTTCTTCATCAGGGTGAGAAAGTTCTCTTCTGTTCCTAGTTTGCTGTGTATTTTTATTGTGAAATTGTGTTGAAATTTGTCAAATACATTTTCTGTATCTATCAGATGATTATGTGATTTTTGTCCTAAACTCTATTGATATGAAATGTTATATTAATTCATCTTTGAATGTAAAAATGACCTTGCATTCCTGGAATAAATCCCACTTTATTATGATGTACATTCTTTTTTTATGTTGCTATATTTGGTTTACTGTAATTCATTGAGGATTTTTGTATCTATATTCATAATACTTATTGGTCTGTAGATTTCTTTTTTTTTTTTTTTTTTTTTTTTTTGAGACAGAGTGTCACTTTGTTGCCCGGGCTAGAGTGAGTGCCGTGGCATCAGCCTAGCTCACAGCAACCTCAAACTCCTGGGCTTAAGCGATCCTACTGCCTCAGCCTCCCTAGTAGCTGGGACTACAGGCATGAGCCACCATGCCCGGCTAATTTTTTTGTATATATATTTTTTAGTTGGCCAGATAATTTCTTTCTATTTTTAGTAGAGACGGGGTCTCACTCTTGCTCAGGCTGGTCTCGAACTCCTGACCTAGAGCGATCCACCCGCCTCGGCCTCCCAGAGCTAGGATTACAGGCGTGAGCCACCGCGCCCGGCCGGTCTGTAGATTTCTTAGGATGTCTCTATCTGGTTTTGGTATCAGGGGTAATACTGGCTTTATGAGACTCCTTTTTGGAAAAGATTGTGAAGAACTGGTATTAATTATTCTTTACATGTTTGGTAAAATTCACCAGCGGTGTCATCTGGGCCTGGGCTTTTGTATGTGTGTTTTGTTTTAATTACTAATTCAATCTCTTTACTCGTTATAGGTGTGTCTATCCAGATTCTCTATTTTTCTTTAAGTCAGTTTCTGTAGTTTGTATCTTTCTAGTAATTTGAACATTTTTTCTTAATTATTTAATGTATTGGAATACAATTGTTCATAGTATTCCTTTATAATCGTCCTTGTTTCTCTAAGCTCTGTAGTAATGTCCCTTGTTTCATTTCTAATTTTAATAATTTGAGTCATCTTTCTTTTTTTCATTGTCAATCTAGCTAAATGTTTGTCATTTTTTTTGTATTTTCAAAGAAACAACTTACAAAATTTCTCTATTGTCTCTCTATTCTCTATTTTATTAACATTCACTCTAATGTTATGTCCTTCCTCTGCTTTCTTTAAGTTTAGTTTGCACTGCTCTTTCCAGCATTTTAAGTTGGGAGGTTAGGCTATTGATTTGATATATTCTCTTTTAACATAGGAATTTATAGTTATGAATTTTTCTCAAAGTTCTGTTTTAGTTGTATCCAGTAAATTTTGGTTTGGATATGTTATGTCTTCATTTTAATTCGGTTCAGAGTAATTTCTAATTTTCCTTGTGAATTCTTCCTTGGCATGTTAGCTGTTTGGGAAGTGTGTTTTTTAATGTGCATATATCTGAAATGCTTACATTTCTTTCTGTTACTGTTTTCTAATTTCATTCTATTGTTTTGGGGTAAGATTCTTTGTATGTTTTCAATTTTTTTCGTATTTACTGAGGCTTGTTTTATGGACTAGCATATGGTCTATCTATCTATCTATCTATCTATCTATCTATGTATATTTTCCTGTCATTGGGTGGATGTTCTATAGGTATGTATTCAGTATAGTTGGTTTAGAGTGTTATTCAGGTTTGATTTTCTCGTTGATCTTTTGCCAACATGTTTTATCAATTATTGAAAGTGGAATATTGAATTCTCCAACTGTTATTGTTGAATTGTCTATTTCTCCCTTCGGTCCTGTCAGTTTTTGCTCCACGCACTTTGGTGCTCTGTTGTTGGGTTTGTATGTGCCTCCCAGCCAGCCATAGCACTGGCTCTGCTCTTTACTAAAAAGTAACCACCTAAACCTCAGTGTCTTGCCTTAGCCTCAGTTTCTTTATCTGTAACATAGGAATCTTAATAGGAATTCCTAAGGGTGAGGAATTTTTTACTTCTTAGGCTGACCTAGCTAGATCAACAGTTGGAGTTTTAGCTTTTGAAAGAGGGAACTCTTCCAAAACCGTTGTGTCCCAGAGTTAGTGTGTGTATTTTTCTGAAAACATCATGGAGGCAGCTCCTTCAACCCTGGGCAAATGAGGCAAGTCTAGCTTTCTGACTAGGGTTATCAGAGTTAGCAGATAAAAACGCAGGATTTCCAGCTGTATGTAAATAATTTCTAATGGCTTATGCATATGTACATCGATATGAAAGAAAAATATTACATGGACATGCTTAAATTAAAAATTATTCATTATTCATCTCAAATAATTTTTAAGTACATAAATTACATAACACTTTCTTTAATTTTGTTTCCTCAATATTCTGGCTCTCTTTGTTGCTTGTTTTACAGAATTTGCCTATAAAGTTCTTTGCAGTTACTATCTATGTTTCATTTACCTTGCAACATAGCATTTATAGTGTCACATACAATTTATTTCATTCTTTTGTTTATTCAACATTGATTAATGAGAAAAAATAAGCCAGCACACTGAACATTTACTATCATAAAGTTTATCACTCTGAAAGCTCTTCAAATTAGATATGTTAAAATATATGATGCCATCTTCCGTGGCATAACTTGCTCTTCCATTCTTTAGGATTCTATTGTATCTCTTGAACAATGACTTTTAAAAATATTTTTCACTGACAAAAACAGCATTATTTTTATTCCTTTCTTCAACAGTACACATCATGAGTTCATTTGTTCCCTTGCTGGAAGAGTATTTACTGAAACCCATGTAAAATGATTGAATTCTTCAAGAGATGAAATCCATTTTAAAAGACAGTCATGGTAAATGTTATAATATTTATTCCCTTCAAATCAAAATTTCTTTTTCTGTTCATCAGTAATGTCATGCCTAGTAAGAACAACCATGACACTTAATGGGGTGTATTTTTTCTCAATTCTTCTTTTAACCCATCCAACAAGTTCCTGTAAACAATGGAGCACTTCAATAGTACTGTTTACTCTTCTTTCAATTTGCATGATGCTTTTTCTTAAGAAACATTGAAAACTATGAACAAGAATTCAAAGTAGGCTTCACTAATGAATTACTTAAAAAGTCAACAAGAACTTTTTGGGCCACCAGAACTAAAGTATAATTTCAGTTCTTCAAAACAAACTGAGGATTCTATCAACTGTATTTCTTGAAGAATGCCAACAGGTTTTGGAACTCTAGAGAATTAAAAAATACTGAATGGGAACAATATTACAAAAAGTTTTTCAATCATTAACTTTGAATAGTGCTGAAATAAGAGAACAATTTCAAGACTACTACTTCAATGGCCATAGAAAGAATACAAGCCTGAGCAAGAGTGAGACACCCTCTCTACAAAAAAATAGAAAAATCAGTCCAGTGTGGTGGTGGCACCTGTAGTCCTAGCAGCTGGGGTGGCTGAGGCAGGAGGATTGCTTGTGCCCAGGAGTTTGAGGTTGCAGTGAACTATCATGAGGCCACTGCACTCTAGCTGGGGTGACAGAATGAGACTCTGTCTCAAAAAAAAAAAAAAAAGAGAAGAGTACAGATGTGGTTTGAACAGCATTAAGCAGAATACGGGCATAATAGCCAACATCTTTCATAGAATCCTTTATGCTTTGCTTCAACTATGAATAAATGTCATTTGCACCTTTATATCAACATTTGTCTTTATATTATCTCCATGAAAAGTAGTACTTTCTTTCATCTATTCCTAATGAAATAGGAAAACTTTTTTTTTCTTACAAAAATTTCCATTTGTTTCTGAAGTCTCATCTGGAAGATTTTACTTGCAATAGCCTTATAAACCAGCCCTTTTCATAAGAAAAATATCACACAAGTAATGGAAAAAAATTTTTTTCTGCATTGTGATTACTTGCAATCATGCTATGTCATAAAAAATAGGTGAGACGTTTAGGCCTTTGATAATCTCTGTAATAGTAAATGGAGCTATTACATTTTTATTATTGCAGTAGATTTCATACTGGCACTTGAAAATTTGCTTGCAATTTTGGAATCTGAAAATACTTATGGTAGCAGTATGTTCAAACAGTCATTTGAGCTGAAAGGCTGATGATGACATACAGTGTGGGAAGCCATTTCAACTTCTGCTGTGATTATCTTCTTCATCTGAATTTATCTTAATCAAAAAATTTATTGTTTTATCACTTCCTTTGGAAGTAGTTGAGGAAATCATACATCTCTTAAGCTTAGCTGTCAGTATTTGCTGGCTTGCATTGACTTTCAGTTCTTGACACTGAATAACAATTGCATACTGTTCAAAGAGCTATAGAAAAACATTTTCTGAATTTAATAAATTTGCATTGTTCAGAAAATTTATTACAGAATTTAAACCTACGTTTTGGCATTTGAGTGTTCAAATATACACAAATAAAGAATAGGTAAAAGCAACCACCCAAGAATTGAACAGATTGCTGATCTCACCTCTTCTTCAATGTGTCCATTGCTCTCAAAGCCAAACTGTATCTACCTCTAATGGGTCAGATTGTGGAAACAGTTGAGAATTTGTGAACAAACAACAAATTAGATATCTAATGCAAAGCCAGGTGAACTTCCTGGCTGTCTGCAAGGGAGAACTGTATTTGTTAGGCATAGTTTTCCTAAACAAAACCAGAGGTGATCTTATGCAAGGTTTTGGGAAGCTTGGTGTTCAGAAATTGGTGAATTTTCAGAAGCAGTAGTGTTTAGGAATTGAGAAATTCCCACCTGTGTTAGGTGGCTGCCACCTAACACTGCAGGTTACTGGTTTAAAATTGCTGTTGACAGGCTCTGGTCAATGGGATTAAGATTGTTGTCAACAGGCTTTCAGAAGCGTGGCTCCTGGGGTGAGACAGTTGATGACAGCTGTTGTCTGGAAGTCTCTGATTGGCTAATTACTGGAGTGAGGCTGCCGCTGATTGGCTGATTTCAGACCATGTGCTCGGATGTTATCTCTAACACTGGTTATTTGTTCATGACTTGGCACTTTGGCAAAAGAACAGTCTTTTCCTTTCTTGAATGTGAAAAATAAGTATTCAAAATTTTCAGCCTCCCTCGCCACCACTCCTTCCCCACACCCCACTTTTTGATTTTCCCTTAACTAAACCTGCAAGAGAGACATTAAAGGGTAATGCAGATCTTTATTTGTGGAGGCATAAGTTTCAGCTAGTGTTGCTATTTAAGTGATTTAAGGGTCAAATTCTGTGGCAAAAAAGTATCTCTAAGTGTCCTGACAAAGTCAATACAGGATGCAAGACAAAATCATATACAGTATATGTCCTGTATATACAGGTTGCTCGTCAACCTTGTCTATGACGGCAGAGAGCAGAACGGGCTTTCTGAGAGCTTCTCCACCAACATCCGCACACACTTGGCCTTCTCCTCTCTACGGGCCGGGCGCGCGCCTGACCTGGGAGCCAGGTGTTCTATGTTGAAGGCATCTCCGAGGGCATGCACCGCGCAAGCACGACACTTAAATTTCAACTCTAATAATTACAGAAGATGTTTTCTATTGTGTTTTCTAGGCCTGTGAACTGATATATTCTGCTGTGCCAACCACTCTTTTCTCAATGAAGATTTTAATTCTGTTATTTTGTTTTAAATTTTTCATATTTCTCTGTTACATTTAATTTCCTTCCTTCTACTTGCCTCTCAGTCAGTTCCTTTTTTTGGAATCTTCCCATTGCTCGTTTATCAGCTAATTAATCTTTCATTTATTTTGTTGAGTCCATTTTTGCTGGTCTTTTTTTTTTTTTTTCCTGTGAACACAAAATTGATATGAACTAGAATATATATTTCTGGTTTAAATCTTTCATGCTGTATTTTATTCCTCCTTTGGTGATTATTCCTATTTTGGTGATTATTTTTTCTCCATAAACTCTGGTTAAAGTTTTTCTTTTTCTTTAAACAAAATGAGGTGTATTCTTTATTTTAAAAATTCTGCTTTTTTTCCTCCATTATCTACTAGATATGCTCTAATTCCCCTCTTTGTGATTCTGACTCCGCAATCTCAGTGGAGGGAAAAATGAGTTGGGACTAAATGCAGGCCCCATATGGGGTCAGAACTTCAGCACAGTTTTTCTGTATGTTTACTGAAGCTGCTAAAGGTACAATTTTCTGTATTCAGATTTTATTTTGTCCTGCCTCCATTCCAGAGACACTGTATGTTACTAGCACCAGTCCTCTTTTTTTTTTTTTTAATCATATAGAACCACTTCTCTGTTTTCTTCTTCAATTCAAAGAACTCAAGTTAAACCACATCCTGGCATCTTATTGTGCCAGACTCATCTGGGGGATGCTCATAGCCATGGACTCTATTTTTCAGTGCTCTTCATTTTCAGTAACATAAGGACATGCCAGGGGAGTGAGCCTTGTTTTCTCTGGTCTCCCACATGATAAAATATAATCCATCCCAGCTGGATAGTAACTGCCTATTCTCAATGACATAGCTCCACATTGTCTTCCAACAAGGCAGATGTTCTTTAGTTTTTGCTGTAGCTACGGTTCCACTTGTCTTTTATGTAAGAAAACCATCTTCTAAAATTCCTCATGTGTAAGTGGGCTCTTTCTCTCAATTTAGGGCTTTTGACCATTTCTTTCATATTTTTTTCCATTCATCTGAGTATTTTAGAGATCAGAGACAGTTCAGATCCTGTATTCTCAGACCGATCAAACTCAGAATGTTCTATTTGCTTTTTGTATTACTGCAGATCTAAATATTAATATATGTCATTTGAAGGAGCTATAAGGTGCCTCAAACTTTGTAACTTTTCCTTATTTTTGCTGTTTTCTGTGTATTTTCTCTCAGTATTGATCTTAATATTCTTAAAAAGAAAAGCCTTGCTTTCCAGGAATGGCCATAATTGTGCCCCCTTCGGTAGTCAAGTTTAGAGGAAGACGATGCCCCCACCTCCTGCCCACATGCTAGAGTAGGAGGTAAGTTAGTCCAAAGCAGAACAAAAAAACTGTAAGCTGGGCAGGAGGTGCAGGAAAAGAAGCTATCCTAAGTCTGAGAGGGGCCGTCAGGTTTAATTGTAGACATACCTTTGGGGCTTCTGGATAATCATCTAGGCAAGGCACAGGCAAACATGTTCTATAAAGGGTCAGAGAGCAAATCTGTTACACTTTGCGGGACATATGAGCTCTTTCAGAACTATTCAACTGTGCTGTTGTTTCATGAAAGCAGCCATGGACAGTAGGTAAACAACTGGGTTTGGTCATGTTCCAATAAAATCTTAATTACAAATATATGTGGTGAGCCAGATTGACCCATGGGCCACAGATTGCTGACTCTTGATTTAAATAATAATAATCTTTTCATTATGGCTATTTAATAACTATTAAAAATAATGTTTGAATATTAACAGGCCTTAGCAAATATTAAATTCATTACTTACTTTTGGAAAAATTAGATTGGTACAATGAGAGCAGGAATTATATGTCCATGGGATATATGTATATGTGTATGTGTATACATACACACATGTGATATGATTGATAGATGCACATATGTGTGTTGTGTGTGTATATATGTGTGTATGTGTACATATACACACATATATATATTTTAATACATACCCTACTCTAAGCACTGTGCCTGGCATGTAGTAGGAACTAAGTATTGGTTTCACAAATGGGTAAATGACACTAATAATCTATTCTCTGCTGTTCATATTACTTGGAATTATTATTGATACGTCATTTTGGAAGGTCCCTTTAACACTTGAAACCCTTTATTTGAAGATACATATATTTGTAGTGAACTTTAACTCTGTCCCATCCTACATATGTGCTATGACTGAAATCTGTCCCCTAGTCTCCTTCAGCCTTTCTCTTGTACCCCACTGCCTGGTCTTCAGTCTCTCTATACCATCGCACCCCTAAACCTCACTGTATGTTTGGCTGTGGGAATTTTCTTAAACTACTGCCATAAAGATGGAGTACATACTTTCTTTGAATTTTTAAACTTCTTAGACTTCTTTTTAAGTCTTCATACCCTCTAACTAACAGACTTACAAGGTATTGTCTGCCATGCCTGAAATGCCAATATGCTTTGAGGCACAGAAAATGCATTTGATAGATGGACCATGGGACCTCAGCTCTTTCACACTTTTATTGTCCATCCTCCCCCTCATCTATGATGTTCAGATCTCTCTCCATGGGCCATTTGAGTCTAGTGAGATTATTTAAATCATGTGGGCTTCCTTTTCATCTACTTTGACAGGAGAACAAGTTCTGACTTGTGTAGCCCTTTGGAGAAGTGTATTTGCTGTCTTTGCTACCTTATTCCTTCAGTGACATACTATCTCATCCAGCAACCTCCCCCTACTCCCCGCCACCAGTAGGGAAGGTTTCTCAGCTCCAGGCTTTCAGATGGTACCTGGTAATAAGCTTCTGGTCATTCACTCCACATGGCAAACATCCTATTCACACAGGGTCACCTGAAGTTTTATGAGAACTGGTCTCTGCAGGATAGGCTCCAGCATTCCCAGTTAGGTCTAGAATCTTCACAACCATGACCAAGTCCAAAGAACCTCTTCAGGCTCTAGCACAAAAACCTCATTATCAGCTTCTGCCTAGCGGGTGCATCAGAGACAGAAGCTATTGGTTCAGATACTTAAAGCCAATACAGGAGCCACCATACTTTTTCCAGAAGATACACTGTATCTCTGGTTCCCTGAAATTGTCCCCAAGGACCTCAATCTGATTATTGCTCCTGAAGACAAGAGTTTCTGAATCAAAACATGAATCAAGCTGTAAGGAAGCCGCTTCACACTCAGCCCAGTTTATTGACGAGCTCATCTTGTCAAGTGGTGTACTTTTGAAAATCAAGGCTGGTCCTTTAAAGGGATGTGCATGCTCCTCCAAGAACATAAGGAGACTCCATAAAGATGGCATTCTGTGCACCCAGGGGAGCACTCTGACTGCATGGGAGTCCCCTGCTCGGGCTCTGTGAGGTTCTTCTCTCCCTACGCAGACATCAATGGTAAGGTCTGGATCTCCCCAAGAAGTACTATTTTAGGGCATTTCTCAAGCTCCTTTGGAAGACATACTGTTTTCTGCCGGGCTTTCGGAGGTCCAAAGCATGAATAATTGTACCCTAGCCTTCTGTCTGGCACTACCACTCAGTGACGACCCTCTCTACTGCATATGTATGCATATAGTATTTGGCTGTGGTTCCTCTCATGGGTCGGTCTGGAAGTGGCTTGAAACATTTAGTGTGCATCAGAATCCTCTGAAGATACAGTTAAAAATGCAGATGTGTGAAGTCCACCCCTGAGGGTCCAAACCAGTCTGTGTTGGGTAGGGCCTGGGATTCTGCATTTTAACAATTTCTCAGCTGATTCCGAAGGAGGTGGCCCAGAGAGCAAACATTCAGAAATGCTGGGCAGTAGAATGGACTGAGATTCAGAGGCACCAGTGAATAAAAAAGTGTGCCTTTGGCGAAGCAGAGACAGCTGCAGGTAGAGGTGTTTGTGGATCATTACTGACTGCGTGAATCCCATCTGTCACCCCCTTGGCATCTTTTGAAGCAGGCAGTGTTAAGACAACATTTGAACAGTTTTGTTTTCTCTCTCCATTCCATGTCTGAAGGAATAGCTGTACTCAGCCCCAGTGGGTCAGGTTGACTTGTCCTGGGTCCATCGGCCCTGTACAAGGAGGAGGTTCCAGGAGCTAGGACTGAGTTTAGTTTGTCCGTGTTTCAGAGTATGGCTCTTGGAGGTAGTTGGGACTTCAGAAGGTAGAGTGGAGTCCTTTAGAACTCAGAAGAGAAGGAGCACAGAGCCAGGCAGGGCTCCATATGAGCACAGAGAACTTGCCTTAGAATACTATAAATACTATAAGGATGATTTCCTTTGGTTTGGAAAAGCAGAATATTTTTTTGCACTACCAATCACCCAGCTTGTTTGGCCTGGCTGCTCTATTGATTGGCAAGTCTTTCTGTATATGGGTTATATATCCATTTAGTTGCCTGAGCAAAATATAGAAAGCCATGGTCTGACATAGCAAGGTATCCGAAGACTATCTACAATGCTTGCAGTGATAGGTAAACAGGCAATTTGATTCAGGCCTGGGACAGAATAGCATGCTGCTATACATCCACATTTCTCAGTAAACTGCAGTTGGGTGGAGGGGAGGAAGAGGAGCTAAAATATGGAATTACAACTCCTTCATGGGAATCAGATAAGGAAGAGGGAAATAGAGGCAGTGGAAGTGCCTGGAGAAGGTCTTATAGGCAAACAAAGCCTATCATTTGAAGACAGCTTGTGTTGAGTATTAGGAAATCTTACTTCAAGAGAATGGAGCGTCCTGAGAAAAAGACCAAACACAGAGATATGGCTTGGATAACAGCCAGAGAACTGGCATCCAGGAAGTTGCTAATATGTTAATATGCAATACATATTGCTGGGGTACAGTGGGGATGACATGGTTTGTATGTGCAAAGCAGGGCATATTGTGGGCACCCATGGACCAGGCCATGGGGAATGATGCAGAGAGCAGGAGGCTAAGTCCTAATCGTGGGTTGGGGTTCATTCTGCAGTCTGGCCAGGAAGATGGAAAGATGTGCATGCAATCCTGGTAATCAAACAAAGTACTCGCTCAAGTCATGCCCACTGGTGTTGTAATTGAATCAATTTCTCTAAAATATATTGCCACTTGATTTTCTCCCATTGCCCCTCTCCCTTAGTTTTAACTGTTCCGCCTTCTGCTTGTTCATAACTCTGTCTGCCCTGGAGTATTTCAGGGCGCCCCTGGAATCTACACTTTGTGTCTTGTTAATCATCTTAAAGTTCATAGCTGCTGAAAACAAAATCTTCATTGATGTACAGCCTTGTTTAATTTCACTTCCAGCCTCTGTCATGTTGTAGTTCACTAGCTTACTGTAAATCTCATGAAAATTGCTTGTAATCTTTTACCAGCTGCTGCTGTCCACTCATTCGATGCTGACTTGTGGGAGTTCACTTTTTCACTCAAGTTTTAGATGGCAACACATTAAACAGAGTCAATTTAGAGTTCACCTTTTTCCTCCTTTGCTTCCCTAATGAATAGAAAAGTCATATTTATAAGTCTAGGGGGACATCTGGGATTTGTAATTCTGGTCTGCAGAGCTGAAAGCTAAGCATTAACAAAGCCATGTGTAAATTTTCAGATGCTATTGCAGATCTTTTAGGACAGTTTCTTTCCTGAGAGGCTTGAAGGTTATCTTTTGAGGAGCCAACTAAACAAAATCATGTTTGGATGATGGTAAACCTTTTTACGTCTCCCATTGGAGCTCAGTAGCTCATAACTGCACCCTTTTATTGAGAAGTCAGACCTGTTGTTTGGCATGGGCTGGTTCATAACCTGTGTAGGTTAGAAAAGAAGTAAGGTCTAAAAGTAAATGTCTGTTGGTATATGGTCAGTGATGTTATTCAATTCAGTAGTTTTACTGAATATCTGCTCCATGCAAGGATTTGGGTAGGTGGAAGAAATTCAAATATTAATAGGAGAAAATGTGTTTTGGGTGTGGAATATTTATTATGGGCCTCTCAACACAAGCCAGTTACAAACATGTCATTCTTTTTTTTGTGAAAAACTTGTGAGGTACAGCTTTTCTACAAGAAAATTTTCATGAAGGTTAAAAAATTTATACATGCCAACATAGAAATTTTAATGGTAGAAACTTATGACCCACAATTTCCATAATATAGAAAAATTATTGTACTTCTGCATCTGGCTCTCTGTATATTTATACCTATGTCTATCTTTGTTATTTTTCTATGTATACATGTCTATGTCAACATTCTTCATAATAATAAAAACAAAACATAACACAAATGTGGTCATCAGCAGTAAAAATTACATATATACATGCACATATATAAAAATCATGTTCTCTTTATTCAATTATGTTTTTTACAACATTGAAAATGAATGAACCAAAGTAACATGAACTAATATGGATGAATCTCAAAAACATCATAGAGAATGAAATAAAATAATAGCCGCTATTAGATGAGATGCCTAGAATGGTTTTATTTATTTGAGTATTTAAAATAAGGAAAAGTAAACAATATATTATTTACGGATAATTTCATATATGATAAAACTATATAAATACAGAACTGATTAATTATCAGATATTCAGGGAAATAAGCATTTTGGTGGAAGAGAGGAGAGGATGCACGTGGGGAGAAACAGACACTGGGATCCAAAGTGATTGGTGTGTTCTATTCGGTTTGCTCAGGGGTGAACATAATATTATCTTGTTATTATGATTAAAGAATATAGCTTTTTATAGAAATGGTACTTTTATAACAGAAAAAAATTAAAAAGCAGGCAGAACTGTGATTTTTTTTTGTTCGAAGCAGGGTGGCTAAAATGGGCCAATAGTTGTGCAGGTGAAGGTGGGGCAGTGAGAAAGCCAGAGCTATCAGGGAAACCTGGAGCCAGGAGGTGACATTTTCTCCCTTCTGGCCTTTGCTCTGTGTGTGACCTTTTCCAGGGCTCTTAATCTTGGGGCCTCAGTTCCTTTATATAAACTGATTCTCATTTTCTCCTCTTCTCAAGAACCTGAGTCCTGGCAATAATTTTTAGTACCTCTGCAATGAGGTGATAATATATTACAACTTTTAAAAGAAAGTTTTAAAAATGTGTACATTTCTCTAGAAATATCCCCACTAATCTACTTATTTTTTTATAACTCTTTTCCAATGGAGTCCATCAATAGTTTCTGACACAGTCTGGACTCCGGTGACAATCGCATCTAGATAGATGCCCACGTCATCTGTCTATGGCATTCCCTTTCTCCCCTGTTTGATGACCGGCATTCTGATCAACTTCACTCATTAATCGAAAACTTTAATGCCTTGCTTACAGCATTTCTATCTCTCCTATCTTCTGTCTTTATTGTCAGTGGCTACATCAACCAAGAAGGTGAAATATCTCACAGTCTAGTTTTAGTCTTTCTGATCCTCGGCCTCCCTGAACTCTATCAAAGTTTCTTGCTGCATTTCAGCCAGTTTTTTTTTTTTTAATAGCCTCTTCTTAGGGATGATATTCCTGTCTTTCATCTCGTTTACCCAGACACCCTCCACTTCAGCCCCATGGAAACCTCTAAGCAATGACTCCACTATTTTCTCACAATTTATTTAAATATTCTGACTTTATTTTGCTTCTTCGTGCCCCGGACTCTATGGGCCATCATTGTAATATGACCTGGCAAATCCCTTCCACTCCCTTACGTCATTCCACCATTTCACATGTCTGGAAAAACCTACAATATACATTCTCATATGTGGGAGGATTCCAGGCAGAGAGAACAATATAAACAACATCCCTGAGTGGAAGGTTCAAACCACACGAGCCCTGACAGCACATGGGGGCCCTCCGGCCTGGCCTGTCCCTTGACCACCATAAAAACCCAACCAGTTTTCTTTACTTCTTCTCTCAAGCCATTTTTGGATCAGATTGGGAGGCTTGCCCCCTCTCCCCAGAAGGCTTTATTATGTAAATAATAAATTTTTCTTATTCTCTTGGTGTATGTGTGGTGTCATCAGTCTCAATATCCAAACCAAATTTGGGGTGAGGGACCCATCTGTGTCTGCAAAGTGACTGCAAAACTTTATCCAGTAAACAGGCTCAATGGACACCCTAGGCAGGGGCCACAGGATGTGGTATCTTGTGGGCTGTGATGAGGGCATTGGATTTTTTTCTAACTGTGTCAGCATTTTAAAATGTTTACTTTGATTGATTCAAAGAAAGTTGGCTGTAGGGATATAAGTGTGAGAACAGCAAGAACAGTTATGAGGCAATTGTACTAGTTCAGTTGATGGATGATGGTGGCTTGGCTTGAAATGGGAGCAGTGTAAGGCAGATATATTTCGAAAGTTGGAGCCAAGTGGCTTAGCTGAACACTGCCATAGCAGGGGACACCGGGAATGCAACAGATTTCTGGTTAGGGTGAGGGTAATCAAGAGTTTTATTTTCAGCAAATTGAATTTGAGATGCCTATTAGGTATCCAAATAGAGATGCAGACTGTGCAGTTGGGTACAGAAGTCTGGAGCTCAGGGTTCAGGGAGATACTTTGGGCATAGGCTAAAACGGACAAAAAATTACTTAGAAAGGCATACCATCTATCTAAAGGCAATTTACATAAGAAATTGAAGCCTGATACATGTTAACAATAGGCATTAAATCCTTTTTTTCTTCCAGCTTTATTGAGGTATAATTGACAAAAAAATGTCCACTTTTAAGGGATACAAGGTGATATTTTGTTGTGCATATACACTGTGAAATGATTACCACAGTCAAGCTGATTAATATATCCATCACCTCACGTGGTTACCATTTTATTTTTGTAGTGAAAACACTTTAGATCTACTGTTTTAGCAAATTTCCAGTATTATTAATTATAGTCTCCACATTATATATTAGTTCTCCAGAAGTTATTCAACTGCATAGCTAAAACTTTATACCCTTTGACTAACAATTAAATTCTTTTATAACTGGATTCTTGTCTAACCCTGACATTATTGTAAAACTATGTACTCACAAAAATTTGAAGTCAAGTTTAAAAGCCTCAGAGATTTTTCTTGATCTTAATTTGACTGCTTTTATTGACCTTCTCAAATATCTTTTATAAATTAAGTCTATAAATATCTATATTTAAAGGCCTTGAAATTCAGCTCAATGTTAATCATCTACCTATTAAAAGATAAATAGTTGTTCTACTATCCATGAAAACAAAGAATTATAAATGAGTTTCTCGGAAAAGAAAATCTCAAGAGCTTCCATCTGTCAATGTTTTGCTTCCCATTGCTGTTGCCAATTAGTGTATAAAATTCTAAGTTATTAGGTGTTCTATGTTTACAGTCTCTAATATGTTTTCCCTTGGGGAGATTGAAATGTTTTCTTCTTTTTTAAGATTAGCAATGCTGTATTCTTGTATTAATAGGAAGTATCATCTATTCATATATAATTACAACTTATTCAAAAGGAATTTGGACCAAAAGTAAAAATAAACTAACTTCTCTGAAGAAAGTACATTGGTTGACTCTGTAGCTCAAGCAGTGGTCTTTTGCTTTTCATTTTCTTTTTTGAAGTTTAGTTTGATTTTAATTTAAAAAAAAAGTGGGCATGGGTGGGGCTTTTATACCTATACTCTGCCTTCCTGATGGGCAAATGTACAAGATCAATATCCAACCTGAGAACAAACATGGTGCAAATTGTTTACATCCAGGCAATCTTTGATGAGCCTGGCTGACAGGATGGTAGCCCTTCTTCCTGTTCTTATTCACAAGTTCTCTATCTCAGGTAAATG
This sequence comes from Lemur catta, assembly GCF_020740605.2. NCBI lineage: Eukaryota > Metazoa > Chordata > Mammalia > Primates > Lemuridae > Lemur > Lemur catta. The sequence goes on along the minus strand of NC_059141.1, from coordinate 62,267,777 downwards.
AAGGAAGGCTAATAATTCAGAAGGGAATACGTTGGTTTGTTTCAAATTTTATGTAAATTCTCAGGACTGTCCACTAACGTGCCTTGTGCCTTATTTGTCAAGCTCACAATATAGGGAAACCTGTTAGAACAGCTATTGCAATGTGGCCAATCTCTTGGGTACTTTTCTAAACCTACCAAAGGATTTCATTAATATTCCAAGGTGTGTGGAGATGAATGTGGTATAGTGATTGTATGCTTATTTTCTGGATTTCTGGAAGTGTTAGTTATAGTGTACTGACAAAGCAAAAAGGATTTAACTCCTTATTGGAAATGCTTATTACAAGAGAAAAACTATTGGATGGGTCAGGAGTAAAGAAAACTAGTACATTTTAAATTAATTATAGCCTTGTTCTCATTAGCCTCAAAAGTACAAACAGTTGATAAAAGAAAGAGGACTTTAAGGAACATAGAGACTAATATCTGTTGATAAAACTGAACAAAATTGTTCTGAAGTTTTATTTTTTGCCATAAAAGAAAACCCACATTCTAACTACAGTTGACTCTTGAACTACACAGGTTTGAAGGCATAGGTGGATTTTCTTCCTCCTCTGTCACCCCTGAGACAGCAGAACCAACTCTTCCTCCTCCTCTTCCTCCTCAGCCTACTCTAAGTGAAGACAGTTAGGATGAAGACCTTTATGAAGATCCATTTTTACTTAATGAATGGTAAATATATTTTCTCTTCCTTATGATTTTCATAATACTACTTTCTTTTCTCTAGCTTACTTTAGATGCATTATATACTATATAACATACATGTACATATTTATATAAAACATGTTTTAATTGATTGTTTATGTTTTAGGTAAGGCTTCTGGTCAACAGTAGGCTGTTAGTCAAGATTTTGGTGAGTCAAAAGTTATACATGGGTTTTTCGCTATGCAGGGGGGTTGTATCTCTAACATCTGCATTGTTCAAGGGTCAACTGTAATTGGATTTAGCCCAGAATTATAATTATGTATGATAAAAACTCTGAATATGAAACTCTGCCAAACAAATAAATACAACTAAATTATAAATGCCATAAAATCATAACCTTGTGTAGGTTTGGGAACTTAAATTTTGCATTAGAAGTAGAAAAACTATGGGTTTTTTTGTAGGACATACTTACGACTTTTTGACAATATAATCCCTCAAAATTTAGCTGACTTCTGCTCTATTTCTAGTCAATTGCATATGTAAATAAAGAGCTGAAAATCTTATCTTGACATGATTCTTAAGTCTAAAGTCTCATTTAAAATAAAATTATTGTCCTCTAGGAATGGCCCATTCCTCTTTTCTCAATTTCATGATGGAGATATAGGAGATGGGTTGAAAGAGTGCCATCCTCTTAATTTGATCTTTATCACCAGGTAGCCTTCCATTTCTGACAGAAGAATATCAATGAGAAGTATAAGTAAAGGGATTAGTGCTGCAATTTTTCTCCTTCTAAGATCATCTCTTCAGAGTTAGTAACCATGTATACCAGTACGAACTGGCTATTGCCTGTTTATGCCCATTGTCCCAATTAATTCTTAATAGTGTTTCCTTTCACTCACAAATAAAACCTGGCTTGAGTGGTCAATTATATGATCACTTCTAAGTTGCTTTTTACAACTAATTCAGTTCGGGACAGGCTTTACCTGTAAGAGCTTTCCTAAAGTGGCTAGGAACCTTGCTCTACACCGCTTTTCTTATTTTTTCCAGCCACTTTCTCTAGTGTTTAGATGAACAGGCTTGGCAGTTGTTCTGCTTGTCTTTCTATCTGTGCAATAGCGTACTGGGGGTTACTAGATTTTCACCTTGCAATATCTGTGTCCAGCCACTAAGTCAGGACTAAACATTTTATCTATTATTTAGGAAACACCCAACTCTTGTTTAAATTTCTGTATTATTAAGAGTAGGCTTGTATAACAACAGATTTAAATCTATAAGATAGTGAGGTTCTACTCCTCACACAGCTGAGTAAGCTCCTAAAGACCAAACCTCCTACTATCTGGACAAAATATAAAAACATAAAAAACAATTAAAACCCCCAAATGCCTAAAGGCACTTGAGGGTGAATAAAAACAGGAAGGTTCTGGAGGGCAGGCAACACTTGGAAAGAGAGAACTTCACAGGGTGATTTCCCTATTTTTACAGCTTTTAACCTGAAGGCTGTCCACAGTGAGCGCAGATGGGGCAGCTGGAACTCCAGAGTCTTTCCAGAGGACAGAAATGAGAACACTAGAGCAGCTGGAAAGTGAGGAGGGGTAGAAGGAGAGAGAGGGAGAGAAAAGAGAGCGAGAACATGTAGGTGTCTAAACTCTGTATTTCCTCTGCCCACGTCTCTGGCTGACTCCTGAACCACGGTTCCTGGGCCAGACTATAAGCAGCTCAATTAAGAATAAAAGAACTGAAATGGGATTTGAGCTGCTGCTGAAGAGATGTTTGCAGTTGGAGTCTATACAAATTAATTGCCTGCTAAAATGAATAAACAAATCAAAACATCATTTTTGAGTAATTTACCAGAATCTAGAGTCTCTACAACATAACATTCCCAATGTCTAAGATATGACCCATAACAGCAAAGAAGCAGCAAAATGTAAAACATTCTCCAGACAGAATAAAAAAAAAAATCAACAGAGCCCAACTGTGAGATGACCCAGATGGAATCAGCAGAGAGGGATTTTAAAGTAGCTGTTAAGCTATGCTCAGTGATGTAAAGGAAAACATACACTGAATCAAAGAAAACGCAAACTATATGAAAACAACCAGATGTGATTTCTAAAACTGAAAAATAAACTACCTGAATTAAACAATTCATAGAGGGCTTAACAGTAGAATGGAGGTGACAGAATGAATAATAAGTCTGTGCATATGAAGACACACCACTGAAAATGATCCAATCTGGAAGAACAGAGAACCAAAATGGTTGAACAAAAATGACAAAGACTCAGGGACTTTGGGGCCAGCATCAAAAGTTCTAACATACAGGTACGTTTGGTTCAACGAGAGAAGGGGAAAAAGAATGAGGCAGAAAAAGAGCATTTGAAGCAGTAATGGCCATCTGGACGCAGAAAGTGCTTCTCCTCAGTAATGGGAACTTTACATGCACATGGTGCCACCTTCTCAGAACTGGGTGGAAGAAGAGGCTCATGCTACAGAGAGTGTGGGCACCGGACACCTGCGTAGCTGCTTCACCTTGCAGAATTCCTTTTTGCTAGGCTGCCAGATACATAGCAAGGAAGCAAAGCCTTCTGTGAAAATTGATTCATCAATGGCCTGATACTCAAAGAGGACACTTTATGAAAATGCACAAGCAAAGCCTTAGCAAGTCGCCCAAGCTGGAGTAATTTGACACAATCTGCAAATAGGTGCAAAGGGACCTTCAGAAAGAGTTACTTAGCATACCATCCAGAGATGTGAAGAGGCACTGGGCTCCCAAACAGCTGTAGATCTGTGAGTTACAGGAGGTAGAGAGTTCCAAGGACTCTTTGGCCTAATGAAGTTCCACCTCCCTGCCTGCCTGCCTTAGTGACACCATCACCTCAATTATAAACATTATCAACAACACAGGAAGCCATCTTGAGGTAAAGATAAGTAGAACTAATTTTGTATGGGTCCTTATGACTAATTAAGATATGTGGATATAATTTTTTTTCCTATTTTCTCTGCTGTCCTTTTTTCTTTTTATGAATATAAAAAAGTTAAGGGTAAAGATTTTCATATATTGCATTTCAGTCTTTCTCTCTGCACTCTACATTAACTTAGGTCTGTAAGCTTTCAATCATTTAAGAAAACTTGAAATTTTAGGACTGTCACCTTAGGGCTTGGGAGTGATTGTGATATCCTTGTACTTCATTTGGAAGTATAATGCCTCTTTACAATAAAATCATGGAGAATAGGGGGAAGAAATAGACATTACTATGTTGGTTTTTTTGACCATGCCACCAAAGCTTCTAGCACCTTGGTGCACCAAATAAGGTTAGCAGAGCAGCAAGCAGCAGCCTCACCTGGGAGCTTGCTAAAACTGCAACATGCTGGGCCCCTCTCCAGAGCTACTGAGTCAGAATACGCATTGTAACAAGTTCTTTGGGTGATTCTTATGAACATTAAACTTTTAGAAGCACTGCCCTAATATAGCTTTATCCTTTTCCTTTCAAAAAAAGTGCATGCTTTAGACTAATTTAATTTCTACATTCTCATCTTTCAAGTGCTAATTGATCCTCTCTTTTGTATAAGTCATTTTATTATGTGGCCTTTAACATGCTGATGGCCAAAGGATGGGAAGAGTCAGCACGCTGGGTAAGCAATGCAAGTTAAGACATTTGCAGGGCATGCAGAATGTACTCTACTATCCTGAGTGAATTAATATCTAAAAAGGTGGAGCTCTCCTCAATGTCTGATAGGTGTTTAAGGCATTGGCTAGGCATGTTCTATGAATTGATGCAAAAAACAAGGTCAGGGTAGAGATAGGGTAGTTGGTGATTATGTAGGGAAGACAACAGGAAGGACCCTTGTCAAGCATTTTTATTCCACGAAAGATTTGTAATGCAAGTTAAAGAGTCTTTAGTGTTTTTAAAAATCGGGTGAATTAAATCAAACTTAGGAGTCTAGTAGTAAGCAATCTGATGTTCCCTTGATCTTAGTATTGTTGGTGCTTTCCACTAATGAAGTCTTTTCATGTTCACTTATATAAAATTCTTTTCCAAGGAGAAATTGAACTAACACACACATATGCACATGCACGCACGCGCACACACACACACACACGCACAGCACTGATTAAAATGGATCCAGTCACTGACTTTGGACATAAAAGTACTACTAATGCATAACTAGGTCAATAATCATAACCTAGACTTAACGCAATGTGAAGCTGAACTTCTATTTCAGAGCTGCAGACAGTCAATGCCCTGCTTTGATTCTTGCACTCTCTTCCATTAGTTTTGGGCCAACACATGGCCCAGTCTAATTAGTCTGTCTTTAATGGAGGCAGTAACTGAATGTCAACACCAGGGTAGGTCACTAAATGTCACTTCTGCTGTTAAAAACCAAGCAAACAGCCCAGGAGAGCACACCAAACGCAGCAAGAAACGTGGAACAGTAAGAACATGGGTGAGGGGGGAGGTGCTGCTAATGAATGATAATGAAATGAAAGAGGCCAACGTCTGTCACAAGCTCTGAAATTAATAATAGTCATCTTATTTTCCATTTAATGAGGTAGGGATAGGCTTCAGAGGAAAGGTGAGACTCTGATGTTATAAGCAAAATGATCTGGGTTCAGGGAGACTTAAGTGAGGGCTTCCTTGTAGTAACATACATTAAGAGCGAATACAACAGAAGGCAAAAATTATGTTCAAGATATTTTAGCCTGGCATTTTAGTCTTTTTAAAGAATAGAACATTCAGATAAGTGTTTTGGTTATGATTGAGTGAATGTTTGCTGCATACACTTAGAATACTTTGAGTGGTAATTTGGGAGTACAATTTGTTTTCTCATGTTTGACTAATTTGTCTCTCACAATGTCCCTGTCCATGCCTGTTGCCATATTTACATTTTAAAGACAAAAATGCTGAGTGCCCATATTAGGGAGTAAATGTTCTCAAAGAGAATTGTTCCTTACAGAAAATATTTTGTGTGCATGTGGTGGTTCCTGATTATTTACTAAAGTTTTATGGTTGTGTACATTCTATTACTCTCAATAGATTACAGAATCTTTCAATTGGAAAAAATGCCCAGTATTCTCTACAGCATGTATCTAACAGTGTTCTGTACATAGTGGGCTGTTTTTCTTAGACTCATGCTCGACACTCCATGACCAGATGTGTGGGGTATTTCCCCCGTTGACTGGACCAATTCTCCAATGCCAGCGGGGTGTCCTGCAATTCAATTCAATTCTGACACTAATTGGACTTGGTGTAGACCCCACAGATGAAGGCTCAGTCCCACAAGACTGCTCCCAACTTCTGACACCAGTTGTTAAGTAATAGATTCCCAGGTAACCCACAACTTCTGTCCAACTTGGCTACACTTTGGTGGTTCCCACAACCTCCTCCTGAGGTTTGGTCATTTGCTAGAATAGCTCACAGATCTCAGGGAAACATTTACTTATGTTTATTAGCTTATTATAAAGGATATTGCAAAGGATATAGATGAACAGCCAAATGAAGAGGTACACAGGTGGAGGTCTGGAAGGGTCCCAAGTGCAGGAGCTTCTATCCCTGTGGAGTTGAGAGGCGCCACCCTCCTGGCATGCAAATGTGTTCACTAACCCAGAAGTTCACTGAACTACATCTTTTTGGGATGCTTACAGAGGCTTTGTCGTGTAGGCATGTTTGATTACTGACCCATCTCCAGCTCCTTTCCCCTCCCCAGAGGATGGGGGGTTGGGTTCAAAGCTTCTAATCCTGGCTTTTTGGTGACCAGCACATATCCAGGGGCCCACCAAGGGTCACCTCCTTAGAATGAAAGATGCGCCTGTCACCCAGAAAATCCTAAGGGATTTAGGAGCTCTGTGTCAGGAATGAGGAATGAAGACCAACTATATATTTCTTGTTATATCACAGTATCACATCAGTAAATGTGTTTGAAATTTATGTACTTTTCAATATTCATTTTAATTATGAAAATATTATTTTAGTGGCTGTCACAACAATAATTCTCTCACTGAGTACTACATCTTTGAATTCCAATATTAGCTGCAGAGATTATAAAGGATTTCTTATAAAGTACATTTATAGACTGATATTATTATTTCACCATGTTAATTTGGAGTTTTTCCATATAGATTAGTTGATTTTGAATAAGAGATGGCAACAAAATATCATAAATAGTAAATCTTTTCACTAATATTTTCTCATAGATTTTCATGACTGATGCTTAATGTAGTGAAACAAAGCTTCCTTGAATGTCTTAGAATTTAAATAGCTGTGCTGTGAGGATTTTAACAACACCCAAGATTATTTTTTTAAACAGATATATAGACTCTAAGCTTAGAAATGTGTTTTTGAGTCTTAATAAATGCCATCCTGTTTCTGCATATATTTAGAAGTCATCTTTAGAGTTGCCTAGCACTTAGTAGTAGCTCAGTAAAAGGTAGTTGAATGGATCTGCAAGTATCTTCTTCAATTAATCTTGTAAGTTGGATCAAGTGCTGTAGTTTCTCCTTTGCACATGAAAAGTTCAAACATGAAATAAATGCCCAGGCAGGGAGTTAAGTGCTAGGATCCTATAACTGGTCCTTGCTCTTAAAGTGATCTCAATATAATAGGCAAATAAGACAAGAAAATCAAGAATTAGAAAAACAGTATGATGTAGACCATGATAGATTAATTGCATTCGTGGTCCAAATTAATGTTGTGTCTGTGTGCACACTTTTTGTCTTTTCTAATCCCGTCCCATTCTGTTGGCCTTGTAAGTTTCTTTAGCTCACAGAATATGATAGAAGTGACAGGGTGCTGGTTCTAAGTCGAGTTGCCCTACGTGTGCCACTCACAACAGAAGCCCTTTTTTGACTGGTTTAAGTCCATGTCTCAAGAATCTTGCATCCTTCTGCCTGAACTCTCCTTCTCCTGCTCATTCCAGTACTCTAGGATGTCTTGTGAACATGCCTGGACACCTGGAGGACGAGACATATGGAGGGAATCCCAGGTGGCGCAACTAACAGCCAGTCAACTCCCAGAAGCAGATGCAGCTCTGCCCAGACAAGCTGCAGTTTACCACAGATTTATGGAACCTGAAAGGAGAAGAGCCTCCCAGCTAAATCTAGTCAAACATTTTGATCAACAGAATCATAACCTAAAAGATTCGTTGTTTAAGCCTCTAAATGTAATGGATTGCTATACAGCAGGAGCTAACCGTTACCTGGAGTTCAGAGCAGTGAAACCTGGATGTGTTTGCAAATCTTTCTAAAACTTATTTCCTTATATAGAAATATACTGTCTTTATCAAATTGTTGTGAGGCTTAAATTTATACAAGACACATTGCCTTAGATGTACTTAATAAGTAGCAGTAACTACTACTACTACTATTGCTAATTCTACCATATTATAATAAACCAAGAGTTATAATAGTGATATTTTAATATGCTATGGAAACATGGAGGAGGTGGCAACTTAAAGCTGTCCCTTTAAGTGACAGGGAAGGCTAAAGAGAGGTGGCCATATATGAGCTGAAACTTGAAGGTTCTTTCAGTTGTGGGGAGGTGTTGAAAAATCCTAGCAAGAGGATGGCCTATATTGATATCGGAGACAAAAATAATTGGATTTGTATAACACTTCACTGGAGAAAGCATTTTCAGAAATGTAGTGTATTTGAAATTCACAGCATCCTTTCACAGCAGAAAATTTTACCTTTATTTTATTATTTAGTGATGGAAATTCTGGGAAGTTTCCATGAATTGTTTCAGGTCATTCAGTTTGAAAATCATGCAGTTGCCCTTGAACCCAGGCATTCTGACTCCAACAAAAGGTGATTTTTACATACATCATAATGATTCTTTTTGTATCATATTGTTTCCCTAAATCAATTAAAAATACTGAAAGTTTATAAAGAAAGGATTTATATAAGCCTGTCACCATGCTTAATTAGGTTAACTTTGAGCATTTATGTGTCCCACATTCATTTTGTCTAGTGTCTGTGTGTATAGCGTTTGTGTGTACGGGGGGAGAGAGGAGTGGGAGGGAGAGAGAAACAAAGAGAAAGAGAGAGAGGGAGAATACATCCCTGATAACAGCAGTCTTTTCTTCCATCGCATTTAAAATTCCCAGGTCTAAGGAACAAATTGGTGAAAGTAATGAGAGTTTAGAATGATTAGATTTTATATTCTTTAATTGGAAATATGGAGGAATTTGAATTATTGTTAACACTCAGGAAAAGACTTGACTTTATTTTTTGACATCTAGAAAAACCTTTCTGATATGTGCTATGAAACCTGTATGTTAATGAATCGCCATGTATCCTGTGACCAAAAACAAAACACAGGTATATTTGCAGCCCATTAACCTCTCTTTAAAGGTTTAAGCCACATAGTAGCAAAGCACAAAGTCTAGTCTCTGATGTCAGTAATTTCATTGTAAATCACATTTACTGTGGCTTTCTAGTTTAAAAATGCCATTTTACAAGTCATTACTTGGTTGTCCGCCTTCAGGCCAGGGGTGGCCCTGATGGAGTAATAAATTTTGATGGAGCATTGGCTTATTAACAGTCTCCAAATTATGCTGATAATTGTCCCAGGTTTATAGAGATTACTATGTCATTATGTTTAAATGAGTCTCCAGCATAACCCACTGTGAGCCTGGGCCACAGAGCTGCTGCTAACATTGCCACATGATATGTAGCTGGATTAAGGGAGGCACCATGTTCTCTTGGGTTTCTAATAAACTACCAATCATTGTAGACTAAATTCCTGATGTCTGTTACTGCAACAGCCCAGATCTTGTTCCTGAGTTCTAGCTCCATGTATCCGATGGTCTACTACACGAAAGGCCCATATTCACCCCCAGTTCAGCATGAACTAACTGATCCGCCTTCTTTTGATAACAGGAAGATCACTCAGAAAAATGAGCAAAGGATATAATTAGCCATTTCATGAAACAGGGCAATCTGAGAGCCATTAACCACATGAAAAAGGTGGTCATCCTTTTTCATGGAAATAGAAATTAAAATCTTAATGAGATACTATCATGTACCTACCAACCTCGTTAAAACTAAAAAGGATGGCATCCCAAGTGTTGGTAAAGATATGGAGCTGTGGGAACTCTTGTACACTTCTAGCAGGAGTATAAATTTTTGCAACCAAAACACTTTGGAAAAATGTTCATTATTTACTGCTTTAGTCTAAGATGTACATACCTTATAGTACAATTCCATTTCCAATAGAAATGCATATATATGTGACAAGATATATGCACAAAATGTTCATAGAAGCATTATTCTAATACAATTGACTCTTGAACAATATGGGGGTTTGGGGCACTGACCTTCCCCCACAGTCAAAAATCCACATACAAATTTTGACTTTCCCAAAACTTAACTACTAATAGCCTACTGTTGACTGGAAGCCTTACCAATAAGATAAACAGTCAATTAACACATATTTTTATGCTATATGTTTTATACAGTAGTTCTAAACCAGAAATTACTCAAATATCCAACAACAGTAATACTGTGTTGTATTCATACCATGGAATATCATGCAGTGATACAAATGCACAACCTTGCTATACACAACTGTGTGTGTGAATCTCACATCCATAATGCTCTGTGAAAGAAGCCAGGTGTAAAATAATTTACTAAACTTTTCATTAATATTGGCTCCAAAATGGGAAAAAAATTAAACTATTGAGATAGAAATAAAGACACTGGTGACATTTAGGAAGGAGAGAAGGGCAGTGCATGCGAGGGGAGCCCTGGAAGACATCTGAGAAACTAGCAATATTCTATTTCTTGAAATTTGGTGGTGGTTACACAAGTGTTTGCTTTGTGACAGCTCATCGAACAGTTGCATTCTTAGCATATTTGACTCCCAGATAGATAATATTTTTAACAACCCTGTTGTCTACATAACAAAATTATTTTTAGTAATAATCACACAATAATTCATATTTTTCTGGATTCATCTTTAGTTTTAAAACAACTAAAACAGAAGAATAAAATTCAATTAATATGTCACTTCACAGTTTGCTGTCTGTTTCACTATTTTACATTTTCACACAAAAAATCTCTAAGTAGTCATATAGAATAATTCAATTAAATAACTAAAGTTTTGTTTCTTCATTTTTACAATCACTGTGTGATCATTGTTTATTTCCAACATAGTGTCATGTGTTGGATACTCAAACTGTGTCCAAAGCAAGCTTGTAAGATTAGAAACCATTATTCTATTAGTTTGCTAGAGATGAAATTGCAAAATACCACATAGTGGGTGGGTTAAACAACACAAATCTAATTTCTCACAGTTCTGGAGGCTGAAAGTCAAGGTGTCGGCAGGGCTGGTTTCTTCTAAAGCTTCTCTCTTCGGCTAGCAGATGGCCGCCTTCCGCCTGTGTCCTCCTGTGGTCTTTCCCCTGTGGGCACATCCCTGGTGTCTGTTCTGTATGCCCTGATCTCTTAACATGCCACCATTCAGATTGGATTGGGGCTCACCCTGGGGACCTCATTTTGTTAATGAATTAATTTCCTTTTTAAAAGCCCCATCTTCAAATCCAGTCACGTTCTGAGGTGTGGGGTTTAGGAAGTCAACATGAGAATTTTGGGCGAGGACATACCGCAGCCGGTAGCAATGATAAACTTACCTCTTGAGAGGAATGTTTGTAGCTTGTCCTCAGGTGTTAGGACTTTATAACTGGGGGTTCTCTGGATTAATGTTCATGTTCAACCCAGAGGTTATTAAAGCAAAAATAACAATGTGCTAATTCTATACACACAGTCTATATGTAGAACTCAGTAGTAAGCACACGATGGTTTAGAATTTAAATCAATACAAGATTTTTTTTCAGTGAAGAGTATTTTATCACTGACGTTGTTCAGAAATGTTGGCCCAGAGTGACTATTAAAAGCAGAGCAAGTTTGGACAGTTTTTTATTGTTTTTAAGTTTTCTGCAGACAGTGCACCCCCTTATTGCCTGAAGTCAGCACAGACTACACCGACAGGAGCGTCCGGGGTAAACCTCTGTCATGGAGTCAAATCCTTCGATCAGCTTCTCTATGTGTCAGTTTCTCACCCATAAAAAGAGTGTTACACTGCTGACCTCCAAGGACCATTGCAAGGATTTAAGTGAAATGATATAGTGTATATAAAATTCTTAGCTGAGTTCTAGGCAGAGAGTAAAATGTCAACCATTGTGTGAATCACAAAGAATTCTAGTTATTGTCATTGCATTTGTGTGCCTCATTTACTAAATTTTAAGCTTTCTGAGAGGAGGGACAATCTTAGATGAATGAATTAATTTGTTAGCTATTATGTGACAAGCACTGTTAGGAAGACGACAACGGCCGGTGTTTATGGACTTGCCTGGTGAGCAATCAAGTAGGAAAAACACAGCAAGATGTTTATTGTGTTAGTGGAGAGATGTGTAGGACGCTGTGGCAGGACTGACAAGTTGCTGGAGCTATCAGGGAAGGCTTCCTAGAGGAGACTGATTTGAGCTTGATTTTGAGTTCGTGAACCAATGAAAAGCTGTGACCGTAGGTAGGTAGGCTATGGTAGATTGCTACCTAGAAGGCAGTGGTTCTCACTTGGGGGTGAGTTTTCCTGACAGAGGACATTTGGCAATGTCTGGAGACGCTTTTGGTTATCAAAACTGTGGGGGTGCTACTGGCATCTAGCAGGCAGAGACCAGGATTGCTGCTAAACATGCCACAATACACAGCACAGACCCCAAGAGGAGAATCAGCCTGCCCAAAGTGGCAATAGCGCTGAAGTTGAGAAAACCTGCTGTAAGGTTTACTTTGAAGAAACCTAGAAAAAGAAAACATGAAATATTCTTTGGTAAAAGTTTGTCTTTTATGTTATTACTATTATTTTTTTAAATCAAGATTTGGCTGGGGTGGTGGAAGGCTTGCTGTTCAAAGTATGCCCCCAAGTTGTACGATTAGTATCCCCAGTCAGGCAGGGCTAGAGTGGGAACCCTGTCCTGGCACACCCACGGCATTGCAGGCTGTCGCCTATTTTTCAGTGCAGTTTCCAGAAATAGCGGCGGGTAAGTGGAAGATGCAACCACAGTGTGCAGAGCTGCCCGTCAGAAACAGGGCCCAGGCTGACCTCTAGTATCCTCAGAAGAATGCAGGAAAAAATAGGCTCTGAGAATTAGAAGAAGAAAAAAAATCACCTAAATGATGAAAATGCATTAGAAACATGGAAAAGGATAAAAATAAGATAGAAATTTGCAAGGAAATGTAAGCTACAACATTAATGCTGCTATTTTCTGTGTTTTAATTAATTGATTTCAATTTATATTTCATTTGCCTATCATTCCGCTTTTTGTTAGGATTAATTGTATTTGTTTTTTGCTAAAAACAATTAGTTCATTTCTTGGTGTTCTTTTATGCTCAATAATAAAAGTATTTTGAGTTATGGATTTTCCTCTGTGTACAGCATTGTCAGAATTCTATATTGCAACCTGATTTATATTTTGAACAAGAATGATTTGGAAGAATGTTTTAATATTTCTATACTGTTTTGTTTGAGTGGTGTTGGTTTTTTTGTTTTTAATTTCAAGTTTAATTGCAAAAAATTATTAATATTTTGAATTTTTAAGATTTTCCTGTAGCACAATTGATTATAAAATGTCCCATGGATCTTTCAGAAGAGAATGCTACATAGCCATGCACTGCATAATGTTGTGTCAGTCAACGATAGACCACATCACATATACAACTGAAGTCCAATCAGATTATAATACTGTACTTTTACTGTGCCTTGTCTATGTTTAGATATGTCTACATACACAAATACTTACCATTGTGTTACAACTGGCTACTGTATTCTGTACAGTAATATGTTGTATAGGTTTTTCGCCTGGGGTCATTAGGCATAGCCTAGTAGGCTACACCATCTAGGTTTGTGTAAGTACACTCTGTGATGTTTACACAATGACAAAGTTGCCTAACAATGCATTTCTCAGACATATCCCTGTGCTTAAGCAACATGAAGTACATACAATACTCCCGCCTTATCCAGAGGGGACACATTTCAACATGCCCACTGGATGCCTGAAACCACAGAGAGTACTGATTCCTATATAGATTATGTTTTTTCATATACATACATATGCATACATATCTATGATGTTTAATTTATAAATTAGGCACAGTAAGAGATTAACAATAAAATAGAACAATTATAACAATATACTGTAATAAAAGTTATAAGAATGTGGTAGCTCTCTCTCACAAAATATCTTATTGTATTATACTCACCCTTCTTAAGATGACATGAGATGATAAAATGCTTACGTGATGAGATGAAATGGGTGAGTGACATAGGCATTGTGATGTAGCATTAGGCTATATTAACCTTGAATACAAGCATTGCAACACCACACAGTTGATCTGATAACCGAGATAGTTACTAAGTAACCAAGGGGTGGGTATTGTATACAGTGTGGATACGCTGGACAAAGATTCACTTCCTAGATGGGATGGAGAGGACCCAGAGAGATTTCATTATGCTACTCAGATGGCTCAAAATTTAAAACTTATGAATTGTTTGTTTTTGGAATTTTCCATTTAATATTTTTGGACTACATTGACTGTGAATAACTGAAACTGTAGAAAATGTAAACTGTATCTGTGTTTTATGTATAAAATATCTGTATTTGTATATATGTAAAAGATATGCTTTTATTTAAATTTTTTAGTTATTTAATCAAATCCATATTCTTACTTATTTTTTCTCTCTTCTGATGAAAGCTGAGGGGAGTTTCTCAAATTTCCTACAATGATTGTGATTTTGCAAATTTCTGTTCCTATTTCTTATAGAGATTTTTTTCATCTATTTAAAAGATAGTAGGGATTGCAATTATATTATTATAGTAGAATTTACAGCAAAGAACATTAAAAAGGACAAAGAATGTACTATGTTGACATTCATGATTAACATAGCTTTTTTGTGGTTTATGACTTTTTGTCACTAACTACAAAACATATTCATGCTTCTGTTTTCTAATAAGGTCAAGAAATTAGAATTACCTTGTCATTTATCACTGTCATACCATTCTGTTTATTTCCTTCAAACGATTATTATTGGTTTGTTTTCTTTAATTAATTATTAATTATATTGTTAATCACTAATTAATTGATTGGCTTGTTCCATTTAATCAACTCTTTCTTTCTCATTTATTTTCCTCCACTATAGCTCAGTGAGAGCCAGTGCCACATCTGTTTTATAAGCTGCTGTATTACTAACTATAACACAGTTCCTGTCACGAGTACACAATGACACAATAAATATTTTTTGAATAAATAGATAACTGAATGAATGAATAGAATGGCTGCTACCCACTTTCTACAATAAAGCCACAAAAGTAAGCATACTTTTTGCTTCCTTGCATCCCCATCCATTCGTACCTTTAGTGGCATGTTGGGGACTTCAGAACTCTTACTGCCTTAGGCTCTGTGGTTGAGGCTTTCCTTTCCCCACAGTGGACCGCTCAATGCACCCCACCCCAGCTCATACCTGATTCCTGTTTACAAAGAGACTTCCAGGAACCCACAAAGTCCAGGAAACGTGTACTGAGGCTCTGGGCAGGGTGCTTCACCCTCCTCTGATGCTATGTCCTTCTTGAGGACAGGAACATATCTTCTCATTTGACCTTGTGTGTGTCTCCTGGAACTGGAACCATGACCTTGTCACTTAATTTTTTTAAGTGAATAAATGAACTAATTCTGGAAGCGGGACCAGAGAAAAACCTTAAACAAGAGCTTGTGGGCATGGGAAGGGGTCCCTTTCAGAATTCCAACTAGGTTCTTTCCCAGAGGCAAAATATGTCTAATCATCCACTCAGAAACATATTTCTTTATCAAACTTTCACTGAACTTGAACGAGGCCCTGGGCTCTACTCTCTTTGCTGGCAAACAAATAACGCCACAGTGTCTGTGATAAAGCGGCTGATGCAGACACAGGATCCAGATTGGTTTCTTATTATGAGAAGAATATATGAGTAGGTCAGGGACGATGAGTAGGATATGACATTTGAACTACAGCTTGAGAGAGGTTGACATTTTGCCAGGTTGTCCAGGAGGAGAGCAGGAGGTTTTAGAGAGCAACTAACACCCTGTGTCAAGGCCTTCAGGGGATGGCGTGTTATCTGGGGTGTCCTGTAGAAGAAGGAGGTGCAGAGAGAATTGGAACAGGTGAGAGGTGGGATGCTGCTCTCAGGGCAGAGAGAGGGGAGTGAGCGGTCACAGGGCAGAGCAGTGCGTGCTGTAGTGGAACAACAGAACTTGCAGAAGTTGTGGACATGGAGAAAGTAACCAGAACCCTGGGGAATCGGGGACAATCCCAGGGAGGTGGATATTTTTGAGCTAAGTCTCGACAGCTGTATCTTAATCTAATAACAATTCACATAATGCAATCTTTGCTCTGTGATGGGTACTATTCTAAGGTTTTTTTTTTTAAACATTATCTTCCTGTATTAGTCCATTTCACATTGCTATAAAGGAAATACCTGAGAATGGGTAATTTATAAAGAGGTTTATTTGGTTCATGTTCTGCAGACCGTACAAGAAACACGGTGCCATCATCTGCTTCTGGTGAGGGCTTCAGGGAGCTTCCAGTCAAGGCGGAAGGTGAAGGGGGATTGCAAGGGTGTCACATGGCGAGAGAGGGAGCAAGAGAGAGAAGAGGTGGTGCCAGGCTCAGCCAGCTCTCACCAATAAAGTGAGAATTCACTCATTATTTCTATCATTCATTTTATCAAGCCATTCATGAGGGATGCTCCCTCATGACCCAAACGCTTCCCACAAGGTCTCATATTCAACACTGGGGATCAAATTTCAACATGAGATTTGGAGGGGCCAAACATCCACACCATATCACTTCCCAAGGAATCTACAAAGTAAGCACTATTATTTTTTCTCTTTTAGAGATGAGGATACTAACTAAGGCACAGAGAAGTTAAAAACTTGTCAGAGGACACATAATGAATAAGTGCAGATAAGGGTTGGGGTTAGGGATGAGGTGGGAGGATTGCTTGAGGCCAGGAGGATGAGACCCCATCTCTACAAAAAATAAAAAAATATAGCCAGACATGGTGATGTGTACCTGTGGTCCCAGCTATTAATATTAATACTCGGGTGGCTGACGCAGGAGGATCACTTGAGCCTAAGAGTTCAAGCCTTCAGTGAGCCATGATCACGCCACTGCACTCCACCCTGGGCAACAGAGCAAGACCTTGTCTCAAAAAAAAAAAAAAGAGGAGGATCATACTTTGTCATGGCCAAAGTGGTCAAAGTAGTGGTATTATGTTTCAAAGATGAGACGATCCAGGCTCTGAAGAAAATGAAACTTGGCTAAGATCACACAGCTGGGAGATTGTAGGTCAGTCTGACTGAAATGGAGCTTCAACAGGGCAATGCCCTGTGGTGGTGGGAGGACACGGCCAGGCTGCAGGGGAGGAGCAGGGCTGTCCTCATGTTGGACAGAGAGACGCCATCTGTGCATCCTCTTGGGGTGGGGTGGACATCTGGCAGGGCTGCCAGGGTGGAGGCAATGCTGGGCAGGGCCTGTGGGGTGTAGGTGCAGCAAATAATAGCCATTTAACAGAGTAGTTGGAGTGTTTTTAACTGCCTATTAAGAGCTTAGCATTGTGATTATGAAGATTCATGCGAACATCACTCAGCATTTTAATTATTTAAACACTGAAATGTGCATGAGATGATAAACCCACTTCCCATGAATGTTTCAGAGGAAGGTGACATCAGATGGGAGGAGACAGCCATCAGGGAGTGGGAGTGGAGGATGGGCAGGTAGAAGCTTGGTCTGAAAGATCTAACATTTGGGGTAGCAGATGGAGTCATGGGGGAATGTGAGAAGACTCTGGGAAGGAGCTTTAGCGGCCAGTCGGGTTGGAAGGTCAGGGGCAAGATCTGTAGAAGAAATTTCCACCTTGAAAAATGCTGCAGAGTAGGTGTGACCCGAGAACAGTGTGGGAAGCAATGTGACAGACTCTGGGCTCTGAAGTCTCCAACCTGGTTACCATGGCATCTTCAGAAATGTTGTGCTGTATACCGTAGCCTCCTGAGAGGTTCAGGGGAAATAAGAAAAAAGGATTATGTTCTGGCTTTGGTTTGTGTCAGCCCCAGATGCAGAGAAATGTGGTAAATGAATAATTCAGGGACAACCAGAAATCAACCAGAGGGAAAAACAACAATAACAAAAAATGCACAATGACGGTATGCCAAAGGGACATAAGAACCAATTGAAAGAGTTCCCAGTGCTCAGAATTGGAACAATTTGAGCAAAATAAATGGATAAATAAGTAAATAAATACAGCAATATTGGATTATAATCCAAAGCATAAAATAAATATCTGTGAGTTCATACTGATGTAAATAATGATTGAATAAACAAATGAGTTGAGAAGAGATAAACCTCTGATGCAGAAGAATTCCAAATAATTTATAGAGATATGTCATCTTCAAGGAGGTGGAACATATTCCTCACTACTTGAGTATAAGGTGCACACACTTCCTTCCAAACAGTACAGTATGGCAGTGGGCAGCAGAGCAACTTCAGAGTTGAGAAACCTGTCAAACACTATCTCACTAGTGATCAAGATTAACATTAAAAGTGATGAGTTATGTTGATAGCACCATTGATAAAATGTGATGAGAATGGTGCTTACTTCTGTGCTCTTCTTCTCCAAAACTCTTAACTCCAGTCTATTCTTGAGAAAATTATCAGGCAAACCCAAATTAAGGGACATTCTACAAAATAGCTGATTTGTACTCCTCAAACTGTCAAAGACATCAAAAACAATGAAAGCTTGAGAAACAGACATGGTCAAGAGAAGCCTTAGGGAGAAATAGCAGCTAAGGTGTAATGTGGTTTCTGGATGACATCCTGGAACAGAAAAATGACATTAGGTAAAAAGTAAGGACATCTAAATGAAGTATGGACATTACTTAATATCTACCAATGTACTCATGTATCAATATTTGTTCATTAATTGTAACCAATGTATCATACTAATGTAAGATGTTAGTAATAGGGAAAACTAGGTGTGGAGTATACACAATATCTTCACATTTTTTCTGCAAATATAAAACTATTCTAAAATAAAAGGTTCATTAAAAATAAAATGGTAGACTTATGCTATCACATATCAATAATTACATTAAGTATAAATGGTCTAAAACCACCAGTTATAAGACAGAGATCTATAGAATGAATAAAAAACATGACCCAACTATATGTTGTTTAAAAAAATTCATTTCAACTGTCACAATATAGGTAGGTTGAAATAAATGAGTCAAGACAGATATATCATGAAACATTAATCAAAAGAAAGCAGGAGTGGTTATATTAACATCAGATAAAGTGGACTTCAGAAAAGTACCTAAGATAGAGAAGGATATTATTTAATGATGAAAGAGTCAAGCTATTAAGAAGATGTAGCAATTCTTAACATGTATTCACTTAATATCAAGACTACAAATTATGTAAAGAAAAAGTGATACAACTCAAATAAGAAATAAACAAATCCACAATTATATTTGGGGACTTTAACATCTCTCTCTCAACAATTGGCTAAGCAACTAGACAGAAAGTTAGCAAAGATATGAAAGAATTCAGCAGTATCACCAACCAACAGTGTCTAATAGACATTTATAGAATAATCTACCCAACCACAGCAGAATACACAGTCTTTACAATTTCCACAGAACATATCACCAAGATAGACCATATCCTGGGCCATAAAACAAACATCCACAAATTTAAAACAATTGAAACCATACAGAGTATATTCTTTGATCACAGTGGAATTAAACTAGAAATCAACTGTAGGAAGATAATAGGAAAATATCCAAAGACTTGGGAACTAAACAACATACTACATAATGATCCACAAATCAAAGAATAAGTCTCAAAAGAAATGAAAAAAAAATACACTGGACTGAAAGCAAATGAAAATGCAACATATCAAAATTTGTGGAACTGAGCTAAAACAATGCTGACAGGGAAATTCATAGGACTAAATGTTTTCATTAGCAAAGAGTGAAACTCTAAAATAAATAATCTAAGTCCTACCTCAGGAAATTTGGAAAAAGAAGAGCAAAATAAACCTAAAACAAACAGAAGGAAAGAAATAATCAAGATGAAATACAAATTAATAATATTAAAAACAGAAAAAAGAGAAAATCAATGACACAAAAAGCTGCTTCTTTGAAAAGATCAATAAAATTGACAAACCTCTAGCAAGGCTGAAAAAACAAGGTGGCACAAAATACACATATCAAGAATGAAATAGCAAGTATCACTATAGACCCTGAAGGAATGGAAAGTGTAGTAAGGACATACTATGAACATCTATGAACATCTCTATACACCTCAATTTAACAACTTTGATAAGATAAACCAATTCCTTAAAAACACAAAACACCACAACTCATCCAATATGAAATAAACAGTTTAAATAGCCTTATAACTACTATGGAAATTAAATTCATAATTATAAAACTCCCCCAAAATAAATCTCCAGGCTCAGATAGTTTAACTAGACTATTTTACCAAATGTTTAAAAGAGAATTAACACCAATTCTACACAATCACTTCCAGAAAGAGAAATGAACATGTCCTAATTCATTTTGTAAGACCAGCATAACATATCAAACCAAATAAGACAATAAAAAAAGAAAACTACAGATCAATATCCCTGATGAAACATGTTGCAGGTATCTTTAATAAAGCATTAGTAAATATAATTAGCAATATATGAAAAAAATTATACAATGTGACCAAGTGTGCTTTATTCCAGGGAGGCAAGCTTGTTTTAATATTCTAAAATTAAACAATAAAATCATATTAACAGGCCAAAGAAAATAACATGATCTTATCAATAGATGCAGAGAGAGCATTTCACAAAATCCAACAACCTTTCATGATAAAAACTCTCAGAAATCTAGGAATAGAGATCAACTTTCTGATCTTGATAACAAATATCTACAAAACAACCTATAGCTAACATTATGGTTAATTACTGTGATTAAATGTTTTCTCTCTAAGAAGAGGAAAAAAAAAGAGAGTGTCTGCTCTGTCCACTGCTATTCAACATACTACTTGAAGCTCTGGTCAGTATAATAAAGCAAGGAAAGAAAATCAATGGCATACAGATTGGAAAGAAGAAAATAAAACTCCCTCTGTTTGCAATTGGCATGAATATAGGAAATTGAATAACCAAACTCTCCTACAACTTATAGATAAGTTTCAGTAAAGTCTCAGGATATAAAGTCAACATACAAAAGTCAACTTTATTTCTATATTCTGGCAACCAACCAGTTGAAACTGAAATGAAAATGTAATTCAATCACCAACCAACTGAACAAATAAAACACACATAACTTAGTTGAAAACCTAACAAAACATACATAAGACTTCTATGCTATAAACCACAAAATGCTGATAAAAGAAAACAGATCTAAATAAATGGAGAGTTAATACTGTGTTCATGGATTGGAAGACTCAAAAAAATAGAGACGTCAATTCCCTGCAAACTGATATAAAGTTCTACTAAAGCATTCTCCTCTTGCATTAACTTTATTTCCAAGGGGCTAACGAACCTGACAACTTCCTGCTTTATGCCCATAAACCTACATTTTAGCATCTTATGGTAGAAATGATTATGAAAAAGAGGACAAAGTAATTACTTTATATCTCAACCTGTAAATTTTTCCAAAAGCAAAAGAGTTGGAGAAAAAGTGTTCCCTCTCAATAAAGTTATTTAAGCTGAGAAAGGAAACCACTTGGTAGGGGTGGTCGTGGCTGTGTTTAGACTGGTCCTGCCCAGGTTTCCCTAATCCCTGAGAGGTAATGATAACCTGAAATATCATCATTATCATTATCATCATCATGTAGCCGCTATTTGTTGTGGGCTCACAACCTGTGCTAACTGCTAACCTCACGAAGCCAAGAAAACTTCCCAAAACAGCTCAGATTCACACAGATTGCAAATAGCATCCGCAGAACTCACATTTGGGTTTCCATGACTTCAAAGCCAGTGATCCGACACCAGTGGAAATTATTAGAAATATATTTGTATTTATTTTTATCTTATATCTTTATCTTTTCATATAATTTATATAACATAACATCAATATTATATATATTTAATTAACAATTAGGTATGGGAAGTGAAATTTTTATAGTTTTCCTTCATAGATAAAAATATCAAATCAGGGAAACCACTAAGCTGCACTCTCCTGCCTTCTTCATGCTGGGTTCTCTACCTTTATATGTTCAGCTGTGTGTGTGATCCATCAACACCTCAGTGATGAGTAATAATTCTAATGTGCAATGTCTGTAAGCCAGAAAACTTGACATCATGACTAAATGGCTCTATATCTCCATTTTTCAAAACGTGTCTGTTAACACGAAGTGGAACAATTTTGTGCACCCACCTCAGAGTCCTGCTGAATAGTCTGTTCCTTTCTGAGTTGTTTTCTTCAGGATTTGGCGTGATTAACAGAGAGGGTAGGGCCCACACTGGAAACAACATACTGCTTTGGCATCTCTCCTATGAATTCCTGAAGCCATGAAAGTCAGGAAAACACTGTCAGGATAGGGTCGTAATAAAAGGCCCTATTGAATGCTGTTCTCCTGAGCCTGTAAATTCAGTGAAGTTTATTGTTCTGATCTTGAGTCCACAGATTATGCTGTTTGATTTAAGGCACTAAAGAAGCAGTCAGTTTGAGCAGCAGTAAAATTTCTGCAGAATAAACAAACTCATAAACTGGCACTCCACAACTTCCTCATACTGCACCATTTCCCTTTCGTTGTTTTACTCTAGGATTATAGAGGTAAAATGATGCAAAGTACAGACTGACGTCCAGGACTTAAAAAGACAGGATTCACATTTAGACGGCGCCTAAGATACATCCTGACAAAAATGTTTACAAAATGTCTTAATGATTTAGCACTTCCCGTGTTAATAAATACCATAGTTGTGTGGTATATTCAGTGACTTTGGCAGCGGTGCAGTCTGTAACAAAGTATATGTCAAGCATAATTACTTCCTGGGCTGTGCTTTTCTTGGCTATTGTTGCAATTAATTGAGAATTACCCAGGATATGCCCAGCTGAAGGTAAGAGATTCTTGTGAGCATGTGGCACAATATTTGTAATTGATGCATGTCTTCCCTTTATCTCCATAGCGCCTCCTTCCTTTTAAGCAGCTAGCAGGACCTTTTTATAATTCAGCATCTCTGTAAAACTGTGGACTTTCTAGTCTTTTATAAAAGCCAAAACTATTTGGAGAGAGATTACAGGTGTCCCAGAAGGACTGGAGTAAAACAGAATGACTTTGAGAACAATGAGAAAGAGAATCAAGTCTTCTTCCCCAACCTGGGAAGGATATGAGCAGCTGAGAACTGTGCCTAGCATTTTGGCCGTGTGCCAAGGAGGTGGAACATTGTCTGATGGCTGGCTATGAAGAATATCAAATTTACTAGCCTTAGAGCCCAAGTATTCACAGCTCAATCCAAGAGTCTGGGACTCAAATGAGTCAAAGGAGTACCAGAGTCACACCACCTGCAGGACCCTATATGTGCAGGGCCAGCGGATATGTTGGCGTTATCCAATGTGGACAGATGGCTGGTGACCAAAAGGGTATCCTCAGCACCTTTAAACTGTGCCTTGAGCACAAGTCCAGTACATTAAGCTTAGGAACTGGAAAGTGATTTTAATTGATTGCCCCAAATCGTGATGGAAGCTTGCATGCCAGAATTTGTAGCCTTTATTCACATCAGCTACAAGATATTAAATTCTTATGCTTTAAGATCTGCAACAATAGCTATCCTCCTAGAGACATTCACTTCTATGATATTAATTTCCAAATCTTTCGTAAAATATGTCCTTCCTGTTGCACCTCAGATTCCATTTACAAGGAGTTTATCGTCAGTTTCAAAAGACTTTGTGGCGTTCATTTTGATATTGTTTACATTATGTATGTGTATATTGCTTGATTTTAACATTATTTCTCTCTGCCTTTTACTGGGGAGTCTTATAGGTTATTCTGTTTATTTTACTTCCCAATACTTGAAAAAGAGCCATAGGGAGCAGCATTAACTGCTCTGAAAAGAGCAGAAGAAAAGCAAAAAGATGAAGACGAAATGCCAAGTTTGTTTTTTTCTTATAACCCAGAGCATATGTGCTATAGTGGGTGTATCATATTTGATTGAATCTAAGATACTGTTGATTGTACAATCATCATTTTAGGTACTAATAAGAAAGAAAATACTAATAACAAAAATATGCTATCAATTACACTGATATACTTTCTTTTTTTTTTTTTTTTGAGACAAAGTCTCACTCTGTTGCCCAGGCTAGAGTGCCGTGGCATCAAGCTCACAGCAACCTCAAACTCTCGGGCTCAAGTCATCCTCCTGCCTCAGCCTCTCGAGTAGCTGGGACTACAGGCATTTGCCACCATGCCTGGTTAATTTTTTCTGTATATTTTTAGTTGTCCAGCGAATTTCTTTCTATTTTTTCAGTAGAGACGGTCTCACTCTTGCTCAGGCTGGTCTCGAATTCCAGAGCTCAAATGATCTGCCCACCTTGGCCTCCCAGAGGGCTAGGATTACAGGCGTGAGCCACCGCACCCAGCCTGATATGCCTTCTTAACATTTAAAAGTTTTATTTTATACTTATTGGAGGAACTCGTGGTTATTTAAGCATAGATTTTTATTGTATATAGCTCTTATACATGCATAAAAAAGAAAGCAAAGGTGAGATAAATGGGTTAGGCTATTCTGAAGCTTTCTCATCTCCAGAGTCTGACTTTCCTGAATTACTTCCTAACTCAGGGTCATCAAGTTCATGTTTATTCAACACAAACCGAGTCATCAAGAGAATTGGTGAGGCAACATTTCTTTGGAGAATGTTTCACTGTTATCTCTGGTGTTCTTTCCCAGAGTGCTGACATCCATTCTGTAGGTTTCAATGTTGTTACTTTTCATGTTTGTTCATGCCAAAGAAATGGCAGCTACATCATAATTGCCACTTGCCTACAACAATCTTAAGATGCCATATTGTAATGGGCAATTCAGTTTCAATAATATTAAATAGCTTTTAAAAATATGTGCCTTAAAACCAATGAAACATGGAATTAATAGCCTGCAATTTGTTATAAAATGGATTCATGACACAGGAAAATTATTTCACAGGATTAAAAAGGAAGACTTTTTATCTTGCTTTCTTCTTATATTTGTATTTTCAAGTCAAAATAAGAGCTCTTTTCTTGAAAGCTTTCAGAAAGGTTATAGCCCACACATATGGTGAAAGGATGTGCCACTGTGGATGGTTTAATCGAGATTCCTATTTACATTAGAAGAAATTATTTAATATTCTCCCATAGTTCCTCTGGTGAAGAAAACATCACAACAATCAACTAGGAAATAGAAGACACTAAAGAAAGTCAATGAATGCAGAATATTTTTTCTTAAGTATTATCACTTTTCAATATATAGAATGGGAAGATTTTTATATAGCTATTTGAATGCACTGTCTTCTGTATAAAATGACCTCTAGTTCTCTTTGTAGAAGCCTTGGAGCAGTATTCAAAGATTTTGATCCTGATCTCACATCAGTAAAATGTTTTTGACCATGCACTCTCAACAAATATGTATGTGTTTTCATGAATTATATACATGCAGTACATATATATAATGTATTGTCTACATTTAAGCCATATTATCTTATATATTGTCTACATTTAAAACATATACAAAATTATATAATAGATATAAGGGATGTGATGAGAAGTAAATGCAAATAAAAGTTATGTGCTCTTCCTGGACCCCAAAGGGTAATCTTTCACACTGATTTTGAGGAGCACCTTCCTAAACTGTCAAGATTGCACTAAATTTGATGAAGGTCCTTGTTTCTTTCAGGGAAAGTATAATTCATCTTTTTCTCAGTTTTTTAGTGATGTCTTAATGCTCAAGGGTTAATTTGTTTCTGTAAGTGAGCCTTTGATTACCAGAATGTAACTTCCTCATGTGGCAATAGTTAGACTTAGGAAAAGTTCCCTGTGAAGTTAATTTTTATAAATTGAGTCTGGTTCCCTGCTGACTTTATAAAATAGAAAATTTGTTTCTCTTGGGGCAGAGGAGAAACATGGCCTTTAGATGTAATAAAATCACACTAAAGTATAGAGAAAATCTTTGAAAAGCCTATATTTAAAAGAAAATCATTACTTTTATGCTCAAATAATGTTATTCAGAATGAGATCAAGTCTTGATTGCAAAACAGTATAGCTCCCTCCTTGGCTTTTTATATTCCTAATACAATACAGAAAGATCCAAAGGAGAAACGAGAAACAATAAAGATATCACCTTCATTAACTAAATGAAAATTTCCCCTTTTATTTGCTTTTTTCTATTTTTCTTTCAAGCTCCAGTATAAACCCCAGCTAGTTAATATTCTCATATTAAGATTACACTAAAAAGGATCAATATTTCAAATAATATAATCAGCCTATGTGTATAATGAGTAATAAATTTTATCAAATTGACTATTTTATAAATAAAAGTCTTCCCCTTATTTATGTAGTCAGGTTCTTTGGAATGAAGATAGAAAATATGTCAGGACTTGTCATCGAAAGAGCAAAGAAAGTAGAGCTGTGTAGTTCCAATTTCTGAATATTCATTTTGTTTCAAAGTGTTGGCTCTATAGTGGCTATATAGCAATTACAGGTGTATCAATATCTGGTTAAATCTTTCAGAGACATTTTTATAAATTGAATTATTAGCTCAAAGTGATAAATTTTTGAAGTTCTTGAAACATTCTGGCAGTCTCTGAGTGCCCATCCAGAAAATATCTATAAACATTAAAAATTATCAATTGTGTTAATGTTTTCAACATGAGTCCAAAAGTTAAAAAGTCTGTTTTAATTTGCATTTTGAAAGTTTACTTAACTATATATTTATTTCAAATTGCTTCTTAGCCATATTAATTTTTTGCCCACATGTTCTTATATGTATATAGACCATTCTTTTTCTTATGGAAACCTTAATATATTTTCTACTTGATTTAAAGTATCTCTGCATATTGTTGTTGCTCGCATTTTGATAATTTTATAAATAATGAAGTATTCTTAGATAGACAGTTTTTAGTTTTTCTGCAATGGCTCTCTTGTTCCGGCACTGTGCTGGCAAAGCAAACTCAGAACCATTTCAATTACAAACTGAAGAAATGGCAGATTTAAATTTAATGCATAGCTAACCTCACAAGAAAAAAGGAAAGCTTCATTTGACAGATACAAAGAAGGCACTGAAAATCAGAGTGTTAAGTCAGTAAATTGAGGCTGTGTCAGCCTTTTGGATGATTATCAAACCCCACATTGGGCCCTAAATCTCAGAGAGTCATAATTTACTTTCCATATAGAAACAGAAGACCAGGACTTGGATCTATGGAGAGTTGGGACTAAGATCCCTGAGCAAAGACAGGACATCTGGAAGATGTATTTCCAGGGAAAGAGAAAAAGAAAACCTCTGAAAAATAGCTCTTGAAAGATAAAGAAGCCCTTTCTGTACTGGAAAGAAAAAAAAAATCCAGGAAAAATCAAAACTTTGAGATTATGATGAATTTATGCTACCTTACCTAAGCTGTAGGAATTCTCAAACTAGGAGCTTAAATTGGACTCAGGCTGATAATTGCCCTAAAGCTGGAGAGAAGCTAATATTCTGGAAGATGGAGCCACAAGCTAGAAAAGTTGACCTATCCAATAGAAGCCAAGAAAGGAGATAAAATTATGGTAAATAGGCAAGACAAAATATTAAAAGGTAATAGAAATAAATGCAATGTGTAAGTAATTAACATAAATATCAACATATCACACTCTGTAATAAAAAGATGGAGATTCTCAGGTTGGAATAAAATAACAAAAGAATCCAGTGTTAGGCTACATTATAATTATATATAGTGATACAAATTTTAGGGGAAAAAAGACAGAAGAAAGATATGAGGCTGGATCCGGTGAGATGGTAAAACAATGCCTTGAAACTGCTTTTCCTCTAAACACCTTAGGTTCTGCGTAAAGTTATAATTATTTAATATCTCTCACAGAAAAGAAAGAAATATTCAGGAATGCCAGAAACTAAGAAAAAAACTTAAAACTATAGGAGGAAATACAAGTACTCGAAATTTGCCTGTTTTGGTGGTGGTTTGGGGAAAGTTCATAGCATGGTCATGGTCATTTATGGGATCCAGGTATAATGCCCAGTAGGATAATAAGAGGGTTATGTTTGGACTATTAAGAAGCAAAGAAACAGACCTGAGACCATTTGTGATAAGCTGGAAACTTCAAGGAATTGCATCTTCAATGAAAGCAGGGCCCAAAAGCATCCACTGGCACAGGAAGAAGAAAATGAAACTTTTCTGTTATTTCTATGACTCTGGGGAAAGTCAAACTCTGTATGCAAGACTGGGGGGAAAATTTACATTTACAAGAATTCAGAATTTTTAAACTGAAAAATTAATAGTATGGGTTGAATCAAATGAAAATTAATTTAGGAGAGACACTCCCACGAGATTCCTAAATTTAAAAAACGGACCCACTGAAGATTAGCTAAGGTTTAAAACAAATTTAGAAAACCCAAGGAAACAATCAACAATGAGCAACAGCCAATAGACAAAACATAGTTTAGAATTAGGCTATCATTAATTTCTGATAATAAAATATGAAACAAGGATAAGAAAAATAAGTATGTTTAAAGTACTTAAAAACATCAAAGGAATTGAAAATATAAGAAAATACAATGTGTTATGAAAAATGAACAGTTTTGGAAAAAAATAGTTTCTAAAAATAGTTAAAAAACATGGTTGAAATTAAAAAATTATGAGTCAAATATGAGATTAGAAATGGCTAAAGAAGAGAGTATTAGATAAATGGAAGCTAAATCAGAGAAAATTACCCAGAATGCAGTACTGAGAGATAAAGAGATAGATAATAATTAATATAAACACTGGAGGTATAGCAGTGAACAAAACAGACAAACTACCCTCCTTCAGGAAGCTTACATTCTAGTGTGGAAGGGATACAATAAACAAGGAGATGTTTTGTGTTCTGGGTGCTTGTATTAGTTAGGGCTCTCCAGAGGAACAGAACCATTAGGGGGGGTGTGTGTGTGTGGTGTGTGTGTGTGTGTGTGTGTGTGTGTGTGTGTGGAGAGAGAGAGAGAGAGAGAGAGAGAAAGGGAGAGAGAGAGAAATTTTTAAAAACTGGCTCATGTGGTTACGGAGGCTGGCCAGTCTGAAATTTGCAAGGCAGGCCGGCAGGCTGGAGACTCGGGGAAGAGCTGATGCTGCTAGTTCCCATCTGAAGGCTGTCGCTAGCTGGATTCCTTCTTGTTTGGAGGAGCTCAGCCCTTGTTCTGTTAAGTTCTTCAACTGATTGGATGAGGCCCATCCACAGTATGGAGGGCAATCTGTTTGCTCAAATTCCACCAATTTCACTGTTAATCTCATCCAAAAACCACCTTCACAGAAACATCAGAATAATGTTGGCCTAATGTCTGGCACAGTGGCTTAGCCAAGGTGACACATAAAATGAATCCTCACAATGGTGGCACGGGCTATGAAAATCATTCAACTGATAAGGGGGAGAAGTCTCAGTAGGACTCAGGAGTTATTGTTTTATGTAGGGAAATGAAGAGACATTTCTTGAAAAATAATAACATGTAAGCAGAGAACTGAGGAAGTGAGAAAGTAAGCCAAGTGTCCGTCTTGTACCTAAATTCTAAGCAGAGTGGTGCAGGCTCAGGATTCTACCAAGGCCCTGAAGTAGGAGCACACACAACATGTTCAAGGATCAGTAAGGTAGTCAGTGTGGCTGCAGCAGAGTGGCCAAGGGGAAGAATGGTACGAGATGATCTCAGAGGGGAAAAGTGAGGATACATAGCACATGGCTGCTGTGGGCCAATTGATAGACTGGTTTTTACTTTGCAGTTGGGAAGCAATTAGTGGGTTTTGAGCAGGAGTATGACTTGAAATGGCATTTGATTACATTGAGAATAGACTGTGAGGGGTAATGAATGAAGCAGGAAACCAGTTTTGAAACTAATAAAGTTATAATCCAAGCAAGAGATATAGATATCTTGGTAGTATTAGAGATAGTCAGAATTCATATGATTCTGGATATACTTGAAATTATAGCTGACCAGATTTGATTGAAAAATAGAGGAATCAGGGGTGATTTTAAAGGTTTTGGCTTGGGCAGATGAGAGGATGGATTTAATTTGTGTAATACTATGATAGACAATGTTGGGGAAAAAGCAGGGGACAGGGAGAAATCAGATGTTTAGTGTTTATATATTTTAAAGTTCAGATGCTTATTAAATATTTCTGTGGAAAATTTAAGTTGTCAGTTGCATATTCAAATGTGGTGTGGGGGGTGGTTCTAGGCTGGAGATATGAGCCTAGGAACCATTAGCAGTTAAGCAAATTAAAAGAGAAAGTATATCTACCATGAATTCCAGAAGGAGAGGAGGAAGAGCAGTATTCAAAGAGAAAATGGCTAAAAATTTTCCAAAACACGAGATACAAAACACGAGACTAGGTAAAGGAATTCATAATAAATCTATTCATTGGCATATTGTGGTGAAGTGGATAAGCACCAAAGTCTAAGGGATTGTTGTAAGAGCAACTAGAGAGAAAACTCAGATAATGTAAGCTCCACATCAAGAATAGAGGCCAGGCCGGGCGCGGTGGCTCACGCCTGTAATCCTAGCACTCTGGGAGGCCGAGGCGGGTGGATCGCTCAAGGTCAGGAGTTCGAGACCAGCCTGAGCAAGAGCGAGACCCCGTCTCTACTAAAAAAATAGAAAGAAATTATCTGGCCAACTAAAATATATATAGCAAAAATTAGCCGGGCATGGTGGCGCATGCCTGTAGTCCCAGCTACTCGGGAGGCTGAGGCAGTAGGATCGCTTAAGCCCAGGAGTTTGAGGTTGCTGTGAGCTAGGCTGATGCCACGGCACTCACTCTAGCCCAGGCAAAAAAGTGAGACACTGTCTCCAAAAAAAAAAAAAAAAAAAAAAAAAAAAAGAATAGAGGCCAAGGGGTAATTTGAGTTCCACAGATGTCTGCATTTGTTGAAACTAATTGATTGTACACTTGAGATTTGTGCATGTCCTTGTGTTAAATTTTGCATCAAAAGAAAAAAACTAAAACCAAATATTTAATTCTAGAGAGTAATATGCATGCTTCAATGAGAGGAAATGTACCGATGTGTGTAATATACTTTGAAATGCATCAAGAGAGGGACTAACGGATGGATAGAAGGATGAACAGACATGTGATATACAGAATCGAGGTGGTAGATCTGAAGATCATTGTACAATTCTTTCAAATTTGCCATGTGCTGATAAATTTTTATAATAAAATGTTAGAAAGAAAGACCAGAGATTTTGGTTCTAAAGGAAGGACAATTAACTTACAGCTTAGAATTATTTACCTAAAAATTTTAATCAAATGACCATTCACATTTGAGGATGAAATGGAGATATTTTCTGTCTTTCTTATTTTTTTATTTTTACTTTTTAGAGATAGAGTCTCTCTGTGTTGCCCAGACTGGTCTCAATCCTTCTGCCTCAGCCTCCTGAGTCCCTGGGATTACAGTTACAGGCATGAGCCACCGCCATGCCTAGCTGAAATGAAGATATTTTCAAACAAAGGCTGAGTTTATCCCAAGAACTTTGCTGAAAGGATGGTTGTGGATGTACTTCAGGGAGAAGGAATTAAACAAAGAAAAATAAAATGCAAGAAGGAATGATGAGTAAAAGAGTATTTTAAATACATGCATATCTACTTTACCAAAAACTCATAAACAGTTTCTGAGAGTGCCTCTTTCTTCGTATACTTCCCAGTATTTGATCTTGTCAAAGTTGAACTTTAATTTTGAACTATTTTATTTTATGTACTTCAATAGTAAAAGAGGTTGAGCATTTCAAACTTTTTATTTTGTTCTCTTTTCTGTAAACTAGACTTAACCCAGATGTTTATCCACTAAGTTATTGGGATCAAAATTTATAATTGATTTATGAGCTATTTAGTAAGTTATTTATGTCATTGACCTTTATGGAGATGTTTTTTCTTAGTTTGCCATTTACTGTTTTATTTTATTTTTATGGTATTTTGTCAATTTTTATTATTTTCATATATTTAAATTTCTCAAAACATATCAAAATTTTCCATTATGATTTTAATATGGTTCATAGACATCTCTGACCACTCTAAGAGTATAAGTAAACCGAATTATGCTTAATTCTAAACTTTTCTTATTTCAGCTTTTAGTTCTGAAATTTTGATCAATTAGAAATTATTTTGTTGCACAAAGTATGGTTGGGGTCCAAGTTAATTTTCTTCTTCATTGCGATTGCATTTATTCAAATTGCATAATGGAAATTCATGGATGAATTAGAATTCATTTTACAAAATTTTCTCTAGTGTCAAAGTGGCTGTAAAGTATGGGACTTCTGTAATATATGCAGCATTTCTATTTTTATACTGCTCATGTTAAAAGTTCTTTTAAGTAATATCAGGACATTAAATATTCAGAATGACAGATGCAGTCGGAGGACTAATGAGTTAATACATGAAAACATCTTTGACATTCTAATAGTGGCAATGTGTCTTTATAAGGCAATGCTAGGACAAAATTTAATGTTCTGATATTGGATTTGCGTTGCTTCAGACTTATTTTCAAATATGCATAAATGTATTACGTTTAAAGAAGCCAAAAATGGGAAGAGTAAACACAGACTATTGAAAATCACTTTGTGCTTATTTATTAAATATATTATTGGCTGTTAATTTCACTGCATGAGTTATGAATTCATAAAAATTCTTTAGAGAGCCTTATTCCATCAAAGGTTAATGAGTAATTTTCATGGTGGAAAGTATGACAACAAATGTTTTTCTTGTTAATGCTTCATTTGTATTTTTAGTTGTCTAGATAAGTTAAGGAATGCTTTCTAAATTAGTATCTTTCCCTTTTCATTCCATTCTCTAAATTTCATAAAATCATAAAAATAAAGTTATATTAATACTTTTATTTTTATATATATTTCTGGATTCTTAAATTTTCATTTGAATATTGACCAGTTGTCACTTTTGTACTTCAATAAAAGTAATAGATGGGGCTTATGAATTTAGATGTCAAATCTGAGATTTGTTTACCTTCCACATTTTCAAAAGTTGATCAGTCATACGAACTGAATAAGAAAGGAGGACCTTCTTCAAATTTCTGGAGTTTTATCTCCATGAAGCTCTTCCTCTCCAGTACTTTATCCTGTAAAGACTGGTTGTCTTGGTTTCCTCAGACTCCCAACACCATCTCTTTAACTCCAAGAGCACACTGGGATCTTACTGGCTACCCCTCCCATGCTGTGACTTGGAAACTTCTTCCAGCCAGTGATTTGGAGCAAAAAGGACTCGACTCATTTGCTTCTCATATCTCAGGTATTATGGTCCTTCATTGCCCGATGCCCAGTGTATTGAATGTTGTTGTTACATATATTTGTTATAATTATTTAGGAGGGAGGGTAAATCCCACCTCAGATTAACTGGAAGTGGAAGTTTGTCTAATGATTAAAATAACAGAAAGCTTTTTTGGTAGCATCGGACAAATTAATCATATTTGGAAAGTCAAAAAAACCTAGACTATACAAACAATCTTGAAAAAGAAGAATAAAACTGTAGACTCAGAGTATCTGATCTGAAAACATACTCTAAACCCCAAATAATCAAAATAGTGTGGTATTGGCAAAAGCATGGACAACAAAATCAATGAAATGGAAGTGAGAGTCCAGAAGTATATTTTTATATTTACGGTCTTTTGATTTTTAACAATGGTGCTCAGACAATTTAGTGGAGAAAGGATAGTCAATTTTACAAATAATATTAGAACACATGGATATTAATATGCCAAACACATACAGTTAGACCCTTATATCACCCACAAAAATTAACTCAAAATGAATTATAGACTAAAATATAAGAGGCAAAATACTAAAACTTAGAGAAAAAATGGGAGAAATCTTAATGATCTCAATCAGCTTGGATTGGGTAAAGTGTGCTTAATATGACACAAAAACAACCTACAAAATAACAAATTGGAAATTGGACTTTATCAAAATTTAAAAGTTCATTTTCCAGAAGACGCCTTTACAAAATGAAAAGACAAGACAAACCATAGACTGGGATTAAATATCTGTAAACTATGTATCTGATAAATGACTTATATCCAGAATATATAAAAATTCTCACATATTATTAAGACAAATAATCCTGTTTAATGTTTCACTAAAGAAGATATGCAAATGGCTAATAAGCACATAAAAAGATGCTCACTATCATTTGTCATTAGGGAAATGCAAATCAAAACCACAATGAGTCACCACAACATCCCCCCTCCCTGGAAAAAAAAAAGGCTATAATGAAAAAGGCAGGCAGCATCAAGTGTGGGTGACGATATGGAGACACTGAACCCTCATATGTTGCTGGTGGACGTGGAAAATGGTACAGCAACTTTGGAAAACAACTTCGTAGCTCATCAGAAGGTACTCATAAACTTGGCAAGTAGATATACCAATTCTACTTCTAGGTATATCCCGAGGAGAAATGAAAACATATGTCCACAAAAACGTTTGCACACAAATGTTCATAGCAGTTTTATTAATAATGGCCTCAAACAAATATACAACAACAGAAGTATGGGTAAATACGTGTGATGATATACTATTCAGCAATTAAAAAGGAACAAACTACTGATGTACATGATAAATGATACATTTCAAAAACATTTTGCTAAGCAAAGAAAAGCCAGATACAAAGAATGCATATAGTATTATTCCACTTATATAAAAATCTCTAGAAAAGGCAAATTGGTAGTTGTCTTCGGCTAGGATAGGAGGGCAGGGAGGGCAGAGCTTAATGGCAAACAGGCACAGGGAACTTATTGGGGGTGATGGATGTTCTAAATCTGAATTGTGATAATGGCTACATCATTCGACAAATTTACTAAATGTCATTGAATTGTACACCTATAGTGGGGGAATTTTATGGTATGTAAATTATATCTCAATAGCATTATTTTTTTAAAAAAAGAAATAAAACCTGCAAGATGTGGCCCAGCAGAAAAAATAGAACACTTCCTAAGACTATCTTTGTCCTGTCTGCAAGATTTGTTTAACCAAGAGAGAGTCTACCATTTTTGTTATTGGCTTCTAATGTAGGAAACTGGAAAGGTTGAGTCTATTTTGGGAAATGTGTTATCTCAGGATATGGTGGTTGTGTTGGAAGGGTGTAGGGAAATGTGGGAAGATGGGTAGGAAAGACAGGACTGTCATCAAGAGGATCTAAATTTCCTGTAAAAGAAGGTGAATATATGGTCCAAATTCTTGGAATGTTGCAAAGGTAACAGAGGTGAATTAGTAAAGTCTCAAATGATTAAAAGATTTGTATTCAAAGTAATTATAGAGCAATTTATTTTGTAACTGAAATATGTATTACAATGAAATGGAAACTAGGGCCTTAACATTTGTTGTTACTCTCAATGACTATGGATAGACAAAATGTTTTTCCAGCATTTACCGTTAAACAGAAAATGTTCAAGAAATACCTCTGTGCAATTAAAAAATTTAATATCAATCACAAATGTGCCTCAATAAAATTTGAAATCAAGCTCTGACTAGATGAAGTTATGGATTTTTCATCTTACTATTTTCTCACTATGACTTTTGTTAAAGGAGTAAATGTCATTGCATTTAAACGCCATTACTTTTGAAGGAGCATGCTAAAAATAAGTTATAACTAAATCAGAAAAGGGAATTATCTTTCTCAGGACATTTAATTGTATTTTAATAATTTGCAATTTAACAATTAAAATAGTATTTAATTAAGAAAATTGATATTTTGTAATCAGGCATATGTTTATTATCTGATTAATTCTACAAGGAGTTTGACATCAAACTGTGACAAAAATGACACCATAAATAAATATCCACTTAAATATTTTGCTCTACTACTTTATTTGGTATTTGAAGCACATGAAAGTAAGGGATTAAATCATTGGAAATTTAATATATTTTTAATGTAATAAAAGCATATATTAAAATCCCTCTTCCTTTTTTGAAAATCGCTTCATTTTAAGAATGGGAAGATACTAATCTGGCAATCATATATGAATAGTGATATCACAACTGTCATCAGTATAAGTGGTTTTGTATTTTGCTATTCATTATATGACTCTCTTGCAGCCTGCTACCATTTCATTAAACATATGATTTGGGGTGGATAATTAGCTGTTAATAGCAAGGAAAAGGAGGTTATGTGCAAAGAGACTTTCTTTGGCTATTTTCAGATATTTCAAAACCATTCATATTTAACGATTTTAAATAATTTCATTTAGAGAAGGATATACACAAGGAAATCTTCCTATATGCAGAAAATATTAGTTACTCTGGTTAATGGTATTTTAAACTGTTGTTAGTAAACTATGTGGACATCTTGTGAATCTCTATAGTTTAACAGAAATGAAACAGGTCTGTTTCAAGTTTGGAAAACATGCAGTAATGTAATGATGTGTAACATAAATAGAACACTAGGCAACAATAGGAAGAATATAAAAAAATAAATGTAAGAATAAACAAACTTATTTGGTAAAACTGGTCTATCATTACTTCTTGATGATATTCTGCCTTTATAATACATCTAAAGTTGTAGGTAAGTTTTGGGAATACCAACTTCAAAACAGATACACAATTTCAGTAATTATTAACAAATATTTAGAGTTCAAGTAATAATAACTAGATGATGGCATAAAAGGGATATATAATAGTTGAGAAAAATTCATTATAATAAATTATGTAAAAGTTTCTAAAAATAGTGTACAAAAAACTGTATATTTATTAAATACAAATTTCTTATGAGGTTCTATATATAAAGATTAATTACTTGAACATAAAAGAACATAAGATAAAAATAAAAAGGAATAATGATTCAGGTAGTGAGCAAAGTGAGTGGTCAGGAAGTGATTGTAATTTGAATATTTTTAGGAAATATCAAACCATTCATCTGAATTGAAGCCATGAGATATATAGCATTCCATGTTCTGACTTTCAGTTACAGGATTTTTAAGTAAGAAAATTCTAATATCTGATTTAAAAACTGGAACACAAATATGAGTGAATAGTTCAGTAAAGAATAACTACAAGTGAGCAATAAACAGAATGAGAAATATTTAGTTAGAAGTATAATTTGGCGACTGTCCAGCTAGTAGCTAACAGGAGGCATTTTTGAGTTATTACCCCAAAAGAGAAAAGGTATTCGGTGTTTGGAAGTAAAAAAGTGGTAACGTAATTCACAATTATAAACAATGTAAATTTTATCCAGTAGAATATTATTAGTAAAACTGTGGTGAAATCATAAAATGGAATGCCAATAATGTGTATTTCAAAAGGCAGCTTTTGACTATAATTGAGTCTTCTTATTTATTCTAATATTTAAAAAAATTAAAAACGTAAGCGAAATGTTACCAAATCCCCTTTTACATGTATTGATGTAATTCTAATCTGTGTCTTCTTTAAAGGATTTTTGAGAAATAATATTAATACATATTTTAATATTGGACCATCCTTGCACAGTGTCCTTACAATTGGACCTTGGAACTAATCCTACTTGTTCATAATGTATTTCATAGTTTCCTTTAGGATATATTTGCTAGTGTTTATTGAGATGTTTTAGGTTTCTAATAATTCATTTTGTCAATAGTTCTATTTTTATTTTTATAAGGTTGCTTACACAAATGTTTATTATTTATTTTTTGCCTACTTCACATGGAAATAGCTAAGGGAAGTCTATTATGTCTCTCACTTCAAATGTGTTTCTGTCAATTTGTTCCTTATATTTATAATTTTTTAAAATCTATTTTGATATGCTAGCATTCAGTTCATAAAGATTCATGACAGTTATATCTTCATTGTGGAGTTTCATTGCATTTAGCATACTGCTGCGTCTTATAAAAATTAAAATTTCATAAATCCCTTAAGCCTTTTTTCTCATATACTACAATATAAGCACAAGCACATCCTTTTTAATTTATTCCTGCACATTTTGTGGAACCAAATGTAAGATGTCACGTGCTTCCTGTTGCATTCATATTGCACTGGACCCTTCAGGGTGAACAGAGACTTTTTATTCCTTTGATCAGTTATCTGTATTCTCTTCTTCCTCCTCTGCCTAGGATGAAGAGGTAAGGATTTTTTATAATGAAGTATGAAAAGGTAACATGTTATGTAAATAAAATAATTAATTGTGAATATTCACAAAAGATATGACAAATTATATAGATCTTCACATGAGCATTTTTAGAAACAAAAATATAACTATAAACAACTTCAACTTTAATCTGAAAATTCTTCCTTGAAAAGATATTGTTGCTGCAGGGTGCATTTATGGATTTATGGTTGAAGAAAACATGTCAGTTTATGTTAAAAATAACAGCTTTATTTTATGCCACAGTATTAGTTTAGATTCCACATTTCTGAGTTGGACTAGTCAAGCATAAACTTCATTTACCATGGATTTGAAAGCATTTTTTACACAAGCACATAGAACATGTCCATGCTGTAGACTGTGAGCAGGTTGCCCTTGTACAGGGGTGGAGAACATTTTCATGTTGGAAGGCCACATTAATTAAGCTGTAATCAAATAAGGCTGCATTCAAGAAACTTCAGTTAGATATACTTAAAAATTTACATTATTTTGTAAAAATCTACTATGTACTTAATAATTTCAAAAAATGAAAACTATTTGTTAGTTTTAAAGTTAACCTTTTAATGACTTTGTTGTGTCTGCTTTTTGTTGGGAAGCATTTGAATGTTTGGTTGCAGCATGGAGGTCTGCAGTTTCAGCTGATCCTCTGGATGGGTGTCAGTCATTTGTGACCTTAGGGCATCTTAATTTGGGTTAGGTAGGAGAATGTAGATTCACAGTAATAAGTGGTTGAACAGCACCAAAGCATTTTTGAGGCACGTTGCCAAAGGTGTGGGTATTCTACTGTGTTTTCCCATGTTTCAATTGGATCTTTCTTATTATCAAACAATGACTTAAAATGTCATCTACTGAGAGCTCAATCAACTCCATTCTGTTAGTTCTTTAGGTGCCTTGGTGATATCAGATAGGTGAGGTTGAAATGCTAATTTGAGTGTGATGTCATGATTCTCAAAGTCAGTGACCCTTTCATTGTATTCTCCAATTAATAGATTTATAACAGCTGCGTGTTCTTCAAATGATTTGCATATATCATCCTGCTCATCAATGACCTTTGCTAACTGGGGAAAATGTTCATTGGAAATTTCCTTTTACAGAGGTGTCTTGAAAAAAGGTAGCTTTTTTTCTGAAATGCTTGAATTTTTTGCCACATATCATATATAAACTTAGTTTTACCTTGCAAAAAATACTCGTCATTTTGATTTGACATGATATCACACAGAAAAGCTGCATTCTTATGTAAATCTTCTTTTAATAATTGACACTGCTGATTCTATTCTTCATAAAATTTAACTATCTGTTCTCGCAGAGATAAAATTTTGGCTAACACCTGTCCCTGTGATAGATAACACACTTTAGAATGATATGGCAAATCCACACTAAATACTTCATCTTTCAACTTTAGCATGTTATGAAACTGATGATGCCACGTTGCATTTGCAGGAATATAGTTAACAGTGCTTATAACTTGTTGCAAAGTGTCACTTAAAATAGTAGTTTTAGTACAGAGATTTTGCTGATGCAAGATACAATAAAAAGAAATGAGAGCATTTGGATCTGTTAATACTTTTTTATCTGTGCAATAAACCCTTCATGTTTTCCTGTCAAGGAAGGTGCACTATCTGTATATACACTCACTAAATTTCCCATATTCAGTCCAACACAACATTTACCTTGAAAGTTGTTGAAGATATCTATTCCCTGTGTTCTGTTCACAAGAGTGCCCAAAGTGAGTAACTCTCTGTAGCAATGAAAATCTTCTGTTATGATCCGAATAAAGTATAAAACATGTGCTGGGTCAGTAGTATCAGGTGATTCATCCAAAGTAATTGAATAACATGTATTTTCTTTTTGAAGTATCGCACGAAGTTGTACTGTTAAGTTGAAGGCTAATTCATGCTGCCGATCAGCTATAGTTCTCCTTGAAAGAGGCAGTTGTTTGTACTTTGAAATGTCGTCTGGGTCTAAGCATCCTACAACTTCAACAAAGCATTCTTTTACAATTTCTACATCACTGAATGACTTCCCTTTTTTCCCCCGAGTAAATAAGGTACTTTATAAGTTGCCTCAGTGGCATTATTTCCAGGTTTTATTGCTGCTTGAAAGAATTGTCTTTGCATTTGCTTTTTATCTTTTAATTTCTGCAATACAACATTTTGCACTTCTCCCTCTAATTTAAAATATTTGTGGTCCTTCTGAGGTTATATTGGTGATGAGTACTGAATTTCTACTGATATTGCAGTAACACAAAGCAAACAAATCACGTCATCTTTAGAAGAAACAAGATAATATTGCAATTACCAATCCTCATTAAAAAATCTGTTTTCTTCCTTCAGTGTTGTCTTGGTCTTCTTTGACATGATGTGCTGTTAAGCAGACAAAATTAAAAAATACCGTCTAGCTGTGCAACTATTCACAAATTCCATTTCAAACAGAAAGACAGTGCACTGTTGTCAAAAGTTGATAACAGACTGGTACACTTGACGCCCCATAAACTCACAATAACCAGTCTTGTGAGGTAGTGGCACCAGTCAGGTGGGGGAAGTTAGAAGTAAATTATGAGCGTAGCAGCTGTCAGTTTAGCCCTTCATGGCTTACTAATGTTCTAATTGTGCCAGTCAATATGGGAGGATTATTTCATTGACATTAATTTTATTCTTTTGTATTTTAAATATGTTCATTTCACAAATAAAGTAAAAATATCAAAGACGAACAAAATGTATTAATAAAGTAAAAGGATTTGTTCTGTAAAATTTGGATTCAGGTCAAAAGGCCACATTAAGGACGCAGAAGGCCACATGTGGCCTTAAGACTGCAGGTTCCCCACCCCTGCCCTAGTACATGGAGACCTCCATTTGTCTGTTTAAAATTCTTGATTTAAACGTGTGAGTTACCTGATCAACTTCCTTGACAGCGAACTAAGAAAGGAGTCCCAGTTATTTAAAGTAGAGCCGCACTGGGAGAGCTGAAATAGACGCGGCCTCTCCACGCTTTCTGACTGGGCCAGGTAAGCATGTTTAAGGAGGTTAATGCCGCTCAATTTGGTAGATGACTTTTGTCATAGGAGATTGAAAGAGCACAAGGTGCGTATGTTGGCACTTTTCTAGATCCAGACTTACACATAAAATCCCGTGTACGTTCAGATTCTAACTTGTTTATGGTTCCAACAGAAGGATTCTGAAATTTAAAAATAAGATTTTAAAATTTAGGAACCTATTACACCCTTGCCTATGATGGTTTTCTTTGTCAGATCCTGACCAAGAGTTAGCCTCAGATTCTGCCTTTCATCAGAGGTGTAAATCCCTATACTTCCTCCTGCCTACAACAGAAGTACTTGGTGTTTTGTTCTCACCTTTTCATTAATGTTATCTTTTCTTTTCGTCTTTGTGGAGCAAGATGCACGTCTACTTATTACAATAAGCATATTCTGTGAACAAATGAAAACAAAAAATAATGCATGATTGCAGGCTCTGCGCACTTCTAAAAGAAAGAAAGGCAGAAATATCCAGACTGTAATATGTAATAAAGTTTATTATTCTTTTGTCCAACAATTTACTATAAACATTTTCAATAGAAAAAAGAATTTTACTACAAATTCCCACACATACATTGCCTAGATTTGACAAATTAATATTTGGCTGTGTTGGCTTTATTACATATCCCTTCTTCTAATCATCTATCAGTCCAATATATTTTTAAAAAGCATTTCAAAGAAGCTGTATCACTATAACTCAATTCTAAAACCTTCAGCATACATATCATTCATTAGATTTTGATATTTGTTATAGTATTTTTTTGGAGAGAGAAAATTTATATACAAAGAATTTTTGAAATATCTTAAGTGTGTATTTGCTGAGTTTTGGCAAATGTGTACTCCTTTGAAACCCAAAACTCTATAAAGATATAACACTTTATTTTTGTATTAGTGTCTTAGGTCTGCCTTTTTACTACTGCCTGGGTGGCTTACAATAACTGAAATGTATTCTCTCATAGTTCTGGAGGGTACAAGTCTGAAATCAAGGCATGAGCAGCTCCCTCAGAAGGCTCTAGGTAAAAATTCTTCCTTACTTCTTCCTAGCTTCCGGTGATTCCTTGGCTTGTAGCTGCGTTATACCAATCTCTGTGTCTGTCTTTATATGGTCTTCTTCTCTATGTGTTTCTGCTCTTCTTATAAAGAACAAAAGTTATTGGATTTAGTATCCACCCTAATCCAGTATGACCTCATTTTAACTTGATTACATCTGCAAAGATCCTATTTCCAAATAAGGTCACATTTACAGTTACTGGGGTTTAGAATTCAACGTATCTTTTTAGGTGACACAATTCAACCTGCAACTGTCTCAGCCCCAAAAGTTCTCTCATACCCATTTCCAGTCAATCACTGCCCCCTTTCGCCCTGATGCAAATGTTCTGAATTTTTTTCTTACCACAGATAAATTTATCCTGGTCTAGAACATTAGTTAAATCAAATTTAATAGTATGCACATTTTTGTTTTTATAACAGAAGCTTGACAAGACATTTATAATATTTTTCAGTTAGCATTCTTTTAACACAAAAAACTCTGGCTAAGTTAATTATGAAGGGAATTTATTAAAAGAAAAATCAGGTATCTCACAGAATTGGTGGGTTGGAGCAGCAGAGTCAGAAAATGGATGGGGACCAGGGCAGTTCTGGAGTTTAAGTAGTAGAATTATTTAATCAGATGATAAGGACACAACCATAAGAAAAAATAAGCTCCAAATTTTTGTTTTCTTGTCTTTTCACCCTTGGTTCAACATTAAGTTTAAAATTTAAAGTCCCAGAAGTGGGACAGTCTGGTTGGTATGGTTTGATTATTGCTTGACTAGGAGACTGTGTATTAATCAGTGCTCCTGGTTAGGAAACAAAACTACCATAGTTAGTTCAAGCAGAAAAGAAATTTAATACAGGACATTAATATCTTACAGAATCTCTGTAATGGCCAGAGCCTCAGGTTTGCATGCTCAAGAGCCAGGAACTATGCCCAAACTACACTAACACTATTCTAGGGAAGATGCCAGTGTTGGTGTGGCTTGGAGAAATCAAGGAAGTACTTACACCGGGCACTGGGTGCCAGTCAACCAACTCTTGCTGTCTCTGTGAGCTGGGAACCTCTGCTTCCCATTTAGCCATAAAAGGGATTCTACGTACCACTTCTTTATCACATTGTTCTCATTCAAATCAAACTC
The DNA here is from genome assembly GCF_020740605.2 of Lemur catta. Classification (NCBI taxonomy): domain Eukaryota; kingdom Metazoa; phylum Chordata; class Mammalia; order Primates; family Lemuridae; genus Lemur; species Lemur catta. The sequence continues at coordinate 62,224,574 of NC_059141.1, read as the reverse complement.
TCATGAAGGTGAATCCAAATGATAATGTCCCCTGCATCGCAGAAGGGTGTGGGACCTTGTGAAATCATCCAAGGCACAATGGCGGAAAATTCCTAATTATCAAAAGACATCTAGGGTGCTGTTACAAGAAGGGGAATAGATGCTCTCTTGTCCAAAACACAACAAATGTTTACTGTATAGGATACTACTGTTTGGTATAATGTCAAGAGTTCATGTAGTTCAACTTCATTCCAGATAAATGGATGTTTTTTTAATTGTTAATCTTCAGAAGCTCAGGGATCCTTGACAATATTGCAATTTATGGACTCTCTCCCAAGAAAAGTACACACAACCTTACAAGTTGTTTTTTTGTTTATTTGTTTGTTTTTAAGGAAAATGCTTGTTTATTGGTTAAGCCAAAGATCCAATTTTGCCACATTCTTTGAATTTAAAGGCTAGCAATATGCATAACTGGCACTTTCCTACTGGTTTCTGATTTTCTTAAACTCTCTACAGGCTGTCATTATCATTAATACATACTTTGGCCTAATTTACCTAATTTTGTTAGGCATTTAAAAAAATTAAATACATGACATGAGCCAATGTTTCCTTTATTTTAACCCAATTTTTCTAATTCCAGTGTGAAATTTTTTTATAAAACCCACATAGCCAGTTGCTTCTATTTATTAACAATTGTAGTTAAGGTTTATTGAGAGCTTGATTCAAAAACCAAACACTGCTCTAAACAGAGAAACAAATAGCCAGCTCATCTTTTGAGTGACTAATCCTTTTATCCTCACTGATGGAGAAACCTCAAAGAATGAAAGGCATTATTGTTTCCCTTCCTCTTTCCACTCTGCCTGGGTGTGGGGCAGAGAAAGGGGTGTGGAAGAGGGATTTATTGTCCTTTCTATGTGAGAGACAAAGAGGCAGAAGTTGGCCAGGCAGCTGGAATATGAGCTCCCACCCCAGGTTTTCATTTGCAAGGGTCGCTTAAGAGGAGAGGTTTCTCCAGCCGATACTGCTGGAGACAGAGATGGTTTTAGGTGGGGAGGGAAGGAAGGTCCATATAAGAGAAAAATGGAGATGATTGAGAAGGCTGGACTCCAGAAGGGGCCAGGGCCTGTGCACCACTCTGATGAGGCCGGTTGTAGGTCCTGGACAGACAGGACACTGAGCACTGATGCCTGAGGGGCAAAGTCTATACCCCTTTTGCCATAAGGAGAACCCAACCAACCAGCCTGGGCCAGACTTCTCATTGGCACTGTTGGGTAGAAGACTTCTAAAGCTCCTTCTCCTGTTTTCTGGCACCTTGTATGTCTAGAATTTTTATAGGATCCTATGACTGGGGAAAGCAACCAGTACTGTGCTGGAGCCAGCCACACTGGCTCATGGAAGCCATTGTTAATTTCTCAGGAATTTTGTGGAACAGTTGTTAAACATAGGTATTACCAAAAATTAAATCATATAAACTTACAATTAAATTACATTAACTACAAGATCAATAAATACTGAAAACTCATTACTTCCTAAATATTTGACTACATTTTACTATTATCTATGTTCTTGATGTTATTTACTATACCTGAAAGGTAGAAATATTACAATGAGGTGCTACTGCATTTTTTAGCAACTCTGCAGTGATGTCACATTGGTAGCTTGATATCAGCCTTGGTGGAGGTCTCTATACCAAAAAACTTGGCAAACTCTACATATCAGACTTGATTTATTGTTCTATTAATAGACCAGGAGTTTGTAGACTATAGCCCACAGGCCAAATGTAGCCCACTGTTTTTTTTTTTCTCTCTAGTTTTCTTTATTGTGGAAAAATATACATGACATAAAATTTACTGTCTTAATCATTTTTAAGTATACAGTTTAGTGGTCTTGAGTACACTCACATTGTTGTGTAACCATCACCACTGTTCATCTCCAGAACTCTTTGCATCTTACAAAACTAAAATTTTTTACTCACCAAACAGTAACTACCCATTTCCTCTACTCCCATCCCTCGGAAACCACCATTCTACTTTCTGCCTCTATGATTTCGACTACTCTAAGTACCTCATGTAAGTAGAATCATACAATATTTGTCTTTCTGTGACTAGCTTATTTCAGTTAGCATAATGCCCTCACAGTTCAACTATTCTGTAACGTATGTCAGATTTCCCATCCTTTTCAAGGCTAAATAATATTCCATTGTATGTATATATCACATTTTTTTGTTCATCCATTTATCCGTTAATAAATACTTATGTTGCTTCCACATTCTAGCTGTTGTGTATAATGGTGCTATAAACATGGGTATACAAATATCTCTTTGAGAACCTGCTTTAAATTCTTTTGGGTATATGCCCAGAAGAGGAATTGCTTGATCATACTGTACTTACATAAACATACAAGTTTTTGAGGAATTGCCATACTGTTTTCCACAGTGGCTGAACCATTTTACATTCCTGTCAACAGTGCACAATGGTTCCAATTTCTCTATATCTTCACCAACACTTGTTATTTTTTGTTTCTTTGATAATAGCCATCTTGATGAGTATGAGGTGGTATCTCATTGTAGTTTTCATTTACATTTTAGTAATGATTAGTGATATTTAGTATCTTGTCATGTGCTTATTGACCATTTATATTTATCCTTTGGAGAAATATCTATTCAATTCGTTTGCCCATATTTAAATCTGTTTGGTTTTTGTGGTTGAGCTTCAGGAATTCTCTGCATATTCTAGATAGCAATTCCTTATCAGATATATAATTTGCAAATATTTTCTCCCCTTCTATGTGTTATCTTCTTACTCTATTGAGAGTGTCTGTTTTTTTTTTTTTTTTGAGACAGAGTCTCACTCTGTTGCCTGGGCTAGAGTGCCATGGCATCAGCCTAGCTCACAGCAACCTCAAACTCCTGGGCTTAAGCAATGCTTCTGCCTCAGCCTTCCGAGTAGCTGGGACTACAGGCATGTGCCACCATGCCCGGCTAATTTTTTTCTATATATATTTTTAGTTGTCTAGATAATTTCTTTCTATTTTTAGTAGAGATGGGGTCTCACTCTTGCTCAGGCTGGCCTCAAACTCCTGACCTCGAGCGGTCCTCCTGCCTTGGCCTCCCAGAGTGCCAGGATTACAGGCGTGAGCCACCACGCCCGGCCTGAGAGTGTCTTTTGATGTACAAAATTTTTAAATTTTTATGAAGTCTAATTTGTCTATTTTTTCTTTTGTTGCCTGTGCCTTTGGCATCATATCCAAGAAGTCATTGCCAAATCCAAGATCATGAAACTTTTGCTCTATGTTTTCTTATAAGTTATAGATCAAAAACCAAAGACATCAACTCTATAAGTCAAGAATGGACATGCAAGAAGAAGCATAAATGAAAGGAAGACAATCTAAAATGGGAATTAATGTCTATTCCAATGATAGAATAATTCCAATAAAATCATCCTGTCACTAGTTACCTGTCTTGATCGCTCCAAATGTTGCACACACTGAGGCTTATAGTAGGCTGAATAATGGCTTCCAACAATATCATATCCTACTACCTGGGACCTGTGAATGTTACCATATATGGAAAAAGGATCTTTTCTGATGTGAATAAGTGAAGGCTCATCAGTTAAGGAGATTATCCTGGATTTTTTGTTGGGTCCTAAATGCAATCACAATTGCCCTTATAAAAGATAGAAAAAGATTTGACGCAGATAGAGCAGAAGAGAAGGCAAATTTGACCATAGAGGCAGAGATTGACTTGTGATGAATGCCAGTTGTCACCAGAGGTGGAAGAGACAAAAGACAAATCTCCCCCTAGAGCCTCTGGAAAGAGCATAGCACTGCCAACACCTTGATTTCAGTCAAATGGAACTGAATTCAGACTTCTGATTTCCCGAGCTGTGACATATAAATTTGCATTGTTTTAAACCACCAAATTTGTCATAAGTTGTTATAGCAGCCCTAGGAAACTAACACAGAGCTTAACATTCCTAAACGTTTGCAGCAGGAACATTTAGCAATCAGCAGTGGGTATAGGCAGAGAAGCCTGATGAGACATGATACACGCTGTTGAGCTCAGGCACAGCCATGGCCATTTGTTCACGAGCTTGTTGAGTAATCACTGAAGTATCTGGAAAAGAAGATTGACTGACACTCAGAACATATTATATGTGGAGTATCACAAGGAACATGTATATTCTTACTCATTAGAACAATTGTAAGAGATTCACCTATATCCCTCTTTTCCAGCCATTCACATCTTGTTCTTTCCATGTCTTTGGCTGTCTGGACAAACCACCACTGCTCATGAATCCATGTGAATTCTTATCTCAAGTTCTCTCTCCATGTAGGTAAAGGGGAAAACAGAACGCACCACTGGATTCTACCCACTGGGCATTTACAGTGTGCTTATTAACTTTTAGACCTACCCATGAGTGAAGCTCCAGTGACGTGGTGGCACTTCCAGTGGGTGCCAGCCTATAGTGTTAACCATAAATTGGAATACTATAGCCATGGGCCAAACTTGGCCTTTGGCTTCTGTATGGCTGGGAGCTAGGAATGATTTTTATGTTTAAAGGGTTATAAAAAACATAAAACAAATCAAAACAGAACAAAACAAAAACAAGAATATGTGACAGACTTAGACCTTATGTGGCCTGCAAAATATTTACTTAAAATATTTACTCTGGCCCTTTGCAGAAAATGTTTGCTGATTCTTGGTGCAGAGCCATCTGAAAAGCAGGCTCATTTTTATGTATTTATTTTTTTATCCTGAGTAAACTGATCAGAATAATCTTTTCCTGGGAGCTTCAGTGTACCCGGAGCAAGGGGAGGCAGTACAAGCCCAGCAGCCTAATTTTATCTCAGGTTCTGCCAGTTCAAAGTCTCCAACACGTTGTTTATTCCCACTTGGTGAAGGAGGACTGCTTGCTACTGTTAACTTTATTTCTACCTGAATCAACTCTCAGTTAGTGATGAGTAATTTGGATTGCATGACCACTTGGTCTACCAAAATCATGTGTTTGGTCTCCACCAATCAACGAACTCAACCAAAGACCCCATCAAAAACTGTAAACTGTTTAACAAAGGGAGAATACAATAGTTAATTATGACAGATGGCATAACTTTGTTCCAAGATCTTCGCTGCCCTGACCGTTGTTGTTATTAGGTTTGCTACAAACTCCATGCAGCATCCTTATCTGACCCAGGTATTCTGAGCCTCACTAGATTGACTGGGTCCTGATGATTGAGAAGCAGAAAGCCTTGCTCTGTTGGCTGGACTAACCAGGCAGCTTTCTTTTGTTCTGATCTCCAAAGTGGTAGGAAGCCTATAAAGTGGCTTCTAACAAGTGGCTCTGACTCATTCTGTAATGTAATTCCCTCCCTCCTTTTAATTGTGGGCTCAACCGAAGTACTCACTTCTAGTCCAAAACAAAACAAAAAAAAAAAGGCAGCGCAAGTGATGGGATGTCACTTTTAAGATTAGGATACAAAAAAACTGTAATTCTCTCTCTCTCTCTCCCACCTCCTATGCAGAAGCACATATGGCAAATATGTGGTCAATAGCTGGTGAGCCTGGAAGTCTTTGAGGTTATTTGCCCAAAGGAACTCAAATCCCTTTACTACTGTTTCTGAAATATACAAAGAGACCACCTAGTATTCTGTTTCTTTCTCAGTTGAAGGAAGTGCAAGGAGGAGCAACTTTTCCCTCTTTATATAGGGATTTCTCAACATGCCCAGGCACTGGACACACTGGAATTTCACTAAGGTGACAATCCCTTTTCATTTTTATAAAACTATTTCTTATGTTCTACCGATATTCATTTTACCAGAACATCTACCCTGCAGGTCTTAGCTATATGCTGCCATTAACATGCTGGATAAATATGATATGATACACAATTGAGACATGGTTGAAATTTGAAATGCTTGAAACCTAAACGGTGGCGTCTAGCCAAGAAATTGACATAATCTTGTAGCAAAATGATGAAATCCCGCAGACTCTGCCAGATGAATACAAATGAATTCTGTTTTTAAGTGTTTATTAGTATAGAGGAAAGAAAGTCATCAGCCAGACTAGTTGCTGCATTTTGGGTGCTAGGAGGCACACTGGTTTATTCTATTAAATATGTTAAGTTTAGAACAGTAGCTGCAATTGTTCTCTCAAGTGATTATGATAAGCTATTGTCATTTTCCAAGATTCACCTTTCTGTTTGGTGTAAAATAAATTACACATATATGTATATATAGAATTATAACCACTGTACTTCGCTAGCCCATTGAAAGAGGATGCCTGGTCAATGCACACATATTTATAGGTTAGGCCTGATATGAATGAAATGGCAACTTAACATGCTCAGTATTTTCACTTTTCAAATTATATCTTTTGAAAAATAGTTACAAATACAGATACAATTTTCATATATAAAGATCTTCAATGTATTCTTATTCATAGGAGTGATATAATGGAAACAACTTGTAACTCTAACAACTGGGAAGTAATTGAATTAATTATACAAAGGCCATGTGATGGCATACCCTGTCACCATTGAAAATAAGGTTTTCAAGAATATATTATTGTATGCACAAAATGTTATAATATGTAGGTCAAAAATTATTATATATAACTCTGAAGTGTCATTTATAAGTACATAAAACATTTTTGTGTATATTAAATATGAAATATAGTACCTGGTTAGTTAAAAACAATATTTAATATTGTTAAATTAAAAATTGAATATGGCCACAGAAGGCAGCATCTACTATGATTTCCTGCCGGCCTCTGAGGAGCCTAATGTAGCTAGAACCAAGGGCTGTGTTTGGAATAATGGGAGATGTGCATGAGCTGGTGGGGGCACATGGCTGTTAACAGCCAAGCGCACTGTGATCATCATGCATTCCAGTCTTTTACAGCACTGGTTGTTTTTTCCATCCCTATTTTTATTCATGTCTACTTCAATTTTAGGCCCAACTTCTGTGGCACTTAAAAAGATAATGTAGCTAATTTAATTTATTTGCATATAAAATAGAAAGCATTTCGACATATTTAGCTGAAATAATATTCAAAGAGCGAAACCATTTGTGTCTCCTAAGAAACGTTCTGAGAAGGGCTTCTGTATGTGAATCTTGCTCCTTCATTGTCAGTAGAGAAGGATTCGACAAGTCTGGGTTTGTGTTTTAATTCTGCTTGTGGCTAGCTGCATAAAATGTCAAATTTCTTAATATCCTACAATGGTAGCTTCTTTTTTTTTTAAGTTATGGAAAGATTTGTGAATATCAGTTAACATTTTTCAAAGGTCAAATGGGATCATATATGGGAAGTGTTTCATGATTGTGTGTCCTATATATGTTTTGTTACATTATGAAATGGAAAATAACATGTAAGTTACAGGTAATGAAATCCTTTTCTAAAATGTAATTTATTGACTACATTTGGGTTTCTAGCAACCATAGGATGACTAGCTGATACTGAAAGCCATTTTTAATTTTCTTTTTTCATCAATATGTTCATTCATCATCCAGTCATTAATCAGTTACTCATTCAGTGTTTCATTTATTCATTAAAATTACTTATGTAGTGCCTACAGAATATAATAGACAATAGTTCCATTTAAAGTACTATTGCAAAATGTATTATGATGGGTTTCTGGAAGAAGATCAAGAGGGAGACCTGGATACCAGACCAGTTCAGCTAAGTTGCTTTGTAATCTTATAGTTTCTTATCTGTTTTCTAAAGCTGTTAACTTAGCTTAAAATGATGGACAGTGTTAACCTGAATGAGCTCCACGATGCCTCTCATCTCTGACATTCTCTGAGCCTGCGAGCAGTAATTACCCAATTTCAGAAGTGCCTTTTCCAGAGATGCTGGACAGCAGCTGCCACTCTTTGCCCCGTCCATAACCAGGGTCTGGCTGTGCCCTGGCAAGATGCTGGCAGGAGATAAGAGAGGGAGGCAGTGCTCAGCCCCGCCAAGATTCAGAGCATATTTCTGGTGGAAAACATGTTGATGAAAGGTCAAAGAACAGGAGGAGAGTGAAAGGGAAGCGAGGAATGGAAAAGCAGACAGCTGAGAGTCTTGCTTCCTTAACCTTGAAGGGGAACATAAGGTCCTCGTTAAAACAATCCTTCTTCTTTAATCACCCACACGCTGTTGCATCCAGCACTCCATACATGCCAGCACCCACCATGTAGCCAGCCTTCTGTGCTTCCCCACGCAGAATCGCTAGCTTCCCACTCACAGATGTTCCCCATCGTGCCTCTCATCCTTCAACACAACCCGGTTTGCCCAAGGCAGGGTGCCTCAGATCAGTGATTCTCTGAACACAGCATCCAACAGTATCATCTGTCAAGCTTTTTAAACATCCTGATTCATGAGCCCAGTCCCCAGATATTCTGATGTGGGGTGGTGCCCTGGAAACTGAATGTTTCACACACACAGGACGACTCTGATGTAGCCTAGGCCTTAGGCTATACTTTCAGAAATGCAACCTCAAATCAGCTACGCAGGAGTTCTTGGACTGCATGAAAAAACCTCAGCTTTTCACAATGTGTTTGTAAAATCACTACTTGTGAGTCCTTTCCCTCAGTGGAAAGATGCTATTTATATCTTTAAAATCTCCCATTTTTATGGTGTAACTTGTTATATTCCAAAGTTTCACAAGCTGCTACATAAATGCAGTATTATATGCATGTCTATACATAGTTATATACATATAGAAATAATATACACCCTCCCTGAATATATTTATAGGTTAGAAATGTAACACTATTTATACAAAAGTGTCTGCCTGTGTTCACATGTGCTATACATGAGAAATTTAAACTTAACAATATATTAATTTTTTGTTGAAAATGTATTATATAGATACATAGAGCCTCTTATCTGTAGTGTGCACAGATTTATATTTGTATGAATTTGATAGTCACTGTTTATTTGTTGTGTAATATCCATCACTTTCTAATTGATTGATGATATTAATTTAATAATCCATTGTGCTTATTATGAGTGCAGGAAGGAAGAAAGGAACTATGGAAAAAAGAAAGGAAATAAAGACATGAAGGTAGTGTGCCAGGAACTTTGAGAGACTATCTCATTGATCAAGTAAACCATTGTACTTACCCTAGAAAAGCTCCTCTGTCAGTAGTAGAAAGTAAGTATAATAACACAAGATTGTTTCTATAGAAGGATGCACACAGTGCTGCAGGAGGACAGATAAAGATGAAATTAATTTTGCCTGGGAGTTTGTTGGTAGCTTTATTAAAGTGGTGTGTTTTGTCTGATCCTTAAGGGTGTACATGCCTGCATGCCAGGCACTATTCCAGGTGCAGGAGTTCAATAACAAACAGCACCAAATCTGTGCCCCTGCAAAATCCCATCCCAGTGGTGGAAAATAAGAAGTAGGAGATACCCTAACAGCAACAACGAAATGCTCCCCTTTGTTGCAGGTAAAAGGGAGAAGATGGACAAGGGTCCAAGGGAGAGAAAAAGGATGATACTTTTGAAGGTCTAGAAGTTGTTCAATTTGCTAGAGAACTAGCCAGGAAATAAAGGATGATGAGTCTTAGAGGTGAAGATGAAGTATTTTAAAAAATGCACCCCTAGAGTATTAGTAAGTCATTGAAAGTGTCCATGTAGACAGGCATACGATCAGAGCAGTGGCTCATGAGATGATGGTGGCTTGGACAAAAGTAGTAGTGATGGAAATGCAAAGAAACGAGTGGCTTCAAAACATATTTTAAAGAGCAGCTGATCAGACTAAAATAGGGGAGAAAAGATGTTTGGAGAGAAAAATCAGGATTTGATGCAATCTTACATTAGTGGTGATGTAGCAAGTATTTGTCAAACTTCTTTGCTACTCAGGATATTTTACCCACATTTTCCTCATGTGGTAACCAGGAGGTTTGCTCACAAAAATTTTAGTTCTCTTCTTCTGGGGCCAGGATAGGCTTGCACCTTCCTGCCCTTGGTAACTTTAGGCATGGTCATGTGATTTGCTTTTGGTAAATAAACTGCAAGAAGAGGTAATATGTGTTACTTCTAGGCAGAAGTTTTAAGCGGCCTTTTACAATTAGCCATGACCTTTTCTATTCTACCTTGGTGACTCCATGTTAAGATTGGAGCTTCTATTAGCCTAAATTCCAGAATATCTCAGATTCACTGAGAGCCATCCACTTACTTCTTCCCTACTCGTTTTAAGCCATTGAGGTTTTTGTTGTTACTACAGTATAATAGAGACTACCTGATAGACATACCATGTTTAGGGAATTTCCGTCTATGTAAGTTCTGACTTTTCATGCTACAAGTCACAGCCCTCTTTCCCAGCTTTGCTTACAGTGGAAGTATGTGGTGTGTCACCTTGGCATTTAGAATCAAATGCACCTACTTGATATTTAGACCCAGAAGAGACCCGTGTGAAGGAGGAGATGCTGTTCAATGTTCATTAATGTTAAGAGGTAGCATCGGCCTTGGTCCCAGCTGTGGTGCCCATGGCTAATGGTGAACCCTGTCATGGGGCTGCCCAGTGATAGTTAAGGCAGAGTAGTCCAAATCTTACTATGTTGCTTATTCCTGCCTTTGTAGCTTTCAGACCTGACCCTGGAAGATCTCTAGAAAGAGATTCTGTGAGCTACATTATATGCTTAATACATTCATACCGAAGTAGCTACATTAGGTTTTGTTTGCAACCACAAGCTCTTGGTGATAGAGATGCCCATTGCAAGTGTTGATGGAAATGCTGAGTGGACAATTATACATACAAGATTAGACTTTTGGGCATGACATATAAGTTTAGCATTCAGATTACAAACACAAATTTGGAAGAGAGTGTAGATAGAGGTAAAAAGAAGGTATAAAACCAAAACTTGAATATTCCAATAGGTCTGTCAGAGGTGAACGAAGATATCCAAGACAGATTTCTCAGTAAATCAGGAAAACAAACAATCAAGACAGTAGATCAAGAGGAAGCCAAGACAGGAAAACAGTTCACAGAATCAGGGAGAAGCAAAGTGTGTTGAATGCTGAGTAAGATGAGGAGAAGTGTTCTTTGGGTTTGGCAAAATAGAAGTCTGGTGTAGGTTATATTCATGTATGTTTCAATATAGTCTTGGTTACCAGAGCCCTATTGGTTGAGCAGAGAATTGGAGCACTTCAAGTGGAGACAGACTGCATGGCAGATTCCTAAGAAGAGATATCCATCACCTATATTTGACATTGTCTTTAGCTGTTCAACAAACAACTACAAACTCTCACCAACAAAAGTAATAAGCATTTGTTTCTATTTATTTATTGTGCATTTGTGAGTCAGCTGGGGCAGTTTAATTCAGGATACAGGTCAATAAGTTGGCTGGAGTGACTCTGCACAATGCCTCCTGCTAGAGAAGACAGCGGAATGGAAATGGCCACCTGAGGCATGCTCTTCTGTTGGGGAGGCTGGGAGTTCCTGGTGTAGAAACATGAGCTGTTGCTGGAGCTTAGGCTCAAATCAGGCTTGCTGTCACTTCTGCCCACAATGCCGTAACCAAAAGCAAGTCACATAGCAGAGCCCAACCTCTGGGAAAGTTGCCTGGGGATGGTGCAAATAACTGCTGAACAATAATTTAATCTACCACAGAGGTAGGCAAGTGAAGAATAATTTTTTAATTTGTTTTCATGTCATATAGCTACCAAAGGAAACTGACATAACGACTTCATTTATTGTTATATAACTTGATCTTTATCTTTATTTATTTATTTAAATAAATAAATATTAATATATTTATTGTTATAAAGATCAAAGACCAGTGTAATCTCTGAATACTTTGTTGAAGATTGTCCAATCAAACACACCTGGAAGAATTGGTGTAAAATGCATTTCACTTGTTTTCTCATAAAATCTCACCTCTGGACAACATTTCTAAAAATCTGTTCTTGGGAACATCAGTTCCACATGGGTGATAATAGGTGTTAGAGGATAAAAACGTTTCCATGGTACAATAAAATTTATAGAAACATGGGGTTAAACAAAAATAAGTTTTTTTAAAAATACACTATTTCTAAAATCTCTTACAATGTAAATGTATATTCTGATTTTCCAGAACATTGAGAGCTAGAATTTCTCAGAACAGAGTTTGGGAAATTGAAGTATAAACAATTTTTTCTTCAAGTTTTATGCTTTAAATGTATAGGTTCTGAGAAATAAAGACCTTTAGTAGTAAATGATTCGCTGACTGGTGAATTTTACCATGAGCCTTTGTTGCTGTATAGAAATGTGTTAGAAAAGGCCCCTATTAAACTGTATATTTTCCCTCAGGGATAGATTCAGTCAACACCACCGAACAGCATTGTTATCATCGCTGCTAGACCTTGTAACAGGAACAAGCCTGAATAAACTATGAGTTCTCCCGTCAAAGACATTCTAAGTCTCTTGAGGGGGATTAGACAGGAATAAATACAGTGTGAAAGAGTGCTCATCTCCAAAAGTGAGTTAGGTGAAGCCTGTTGGGAGTTTTGAGTCAGGATCCCTCACAGCTGTGGCGGGTAGAGGGTGTCACCTTTAGTCTAGGTGGCAAGAGTTCAGAGCATCCGCTGCTCCCTGGGCGAGCCCCATCTAGCTTGTAAAGTGGGAGTCTGCTTTGAAGTGGCTTGGCTTGTCTGCCCTGGTGGAAATTCTCATTTCTCCATCAGCCTGTACAATAAACAAATGTGCTTTATATGCTGCTTCTGTGCTTGTAGTATCTGTATGAAACATGGCCTTGGGCCTCTTGAAAATGCAATTATAAAATTTTATAGAGGATAATGGTTCCCGGAATGCGGCACCCCGTCTTCTTCACTCAAACAACTTTTATGCAGTGTATGCAGGTTTAGCAATAATTGACATCTCCTTGCAGAAATGGATCTAACCCCTGACTATTAATTATTTTAAACTACAGAGTGAACTGACTAGATGAAAAATACGTTCATGCTGGTGGCAGCTTTGTGAAGAAGAGTCACAATGAGAGGTTGAGGGGGAAATGCTGCCCAGGGAAGGGTGACCAGCCACCCAGCCAAGCTTCCACCAGGGGTGTGACACTATGATTTCCTGTCCAACATGATGGAATGCCTCCCCATTTAATACAGTCTTATTTTCATCCTCTAATGGAGTTTTAAAGTTTTCTCCAGAAAAGTCTTGAAAATTCTTTTTCAAACTAGCTCTTAGATACTTTATAATTTCTGATATTATTGTGAATCATATTTTATTTAATTTGTTTTCTGGTAATTATTCTATAATAGGAATGTGCTATTTATTTCTTTTATTCCATTTATTTACTTATTTAAAAAAATGTGGTAAAATATACATAACGTAAAATTTACTGTTAACTACTTTTTAGTGTACAGTTCAGTGGCATTAGGTACTTTCACATTGTTGTACAACCACCACCACTTTCCATTTCCAGAGCTTTTGTTATCTTGCAAAACTCTAATTATGTGCCCAGGAAATAAAGACTCTCCATTCCCCACTTCTGCCAGCCTGTGGCAGCCACCGTTCTACTTTCTTTCCCTATTAATTAGAGTATGCTACGTACTACGTGTGAGTGGAATCATACAGTATTTGTCTTTTTGTGACTGGCTTATTTCACTTAGCAAAATGTCTTCAAGTTTCATGATGTTCTAGCATGTGTCAGAATTTCTTCCCTTTTTAAGGCTGATTAATATTCCATTGTATGTATACACATTGTTTATCCATTCAACCATCAATGAACGTTTGAATTACTTCCATCTTTTGTCTGTTGTGAATAATACTGCTATATATATGGTGTACAAATATCTGTTTGTGTCCCTGCTTCTGATTCTTTTGGTTGTATATGCAAAAGTGGAATTGCTGGATCATATGGTAATTATATTTTTACTTTTTTGAGAAATCACCATGCTGTTTTCCACAGCGGCTATATTGTTTTACATTCCCACCAGCAGTGCACAATGGTTCCAAATTCTCCATGTCTTTAGCAACACTTGTCTTCCTTCCTTCCTTTATTTTCCTCTTTTCTTCCTTCTCTTCTCTCTTCTTTTCACTTTTCTTTTTTTTCTTTCTTAATAATAGTTATACTAATTGGTGTGAAGAAGTATCACATTATGATTTTGATGCAGTTCCCTAATTATTAATGATGTTAAGCATCTTTTTGTGTGCTTATTAGTCATTTGTATATTTTCTTTGGAGAAACATCTATTCAAGTTCTTTGCGTAATTTTGAATCAGGTTTTTTTATTGTTGCAATTTTAGAGTATCTCTATTCTGGATATTAATCTCTTTTCAGGTATGTGATTTGCAAATTCTTTTCCCATTTTTTAGATTTCCTTTTTATTTTTTGATAGTGTTCTTTGATGTACAAAATTAATTTTGATGAAGTCCACTTTATCTATTTTTTCCTTTGTTGCTTGTGCCTTTATTGTCATATCTAAGAAATTGCCTAATTCAATGTCATGAAGATTTTCCCCTGTTTTCTTCTAAGAGTATTATAGTTTTAGCTCTTATGTTTAAGTTCATGATCAATTTGAGTTAGTTATTATCCATAGTGTTAGGTAAGAGTCCAAATTCATTCTTTTGCATGTGAATATACACTTTCCTAGCACCGTTTTTTAAGACCATTCTTTCCCCATTGAATGGTCTTGGAATCAGAGTTGAAAATAATTTTAACCATCTATGAGAAGGATTATGTCTGAGCTCCCTATTCTATTCCATTGATCTATTTGTTGTATTTATGTCTGTGCCATATTGTTTTAATTACTGTAGCTTTGTAGTCCGTTTGAAAATTAGGAAATGAGAGTCTTAACTTTCTTTTCAAGATTGTGTTGGCTATTCAAGATTTTGGGGAGTTCATATGAATTTTAGAATTTTTTTTATTTCTTCAAAAACCTAGTTGAGGTTTTCATAGGGATTACTTTGAATCTGTAGGTCACTTCAGGTAGTATTGACATGTTATCAATACTAAGTCTGCCAATCCATGTATATGGACGGTCTTTCCACTTATTTGTGTCTTTGTCATTTTCTTTTAAAAAGCAATGTTTTGTATTTTTTATTGTGCAAGTCTTTCATCTCCTTAGTTAAGTTAATTGCTAAGTATTTTGTTCTTTTTGATACTATTGTAAATGGAATTATTTTCTTAATTTTCTTTTAAAAGTTTTTTTGCTAGTGTATAGAAATGCAGCTGATTTTTGTATGTTTATTTTGTATCCTACTACTTTGCGGAATTTGGTTATTAGTTCTAACAAGTTACTTTTGTGGAATCCTTAGGGTTTTCTGTATATAAGATTACTTCATCTACAAACAGATAATTCAGGTAATTTTACTTTTTCCATTCAAATTTGGAAGCCTTTTCTTTTCTTTTCTTTCTTAATTGTTCTGACTAGAGCTTTCAATATTATGTTAAATAGAATTGGCAAAAGTGCATGTCCTTGCCTTGTTCTTGATCTTGAAGGAAAAGCTTTCACAATTGTAATGATAGATGTGGGTTTTTCCATGTGTAATTTTTATTATGTGAAGGTAGTTTCCTTCTATTCCTAGTTTGTTGATAGTTTTTATTGTAAAACGGTGTTGAATTTTGCAAATGTTTTTTTCTACATTACTTGACGTGATCACGTTTTTTTTTTTTTTTTGCAATTATTCTGTTAGTGTGATCAATTTTTGTATGTTGAACCATCCTTGCATTGCAGTACTAAATCCCACTTGGTCATGTTGTATGATAATTTTAATATACTGCTGAATTTGGTGTACTAGTATTTGAGGATTTTTGAATCAATGCTTAAAGGGTATATTGATCTGTAGTTTTCCTTTCTTATAGTGTCATTTTCTGGCTTTGGTATCAGGGCATTGCTGGCTTCATAGAATTAGTTAGGGAGTATTGCCACCTCTTAAATTCTTTTTGGAAGAGTTTTAGAAGGATTGGTTTAATTCTTCTTTAAATATTTGGTAGAATTTACCAGTAAAACCATCAGGTCCAGGGCTTTTCTTTGCTGGGAGATTTTGATTATTGATTTAATCTCCTTCTTGTTACACATCTATTCAGATTTTCTATTTCTTTGTTATTTAGTCTTGGTAGGTTTTATATTTCTAAGAATTTTTCCATTTAATTTAAGTTAATCAATTTTTTGCTGTACTATCATTCATAGCACTCTCTTATAATCCTTAATATTTTTTATTTCTGTAAAATTGGTAGTACTGATACTGCTTTAATTTCTCATCTTAGTAAGTTGAGTCTTTTCTTTTTCTTTTTTTTTCATAGTCAGCCTAGCTAAAGGCTTGCCAATTTTGCTAATCTTTTCAAAGAACCAACTTTTGATTTTGTTCATTTTTGTATTTTCTATTTGATTCCTCTATACTCTAATCTTTGTTATTTCCTTCCTTCTGCTAGCTTTGGGATTTGTTTGGTCTGCTTGCTCTAGTTATTTAAGGTGTAAAGGTGTATTAAAGTTTGATAGTTGGTTTAAGATCTTTGTTTTTTAAAACCTGAAAGCATTTTTAGGTATTAGTTTGCTCCTTAGCACTTCCTTTGCTATATCCCAAAAGTTTTAGTATACTGTGTTTTCATTTTCATTCATCTCTAAATATTTTCTAATTTCTTTTATGATTTCTTCTTTGACCTTTTGTTTTTTTTAAGAGTGTGTTGCTTAATTTCTACAAATTTGTGAGTTTTCCTGTTTTCCTTCTTTTATTGATTTCTAGCTCTACCCTGTTGTGAATGGAGAAGATACTTTGTATTGAGAACAATAATTTTTTTAGCTTCCACACATGAATGAGAATATGTGGTATTTATCTTTCTGTGTCTGACTTATTTCACTAAACTTAATATTCTCTAGGCTCATCCATGTTGCTCTGAATGACAGGATTTCATTCCTTTTCACGAATGAATTGTATTACATTGTGTATATATACATTTCTTTATCCATTCACCTATTGATGGACATTTAAGTTGATTCCATATCTTTGCTATCATGATTAGTGCTGCACTAAACATGGGGGTGCAGATCTCTCTTTGATATACTGATTTCCTTTCCTTTCCTTTGGATAAATACCCAATAGTGGAATTACTGGATCATATCATAGTCCTATTTTTGTCATTTTGAGAAACCTTTATACTCTTTTCCATAATGGCTATGCTAGTTTACATTCTCACCAACATTGTATAAGAGTAGAACATCTTTTCATATGGTTAATTGCCATATGTATATCTTCTTTGGTGAGGTGTCTGTTCAGGTCTTTTGTTCATTTTTTAATTGGGTAGTTTTCCTATTGTTAAATTTTGAGAGTTCTCCATACATCTTACATAATAGTCAGATTTGTCTGTTGAAGATATTTTCTGCCGGTCTGTGGCTTACCTTCTCATTCTCTTGACATTGTCTTTTGTAGAGCAGATATTTTAATTATAATTAAATCCAGCTTATCAATTATTTCTTCCAAGGATCATACTTTAGGTATTGTATCTAAGATGTCATCTTTACACCCAAGGCTGTATAGATTTTTTCATATGTTATTTTCTAAGAGTTTTATATTTTTGTATTTTATGTTTATGTTTATGATCCATTTTGAAATAATTTTTTGGGATGAGTTAAGACCTTTGTCTGGATTCATTTTTTTGCATGTGGATATCCAGTTGTTCCAGCATCATTTGTTTATTTCAGGCTATCTTTTCTCCATTATATTACTTTTGCACCTTTGTCAGAGATCAGTTGACTATATTAATGTGGGTATATTTCTGGGCTCTCTATTCTGTTCCATTGAACTATTTGTCTGTTATTTAGCCAATACCATACTGTCTTCGTTATTGTAGCTTTATAGTAAATCTTAAAGTTGGTAGTGTCAGACTTTGTTCTTCTTCAATATCGAGTTGTCTATTCTGGTTTATTTTTATTTTTTATTTTAATTGTTTTGCCTTTCCATATAAATTTGATAATCAGTTTGTCAAAATCCACAAAATAACTTGGGGGGATTTTGATTTGGATTGCATTGAACCTATAGATCAAGATGGGAAAAATTTACATATTGGCAAATATTGAGTCTACCTATCTATGAACATGGAATATTTCTCCATTTATTTAGTTCTTCTTTCCTCAGCTTTTGTTTATCTGGGCATGTATTGATTTCTCTTTCATTCTGGAAAGACCAGGGTGCTTTCTGCCCACTCTTGCTCCTGCAAGCTGTGTGCATGCTGCTACAGGAACATGAGCACAACTACCAGCCCTAGGACTAGCGAACTGGGGGATGAGTAGCCAATACTATGCTAAGATCTAAAAATTGATCACAATTAACAATTGCAATTTACAGTCTAAACCTTTAAAATAGACTGAAGAGTTCCAAAACAGTTACATCAGACAGATTCTGCCAGTGCAATTGCTGTCTAAATGGGGCTACGCATTCCTAGTGCTTTTTACTCCACCATCTTCCCTCTAGTTACACCACTGTTCATTTCTATAAGTTGATTTTATACTTTACACCCCTGCTGATCTGTACTATTTATTGTAAAAGTTTTTGCTTTGATTATGTTTCTGTTGGTCAATGTAGAAAGCTCATGCTGTCTGCAAGAATGGGGATTTTTATCTCTTTCCTTCCAATTTTTCTCTTATTGTCTATTATTATGTTGTCTCTAATCTCCAGTTTTTTTAATTTCACAATATTATTGGGGTATAAATGTTTATAACCTCCAGTTTTATGTTCCACAGTTGCTGTGCTAGTGGGCATCCTTGTCTTATTCTAAGCTTCTAAGACAATGTATCAAGGTTTCTCTATTAGGTATAATGTTTTCTGTAGGTTTATTTTTATTTTTATTTATTTATTTGTTTATTTTTTTACCAAATAAAGTTTTTTTTCACTTTTTGGTTTTTTGAGTTATTTTATTACTATAAATTTTTGTGGAATTTTATGAAATTATTTTTATACCTGGAGTGAAAATTGTATGATTTTCTTCCTTTATTCTATTAATATGGTGAATTATGTTGGTAGATTTTTCTGATGTGGAATTATACTGCAGTACTAACTTAAACGCTTTTTGTTACTGATGTATTTCTTAAAGTGTACTAGTCATTATTTATTAGTTATTGGTTATCTAATATTTTAGTTAGATTTTCTGCAAACAGATATATCATTGTCTTTTCTTGTACTCTTTATCTTGTTTTGGAAATAAATTTCATTTATCTCAAAAATTATTTCTAAATTATTTTCTTTTTCTATGTTTTCAGAAACATATTATTTAAAGATTAATTTTATTTGAAAAATTGGTAAAAGTACCTGTAAAAGTATCTGCACAAGGGGGTAGTTGGAAGATACAGACTTTTGTCACCCTATCAGTTTGATGTAGTAGTTTTTTTAGTTTTCAATTTTTTTTTCTATTTTTTTGAATCAATTTTATCCATTTGTACATGTCCAAATATTATAAGGGTTTTGAAATTCATTTATATATAGTTATTTTGATACCCTTTCTGTTTTTAATATTTCTGATGGTCTCTCCAAAAACAACTCTTAGGATTCTAACGGAGCATTGTTAATGAGTCGTCAGGTTACATGTTACTCTCTAATGTTTTCCTTTTCTCTCCTCTTTTCTTCTTTCTCTTTCTCCTGCTCCTCCTCCTCCCCTTCCTTCTCCTCCTCCTGTTTCATTTTCTTTGCCTGTTGCTCTGGCCTTCCTGTGACAGTGTCACGTGCTGTGCACACTCAAAAACCCTGGGCTTTGCTGTCTCTTTCCCCGCATACAGCCATGTCCATTTTCCCGCTGCTCTAATCCACCGCGGCTTCTGATGGGGACTACCCAGTCTGCCACGTCCTGTTGCAGCTTCTATCACGTAACCCCAGCTCTCACTTGATGCCAGCTTTTTACCGAGTGCTGCAGCTCCAGCCGTCCTACTGCCTATGCTGTTCTTTTCTGCTGTCGTATAACAGCATCACTATCTTCCTGCAGGTGCTGACGTCTCCTCGTGCCTTCCTGCAACTTTTCTGCACTCCCCTTCACTGAGGTTTGCAAGATGATCGTGGTCCATGGTGAATCCACTTTCTATGAGCTTCTTAGAAGGAGCCCTAAAGCAGTCTCACATATATCCCAATGTCTTAAAGGGATTTAGTAAATCAGATCTTGAAGTTTTTGTTATTAGCCACCAACCCTCTCTTCACATGTGAGCCTTTATGCCTGGGCCAGGAGATAGATTTTTGTGACAAACAGTAATGCCCGTCCTCTGACATTCAGAACCCAGCTTGTATGCAGGCATTTCTGTGTATTGGAGCAAAGATTCCCCTGCTTCTTATGGGAATGGACTTCAGTAGACTAACCTCCATCACTTAGCAAACATGCCTGGATGTTTTAGCACCTCGGGATGTATATGGTTCCCTCCCCCCAGCCCCACATACAAATAAGAAGGCCAGTGGAAAATAAAACTAGCAGATAGAAATAATGTTGGCAGAGGCCTGGCCAGTGTGCTTCTGCCTCCAAGCATGGTAAATTACAGAGTAAATAAAAATGATCAGATAAAAATGGGCACAGATTAAAGCACAAAGTAATTCACAATTTCTAATTTGTTTGCCAAGTGCTCCCACCGCTGGACCATATTTGGAGAGTCTTGCCGATCAAGATGTATCAACTTTGCCCACCCTGGGGGCCATTGTGTCTGTTTGGTGGGACTTCTCATCTATTTACTGATCTAGTCAGTACTCATTATAGATCATAATCTCCAAGGGATCAACATGATACTTTTCCTTTTCAAGTTCTTGGGAATCTTGACTCCATTCTTCTACCTATGCAGCATAGATACCAGACTTGATAAAACTTACTGTGTAATTAAAAAAAATTAAGTTAAAGTCCATGCTGGCTGAGAAAGCATGCCATTCTTAAGGTTTTGGTTCCTTTTTCCTTATTAGAGAACCACTGATGAGGCTGATAAGAGGGGTGTTGTAATGTTCTTTTCTGCTTGAAGGAGTGTGCTTGTAGGGGAACTTTGGAATAAGAGAAAGAAAACTCGAGATTGAGTCCCAGATCACCTGCTCTTCAGACCTATGACCTTGGACAAGTAATTTAACCTTGCTAAGTCCACTTCCAGGCTTCTTTTTAAAAAATTAATATATAGAGTTGTTATTTCTGGCTATTATTAAAACAAACTATTGGCCTGAAAATTGGTATAAAAATGCTTTATTATCTCTAAACTGGGTGCTTGTATAATAAGATGTGCAGAATTTTCTTAACAACTAATTAGGGGCAGTCTTGTTAGGGTAGAATTAACTTATTGGATCAATTATTTGTTGAGTGTGGTGGGGTAGAAGTTAGATATCTAGTTGGATAGGCTAGTGTAAACACTTTAAACAACTACTTTGCATTGAGAACATGTACCAGAAATTTGGGAAAGGGCGAGGAGTGATGGGTTTTGTTAGGCTCCAGGATACTGCTCGGTGAGTAACGTGGTCCCTCCACTTGACTCTTTTCTAGCCTCTTCCTTGGTATTTGCAATCGTGTCAAGAAGTGTTTGAACATTTTGTAAAATCTAATGGAAGGGATTTTTTTTTCTGGACTCAGTGAAAAAGTCACTTCTGAAAGTGGCTAGAACTCAAGGGGTATGGCTGGGGCATTGCTCATGTGACATCAATGTTTACATCAGAAATATCTGTATTTCATGAGCTGACTGAGAAGAGAAAACAATTGCTGAGTTAAATTTCTGTGGACGAATATTTATTTCTTTGTAAAAAGTATGAGCAAACTTAACTCTAGCAAACCCAAACCACAGTCATGCAGGCTGGGCGCCGGGGAGGACAAAGATTGTTCCAGTGGTCCATGCAGGTCTGATATTTAGGACCAAGTGTAGGGTGCCTAACTCTCACAGTGGGGGTGTTTCCACACATGGCTGGGCTACCGCTGTTTAACTGGGGCTGTAGAATCAGCAGAGAGGGGGAAGACGGGTGGGACACAGGCCTAAGGCCAAGTTATGAGCACACGGGTGCCCTGCAATTAGAAACCAGACTCCAGAACAGCCACACATTGTCAACACTATGATTTCTTCCGTTTTATAGTTGGTGGGAAGGCATCGTCTTTTGGCCTAACATCCTGAAGTTCTCAGGATTCTATGGATTCTGCCTGAAATCTGGAAAAGTGGCCACAATTGCCAAAAGTCTGGAGCTCATAATATACAAGATGGTGAGATAAGAGATGGCAGTGGCTAGATATGAGTCAGCTGCTGGGACTGTGTTTGGAATATAAGCAGCGAGAGAGAGAGCTGCCTAGTCCTGAGGTATCTAGAGAGAGGCCATGGGTGAAAAAAAAGAGAGTGAGAAAGATTGCTGCATCAGGGAACACACTTCTGTTCCAACCCTCAGTTTCCACGCCCCAAACTGCAAAATCCTGCCAGGACAGGGGAGGAAGCAAGGCACACTTAAGTGGAACCATATGGAACTTCAAACCACTGGATTACACATGTAAGATATTCTTGGTTATTCTCACTTTCCCACCTCCAACTCTTACACAAAAATTTTTATTTTTGTCCTTGGATCCAATTTAGCAAAATCTTTTGTCTGAAACTTTTGTAATGTTGCCTATAGCAATGGAAGCATGGGTCCAAATCAGATGGCAGTGGTTACAGAAGTCATGTCCCTGAAAAAGGATTCTCCCTTATCAATGGTGAACTCCTCCTGACACTTGTTAAGAAAAATTACCCAAAACTTGAACATAAGGTAAAACAATGACTTTGATGTTATACTACAACATTGTCTTTTAGAACTGCCTAGGGATTATTTAATTCTCTGAATACACCTTTTCTTGACTTATATATTATTGATTAGAGTCCAGAGACTGTGAAGTTACATATAAACTTGTAGAGATTGATGAATTTGTAAATGACTTTTGATCAACAGAAATGGAAATGATTTCTCTTGGAGAGTCAAAGATAATTCTAAAGATCCACAGTTGTATTGCCTTATAGAACATTAACCAGTTGTGTATTTAACTTAACAAAATTATTTCATTATCCAGTTTCACCTAATGGTATAATATATCTGTTTTAAAATGGTCTTATAACATCTTTGCAAGCTTATTGGTTACTGCATTGGGTTAAATTAATCTTTGATGTGTTTGTATGAAATATACATTAAGAGACTGAGGGACTGAGTACTGGGTCAGTGAATGGAGCCCAAGTCGCACCGTTTTCACTCCTCCTCCTACTAAACCAAAGATCCTTAGCTAAGTTTCATCACTGATTTATCTCCTTGATCTCATCTGATCACTGGTGCATACCCTTGAATCTTCAGACATTTATTTTATTATTTACACCAAGATAATTTATAGAAAGGACATGAGGCTCAAATAAAGCAAAAAAACCCCACCATTATTAGTTTTGAGTAAACACTGTAATTTACTTGTCTCTCATCACCTTGAGGTTTCCTGTTTAATACAATCACCTTTGTTTCTTTTTAATGCCACCCACTCGGTGTATCTATTTGAAAGCTGTTTATTTTTTTCGTTTTTTGTAAGTGATGAAAAAGTATGTATCTACTCCTTTGAAAAAACATGCAAAAAATATAAATTACTCTGCTTTGAATAGGTGTTATATTTTTCTCATGTTTTCCTTCTTTTGTTCTGTGATTCATTAATTTTTTGAAGGTAGATAGAATCTAATGAAAGCTCTGGACTTTTAACCCTGAAAAAGATGGACATATACATGAGGTTTTACAAACAATTTCAGGATTTAGAAGGTCCCACCCATTGAGCTTACCTATGAATCAATCCAGGGTCTGGGAACCCCAAGTTAAGAAACCCTCCTCTACCATTAAGAAACACCCTGTTACCTTCTTTCTCTTCCTAAACCCACATCCATATCACCCTTTTAAAATTTTGGGACCAAACCCTAGTTTCTCTTTATAACCTAACTATTTTAGCATTTAATTTAATTTCTTAGTTTGAGACAGAGTCTCACTCTGTTGCCCTGGGTAGAATGCCATGGCATCACCCTAGCTCACAGCAACCTCAAACTCCTGGGCTCAAGCAATCCTCCTGCCTCAGCCTCCCAAGTACCTGGGACTACAGGTGTGTGCCACCACGCTCAGCTAATTTTTTCTATTTTTAGTTTCCCAGCTAATTTTTTTCTATTTTTAGTACAGACAGGGTCTCACTCTTGCTCAGGCTGGTCTCGAACTCCTGACCTCAAGCAATCATCCTGCCTTGGCTTCCCAGTGTGCTAGGATTTACAGGCATGAGCCACTGTGCCCCACCTATATTTTAGCATTTTATTTTGTGCTGCTTCAGGGAATCAATTTCTCTTCACATATCTTCACATCTAGTTTTTACCATAAAAATGGATGTATATTTTTTGGACATGAGCTGTACATTTTACAAGAGGTACTGTTTCTTTTATATATATTTTTCTTGATGTAACTTGTGCTCTTAAACCATTTATCTTTTTTGCATTATGACCTTACAAATACTGCTAAAATTTAGCTATGCGAGATGGAAATGAGAAAAAAAGGCAAATGCCAGTTGAAATTTTAAGTAATATTCACTCTTTGGGGCCAAGTGGGGCCCAAGTTTTTGTGGTCCTCATCATATCGCTTTTAAAGGGGTTGTATTTTTCACTGTACTGAAGTCCTTGAAAGTATACAACTCGTATCACTTTGAATCTTGTCAGTACTGCACAAACAGGTCACTTGGCATGGAGCAGCAGCTCATAAAAAATGTGAATGGGTAATGAGTGATAAGAGAAATTTCAAAGGTTCTTTTTCCTTAAGCAGATATTGGGTGTTTTGGTTTCGTGGTTCAATTACTGTTGGATTCGTTAGCCAACTCCAATTTTTCCTGTTCCACTATGTACTACTATTGACATTGTGATTAATATTAATAATTGTAGTGTATGGATATAAAAGTAAACAAAAACAGAGATTTTTGTTGAAAATATATAATAAATAGAAGAAAAAAAGAAATCAATGTTTTATAAATGGAAAGAGCTCAGACCAGTTGAGATATAATTTTAAGCTTGAAAATCAATTTCTTTATTGTTTCCTTATAATTAGACTTTTGGAAGCTAACAGCAAAGAAGCTTGTATAACAAACTTAAAAAAAGCAGTTTGTATGTATTGTTATTATTATTTACTTAAAAGTGTTGTTCCTGAAACAGAGGAATAAGGGAAAGCCAAGGGCTTTGGAGTCAAAAGAACTAGTTTAGAATCCAGGATTCACTGCTTCCAAGCTGTGGCATTCAGGAAAATTACTTAAATTTTATATGTATCATTTCTTTGTCTATAAATTTTGGAGTTGTAGAATGCATAGGGTTGTTGGAAGTCATAAGTGAAATAATATAATTTTCTCAAGATAGTGCCTAAACTCTAAGATATATTAATAAATGTACTCTATGACTATTTTCTCTTCACAGTCATGTTATACTCTGCAAAAATGGTTTCTTGCTTTTAATTTACATTGTGCCACATCAAGAGGTTGTGAAATTTCCTTCACACAGATATATGTGTATATATATATATATATATATATATATATTTGTTCATTATATGAAAACAATGAAATAATTACAATAAGGATGAAGGGAGAAAACACAGCTGAAATAAGAGGATAAAAACATGCAAAATCCAGTCTATTGCAAGGATGGAGAATCAAACCTGACTTTGAGTTGCTGATAGTAGTGGTGGCTACGGAAATGAAATGGTAGAATTCAGAAACAGTTTGGATGTGTCCCCTGTTATATATATTGTTGTAAACATCCATCGATTACTAATTTCCTTCTTATTGCAGTATCCTTCCTTAAATTCCAACAACCAGCTTATGATCAAATCTGATGTTTGGGGGCCCAATCTATTTCTCCCAAGCGAATCACTCTTTCTTGGCCATTATATGATTATTTTAATATACTTCTTCCTATGACAAGCTCCATGCCTCACCTTTTCCAGTTTGTCACTATGGAGTTGTGGGAAGAGTGGTAACTCCCTGTGGCCCTCATATAGTAACAAGGCTGAATTTAGAGAGGAATTTCTCACCCAGGTCTTTTATAGAGTGTTGAGTGATGAGCTGTACTCAAAGTGTTAGAGTGCTCATCTTCTCAGTAGTCTTCCGTGCCAATTTGCTTTTTTGCTAAAGTCTGACTCCCTCCGTGTGTGTGTGTGTGTGTGTGTGTGTGTGTGTGTATGTGTATGTGTGTGTATGGCATGTGCCTATGTGTATAAATATACAGAAAATGTATAGTAAAATTTTCCCAGTGATCAGTTGGTCTCTTCCATACCCCAGGAGCCCAGTAGTCTGTTCTCCATCCCAGCTTCAACTTCCTTAACATGGTTTTTGTGAGAATTCTTCCTGCGTTGTCCCCCTATTTCCTTCCCAGGGTGGCTTTTTTCCTGAATATATGTTAAATCTCTTACCCACGTTTTCTTCACTGTTGTCCCATGTTCAGTATATTTTACAGAAGTTCTTTATAATTTCAGCAGCTTCGTATTTATTTTGATATTCTTGATGGATATTTTTAAGTTCTTTATAATATTAAATGTTTCCTGATTGCTTAGTACTTTGTTCTTTCTCATGGATATTGTGGAAGGAGCACAGCTAAGTACACAATTGATCATTTTGAGGAAGCAGTCTCTTCTTCCTTGATTGAGAGGCGAGTTTAGAAGATAATATTAATATTATATAAGGAAGAGAGAAAAGGAAACTATGCAAAGAGACTTGAATAGACCTCCAGGTCCTGTGTTCTAGTCCAGTACTGCCACCTAATAAAAGAAAATTTTCCACAAAATAAATTTAACAGATTTTGAGCCCAGAATGATTGTTGAATCGGGTAGCTCTCAGAACCAGAGGTTCAGACAACTCTGCTCTGCAACGTGGGCAGTGCATATTTATAGAGAGAAAAGGGTGAACAGAGCAGAAACAGGAACAAAAAGCAGATTGGTTATTTCAAAGTTACTTTCCTTGTAAAGTTGAAGCAGAAGGGATTTCCTTATCATGCTGGCTACAACTGGCTTGTTTGGGGACTTGACTAGTCTTTCTCTCTGTCTCTCTCCTCTCTCTCATGATTTCTAGGAAGGCCAGATAAATAACTTAGTTTCACATTGGTGGGCTTTTACTTTAGCATGAGTGACTTCATTTTGATTTGGTCTGTTGGGGCTTCAGTGCAGGGGCTCAGTCCTAATCAGTGGCCTCCTATACATTTTATTTAACACCCCCAAGTGTGTCTCTGAGGTCCACAACCAAAACTCTGTGGCCTTCCTGTTTCTCCTAAAGGCAGTTTAGGGGAAGTGAGTGCAGCTCACTCTGCCCCGTCATCTCGGTTGCCCCCTTCAGGCAGATGGATCCTGATCTGACTGTGATGAGTTACCACACTGATCACAACTTTGGGTTTATGTGGCCGCGTCTGGTCTATGGTCTGCGAGAACCTCAGGGTGGGGTCTGTGCCTTGTTCACCAGTTTTGTCTGTTTCTAGCCCCACATATAGAAACCTCTATTAGCCAATACATCTTCGCCAAGAAAATAAGTTAACAGATGAATGACAGTCTCCAATTTCAGTTTTCTCCTGAAGCTACAAATAGCTTTGTTCATGAACTTTGAAATTATTCAAATTACGGTACTGTGATATGATCAGGGTCTTAATTCCATCCCTGTACTTCTACCTTACAAAGAACTCAGGAGCAATTTTTAAAGCTGACCATCATCATAATTTTTCCTTTTAAAAGTATGGCAGCAATGGGAAACACACCAAATTGTCCTAAAAAGGTTATTGTAGGGACACTGTGTCAGGCTTTTGACGTTACTCAAAAGCATATCCCTCCCTGAGTCTTCCTTCTGCACATGTAAACCACATCTCATCTTTGGCCATACATTTTCAACCCTCACCTTATTCTTTTCCCTTGCTTTGTCCTTTGTCAGTTTAAAATATTTTTTTCCAAAGGATTTATTTTTTAATTCTGATTTTTCACTTTTCATTTTTCTCACCTTCAGTAAATTTTATCCCTTGAGGCAAAGCATCTTAACCGACTGATGGGCTCTCTACCACAAGGCTCAACTCTGGTATCTGCTCTACCTCCCATCTCCAGCAATGACAGACAGACAGACAGACAGACAGACAGACACACACACACACACACACACACACACACACTCCTGTTGCCTTCATGCAAAGTCCTAACAACAGCTTTCCTAAATTCATCAAGTAGTACTAAGAAAGGGCCAACTTAGCCAAATAAAAGTATTATAAAGTTGTAACCTACAATCTGTATCAAAAGTTGCAGTACTTCACTTTGAACATGACGGTTGCAGAGGTGGGGGGCTTCAGGGATTGTTGCACGCATAGATCCTCAGAGCTCAGACTGTAGTCTGTTCTCAGTTCTTAGTGTGCTCTTGGCCAAAGAATGACCAGACACAGCAAGAGCAAGGCAAGCGCTAAATGAAGTTTATTGAGGAAGGACAAGATAGGTTTACAGAGCAAAAGTGGGATATAGGTTCACAGAGTAAGAGCGAGATATGTTTACTACAGACAACAAACAGACCCCCTGTCGTAATAAGAGGACCCTGATTATGGTCTGGGATCCTGTTTTATAGTGTCTGGATTGGGCCCTCCTCATGGTCCAGATGTCATCACTGAACCACTTTGATGGACAGTTAGCGACATGATAATTAGCCTTAGGTTACTCTAGGTCACTTTAAAAATCCTGTTGTGCCTGGGCTGCCTGGCCTGTGGGCTGGGGGATTCTCAGCATTCTTTCACAGATGAGCAGGGGTTCCTCCTTCCCCCAGGTGTGGCAGTGGCTCAGGGCAGGCTTTAGGTGGGGCAGCACTAAGATGGAGTGTCCGCCCTTGTCCTTCCCAGGTGGGGCAATTGCTCAAGGAAGCACCAAGACCGGGTACCCACTTTTGTCCCTAGGAGAGTCTTAGAGGTCCCTTGCTATCTACCTAACAGTTGAATAAGAATTTAACATATTTATCATGGCAATTGCCAATATCTTACTTTTTTCTTTATAGAAACATATGTCTTAGAGATGGTAGACAGCACAGAACCCCTTTTTATAGAGAAGAGAAATGAAGGCTCAGGGAAGTTAAGTGAATTGCCCCAAAAGTAGACAAGTAAGTGGCTATGATAAAACTTGGATTCAGAGCTTCTACCTCCAAAAGCCATACTCTTACCAGCAGTTTCTATTGGACTTTTCAGTTTATAAACCACTCTCATATAATCAGCTTACCCAATTCTCACAATATTCTATTGAGATGATATTTTCTACATTTTAGTAATAAGAGAATCTACCAAAAGCCCTTCAGAGTTGGAGCCAGGACACATCCCAGGTTGCTTGTCTCCAAATCTGTGAACTTTTAACTGTCACTGCTGACCTTTCTGTCTATCATATGTGCCCTATGAGTCATGATAAGGATTAAAAGTAACCCTGAAATTATACTTTCTTAAAGTCAGAATTATCAATGACATAAAGATTCTCATATTGTGTTCATTGTAACTTCTCATTCCCAAATAATTTACCTGCACAGACAACAGGTATCATCTGACAATTTGATTATTAATCAAGTGATCACAGAAAAATATTCTTTAGATACTTCACTCAGGAAATGGTCTCCAGTTCCATCCAAATTGTTGCAAAAGGCCTTAAGTCATCCTTCTAAGTGAAGTATCTAAAGAATGGAAAAATAAACACCACATGTACTCGCTATTAAATTGGAACGAACTGATAAGCACACGTGTGCACAGAGGGACAGAAAACTCAGTGGAAATCAAGCAGGCAGGAGGGGGAAAAGGAGTTGGTTGAAAACCTACCTAAAGGGTACAATGAAGATTACCTGGGTTATGGGTACATTGACTCAAGCGTAGCAAAATCAATACATGTAACCACAAACATTTGCCCCCCTGTAATATTTTGAAATTAGAAAAAAGAAAAATATTATTTAAAAAGGTGTTTGTTATGGGCTGAATTGTGTCTGCCCTAAAATGCAAATGTTAAAGTCCTAACCCACGGTACCTCAGAATGTAAGCATATTTGGACATAGGGTATATAAAGAGGTCATTAGGGTGGGTCCTAATCTGATGTTATTGATATTCTTATAAGAACAGGAAGTTTGGACACAGACACATACAAGGGGAAAATGATGTGAGGACAGAGGGAGAAGACTGCCGCCTGCATGCCAAGGAGACAGACCTGGAGTAGACTCTTCCTTCATGACTCTCAGAAGAAACCAAACCTGCTGACACCTTGATCTCCACTTTCTAGCCTCCATAGCTGTGAGAAAATAAATTTCTGTTTTTTTAAGCCACCAGTTCATAGTACTTTGGTATGGCAGCCCCAGCAAACTAATACAGTATTGAAAAACAATTAAGCAAAATCAAGGATGGCTTTATCAGTCTTGGGAAAATAGTAAACTATCTTTAATAGGACAAGGAAAATTTCAGGGAGTATACGCATACAGATATTACAATTAAAAAATATTGTCCTGGGGTGGAAGGAAATTTTGGAGGCAACAGGAGTTTGTGGCATAGATTTTGGTGATGGTTTCACTTGTGTATACTTATCTGAAAACTCATCAAGGTGCATACATTAAGTATATTCAGCTCTTTGTGTGTTAATCATACCTCAATAAAATGATTTAAATACCCTTGCAAGCATGCACATGCAAACATACACACACAAACACACACATACACCCAAGACTATTAATCCAACTTCTCATAGTCCAGGATATTGGTAATGTGGTCAGAATTATGACGATGTTGAGCATTAAAAACCCTGAGATTTTATAAGGCTTTGATTTGATTATAGTGGTTACCTTTCTTCTAGGCTTAAGGAAGTTGACAATTAGTACTTGTTTACACAGATTTTACGGTAAGCAAGGATAGTATAGTGTGATAGCGGAAAGCTAATTTTTTAAGTGTCCTTCATTTTTTTGTAGTTCCATATTTTAAGCATTTCATCATCTAGCTTTATCACAAGTTAATTTGTAATCAGGACACCAGCAGCTCTCTTTTACTATTG
The DNA here is from genome assembly GCF_020740605.2 of Lemur catta. Classification (NCBI taxonomy): domain Eukaryota; kingdom Metazoa; phylum Chordata; class Mammalia; order Primates; family Lemuridae; genus Lemur; species Lemur catta. The sequence continues at coordinate 62,193,685 of NC_059141.1, read as the reverse complement.
CCACTAGGTGAACCCGTACAGATTAGCAGCAGTATATTAGGAGAGCTGAGTACCAGTGATGGTCTGTATAGAGATGACTATAGACTGGCCTATGTAACTCTAAGGAATTTCCTACCATTTTCCTAGTTTAGGCTAGTTCCTTTGGAAATGAAGTGGTAAGAAAGTCCACATAAAAGTCATGGGTTTTGAGATCTAGAAGGGGTACTAATTCATCCAATCCAATAACTGGGGTGCCCATCATAGTCTGTGGAAACGTACCTCAATGTTCCTTGTTCCATAAGTCTAGGTCAAGCCTTGAGCATTTAGAGTTACAAAAATTGCCACAGGTGATTCTGATGTTCACTCCTATGAAGAACCAGGACAACTTCCTCATTTACAGGCCTTTGTAATGTCCCAGGGATGCCTGGGCTGAAGCCTGCTTGGAGGCAGTTCTCAGATCCAGCCAAACCCCTTTCTGCTGCATCATAATATCTGTTAGTGGTCATTCAATATATTTTGCTGTCCTCACTCTCCCCATCACCACAACTTTCCCCTAGATTTAAATTTGACTTTGAGAAAAGAAGAGATTAAAAAAAAAATCACACAGCCTTATCAGATGAATGCTCAGCAATCAGAAAAAAGCATCTACCTCCTCATCATGTCCCTTACCACCGGTGGGTGTGATTTCTATTTCATCACCAGCCTGGCTGGGCAGCCCCTAATGAAATAGTTAGCTTCATCAGCTGCGGGCTTTAAGATAGCAGTGGAAGCAATACACACTAGAATGCAACTCAGATAGGTAGTTGTAGCTAATGAACAGCAATCATATACAGAGTTTCTAGAGCACATCACAGGGAATATATTGAGTTAAAATATTTTTACTGGAATTGTTGGAGTACTAACCAGAACACTGAACCCTATCTTTTCCATGATGTAGCCTTTCCCTACTTTGGAAAGCTGACTAAATTAGTCAAGCTTGCTTACTCTTCTCCTTCCTTTGTGTTAAATACCAGGTGTAAGAAATATAGTATAGAGGGCATTGTACAACTCTTTGTAGGCTGTTTTGAAACCTGTATGTTAGGTCTTATGCAAGTAAATTAGATCGTTTGTATCTAGATCTTCTGAAAAAAGACTGTGTTTATGTGTTCAATTTATTTTCATTGCTTAGCAGTACTTAATAAAAGGCTTTCCAATTACCTCCGAGATAGGATGGTCCAATCTAGTGGAAAGAACATTTCAGTGGAATCTGAAGAATTAGATTTGAGTTTCAGCCCTGCATGGGAGAGGAAGGCATGATTACTATCTTTTTCCCAAATGCAATAAAGTGCTTATACAGTTTGACTGATGGGCCACTGGGATGTAAAATAACACATGAAAAAGCGCTTTGGGGATTACGCAGTGCTGTGAAAATATAATGCCTTTCTGGTCCAGTTCCATGGACTCATTTATATGGTCATTAAAAATAACACGATTATTTTCAAAATCAATTTTCAGATTTTAATTTGTCTTTTTGAAATATAGTATTAAGGTGACTTTGTAGGTTTGGAATTGCTACTTCACCTATAAAAAATAATGGAAAGTGGAAAACTGAAAATTTAATGTTAATGTAATTAAATTTAACTTTGTGCAAATATCTTTGGTTCTATTCTTTTATACCACTGGGCCAAGTGCCTGTGTATTTGCTGTGATATCTTTCATATTTGTGAAACAGTTTACACTTCTTTTTAGAACCACTTAGAAAATGTTATGGTATCTTTACTTTGCTCAGCATAAACAGGGAGGCAGAGAGGAAGTTCAGAAGTGGGGAACCTCCAGGAGTGGTGGCTCACCCATCATCAATGGAACCATTTTTATCCCAGCTTTTTCCCAAATCTCCTAATTTATCAGATTCCCACAGTAGCAGGGATTGTACCTTCAAAACCAACTAAAACATTGTTTGTTCCTGGAAAAATATCTTGGGATTGATTACAAAAGGAGAGCTATCAAATAAATATTCCCCTTTTGTGTTACTGTTTTAACTGTGGTGTGATTGTAAGGCCTTAGAGACACAGAGAAAATATATTATTCATTTGCACATTATTTTTTAAAGGGGAAAATTTTAGTCAGATTATGAGCAATACAAACAGCATAGTTACTAGATGATAAAGAAATTTATAAAGATGTTAGTAAAAATTGTCCATGATTCTGCTCTCGAGTTAATACCATTTTGTATGCCACTTCAGACTTTCTCCTTCTTATGTCTACTTAGAAAAATATATCTTCCTGTATGGTTTACAAATAGTGGGATGCTATTTTACATGCTGTTTTGTGAGATATCATTTTCATTTGATAGAATCCATTAGACATGTTTGCAAGTAAATGTGATTGGGCATCTGATCATTTTCCATGGCTTTAATTTATCTCCTTTTATGCACTGATGATCATTTAATTTTCTGAACACTTTTACTGGCATTTGTTTACAATTTTTCATTGTTATAAACAATGCTGAACTCTGAGCACTGTTATTTAATCTGTAAAGAAGGGCTAACACAGCCTACTGCTCAGGCTTTATGTGGGAAGTATATAAAATAATGTTTGAGCAAACCATGAAAATATATATCCATAGAAGATTTTTGTATTATCTAGGCTTTCAAATGTGTTACCATATGGTGAGAACTTTACAAATTTTTCATTTAAAATGTTTGCATTTGTATATATGTCATTCTTTTTCCTAATACTTATGGCCTGTTTTTATTACATTTATGTGAGATTACTAGGTGGTTCATTAAACAAACATGCATACGTGATTTTTTTTTTTATGTATTGGGCACAATGCTACGCTAGGGATATGGTGGTTAACGTGGCAGACATACTCTGTGCTCTACTGGAGCTTCCATTTTTCCAGTAGACACAGATTTTAAGGAGACTAAAACAAACAAACAAACAAAAAACAAGCAAAACATAATAAATTTTGATAAAGAAAATGAACAAAGATTTGAGAATAAAAATAATGGAGTAGGTTCCAATAAAATGTTCAGGAAGTACTTTCTGAGGAGGTGACATTGAAACTGATCCATAAAGGATGGGAATACAAAGCCATTGGAAAAAAGGAAAAGAGAAAGAAAAGTAACTGCAGTAAGACTGAAGCATCTGGGAAGGCTGGGAGACCGGCTAAGACAATACTGGAGTCTCAGTAACAGGGTATGTAATGAAGGGTCCTGTGGCCACGGCAAGGACCTTGGTTTTTTGTTTGTTTTTGTTTTTTATTAAAGTCCAATTAGAAGCCTAGATGTCATTGCATCTCTTTTATTTTTCTTTAAGTTTTATGTTAAAAGCCTCACTTATTTTACTTTTCCTGTTATGAGACAAAACAGTCTTAAGAACATATTCTTTCTTGATATGCCTCATGCAAACATTATTTTTGTCCAGAGTGATGCCCAGGTTGGAATTTTAACATTAAGGAAACATTAATTCAGAAGAATGTCATACCTTTTTAATTTAGAAAATTAGTCCTTCAACTTTTTCACAACCTGTCTATCCATTACTGCAAGAAATATTTTCAAATTTCCAACTATGACTGTGGGTTTTTCTCATTTTGGTTCTGTCCACTTTTGCTTGATATATTTTGATAGTTTGTTATTAGTTGCATATAAATTTAAGGTTGTGTATTTTCTTGTTGAATTGACTCTTTTGTCATTGTGAAATGTCCCTTTTTTCTTGAGAAATTCTATTTGCATTAAAATCTTATTTGCCTGAGTTGATATAGCTAGAACAGCACTCTTTTCGTTAGTGTTTCCTTGGTATGTTTTTTCTTATTCATCTATCTTGTGTTCTGAAAATATCATCTTCCCCTCCCAAACACAGACACAGTTTGTCATTTGTTTTTCTCAATTCCTATGTTCAAGTTTACTGTGCTCAGTATTATCCATGATTTTCTTTTATGACATCCAGGTTTTATATCTTTTAGAAAGACTGACCCTACTTTCCTATTTGTAAATTTATTCCCTCATGTTTTGTTTTACAATTTTATAGTTTTGTGCTTTGCATGTAAGTTTTTGATCCATTGTAAATATTTTGTTGTGTAAGGATTGAGGTAGCAATGTAAAGTTTTGGGTGGTAGAGGATATTGATCAATTAATTCTGTTGCACAGTGTTTAGAACAATGTTAGCAGAATCTAACCTTATATAAGGTTATCATATAGATAAATTTATATACTTCTTTTATTACTTGACCTATCAATAACAGATGAATGTAAGCTTAATTATTTCAGAATTTTTATAATTATATTATCATAATTAAAGATATTTCCTTAATCTAACAGGAATTTGTATATTTCATTGCAATACTCTTTGGCTGATGGCTTTATTGCTGTTATATTTTCAAGTTGAATTTTACCCTGTAGTATAAAATATGATCTCTTTTTATAATTTATAGCTATTTCATTTAATTTTACTCTGCCTGATTTAAAAATATTTTCTGTTGATTTTTCTTTTTAAAATTTGCATTATGTGACATATCTTTACCCATTTTTTAATTCTTTAATCTTCTAGAATTCTTTAAAATGATCCTGTAAAGAACATATGTTCTTTAATTCTCAGAATCTTATTTTCTATTCAATATCCATTAGGGTACTGTGCATGCACTAGGGAACATAGTTTATGCATTAATTTATTATAATTAGCATATCTCTATAAACTGTTCTTTTCTCTATTTCTCTGAATAGAAAGATGAATTTTAGGAAGGTGAAACAAATTGTCTGCTGTCACACACCTAAATATTATTACTGTGAAAGTTCTTCAAAAAATTTTACATCTATTTTTATTTCTAATTTTATATTTTTTATGTAATTTTTCACACTGTGTTTTGTTGTATGGGATATATTTTCTTTTGTTTTATCTCCTTAATTTTAGAAAACATATTCTTTTTTATATTGTGGTAAAGAATATATAACATAAAATTTACCTTCTTAGCCATTTTTAAATGTACATATAGTTAACACTATGTGACAGATCCCTAGTACTTTTTCATTTTACAAAACTGAAACTCTATATCTATTGCACAATACCTCTTCCTCCCCAACCTCAAGAAGACATATATTCTTAAATGTTTCAAGAAGATACTGTAATTATTTTTTTAATTACTTGCACCAAGAGTGTCTTTGAAGTCTCTCTATTGAAATTTGAAATACAAGACATATTTTCTCCCATCCCCTACCTGCAAGTGTTTCTGAATATAATCTGTTTTATTTCCATACAATTATTACATAGTTGCTTTTGTCCTATGTATCTTTAAAGAAGAGTGTTTAGACCACTTTTCTCATCTTCATAACCACATTTGTCTTAGAATTATCTCTACATTAAAGAGGGTTGAGTTCATTTAAAAATACTTTGTGTGTCTTTCCTGTGATTTATCTCATTATTTCAATTTTAAATTGTGGATACAGGCTATGCTTTTTGAATCCCTGAATATGTGAGACTATTTTTTTATTGCTCTAATAATTCCTAATAATACATTAATATGAGTTGCTTTTTGAAACAAATTAAGAATTTAAGGGATTTCTCAACCATTAATTTCAGATATATTACCTATTTTTATGGTTTTTAATTTTTGAAATGTTTCTTCTATATTGTGCTAAATTTTAAATCTAAGATTTAGGTCTGCTGGACTCAGTCATCATGTACAGATGTACAACACTATATATCTATAATACATATGTAGTTATAACTATAGTTGCAGCCATTGCCTACTTTGTTTTTCCAGTTGTAACTTATATAGCTACGTAATTGCATATGAATAATATGGTTCAACTATGGTTGACCAGTAGACTGTAAACATTTTGATTATACATATTTATTAGTGAAACTCTTTGAGCATCTACCTAAAAATTACATGTTTAACAATTATGCATGTCATACTATTAATTCACATATTAAAATATTAATAAAGTTCAAGTTCTTTCTAAACATTTTTATAACAATAATCAAAATCAATATGCTCTGAGATTTTCTTTCTGACTTCAACGTTGATGTCTGCACTTTGACTTTGTGACTGTGTCCTTGATTAGGCTATGAGTAAAAATCACGTCTGATTTGTTTGCCACTGTAACCCCACTACAGGGTCTGGAGTCTTGTAGATGCTCAGTAAATATTTATGGAATGACTGATTGGACTAAGAATGACTCATACATAAGCTAAATTTATAAATGCTGAGGTGGATATCTAGAGGGAGTAATTCATTTGCTAAAGTCATACAACTTTCATTCCAAATCAGTGAAACTGCAATGCAGTTTTCTTTCTTGCACTCGAGTTGTTCAAAATGGTGCCGTGTGGAGCTCCCACAAGGAAGCTGTCACAGGATCAAAGAGGGTGAGAGGGAGGAAAGGGAGATGTATTGCAATGAGATATTTGTAAACAAATTGATCTCAGCTTAAATCTATTTTCTTTGTTTACCCAAACAAAAAGAAGTCATAAACACACACACACACACAAAATATAAAGTTTAAAAGTCATAACCCTGCACAATGCTGTCTTTTTAATAAGTTACCTATTATTATCTTTAAGTGGATTTACATATATATTGTGACAGTCATATTTCCTTTTGTGTTCTGACAGTAAATAGGCCTCTAAATGTGAACATAATTAGTAGATATACACATAATATATAAAGACATATATTAAGATAATGCATAATCATATTGAAGACTTTAATAAGTATTAAATGCTTATGATTAGCTTTTATATTATTAATAATTGATGTTTTTAGCTTTTATCTTAAAGTATCATGGGGATTCTAAAACCTCACAGCTTGAGATAAAGAGTTGATGCAGGACAACCTATTTCTGGGGAAAAATGTTAATTGCCTTATCTGTCTTAGCACCCACTATGGCTTTGACATAATGTGGTCAATTTTGATACTGTAAAGTTATTGAAGTGTCCACAAGATGGCAGATCCAGAGTCTGGGATGACTTATTCACTAGCACATGGCAAATGTGCCCAGTAAGTTTTATTTTACGACACTGATAATCCAAACTGATTGAAACAATTAAAATTAACATGCTTTTAAAAAAATCAATTTGCTACTTTCTGTCTTTATTAGAATACATGTCACAGCTCTTTAAGATAACTAGCAGACTCATACCACACTATAGTGGTTACTAAATCTAGAGCAATCAAAACCTAGCTAATACTGTTCAACTTTCCCTAATTATTTCAAAATGAATCCCCTTGCCTTTATATGCATAACTCATAAATACAATTATGATGTAACAAGATTGCTGTCCTACAAAATACATACGAAAGCCATGCTTTTTAGAGTTGTCTCCTCCGAAATATCTCCTTCCCTCACAGGTTGTTGCATAGTTCATGAATTAATAGATGGTTAAGCCCTACAGAAAAGTTGAAAGAATAATTTTAATGAACACCTAGATGATCTCTCACCTAAATTTCTGTGTCATCAACTTTATGTCATATTCGCTCTCTCTCTCTGTATATACACATGTAATTGTGTATATCTCCCTCACACACAAGAGTTGCTTTTTGCTGAACAACCTCAGCATGATGTAGACATCATGACATTTTGGCCTTTACTGAAGCATGTATTGCCTAAGAATAAATGCATTCTCTTACTTAAGCAAAATGTTGTTAAAACTCCTAAGAAAAATAACTTTATTAATATCTGATATACATTTTATGTTCAAATTTCCCCAGTTATCCTAGGAACATTTTATAGAGAGGATCCAATAACAGATTATGTACCATGCTTATTTGTTACTTTTTAATCCTTTTTAATTTAGAATGGTCCTCCCTCTATCTTTTTTGTTTTCCAGGACATTCAATTTCTGGAAATTTCCAGAACATTGTAACATGTTGTATATTCTGCATATGCTTGAATGTTTCCTTGTGATTATATTCAAGTAAAATAATTTTGGCAAATGTTACATAGGTGATGTCATATGTATCTTTTTACAGCAACAAGGAGACATATAATGTCAGATTGTTCTATAATCAGTGACGTTAAGTTGAATCACTTGGCTGCATCGGTGACCTGTAGAACTCTCTGAGTACATTTTCTCTTTTGTAATTAATTAATATTCTGTGTCTTTGAGACTTTATGAATATCCAGTTTATAAAAGCTTTTAGCCACTGGTTTTAGTATCCATTGATAATTTTTTGAAAGAATTTTTGTAAGTTAAAACAATTAAAATATTCATTCATGCATTCATTCCACACATATTCACTAAACATCCTCCATGTGTGAAACTTTGCGTTAACTGGTGACATAATGGATAATAGGAGTGACATGCCCTCTCACTAAAGAAACATAAAGTTTAGAGGATAAACAACTAGACACAGACTTTAAAACATTTCTATAAATTTTAGTAAGAGTGAGAAAACAAACAATGCTGCGGTAGAAAATAATGGTGTGTGGGTATAACTTCGACAATGTGGTTAGAGAAAGTTTCTTACAGAGGTGGCATTTAAACAGCGACCTAAAAATGACGTGAAACAAGCAGTGTGGAGCATAGAAAGTCAAATGCTTGAGGAGAGGGTTATTTAGAACAATCTAATTTTTAAAGATCATTCTGCCTGCAATGTCGAGAATCAATTTTAAGAGCATAATGTTAAATAAAGAAGACTTGTTAGGAAGCTACTAAATTCATCCAGGGAGGAATAAGTTTGGGCTAGGAAAGGTGAGGAAAAGTCAAAGGTGATAGAACTGACCCAACCCCAACAGTATTAGACAAACATTGTATTGTTATTATTATTGTTATATAAATGTTTTTATCAATGACATGATTTGAAATTAAAAATATTCCAAGTGTTTTTTTTTTTCCCTAAAAAATGAAGTCTTCTATTTAATTCCAATGGATTTTGGTAGTAATACTGCTATTCATTTGGCCAGGGGGAAGTGAAGGAATAAGTGAGTGTCTGTGCTTGTGTGTGTGTGTGTGTGTGTGTGTGTGTGCACTTGTGAAGTAGAAGGAAATATTGTAACATGATTGTGGATCTCATAAAACCACTACTTTTGAAAGGGAGGCTGAGGTATTCTTACATGGAATTTTAATCTTCACAAATGTCCTAAAATAATGTACCTCATCTGAATCTGTCTTGCTTTTGTTCCCCTTTTCACAATAGATACCTTGGAAGGCTAATTTATACCCCGACCCTATACTCTTCACCACCAACACTTAAAAAAAAAAAAGGCAGCTGTGATTATTTGAAGGAATCAACTGATCATATACAACAACCCTGGATCAGCTTCAATTTACTCCTAACTTAGCTTTTTTCTGTTCCGAAGTTGCTTAAGTTCTGAAATTTGGAACTGTCCCTTGAATTTATCCACTTCTGCCCTTTGAACTTCTCAACTTGTCCCAATTCTCTGGGACATATCCCCTAGATCTTTCTGCTTTTAGCCACCAATGGCAGGACACCCTGCCCTGGTAGTGACTGACCCTTGGCACTTCGAGCCCCAATCTCTGGCTTTATTTATTTAGAGTCATAGTCTCACTCTGTTGCCCAGACTAGAGTGCATTGGGTTCATCATAGCTCACGACAACCTCAGACTCCTGGGCTCAAGCTGTTCTCCTGCCTCAGTCTCCAAGTGGCTGGGACTACGGGTGCATGCCACCACACCAGGCTAATTTTTCTGTATTTTGTAGAGATGGGGTCTCACTCTTGCTCAGGCTGGGCTCAAGTGATCCTCTGGCCTTGGCCTCCCGAAGTGCTAGGATTATAGGGGTGAGTCACTGTGCCCGGCCCAATCTCTGGCTTTAAATTGCCCTAGTAGGTTATTCCTGGCCTGGAATTCAGAAACTTAATGGTTAAATCCCTCAAAATACAAGTCTATTAATGCTAGGCTTGTCCTAATAAACACAGAAATCAATCAATAAATGCTCATTACATTTCTAGCCATTTTCAAATTGGAAACTCCCTTTCAAATTGGACTCCTTTCCAAAAAGCAAGAAACTCTCTCTCTCTCTCTCTCTTTCTTTTTTTTTTTTTTTTTTTTTTTGAGTGTTGCCTCAGGCATGTTATCTCAGTCCTGTTTTTCTGGAGTGGCCTTAAATGGTGGGTTGTACGTCTCCACCTTTGCACAGCAGATTTAATATTTAACTTCAGTGATGAGTTATTCAGCATCAAATTTGGGGAAATAATGGGTGATCAACTAAGAAATTGCTGTTTAATGTTAAAAAATAAAAGCCCACTCATATGTAACAATTTTTCCCCCTGAAACCAGTAAGCTCACTCTGAATGGAATTTAAAACAAACAAATGAAAAAAAAAAAAACAAGTATATTTTAAGACACAAATATCACATTGCTCTTTCTGGGCGGGAACACCACTTAGTTTCATTTCATCCAAACTCATTCACGAGACCCTATAAATCCATCCCCAGGCCAGGCCCCTGCTCTGCCGGGAGAGCAGCCAGGGATGGATAATGTTGCCAAAGCTCAAGTCCAGCGTGGTGTACTTGAAGAAAAACTTTATGATACCTGCAATAAGAACATTTGCTGGCTCTCAGACAAAATGTATGACATTATACCTGCTTTTCCCATAACCCTGACGTCACAGAAGAGGAGGAAATAGGTGCAAAAATGGAGAAAGACGGTTGAAACTCTCAGAGATTTGCACACAGGCTATATGATTCCAACTGATTATTTTTTAGACTGGAAAATAAACCAACCCCAGGATAAGAGATGGAAAAACAGAGTGAGAACAAAGATTTGATGTCTGAAAAGAATGGCATTTATACGCATGTGCTTTTCCTCTACTTGGCGTTCTATTTGCACCGCAGAATAATAAGGCTGAGGTGACATTTTTCTTGGAGTCCCAGGCCACTTGCATTCCAGAAGCTCTGCCAATATAGTTTGTTTGCAATGTTCTTAGCTTTTTTTTTTCTTTTTTACTTCTATAAATAGGGATAAATGATCATTCCTAAGGTATATTGTAAATTTAGATCATGTCACTGTATCAGAGAAAGAGGAAATTCGGAGCTGTCCTACAGCAAAATTATCAAGTCAGTGAAGTGTGTCATTTGAAATGTAAACATCCTCCATGTAGGTTTGCTGAACTGAACTTCCATGCTGCTAGCGGGGTAGTTCATTGTCCCTGGACATGCCTTTCTTATCCCTCTCTTTCCCCTCAGCTGGCTACTATAGTCTTCATTAAATTTATTTAGTCATCGTTTAGAAGAGTAGGCTAAGGTTGGGGGTAATATTAAGAAATGCACGTGGACAAGGCAATGAAAACCCTGTCATACAGGTGGGGTAATTTACACTCTGTTCCGCAAGCTAGTGTTCTCAAAGTTGCTGAATCATGATGAGAGAGGGGAATTTGGCCTAATGGCCGGGGTGGGGGCAGGGTCGGGGAGTGAGGAGACAAATGACTGGGCATGATGCTGAGGGTCTTTTGTAAGGAATGTGGAAAGCACTTAGAATGGGCTTCATATCCAGTAAAGCTTCCACGCATACCAACTAGTAGGCTTTTTATACATTTAGCATCATTTTGAAGGAAGTCGAAGACTTAAATGAAGGACTTCAAGGTTCACATTGAAATATTAAGAATGAGAAAAGAGGAAGAAAATACTCATCATTTATTGAGCCTCTACCATATGCTAGAGACTGTTCTAGAGAATTTATAGGAATGATCAAATGAACCTTCCACAGCCCTGTGAGAGAAGTATAATGTGGTATAATTAATACCATTTCAATGGCCTGGTACAGTGGCTCAAGCCTGTAATCCTAGCACTTTGGGAGGCTGAGGCAGGAGGATTGCTTAAATTCAAGAGTTCGAGACCAGCCTGAGCAAGAGCAAAACCCCATCTCTACTGAAAATAGAAAAATTAGGTGGGTGTTGTCATGCTTGCCTGTAGTCCCAGCTACTTGGAAGGCTGAGGCAAGAGGATCGCTTGGGTCCAGGAGTTTGAGGTTTCAGTGAGCCATGATGATGCCACTGCACTCTACCCAAGGCAACAGAAGGAGAATCTGTCTCAAAAAACAAACAAACAAACAAACAAAAAACCCCACAAACATTTCATAAATATGGGAACCGACAGACAGAAATTAATATAAAGTCACATCCTCATGTCCAAAATGAGGCAGAGTCCAGATTATAGCCTACTTCTTTTTGACTCCAAATTTCATTTTGCTACTTCTTGGGCTGTACTGATAAGCTTTCAGTCACACCAAAATCAATACAGTGCACTGCGGTCTACTGATGAGTGATTAGGCTCGGGGTCTTCCAGTGTTGTTTTAGAACAGCTGATGACAATGGCAATCAAATGTACATCAGAGGGATGAATTTGAGTCAACAGATATTATCGAGACCGTGTTACCTGCTGGCCACATGGGAAGCTCATCAGCTCTTATGATGTCTGATTGCACCCAAGCAAACCTGTTTTTATGCCCTGAGATGTGCTGATAACTCCCCATCCCCATGCCCAATTTAAGGCCTTGATTACTAGCACAGGACACAAAGTCCTGGCTGTCCTCACGCCTGCTCCAACACCTTGCTCTTCTGAGTAAAGTTCTTTTATACCACTGCCCCTATTACATTTCTGTCTTCTAGAACTGGAGCTCCAAATCTGTGTATCAGCTACCTATTCCAAAAAATCTATTGTATGTGTACTTTCAGTGTGTTGACTCTACTGATATTTTGTACAAAATACAGATGTTTCTTCACTTTTCCTCTGGGTCAGGAACTTTTCCCATTGTAATGATTTTGACAGAAAAATCCACTTTTCTGCTCTCTGCTTTCTGAAACAAATGTATGAATCTCCCCCACCTATAATATAAATGACTTGTCTTTGTGCAGCACACAGTCTAAATACCCCAAAGGAATGATACTGAGTAGTCAACAATTATTTATTGCATACCTATGTGCTGTGATATTTTTAGTAAGTAATAATAATAAAAGACCAGACTTCTTGCCCTTATGGAGCTTTTGTTTTGTGGAAATTATCAATTTAATAAAAAAAATGAGAATATATATTATATTGTGGTAAATGGTGAAGGGAAAAAGTAAAATGAATGTTATATATAAAACATTAGTTTTGAAAATTTACATATGTTATGTACTAATATATTATGTGCATTATGAAATATACACAGACATAAATTAAAATAATTAGATGAAAATAAATATGAGTGACAGTCCCAGTATAATCCCCAGTGGCTGCTCTTACATTTCCCTGTGGGCCAGTAGAACTTTCTACAATGTTGGAAATCTTCATTCTGTGCTGTTCACCGAATGGTAGCCACTAGCCACGTGTGGCTACTGAGTCTTTAAAATGTGGCTAGTGAAGACTGAGGAACTGAATTTAAATTATCTTTGAATTAATTTGAATCTAAGTTTAAATAGCCATAAATGGCTAGTGGCTATTGGACAGCACAGCCGTAGAGAAAGCAAAGTTTTGCTAAGGATGCAGGGTGTGAGGCAAGTAGAACATTGCCCTTGACCTTGATCTATGGCATCAATTTTACCTGCAGACACTAAGGTTATCCGAACCCTAACCCAGTTTGACCTGCATTAATGACATGTGTTCTCCAGTCTCTAACAAGCTTCCTCCTGAGTTCTAGGATACTTACTAACTCTGCCGAACAGTTTATTGCATTTCTGCTAAGATGTTCCCATCTATGTCTCTGGTGACCCTGGCTCCACCCATGTGGTCTCATGGCTCCAGGTGTTGCCACTCTAGTTATCTCACTGTAGACTCCCTGAGTTGTATTCAGACACCTCTGTTAGGACAATTCTGTCCCCAGATCATCCAAATCTTTAGAAATTGATTCTTCAAACTGGGATGCTGGTTGTGCCCTTCGCTTGTTTTGCTTTTCCAAACACTCCCTGGAGCTTAATATAAAAAGCAGTCTTATCTCCTAGTCTCATCTTAAACTATTGTTTAAAGTCAATATGTTCTATTAAATAGCTGCATAAAAATTCTCCTTAGAGGGTGCTTCTGTGTTTAATCTTGGATTAAGTAATCCTTTTGGATCTGTACTTGCATCTCCAGAGCATAGTGACGCTAAATATGCAAAGATTATTTGAGAGTCTCAAGTTGGTGTGAAAATATCAGGTTCAAGCAGGACAGTGGCCTCGGGCTGCATGAAAGTCCTTTAGACAGCTGCCACTCCAAAGGAAGCCTCATTAGAAGACTCCTGCACTAGAGGAGGTCAGAAGACCACCCAACAGGAGGTGAGTGGTAAATAAATTCAAATAAACAGCACTCTGTCCCTCAAAGCTCCTTGCCCACTTGGACAAATAGCTCCATATCACTAGGTGTTTTATTCACAGCCCGTGATCACACACATGCACAACCCCAGTAGGTCATCCAGGAACCTCGAATATAGCAAGCAAGATCAAAACTCGTGAATTCAGCCTGGCTTGGCTTCATTATCCAAAACACAGGTAGAGGCATCAAAGATAAGCCTCAGAATTTTTTTCCCCCAGACATACACATAAGCCTACCAAGACTGATATAAAATAAGAGGCAGTCTAAGCAAAAATATTAAAATAATCTTAAAAAGAGAAGAGTCACACCAAAAAACTTTTGGTTTTGGGTAAGACAACAACAAAAAAATCATGATATTATAAAGCAGAGTGAAATAATCCCAAGGAAACAAAAGATGTGAATTATTAAACAAAAGAGGAGAAATGAATTAATTAATGAACAGCACAAACAATAGAATTGACAAAAGATTTGGTTCTTTAAATAAACTGATAAAATAGAGAAGCATTTAATTTACACAATAATGAGAAAGAGGAAGTGGTTATAGTTCACAAGAGGATATAGTATATAAAATTCTATAGTAATTATGTTTTAATATCTTGATGAAATGGATAACATTGCGAGTACATATAAATTACGATCATTAACTAATAAAAGAGAAGTGAACCTAATACACTCTAAACCATATATAAATTGAAAGAGAAAAGATCATAAATATCAATAAAAATTTGGCCCAAGATAATTTTAAAGAAAATTCTCATAACCTTTGGCTAATACGTAATTCTCATGATATTTAACAATGCTTGGATTTAAAAGTCTTTTTAGCCACACCTATTATAGCCTCTCTGAGACTGGGAAAAGGGGAAAGGTCCTGCGCTGCCCCAGGACCCTTGTACTGTCTGGACTGTCCGTGCCTCCATGGCCCCGCACCACCCCATCCATGCAAAGATAGACAGAGAAGCTGCTGTTTAGGGTCTAGGAAGCTCAGATCATAATTTTAGGGGAGATGGAGAATGCAGACAATCTGAAAGTGAAGCAGACATATAATACTTCCTAGTATTTTCAAAATTCTGAATAAAATAAAGTGCACAGAATATATTTCAAAGTGTGTTGGACAAAGGCAATATTAAATAGACATAAGAAAGTACAACTATGAAAATGATGGAAATTAGTTTAAAAAATAATGGAGTTACATTAAGATACCTTATCAAGTACAGATCTGACTTATGGAACTCAAAACAAAGAGTTATAAATTTTAATTTATAATCCAATTTATAAACAATTTATTTTTATTTTTTTATTTCAGCTTATTATGGGGGTACAAAAGTTTAGGTTATGTATATTGCCCATGCCCCCCCCCCCCGAGTCAGAGCTTCAAGTGTGTCCATTCCCCAGACAGTGCACACCGCACTCATTATGTAGGTAAACACCCAAACCCCTCCTCCCACACGCCCCATCTGCCTAACACCCAATTGGTGTTATTCCCAAATGTGCACTTAGGTGATGATCAGGGAAACCAATTTGCTGGTGAGTACATGTCGTGCTTATTTTTCCATTCTTGGGATACTTCACTTAGTGGAATGGGTTCCAGCTCTTTCCAGGAGAACAAAAGAGATTCTATATCACCGTTATTTCTTATAGCTGAGTAGTACTCCATGGTATACATATACCACATTTTACTAATCCACTCATGTATTGATGGGGCATTTGGGTTGTTTCCACATCTTTGCAATTGTGAATTGTGCTGCTATAAACATTCAGGTGCAGATGTCTTTGTAATAGAATGTCTTTTGTTCTTTTGGGTAGATGCCCAATAATGGGATTGCTAGATCAAATGGTAGGTCTACTTGTATCTGTTTAAGGTATCTCCATATTGCTTTCCACAGGGGTTGCACTAGTTTGCATTCCCACCAGCAGTGTATGAGTGTTCCTGTCTCTCCGCATCCACACCAACATGTATTGTTTTGGGACTTTTTGATAAAGGCAATTCTTACTGGAGTTAAGTGATATCTCATTGTGGTTTTGATTTGCATTTCCCTGATGATTAGAGATGTTGAGCATTTTTTTATATGTTTGTTAGCCATTCTTATAGCTTCTTTTGAAAAATTTCTATTCATGTCGTTTGCCCACTTTTTGATAGGGTTGTTTGATTTTTTTTCTTGCTGATTTTTCTGAGTTCTAAATAGATTCTTGTTATCAGTCCTTTATCGGATGTGTAGTATGCGAAAATTTTTTCCCATTCTGTAGGTTGTCTGTTTGCTCTTGTGACAGTTTCTTTGGCTGTGCAGAAGCTTTTTAATTTAATCAGGTCCCATTTATTTATTTTTGTTGTTGCTGTGATTGCCTTAGGGGTTTTCTTCATAAATTATTTGCCTAGGCCAATGTCTATAAGAGTCTTTGCCACATTTTCTTCTAGAATTCTAATAGTTTCACACCTAAGGTTTAAGTCTGTCATCCACTGTGATTTGATTTTTGTGAGAGGTGAAAGCTGTGGGTCCTGTTTCAGTCTTCTACATGTGGCTATTCAGTTTTCCCAGCACCATTTATTGAATAAGGATTATTTTCCCCAGAGTATGTTTTTGTCTGCTTTGTTGAAGATTAGATGGCTATATGAGGATGGTTTTATATCTGGATTTTCTGTTCTGTTGGACTGGTCTGTGTCCCTGCACTTGTGCCAATACCAAGCAGTTTTAATAACAAAAGCAATTTTAGGCAATAAAAACAAAATGGGAGGTATTAATTTACCAGACTTCAAACTATACTACAAGGCTGTGGTTATTAAAACTGCATGGTATTGGCACAAGTGCGGGGACACAGACCAGTGGAACAGAACAGAAAATCCAGATATAAACAATTTTAAATAGATGGGAAGCTATATGATATTCTCAAGAGAAATATGTAAATTGATAAGACATTAACTATAAAAGAAATAAGTGTTATAAAACACAGGGAAGCAATAATAAAGCAGGACTCCCAAGATTACTGTCTATGCCTATTACTATCAGTGCATAACAAACCACCAAAGTTTAGGGGCATAAGCAACAGACATTTTTGCAGATTTTGTGGTCAGAAATTACAAGGCACAGCAGGCTTGACTCATCAATATTCTGTAATGTCTGAGGCCTTAGCTGGAAAGATCTTTTTCTTAGTCCATTTGGGCTGCTATAATAAAATACTATAAAGTGGATGGTTTATCAACAACAGAAGTTTATTCCTCACTGTTCTGTAGGCTGGAAGTCTGAGATCACGCTGCCAGCATGGTTAGGTTTTGGTGAGGAGACTCTTCCTGTTTGCAGGCTGCTGCCTTCTCTCGTATCTTCACGTGGTGGAAAGAGAGTGTGCTAGCTCTCTGGCCTCTTCTTAGAAGGGCATTAATTAATTCTTTTCATAAGGGCTCTACTCTCATGACCTATTTAATAACTACCTCGCAAAGGCCCCACCTCCTAATACCATCACGTTCATACCAAAGGTTAGGATTTCAACATATACATTTAGGAGAGGCACGAACATTCAGTCCGTAACAATCTGGAAGTCATTCACATGCTTGTGGCCAGAATCACCCGAAGGCTCCTTCACTCACACATGCAGAGCCTGGGCTGGCATGAATGAAAGGTCAGACTTAACTGGGATTGTCTATGGTGTCCCTGTACATGGCTTGCCCATATGGCTTGGGCTTCTGGCAATAGGACAGTTGGGTTATGAGAGAGAGAATTCCAAGAGCAAATATTTAAAGAAACTAGGCAGAAGCAACATGTTTTTTTTATGACTTAGCTCAGAAGTCGCATAGAATCATTTTTATCAAACTCTATTGGTTGAAGCAGCCATAAGTCCACTGATGGAATCTTTTCTAAATTTCCATAACAACAGATGATGTGGAATCCAAAGCAAAAAGCATTAAGCTAGACGGTCCATAGGTTCATTTACTACAGAGTATCATTGGCAATGAGGCTCAAACTATTGGGAATTCTTATGTGTTAAAAAATTATGTCAAAATATATGATGCAAAACATTCTCCCTCTCTAATTTTTAAATCAAGTCTTCAAAAATATAAAAGATCTAATTTCCATACAAATGAACAAATGAAAGTTAACTTGATATATTTAATTAAACATTTGCACACAAGGAAAAATGCACATTTTTTGTGTCAATTGGTAATTTCAAAATTAACATATGTTAGGCCACAAAGGAAATGTCAATAAAATCTTCAAAGCATAAATTGTATGGACCATTTTCTCTGACTGTATACTTCCTGTAATAAAACTAAAAATAAATAGAAAAAATAAATGTTTAACATTGAGAAGCAATAACACAGCAATTAAAAAGTTTTCTAAATATCATGTGTCAAATAGGAAATCAAAAGTGCTATTACAGACTCTTTACTATAATAATTAGTGAAAAGACAGCAGCTCATAGCGAAATGCATGGGAATAGCTAGTTCTGACTCAGAAAAAAATAAGCATATACTCATTTTACACACTTAATTTCTATTCACAGGTGTTCTGAAAAGTAAGTTCCAATATGATAATTCTATCTATCGTCTGTCTGTGTAATCTAACTCTCATTTATCTGTCTATTCAACATTCATTCTTTACATCATTTGTCTGTGTGTATTACAGTTGCCGTGGCAGGGAGCAATCTAAATGCTTATCAATGGACCATTAATTCAATAAATAAAGCATTACTTCAATAAATTGTGGAACTTCCATACAATTATATGAAGCCATTGTATAAATATGGAGAAATGGCGACGATATAGTAGGGTTAAAAAAGAAGACTTGAAAGGAGGATACAGAGCAAAGTTTTGCTTGCATGCAGGAAACCTAGAAGAATATAGTAGAAGGAATGCCTGCGTCTATTCCATCTCTCCTTTCTTCTTTCTGCCAAAGCCCTGAATTTTTTGCAGGTAATTCACCATCCACCACATAGCCATGTATGTGCTTTATTACGTTAAGCACAATAATCTCATTTCCCTTCCTAGCGATTTGTTTAGGAGTGACATACGACTCAATTCTGATAAATGATACGAAGGGGCATCTCCTGGAGGATTCTGGAAAATGTTTTCTTGTTCTTAAAATGATGAAAGATTACCTCTTTTTCAATTTAATATTTTTATGTTTGCATATTATGTTTAGAAATTGCTGTAGCTACCTTGCAGTCCTGAGGGAAGCTAAGCCAATATGACAAAAATTGCTAGCAGAGGAGGAAAAGTACCTACTTTGAATCCCTGAGTAAACCAGCCTGGAAGATGCTGCCTTCTCCTAGAACTTACTCTATAAGATACTCCCTTTTCCTTGTCTTTCAGCCAGTTGAGCTGGTGCTGCCTGCCTCTTATTTGTAGCTGAAGTCATTTTACTTGATACATAGGCTATGCATCAAAAATGTTACTGGGGACAAGATTGGGTGCATTATTTATTTTTCTCTTGTTTTTTTCCCTGATTGGCTATTTTTTTATGTTTTGTAAATGTTTATATTACTGGGCTTGTTAACATTTTTGCTTGATGGAGATTTTTCAATTTTTCCTGAGACTACTGAAGTTCTGCCAGTCTTGGCCCAATTTCTCAAGCCATTTGTTAGAGGAGTAATCAAAGTTTTACATTAGGCCAAATATCTGTGGGGGTGACTTTAAGTATTATGTACCTGGGCACAAGTATATCTTACTCCAGTATAAATAATAAGTGATCCTGTCCTTAGAATTATGGAGGGTATAATATCCTGAGGGAAAGGACACTTCTAAGTACATGTCCCAGCAAAGAAAGAAATAGTTGAAGTTCAGCAAATTTATGCAATTAAATGAGAAGAAAGAAAAAATGTAGGTATTTGCATGGAGGAGGCCCAGATAAGAAGAGTGTAACCTTACTCTTGGAGATTGTTCTCTAGGTCTTTCTGAAGATGTGGGAAGCAAAAATTAAAACTATTGACCCTTTATTTAAGACAAGGAAAGCATAGCTCTCAGTCTTTGATTCACAAGTACCAGAAATACAGATGTTGTTAAAGGACATTAAGAATTAATAATGACTAGTGACATAAATATCAACAAGTAATTTGAGATTTTATATTCTATATTGCTTGAAGTGATTGTTGAAATATTTTTGAAGTTTGAAGAAACAAACCAAAAACACATTATACCTCAAGGATGCATAAAATAGTATGTCAGCAGTAGTATAATAAAATAGAAAAAATAATAGGTACAAAATTAAAAATGAAACAAACAAACACCTTGGTTCAGGTCTCAACTCTTTCATTATATACCTGAATTATACTAAGAGAATGAGTTGCCTCTCTGTGTCTCAGTTCTCTGATATGTGAAGTTGCTCTCATAGGAAGTGGAGGAGGTTTTTGTGGGCAACATAAACAAAGAAATCCACAAATGAAGTTGAAACCTGGAGGGGAAGAAGCTCAGATTGGGTATGAGGATCCAGGGGTTTCATGGCCAGAAGCCCAGCAAGGAACACCCCAGGTCAGATGGGAAAACATAGAACTGGAAACCAGGAGGCCAGGGGCCTGGTCAGAAAAGGCAGATTTAGGGCTTCAGAACTTCCTGGAACATCAGGAAATAGTGCAGGGATTTCTTGATTAGCAAAAGGGCAAGTCACTAAAATTTGAGGGTCAAAAGTGTTTCTGGGCTGAGGTGGGCACCCCTGGTAAGAGTCATTAGTGAGAACATCATTTCTGGCTCTCCCTGTGGTTCAGGGCACAGAGAGCATGTTTCTAGTTCTAGGCAATGTTTGTGTGGAAGTAATGGAGCATTATTTCTTTTACCCTATCCACAATGCCCAGTAATGTTCCAGAAAGACACTGGCCTAAAAGCTAGAGAATAAAGCAGAGTAGGTGCCCCAGAAAGTCCATAACAGACATATAGCATGAGGGAGACATAAACGCTTTTTATTAAACAACTGAGAATGTCGAATTCTGTGCTACTGCAGCATAATCTGTTTTATGACAAAGCTAGATTGACTAATCTTCCCTTTTCTACTGGTAGAAGCAGAGGAAACCCCATTTTAAAGGATAGTTTCTCCATGTAGAGCCTCATTTACTAGCCAGTGGGACTACATCAGATAGCAATCATGGGTGATTCACAAAGAACACTAAACACACGAGAAGGAGAATCACCATGAGTTACAAGCAACAGAAACAAACAGCAGAATTAAACTACCAAGGATGGCAGATACCAGAATTTTTTACAGTTAAGATATAAAATGCCTGGGTATGGACTGTTAAGAAAATAACAAGTAATCTTAGAAAGAAAACACAAAACATCATGAGAAAAATAGATTTCAGCAAACAAAATGGAACTTCTAAACGTGAACGATACAGTTACTAAAAAAAACCTACACAATAGATGAGTTAAATGATAAAATACAATTGAAGAAAAAGTATGATGATAACTGGAAATATCTATCTAAAGATATATATGCACACATATATGACATATATGTATATATACAAACTGTGGAAGAGTGGCAGAGACATGAAGGATAGAATAAGAAGTTTTTAAATACATCTGACTGATGCAAAATGAATTGGGAAGAGACCTTGTTTAGAGAACTAATGGCTTCAAATATTTCAAGATTGGCAAGAATTTGGCTTAAGCTGAATAACTATAAAAAATCTAT
Source organism: Lemur catta (assembly GCF_020740605.2). NCBI lineage: Eukaryota > Metazoa > Chordata > Mammalia > Primates > Lemuridae > Lemur > Lemur catta. The sequence goes on along the minus strand of NC_059141.1, from coordinate 62,171,890 downwards.
GACTAGACATTTGGTAGTGAAACTGAACGGCTGGGGGGAGCGGCGAGAGAGAAAGAGGAAGAGAGATTCTGAAAGGAGCTAGATAGAAATGAAAGAATCTTCTACAAAAAAATGAAGTTAGGATTATAGAACACTCCTCGGCAAAAATAAAATAAGAGAAATGTTATTTAAACATTCATCATTTCAACAATTTTAAATTCAATGTTTCTTCATACTAGTCACTGTGATAACGTGTAAGGATGTAGCAATGAGCAAAGTCAGGAGTCTCTGCCTTCGTGAAATTCACATTCTGACAGGGGCAAATGGGTTTCAATAAGTAAATGACAAAAATTAAAAACACAGATAATCTCTCAGTGTAAAAGTGATATGCAGAAATGAAGTAAGTAGTCACCATGGGTTATTTTACACAGGGCCACAAGGATGAAATGACAGTGGGGCTGAAATGTCAAACAAGACGGGAAACGTGGATAATCACAAGCAAGCCCCGGGCCCTGAAGTGAGAATGAATGGGCACGGAGCACAGGCCGGGCAGGGCGTGGGGAGAAGACGGGAGAAGCTGTAGCAGTGGTAGGCACGTGTGAAAAGAAGACTGGGCCTGATTTTAATAGCAATAAGAAGAATTTGGAAGTTTTAAGAGGGGAAATAATATGAATGGAATTATACTTTCAAGAGGTTGTATTAATACTCTCTCTGCTCTGTGGAAATTGTAGGGAGCAAAGGCCCCTGTCCCTCTAAAGGTTCACTGAAAAATCACTGACATGAGGCAGGTAGATTATTATAATAGGAAAAAAGACATACGGATCTATTTAATGTGTATACATAGGAGCCTTTGGAATCAAAACTCAAAGATACAGGGGAAATTGTCCATTTTTGTGCTTAGATTCAACAAAGCATGGACAGTCGTGTAAAAATATGACTGGACAAAAAGGGTATGTTCTAATGCCAATAGACTGAGTGGGGAAACCCAGCAAGGCCTGTCTGTCTAGATTCTTCCCGGCCTCTCTGAGCAGCATCCTTCCTTCTGGGTGTGGGGCAGGGTCCTCACTGGGATGGGCGTCTTATGGTCTACAGTCAGGCAAGGTGGGTCAGATAATTTCTCTATGGCCAGTTTTTATACAGAATAATTTCAGGTTTTACGGCTGGCTTTCAGAAAAAGATGTTCTGGCTTTTATGACCTGCCTTGGGGATCTAGTTTCTAGAGGAATTCTAGTTTCTATAGCTGGCCTCAGGGAAGAATAGAACTGAGAGTCAGAGAAAAACTTTTGCTTCTGAGGCCTTCATTTTGGGGTACTGTTTTCTGAGCCCCATCAAAACTGAATATTGTCAATTATGGAAACTTGACATACCTTACTTTGGATTTCCCCCTGTATTTGTTTTTTTTGGCATCAAAGCCAAGGTTAGAGCCCATGTCTTAGGATTCTTCCAGTTTAAGGAGACAGATAATTCAAACTCAAGTTTAAAGGACACTTATTCTTAGCCCCAGCCAAACAAAATGTCAAACATTACCTAGCTTCAGGCTTGGTTTGGTCCAGTGAGTTAAAAAAATGTCATTAAAGTTCTGAAGCTCCATCTCTTAGACAAGGCTTTTCTATATGATGTGCATGATGGTTCCTGGCAGCCTAAAGCGTTGATCCTATGAGCAATCCAGCCTCAGCACAAGGAAAGCTGCTTTCTTGGTAGCATCGAAAGAAATATTCTGGGTGGGGAGCGGTGTTTGTCAGGAAAGAAACTGACGAAAGCAGCAGAAGGAGAAAAGAAAGTCTGCCTATTTCTTTAACAAAATTAGTTTTCATGACTCTGTGTTGATTCTCTTGCTAGGGCCAAAGAAATGGTCAAGAGAAATCCTGATAGTGAAAATTAAAGTGATTTTTTTAGCCCATACAATGTCCTTAGGAATCACCAATTAGCTTCATAGGGAAGTTGATGGGTGAAGTGGAGAGCTTGACAGTTCCTGCCAGGAGGGGCTCCCTCCATCCACAGCACCAGCAGCATGAAAGACAGGGGAGAGGCTGACAGGCACAGGCATCCCTGAGCGCCAACACCCAGAGAAAGGCCCCCAGAGAGAGTATTCCCCAGGGCACCCACTTTTCATTTTGTGTATCCTGACTAGATTAACTCTTTCAAGCACAGTAGCCCAGTTATTTTTCTTTGGCCATCTAAGTCCTAACTACTCCCCAGGGTCAAACCCAAAGTAGGGAGCATCACTGAATTCACCGTAGAGACTGAACATGACACTGACAGTCATATAGAACTATTATAACCTACAATGAACATTTGACTTTTGATATTATTTCCCCAGCATAACAAAGAGTCATTAAATAGAGAACAAAGAGTCTATTAAATAGAGGAAAATATTTCAAAATTATTCATGTTAAGGTCTCAGTAGCATACTGGGTAGGAATACATAGTTATGGAAATAAAAAGGAAAATTAATACATGAATTTTAATTTCTGTTCTGCATCACTTCACAGTATGTTTGAGCTTTTAAAAACTTGTTGAGGCTGCATTATTTATAATTGGTCTGACATAAAGCAATGTCAAAAGGAAGGCAAAATGGGTTTTTTTAAAGATACTAATACTGGCAATGTCAAAAGGCATAATTTTTAAAGCTTTATAGCAAATTGTTAGGGTTTTAAGTATAATTGAATTAGATTACGGTTGAATTCAGAGCTAATCATTTCTTTCTAGAAAAGGAGTGTATTGTAGAATAACAAAATAAACCTACTCAGTACCTTTTCTCAGATAATTTTAAATGCATTCATCATTGTTTTATTGTTGTAGAAATTTTGCTTTAAAAATTTATAGACATTTATTGAAGGGTAGCTTTCTGAGCCTATACATTTATTGCCCTCCTTTCCAATTTCCCATTGGAAAATAACTTCCCATTGCAAAATAAAAATTGAAATTTTTGCCACAAAGGTAAATTAGACAAAGCCTGTGTCAAGACCAGAAATCAGGAAATCCTATGTACAAGATGTTGAAAGCAGTTTTGCTACTTACAGAACTAAAATCCTTATCTTACACTTCCAAACATCTCTCTTTAAAACTAGAGAAAATATCAATATTCTTACTTTCTTCTTATTCTGAAATCAAAGTTTTGGACAATGATCCATCTAATATAAAATTTTTCAAATCTTGGTGTGCACATGCACAAGTGAAAAGTAAATAAATCTATACAATACATCAAAAGGTGCAGTAATTCAAACAATGAGATGTATCACAAGTAAATTAATAAGCTCCCCTCCCACCACCAAAGTAAGCATGTTATATGACACAGTAAAAAGAAATGAAACAAGGACATTATATACTTTGTTTTTTCAAGAAAGCATTATTTGATTAAATAAAAACAGCATTTAAAAGCTAAAGCAATAAACCCACTGGACAGCATATTGACTATGTAAGAAAACCTGATAAGTGAATTAGAAAGTTGGTGAATTTTCCATGACTTCCAGGGGAAAAGGTGAAGAGAGAAATATAATTAACTAAAAATAAGAAATATTGAGGGTAAACCCAGTTAACTCAAAATGTATGCATAATTGTTAATCCATACGGAAAGAGGAAACTCACCAATAAAGAGAATAAAAAATAACAAGATATCATTTTTTACTCACTTGATGGGTAAAAATTAGCAGGAAATCTGATAATATTAAGTGTTGAAAAGATAACTTATGCAGTACTAATAAGAATATTGATTAGTTAGTATGATTATTTTGGAATTGAAATTGACAGTTGATTTCCAATTTATATGTCATTGCCATATATACATATAATTTGACTTTACATTTATCTCGAATATTCGTGCTCTGCAACGTAACAATTAAACTCCTGGGCATATTGCTCCCTGAGTTTGGAGGCTTTCAGAGGCAGACCTGGAGACTAAGATTTCAGTGCAAATAGTTTTTTTTGTTTGTGAGGTAATTCGGGGAAATGCCAGTAGGAGACTGGAAGTGAGGCCGGGAAGGAAGCCAGTGCAAGGTGGATTATCAACAAGTTATTGCTATGCACAATGAGAGCTCAGTGTGATGAAGCGATTGTAGGAGACTGTGTAGAACACACCTTCAGAGTTACTCCAGTCACGGGTGAGTAATCGGAGGTACTTATCTCCTGCTCCCTGTCCAGCACTGGTTACGAGCTATTTCCGGGAGCACTAATTCTTGTGCACTTTCAGCTTGCCCTAAGCTTGCTCCCAGCTAGGAAACCACTCTCAGGCTGTTTGCAGCCAGCAGGTGTTCCTAGTAGGCAGCCTTCAGAATGTGCACAGAGAAAACAAGAAAAGGGCACGGAAAGTGTCTGTGCTGCATGCAGTATGGCCTGTGTAAAAGGAAATCTATAAAAATATATGCAATATTTAATCATTTGTAATAGAAAAAGTGGAAACAACTGGATGCCTACCATTAGGAAGATGAATAATAAAATGTGATATAGGTACAAGAAATAAACTAGATCTCTATATATCCACATTTGTAGATCTTAAAATCAATAAAAGAAAAGCTGCAGAGTGATACATACATTTATTAGAGACTTTATATAAATTTAATAACAAATTATAAAAATAAATGACACACATATATATAACAGCATTTTTAAATTTGAAATATCCACCAAACAATGTAAACACGCTTAACTATATGTGAAAGAAAATTAACAAAGGCCTAGGACACAAAGAAAATTCATGATGCTTTTTACTTCTTAGAAAAGAAATTGGATAGGAATAACTAACAAAGTGAACTTTACATTTATCCATAATATTTCTTTCTTTCTTTAAAAAATGAGCTTGAATAGAACATTTATATGTTAAAATGTCAATTCTTGGATGAGCCCTTGGATCTTGTTCTCTATAAATTTCTTTTGATTTTTCTTAAAATAAAAAGAAAACAGAAAATAAAAAACAAGTAAACCTAAAATTGGAAGATGGCAAAAGAGCGATAAAAAATTAAAAGAAAGTATCTTTAAGCTAAAATAGGCATTAAGAGTTTAGATATAAATTGTTCTAGGTAAAAACAACTGGTGAACTATTTGAATTTCATAAATAAGAAAAGAAAGTCTTGCTTTATTCCTGATTTTAATTGGAATGCTTCTATTTGCCTCTGCACCATACCTGCTCGGCCTCCTTTGTCGGGGCCTCTTCCTGCGGGCCCTGCTCCGTGGCCACCAGCCACTTGCCCAGTTTGTTGGCCACAGGTGGATCTAAGCAATGTCAATCAGATTCTCTCCTGGACACTTTTGTGATTTGAAATTAGAAACTATGTGGAGATCGTCTCCACTCAGAAGGCCATTCTAAGTAGAGACACACAATCTTTGTGGGGGTGTGGTGTGTGTGTGTGTGTGTGTGGGGAGAGAGAGAGAGAGAGAGAGAGAGAGAGAGAGAGAGAGACATGATTTCTGAACATATTTATTTTTTGGGTTCCAACCTTTTGTGAGGTGACACTTCATTTCTTGCCATTTGGCTCCATAGTGGTACATTCTCTTTTTCTTTCTGCTCCTATTTGAACTGATTAACGTGGATTTTTGTACCTTACCACCAAAAAGTCTTTGACTAAGACATTACTGTTTTAATTTGATTACTGTCTCTCTCTCCCTGCCTCCCTTCCTTTCTTCCTTCCTTCTTTTTGCTCTCTCTTTCTTTCTTCCTAGCCATCAATGTATTTTTCCTTTTTGTGTGTGTGAGAGAGTATTTGTCTCTGCATATTTATTTAAGGTAAACATAATATTTATTAATAAATATTATTCTTTAGATATTTCTCTTGATAATAAAATGTTTTTCTTCTATAAATGTTTACTATCATCTATTAAAGTTCATTAAAATTTTTCTAACTTTGAGCCGTTTTTGCCACTTTCAAATGGATTCTATTTAGTGATATATTATTTTAAAATTCGGCTCTATGTTTATAAGGTGTATTATTCTAGAGTTTTGTTTTTTCATGCAATCTTTACCTTATTTTATGTCAGGCATGTGTTAACACTGTAAAATTATTTGCAAAGTTTCTTATTTACCATGGTCTTCCAAATTGCAGACCACATTTAAAGTGTTAAAGAAGTAATCCAGAAAACAATGTACCCATCCCTTTTTAGGGAGTGGCTTACTTTTTAACATCTCTCATTTTATTTGATAGTTATTGTTTAATTGACAATTTTACCATATACTGAGTCAGTTACAATAATAACTAGGTATCTAGAAAACTGTACACTTTATGTAGAAACACTACAAACAATTGTACTTTTGCCTTTACATGTAGTCTTGGGACTGGGAGTGGTAGTCAGGCAGGACTTTAGCTTCATCTATAAAGTTTTAAAGATTTTACAAGGATTGCATTCATGCAGTTCTGGTATTAAAAAATTAATTCTTTAAAATTGGAAATTTAATAAAGGATTAGACTAAATACAATGAATATATGTTTTCCGTATAATCTTATCTCTTTGAGAAATAAAAATTATGAAGATTCAAATCACATAAAAAATACAGCTAAAATATATAAATAAAATTAATATGATGATATATGAAGAAATAAATAAGAAGTTTAGCTTGGGTTATTAAAAATATTCAACTGAATAAAGTTTATCCAAAAGAATAAATATGTGAGAGTTGACAAGAAAATTATGAAAAAATAATGAGAGTACACTTACATTAGCACATATCACAGAGCATTTAAAATAGTCATGATGTTGATTCCAAAAATAATATTTCAGTGGATTAAATGAGAACATTTGGACTTAGATGCTAGTTTATATAACAATTATATATATATTCAAAACAGAATGGAAATATTATTCAATAAATATTTAAGAAATTATGTTAAGATGACAGCTAGCTTGTATAAGAAAAATGCCTAAATAACATTCTATTCCATAATTTACACCAAATAATTCCATATATATATGTAACTGTGGATGTGTTTCTGGGTGTATGTGTATATAATAAAGGTTGAAATTTAAAAAATATGTATACCAGAAAAATAATAGTTTATTAAATTTGAGGATGGTAAAATCTCATACCAATGACAAAAACTACAGAAATAAAAATCAATCTACTTAAACACATAAATGTTAAAACATTTCTTGGCCAATACATAGAAGAAAAAAGACAAACTGGGAAAAACATTTCTATTAATAGTGAAACAGATATGGTTTTAAAATCCTAATAGAGATCTTTTATGTCCTTAAGCAAAATGTTCTTTGGAATGTTAAATTTGCACAAGAATAAACAAACATAAATGTTGATTCTCATTAGTGCTTGAAGAAAGGCAAATTGAAGCAGCAGGAAGGTAACCTGTTACTTGCCACCTTGCAAAGTTGGAAAGGAAACCATACCAGGCTTCCAGTTCTGAGATATACAAGGGTTTAGTTAAAAGAGACCTTCACTCAGCCTTTTATATCCAGCAAGAGCACCCCTCTCCAATTCATGTGAACTCGAGTCAGAAGAGTAAAGTGTCTCTATGGATCCCCTTACACCCCGGCTTTACCTTTTAGATTTAACACTCACTTGCATGTCTGTTATTCCAGGAGACAATTTGGGCCAGTGGAGTCCAATAGAACTTACTTCAGTGATGGAAAATACATCGTCCAACAGGGGAGCCACATGGCTCTTGAGCATGTGGAATGTGGATAGTGTAACTGAATTTCTAAGTTTATTTAATTTTTATTTGTCATTAAATGCCACATATGGCTAATGGTTACCATACTGGACAGTGCAGCTCTGGAAAACCCCATCATTCCTCTCGTAGTCATTTTCCTCAGTCAGTGCTAGATGTGCACCTTCTCAAGCCACGCATCTGCTACTTTCTTTGCACATATCGTAGAGAATAACCATCCTCCTATCAAAGGCAAACTGCCCATGTGGCCAGTGATGTCTTCTCTCTTCCTGACTCAAAGACTTCCCTTCTTGTTTTTCTTTCTCTTTCATCTACTTGCACTGGATCATCTGGTAAAATACCTGTGAAAGTGTTTTCAACCTTAGAGAATAATCTGCCATTACTTATTCTGCATCCCTGAGATTGTGTCTTTCTTATTTTGTTCCTATTCAAAGCAAAGCTTGATGACAGAGTTGTTAAAATTGCTCTATACTTCGCTATACTTAATTCTTTTTTCCCCTTCATTCCACTAAAGCTTCTCTTGACAAAACCAGTTATACCTACCATATTACTAAACGTATGATTATTTCTCTTCCTTTTCATAGCTTGACTTCTCAGAAACATTTGTTACATCTCTTGTGAATTGAAAACGTTCAAGGTATGATGTGGAGAGCTGTGAGATTACTTCCTTTACTCATTAATTGAGGGTAAGGTAGAGGTGGAGGTAAGGGATTTTTGAGGGGAGAAAAACAGTAGAAAATGGTTATCTTGACTAATGGGAATGTGGCTCTTTAATGAAATACAATAGAGCTATTAAGTAGTGTACTTAAGATTTGTCCATTTCTCTGTAAATTTATTTCAATAATAATAAAATTATAAACAAATATTGATCATTAATTAAAATATGCTTGCAAAAAGTGGGTTCACTATATAATTCTTTCAACTTTTATGAGTATTTAAAATTTTTCATAATTAAGTTGGAGGGAGGACATAGCAACATTAAGGAAAGACAATAATATTAAATACAAACAGGACAGAATAATAATAAAAGAAATAATGAAAGAAAATATACCCTAACAGATAATAAGTGGAATCTTCAGACTGAAATTTCTCATTTAATCCCTGGCAGAAAAACAAATTAGAAAGAAGCAATACCTTAGAGTACTTCCTGAATTCTAATAATAAAGAATGAATATTGCACAGTGTAATAAAGATTGAACTGGTTCCCAACAAAGAAAAGAGAATCTACTTTATATGATTTTTTTTTAACTGCAACATAGGAAATTAGAAAACCGCAGAACAGCATCTTGAAGCTATTACAGAAAAGTGCTACAAATGACATATCTTATATTTAGCTAATATAAAATTCACTTGTCAGATAAAAATTAAATAATTTTTGACAAGGTAAAACCCTCAGAGAAATATAGCAGCTGAGCACAATATTTGGAAAAAAACTGAAAGGATATATTAAACAAATTATGTATAGACAGAGGAAGATGAAAGAAGAGGAAACTGGTGAGCAATGATCTTGTATTTTCTCTGTGCATGGTTAAGTATATCATGATAATATGATAGGTAATTTTAATATGTGTTAGAGATTATTAGACAGAAGACTCTTGATAAATGGAATGATGTAATGATATACAAGAAATAAACCTAAATCATCATTTTAAAAAACTCCAAGTAACTTATATAATGGGAAGGATGACTGAAATGTTTGTAGAGTGGTGAGATTAAAGCAAATTAAATTTTACATATTTAGTAGTGAGAATAAATAAATGCAAAAATAAAATATGAATAATCTTTGATGTTATTTCTATGTATGTATAAAAAGGAAATTTAACATTAAATGGGATTGATAGGAATGCAAATATATTGAAAAACAGCAGAATATTCTAATTACTGTGATTGGAAAAGGGGGAACAGAATAAATTGGAATTGACCAATTCTGCAATGTAGGGGATGGATGTGAACATATTTGTACAACTAAGTACACTAAATAATAAACATTAAGTAAGAAGACTAGAATCCAAATGTATAGATTATCTCAAAACATGGGATGAAGCCGAATTTCATCATCTCAAATGAGAAGTTCAGATTGGATTAAATAACACTATGTGCTGCTTAGGAAAAACAGAAAAGTATTAATATAATTGTTTGGTTAAAGATATTAGAAACAAATATGAATAAAAAACAAAATTAATGCATCAATGTAAATATAATGCAAAATGGATTCAAAACTAAACATTTAAAATAGAGCCATGAAAAATATTCTTGACCAGGCTCAGTGGCTCATGCCTATAATCCTAGCACTTTGGGAGGCTGAGGCGGGAGGATCACTTGAGGCCAGGAGTTCAAGACCAGTCTGAGTAACATAGCGAGACCCTCTCTCTAGAAAAAAATGGAAAAATTAGCCAGGTAGAGTGGTGTGCACCTGTAGTCCCAGCTACTCAGGAAGTTGAGGCAGAAGGATTGCTTGACCCCAGGAGTTTGAGGTTGCAGTGAGCCATGATTCCACCACTGCACTACTTCCACCAGGGAAAGAGAGCAAGACAAGAGCTTGTCTCAAAAAAAAAATAAATAAATAAAAAGGAAAAGAAAAATACTCTTAACATTAAAATACAAGATCTTGTGATGTACAGCTTGTTCAGAATACAGAAAATGGGCAGTACTGCCAGTCTACTTTTACAGGCTGCCATTTCTTTCTATAAAAGAGGAGACAGATAATAAAAGAGAGGGTCATTATTGGCCAGTTTCTCTTAAAAACATAAGTAGAAAAATTCTAAATAAAATATTCATAAAGATAATCAAGTAATGCATTAAATTAATAATTTAACTAAACAAATTAAATTCAGAAATGTAATGATAATTCAACTTTAGAAAATGTATACAATTTCCGATGTCTATAATGACAGATGAAATAGTATAATTTCAGGAATTCATAGATGAAATATGATGAATTCAAAAAGTATCCAATAAATTTCATTACCTATGTTTTGGTTGGAATCTTTTTGGACACTTGGAATAAAACAGATCTTTCTGAACCTGATATTGGTTAATCACTGGAAAATTATAGCAATCATCAAACTAGTAAAAATCAGATATATTCCATTGAATTCAAAGATGCTTACATTGTTGCTATTATTTATTACTGTCCTAGTCAAAGTGATGCAATAAGATAAATGAATAGGAGTTAGAAAATTTGGAAATAAAGACGAAACATATATTTTTGGCCTAAAACATGTCTTTATTTTTCTTTTTGTACCTTAAAATATGATTGTCTACAAAATCCAAGAGAATTAAGTTAAAACTATTAGAAATGACAGTTCAGTTAGATGGCCACATAAAAATTAACATTAACATACAAAATCAACATTATATTTCCTATACACCATAAATAAACAATTAAAATTTGTTTTCTATAAAATAAGTCAAATTAAAGACCTATTGATACAGATATTAGAAAGAATATGAATAAATTTATGTTTATGAATGGAAGGTCTAAGTTTTAATATTTATAAAGTTGAATCTTAGCAAAATAATCAGTATTCAAAACAAATCTATTAAGAAATATGTTTTTTTTTAAGGAACTTGATAAACTGATTCCGAAATTCACCAAAATATTATAACTGCAAGAATGTTCAAAGCAATTTTGCCAAGAAACAATGAAAGGCATCTTTACTGTCAGTGATTAATACATGTTTAGTAATTTCACGTTTGAGATAAGGGAATAGCTTGAAATTGAAAAAGACTCACAGAAAAAAAAAAAGCCAAAATAAACAAATGCAGAAAATAATCTGATGGAAAGCATCAGGGAGTTATTGAGGCAACCAGGATCTGAGCATTCAAGATATCTAAAAGAAAAGAGCTATAGGAAGGAGAGAAAGCATTTTTTAAGGGTCCTTCCTTAGGGGAATTTTCCAGTTTTTGGTTTGATCTGTAAATCAAGCAGACGACTTTGGCCAGGAGGCAAAGAAGCCAACAGATCACCTGGAAGTCCCTCAAAGCTAGAGATTTAAAAATTCAAGTTTGGAATTACCAAAAGAGTAAGGACTTGAAGATCCAAGTTTTCAGAAAGAAGGGAGGACCAAAGAAGTAAGATTAACACTCTGGTCATTTTATCTTGAGGTACTGGTTAAATTTTTAAACCGTGAAGGGCAAAAGGCTAAGAAGTGGGATGGAAAACCATGGAAAATCAGAGGAGTTTTTAGCAGTCTCCCACTGCTGACCAAACAAAAGTCCGAGCTCAGGACCTCCAAGACAGTGGTGTCATAGTGAATTTCACAGCTTTTCCATTGTGATCCCTGGAAGTCTTCCTCCTAAAAGTAAGTGCAAAGCACCTATAGACAGAATCTCAAAAATTCTGCAGTTAGCTGGATGAAAAGTCTTTGGAAAGTCTGGCAATTTCCCAATCTGAGAACCCCAAAACTGGGGTCCAGGACTTACAAAGAAGAGAGGCCATAGTGAGTTCCACAGGATCTGAAATCCTGGCGGTCCTTCTCCCAGGAGCAGAGCAAGTAGGGCTGTATAAAAACCACAGCCCAGCAGTTTTTGTCAGTCCCTAATTTGATTAAGATGATTCCCCTGCCTTGGCCTACCAGAAGAATGAACTTCTCTAAATTATTACATTTTTTTGCCAAAAATATCTGGCATTTAATAAAAAATTAACAGTCAAAACAAAAAAAAAAGACCAAGAAGAAAACAGGAAATAGACATATAATTCCATGTTTCATCCAATTATTAGAGTTATCACTATGGACATAAAAATGCTGCTATTAATATATACAAAATTTTGACAATATTTGGTATTTCACCAGAGAATTAAAATTTATATATTTTAAAATTCTGAAAAGTATCTATTTGATTTATTAAAAAATAGAAATTAAAAATTTAATGCATGGGATTGTGCTTACAGTAAAAGCAGCATGAGAAGGATATTCTCTTCTACAGAAAACATGTATAACATAAAGCAATTATTAAAATTAACCATTTCAGGGAAATATCCAAAAGCAGGTAACAACTTGAAAAGTGTTTACTCAAGGAAAACTGCCAGAGCTTTGGATAAGCGCGGTGTTTATAATTTTCTTCCCTGATGACATTTTTGGAAGTGAGAGACCTTAGAAATACAGTGTTAGTGTACTCTCCACACATCCTCATGGACTGTTGAAACATGTTAGGGGGCCAGCAATAATGGATGGCTCGGGAGACTTGTAGTCTTGCTGGGTTTATGGTGTATTCCTCAATCTACATAATGAGCAGAGGGCTCAGAGTTGTCTTACAGGCTTCAGGTGTCTGAGCATCATCTTTGTAAATTATTGACTGACAACTAAAATACGAAAGTTCAGAAGAAAGTTCCTGGAGAGCAAGGCCAATGAGTGTGTGTGTGTGTGTGTGTGTGTGTGTGTGTGTGTGTGTGTGTATTTCAAACTAAAATAAACAAATAAAAATCTATGTAGAGATATCAACAGCTCTACATTACTCAGAATTTGAGTCCATGCAAGTTAATTGCCTACTAAAGTAACAATAAGAATAAAACAATCCTCATAAGAACAAAACAGAACTTAAGAGTCCATTAAATATATTATTTAGAACACATAGTTTTAAATCACAAATTACTAGACATGTGAAAACCAGAGAGAAATTGAAAGTGTCAGTAAGGTTTATATATCTAGTGTAACTATTCTTCAAAAATGAAAGCAAAAGACAAGTTTAGGTAAAAACTATAAAATTCATTGGTAGTGGATCTGGACTACAAAAATGGTAAAGAAAATCCATCAGGCTGTAAAGAAATCACACAAAATGATGAAATGCAAGATTAAATGAATGTACCATATGTACTGTGGTTACATACTATACTATATATACTTTTTTTTTTTTTTTTTGAGACAGAGTCTCGCTTTGTTGCCCAGGCTAGAGTGAGTGCCGTGGCGTCAGCCTAGCTCACAGCAACCTCAAATTCCTGGGCTTAAGCGCTCCTACTGCCTCAGCCTCCCGAGTAGCTGGGACTACAGGCATGTGCCACTATGCCCGGCTAATTTTTTTTTTTCTATATATATTTTAGTTGGCCAGATAATTTCTTTCTATTTTTTTAGTAGACACGGGATCTTGCTCTTGCTCAGGCTGGTCTCGAACTCCCGACCTTGAGTGATCCACCCGCGTCGGCCTCCCAGAGTGCTAGGATTACAGGCGTGAGCCACCACGCCCGGCCCTATACTTTTTTCTTTTCTTAATATTTAAAAGAAACAACTGTCGAAAGCAAAATTTATTATATCATATTGTTGGCTTTGGAATATATATAGATACACTATATATGACAGCAATATTACAAAGGAGGGTAGTATGGCACTATTTTTGTACAAAATTTCTATAATTTACCAGAGGTAAGTATTAACTTGAAATAGATTGTGATGAGTTAAAGATGAGTATCATAATTCCTAGACAATCACTAAAAATTAATGTAAAAAAATAAGCAAAGAAGTTGATAAAGAAAATGTTGTGCTAAAAATATTTGTTTAACACAAACGATGACAATAAAAGAGAAACCGAGGACAGAGAAATTAAACAGCAAAGTGGTACATTGAATGCCAATCATATAGTTACATTAAATGTGAATGAATAAGCAATCTATCAAAAGGCAGATATTGTTAATTGTGCAAAACAAAAGATTCAATTACTATCTAAGAGGGCTGTACTTTAAGTTCAAAAAGTTTTTTAAGTTCAGAAAGTTTGATGTAAGGCCAGGCGCGGTGGCTCACGCCTGTAATCCTAGCACTCTGGGAGGCCGAGGCAGGCGGATCGCTCGTGGTCAGGAGTTCGAGACCAGCCTGAGGAAGAGCGAGACCCCGTGTCTACTAAAAATAGAAAGAAATTATCTGGCCAACTAAAAATATATATAGAAGAAACTAGCCGGGCATGGTAGCACATGCCTGTACTCCCAGCTACTCAGGAGGCTGAGGCAGTAGGATCTCTTAAGCCCTCCCAGGAGTTTGAGGTTGCTGTGAGCTAGGCTGACGCCACGGCACTCACGCTAGCCTGGGCAAAAGAGCGAGACTCTGTCTCAAAAAAAAAAGAAAGTTTGAGGTAAAAGATGCAAGGTATAAGGTGCAAGAAATTAACATAAGACAAGTGAAGTTGCTGTATTAATGTTAGCTAAAAATACTCTAAAATGAAAGTTTGAGGTAAAAGATGCAAGGTATAAGATGCAAGAAATTAACATAAGACAAGTGAAGTTGCTGTATTAATGTTAGCTAAAAATACTCTATTAGAGACAAATAGGCATATTTCAAAATCATAAAACAGAACAAAAGGAAGACGGAACAATTATAAATACATATGCAAAAAATACAGAGCTACAAAATATTTAAATACGGAATTGAAAGGAGAAATATATAAATCAAAACTAGCTGGAGTTTTCACTGTTTTTCTCTAAGTCATTGATATAATAGAACAAGTCAGCAAAATAGATAAGATATAGAAGACTGAATTAATATTAGCCAACTGTACCTAACTTACATATAGAGAACATACCACTTACAACAGCAAAACATACGTTCTTTTTAAGTGTGTTAACATTCATCCAGATAGATAATATGCTTGGCCATAAAATAAGTCTTAATCAATTTAAAAGAATTTAAATAATTCAGACTATGTTCTCCAACCCCAACAGGTTAAATTAGGAATCAATAACAGAGACTAATCTGAAAAATTCCCAAATGTATGGGAATTAAACACTATACTGCTAAATAATGCATGGTTCACACTTTAAATCACAAAGCAAATTAGAAAATACACTCAGTTCAATAAAAATGAAGACACAATATATTAAATTGTAAGAGAAATTATAGCATTAAATGATTGTGTTAGAAAAAAGTAAACTCTCAATCAATGCTCTATGCATCGACCTTAATGAACTAGAAAAATAAGCACAAATTAAACCGAAGGCACGTACAAAACAGGAAATAGTCAATGGTGGGCATTAACCATGTAGAACAGAGGTCAGCCCACTTTTCTGTAAAGGCCCAGGTAATAAATACTTAAGTTTTCCAGACCTTATGGTCTCTGTCACAACCACTAAACCCTGCTGTTGTAATGTTAAAACAGCCATAGACAATATGTAAACAAATGGGCATAGTTTTGTTCCAATACAACTTTAAACAGGCAACAAGCCAAATTTGTCCTATAACTGGAAGCATGTTGACTCTTAATATCTAACATAGAAAAATAATAGAAAAAATCAGTAAAGTCAAGATCTGGCTCTTTCCAAAGAACAAAAACATTAATAAAATTCTGGTAGTACTGATCAAGAACAAAACAATACGCAAATTACCAATATCAAGATTGAGAATGAGACCATCTGTATAGATCTTGTAAGCATTAACAGGATAACAAAGGGAAAATCTATGAAAATGTCAATAAATTTATCCATTTGTCAATAAATGGATAAAAAGGCCCAATTCTCTAAAAATACAAACCACCAAAACTAACTGAAGAAGTAACAGATCATCTCAACAAATCTAAGTCAGGTAAAGAGGTTGAACCACTAACTAAAAAATTCCCACAAGAAAAGTTCAAGCCCAAGTGGATGCAACAGCGAATACTACCAAACAGTTAAGGAGGAAATTATACTGATCTTTAAAAAAATCTTTGAGAAAATAAAGGAAGAACATAACTCATTTTAAGAGGCCAGTATTATGCTGTTACTAAAGTCAGGCTTATCAAAACAAATAAAACAACCAAAAAAACTCCTTACAGATCAATATTTCTCATAAAGGTAGATCTAGTTCCTTATCAAAATATTAACAAATTGAATTCAGCAATATACACAGAATAACGTACCATGACCAAGTGGGGTTTCATTCCTGGAGTGCAAAGTTATTTTAACTTCTGAAAATCACTAACATTATATATCATATTAATAAAGAAGCGAAATCATATGATCATCTCAACATATGTTGAAAATCCTTTGGCAAAACTCAAATTCATGATCAAATCTCTTAATGAACCAGCAACAGAGGGATAGTTCTCAATCTGATATGGGTATCTATTAAAAACTAATAACTAATATTACACTTAATGGTGAAAGACTGGATATTTCAATGTAAGTTCAACAAGAACAAAAAAGTAAGATTGTCAGCTCTCAGTGCCTGGTTCCAAAATTTTTCACCATTTGCCATTTGGTGGCTCTTCTTCTAGGCCTGAAAATTTTATTGTGTTAATGGTAATCAATTTTGTTCATAGCCAAAATAAAGATAAGAAACTTCACAGAGCATATACTGTGAATTTTTAACTTGTACCAGCCACCGTATTAATTTCTTTACATATATTACATTGGTTAATTCTTAAAGAAACTCTTTTATACACACACACACACACACACACACATATATATATATATCTGCCCTTTTTTTACATTGAGAAAATTGATGCCCTCCCAAATTAAGTCATTTGCTTGAACTCATAGAACTCATGAAAGATAAAGTTAAGATTTTGACGTAGAACTGTCTGAGTCCATTCCTGGCATTTAGAAAGTAATTTTAGAATTTTGAAATTCTAGAACATTTTAATTTTTTTTATTTAATGAGGGTTCTTTATTAATTAGGATTTATGAAAACCCTTTTCCTTCTCATAGCAAAAAAATTCCCAACTTTAAAAAACTTATTTAATAAATGACCACAAATTCCTTGAAACAATTCCTACCAACTTATAACAAATATTGTTAATTGATGCAGGGAATATATTATCTAGTTTCTTAAATGAGAAACATATGTAAATATATATATACATATATATATATATATATACACAGCACTGTACTATAAATTTAAAAGAATAGCTCTTTAGTAGTCACTGATACCAAATTTATTTTGTATATTTCCATATTCTGAATTTCTGGGGATTACTAATGGATCCTTTGTTTTATTTCTGCACCAGATTTATTTTTCTGTAGGGAATATCCTACAGCTCTGATGAAGTTAACATACTTCTCAGTGAATACACTCTTACTACTGGTTCTATATGCCTAAGGGTACAAATAAAAATAGTCAGGTTTATTGCTTTTCAGATTATAGAGCAATTTAACATTTTATGGATTGGACTTTATGATTCCTTCCCATAAATACCACAGGAACTTTTTGCTCTATGTCACTCAGCAGAAAAAAGTACATTTCATTATTCCTACTTCATATACTAAATTACTGATTTCTATTAATGCAGTAATCCTTCTTCAAACCAATGTATTTCAGAATAATATATTTAAAAAATCAGAACTGTACTTGGTCTACAATCTTCTTATTTTTCAAAGGCACAACCTGTGATCAAGGGTTTAAAGTGACTAATTCCCACAACTAATATGACTTGTGCATTTTTGTCTATTCATCCAGAAGCTGTGTAGGTTTTTTTTCACATTTCATTTTTTAATACACATAAAAAAGTTTTGTTATGTATATGGTGTAAGAAGAGATGTGATCTTCTAAAAATGAATTCTTAATAATCCTTTGCCATTATTGACAAGGCTATTCCCCCTGTCCTCACCCCCACAACCACTCCCTGTGATCTGCTATGTGACCTCTGCTTGCTATTAATATTATACATAGATCTTTTTCAGGACTCTCCATTCTCTTGCATCAGTTGGCTTGATATTTGTCTTCCTTTGCACCAATAACATAATGTTTTAATTACTACAGTTTGAGTTCTTCCAACACATAATTTTGCAAAAATCGCTTGGCTGTTCTTGGTATTTTGTACTTACAAGTAAAATTCAAATCAGCTTATCAAATTTCACAAAAAAGTCTGTAATTTTTGGTAGGATTACTGTGAATTTATCATGTATCTATAGATATAGATATAAATTTGGAGGAAATTTACATCATCTATCATATACACATATACATATGTAAAATACATGAGAAATTATATATAAGATATGAGGGCATTAGTGAAATTACATTATATTAGGATCATTGCTCTGTCCAAGAAGAAAATACTAATTAGCAATATACTTTGATATATTAAAATTGTACCTTGTGACCTTTGTCAGCAGATCACTCTGATGATGTTAACTCTTTTGTACTTCTGAGTTTCCCTAGGCACCAGAATGGCTTAGTGGGCTTCTGAAGATGAGTCACTTGTTGCCAAAAGAGAAGCCTTGAGGAAAATTGGTACTTTATAACAGGAGTCTGCCATTTTCCTCATTTGCTGGCAAATTAATAAACCACCCTTTCCTTCTCCCCAAACCACTTGTCTTCATTCTTCTGATGAGGCCTTGGGAACAAGTGCCAAACTTTTGTTAACAATAATATAATTCCAACTATGTGACATTCTGAAAAAGGCAAAACCATGGAGACAGTTAAAAGATTAGTGGTTGCTGGGAGTTACGTTGGAGGGAGGGATGAACAGGTGGAACACAGAGGACTTTTAGGGTAGTGAAAATATTCTATATGATTCTATAATGGTGGATACATGTCATTATACATTTGTCAAAACCCACAGAATATACAACACCAAAAGTAAACACTTATGTAAACTATGGACTTTGGGTGACAATGTGTCTGTGTTGGCTTATCAATTATAAGAAAAGCACCACTCTGATGGGGGATGTTGATAATGGCAGGGAGGCTGTGCATGTGTGGGGGGAAAGAGTATATGGGAAATCTCTGTACTTTCCTTTAATTTTGCTGTGAATCTAAACTGGTATAAAAACTAAAGTGTATTTTAAAAGTAAAAAAAAAGAGAGAGAAGTCTTATAACAGAAATCAACATGTCTGTCATGTAAGCAAATAAGATACTGTCAGGTTACATCTGCCACAGCAACAATCAGAGAACATGATGGCCACAGAGAATATAGATGGGGCAACAAATATGTCTAATTAATGTACCTGATAATGTAGCCTTATAACTTATGGAACTAAATTAAAGTAAATAAAAGGGAAATTTGATAAATCCAAAATCTCAGTGAGAGATTTAATGTAACTATATCAATTTAGACAGCACATATAGACAAAAAAATTACTAAGCATATAGGAGATATAAATTTAATTAATACATTTGATTTAATTGGCCTATATAAAACACTGCATGCCAAAACTGAAGAAAAAATAAATTTTGTATGGGTTATATACCAAACCAACTGACTATATGCCTGGTGATAACACAATTTTAAGAATTTAAAAGGAATGAAATTATTCAAATTATGTTCTTTGACTATAATCGTAGTATTTGAGACTAGAATAACAAAAGTTAACTAGATAAACCCCATGTGTTTGGAACTTATAAATTACATATATCAACAAAAAATGGAAATTACAGTAATTTAAAATTAATTTATTATGAAAATAACACATACAAAAATATAAAATTCAAGTAAAGCTATCATTAGCGGAAAATGGATAGCCTTAATTGTGTTAGGAGAGAAAGGCAGGAGACAAATGAGATAAGCATCCATCTCAAGAAGATATAAAAGAACGGTGAAAAGTAATAAATATAATAATAAAAAAGATAATATTATAAACCAATATAAAAGCAAGCAAATATATAACAGAGAGTTTAAACCAAAAGAAAACTTGTTTTATTGTGAAGATTAATAAATTTGGTGTATCTTTGGTAAGATTGATAAAGAAAGATAGAAAAAGTATAAATAACATCAGTAATGAAAAAAGGCATCACAGCAGACACTGCAGATATTAAGAAGATAATGTCATAAAGATATTCTGCCAATAATGTGAAAATTCTCATTTATATAGCTATACATATATATGTGATCCATAGTAACTCAAAAAGAAATAGAAAATCTAAATAGTCATAGTATCATTAAATACATTGAGAAAGTAGTGAAGTATATTTCTTCAATAAAAATTCAGGTTTCAGTTGGAGTCATTAGTAAATTTTACCAATTTTTCAAAGAATAACTATTTCCAATATTAAACAAATTCTTTCAATAAACAGAGCAAGAGGAAACATTCTAAAATTCAATTTTTGATGCCATCATAATCTTCACAGAAACCTAAAAATATACAAAGTATACAAAAATATATAAAATTTTCACTCATGGATATATATACAAATATTCCTAAACAAAACATTAGCAAAGCTCCCTCTAGCAGTATGTAGAGAGTATAAGTTTGTAAGACAAATTTACACAGAAAATGTAAGATTTGTTTAATATTGGAAACCAATTAACATCAGTTAGTACATTAACAGATCATGGAGAATATAAATATATGAATAACTCAACAGATATAGAAAAGCTACTTGATAGTTTCAACATCCTTTCATAATAAATAATTTAGCATATTTGGCCCTCACAAAGATCCTTTAATGGATGTGTACTGCAATAAAATATAGTGCAAGCTTCAAACTTAATGCTAAATTATTGAAAATCATCACAACTATAGAAGTTCTACAAATGAAAGGTAAAGAGATAACTCAGAAAAAAAAAAGAGATAACTTAGTAGGAAAAAGAGCTAAAATTTGAACAAGCTCTTTATAATAGGAAGTCCAAATCTATCTATCTATCTATATGATCAATGTCATTAATAATGAGGGATTTGAACATACAATCACAATTCTACATGAATAATACAATTTTGGCAAAAATTATAATTTTAGCAATATCAAGTGGTGGCAAGCATGTGGCTATATGCAAATTCTCATACACTGCTATTAGAGTATAAATGTATACATCTGTAAAACAGAATGACGTTGTCAAGTGATTTAGAAACCACCCATATTCTATGGCTCTGCAAGTCCTTTTCTGTCAGATACTGTAAGGACATGTATGCACACTTTTATCAGGGAAATATGTACAAGAATGTTCATAGCACCATTTCTCTTGGTAACTTCAAACTAGAAAGATTTCAAGTGTCCTGAACATTAAAATGTGTAAATAAATTGAGGCATGAGGACTATTATAAACAAGTAAAATAAATAAAAAACAGCTCAAACGACAAGTTTAAATCTATCAAACTCAATATTGAGCTAAACAACAACAACCAAAAAAAGCAAACCATGAGACGAGTCCTTGGAGAATATCTCCATTCATATGTTCAAACTGAGTAATACTAACTGCATAGTTTAGGGATGGCTACGTAGCTGGTAAAAGTAAGATGATGAAAGGACAGTACTATCACAAAAGTCAGGATGTGAGTACCTATCAAGGACCAGAATTTATAGGTAGTATAGTTGAGTGCGTTTAATTATCACATCAGAAGCCAAGATTCTCAGAGGATACAACATTTTAACTGAGAAAAAAAAGTGACAGAGAAGCCTGGAATAGAAACGAGAAAGTATTGTTTTTGCTGTCTGTTTCTGAAACACCAGCCAAATAAAGCTCACACAGACTGGAAAGTTCACAGTAGAACACCCACATTGATTACCTGAGAGACAACGTATGGAACAGCTGCGACAGGTGTCCTCCTCTTTTAAACACCCTCCCTCACTCAGGTAGGATAAAGAGGTACCTTTCCTGGCCCAAACCCAGAATATTGCTGCTAAATGAATTGAATCATCTCCCTGTCATGAATAAAGAGTTCTGGTGTGTGTGTGTAGGCGGAGGGTGTGTGTGTGTGTGTGTGTGTGTGTGTGTGT
Organism: Lemur catta; assembly: GCF_020740605.2. Lineage (NCBI taxonomy): Eukaryota > Metazoa > Chordata > Mammalia > Primates > Lemuridae > Lemur > Lemur catta. The sequence continues at coordinate 62,149,742 of NC_059141.1, read as the reverse complement.
GTGTGTGTAAGTGTACGTGTAAGTGCATGTGCGCACATATGACAAGGCGGCCACAGCGTGAGTCTTCTCTGCTTTCTTATTCTTCAACCACGAGTTCTAGAATAAAGCCTGAAAATCAAAGCAACTTGTCATAAGGATTCCAGTCAGCCTTCTCGACAAGAAAGAGTCCTGTTGTGGAAAAGAGACCTACTTATTCACACAAAAACAAAACCAAACCAAAATTGTCAGACAGGTAATGAACCTAGTTTTTGACTTTTAAACATAAAGAGAAAAGTTAAAGATCATGAGGTGTCTGTAGAAAATCAAGAGTTCTGGGGGGTAAAATTAGGGAGTAAAAAGAGATGTACAAACTGATCTCAAAGGGGAAAGAGTTTTTAAAAAGGGGAAAATTATAAAATTAATATGATTAATTACCAAAAATATCAAAAGAAGCCTGGAAAATCAAGTTGGACGGTTGAAAGGATATTGAATAAAGTCACAAAAAAGCAGAGGAGGGAAAAGTCAAAAGATACATAGGAACAATTCTTATAAATCTCACGTAGGAATCTCTAAATTCGAAAATCATAAATTCCAAGATGTAGAGGAAGAGGCAGTTCCAGTATTTTGTTTTTGTGCATTTATTATGTAATGTGCAGCATTACTCAATTTTTTAATAGTTCTATTAAGTTATAATTTCTCTTTTTGGGCATTTTGTGTATTCTGATATCATCTGCAAATATTAAACACTGCATCTCAACTTTACCAATATTTGAAATTCTTATATTTTTTTGTATCTTAACCTACTGGCAAGACATTGCAGAATAATTTTAGATTATAGTCGGTGTAGCTGTTCTTTCCTTTAAGCATCAACATTGATCGTTGGTTATATAAAAAGCTATTCTTTCTCTTTTTGAAGAAGAATTCTTCTATACCTAATTTCCTAAAATGTTTTGTTTGGACAAGATTTATAAATCAGTAAATGATGTTGAATTTTAGCAGATCTCTTCATAGCATTTATAGTGCTGATTATAAGTTTTTTCTTACATGAGCATTTTGATGTGATTATTATATTAATATATTTCCTTTCATTGATGTATATTTAAATTATTTGAATAAACGATTCTTGGTTCACAGTGTTTATTAATGGTTTCATGAAGCAGTCAAGATTGAGGTCCAGCATTGGGCGGATGAATCTTGTGGGCTGAGGCTACTGTGTATACTTTTTGTCCCTCCCAAACTTACCAATCCTAAGGGGGATCTCCATTACAATTTTGAAGAGCTTCCTGGTTTCTAAGTTGGGATCATCAGTTTTGTACATAAGAGAAGCCTGTTTATACAAGGTGGCCTTCTGACAGCATCTGCAGTCCCCCGTGTGGGCTCAGCGTGTGCTGCTCACAGTCCTCTAACCAGTTCCGACACGTGACAGGGGTGTGCTGGCGCTTATCCTGTTGCCTCTATCTCTGAGCTGTGGGCATCTCACCATAGGGAAGATGAAGGGATGCATAATTGTGAGTAAGCAAAACACTTATTTAGAGATGTCTAAACTGTGGGAGCAATACCATTTTGACCCACCGTCTCCTAAAGGACACATTATGAAAAGAAGGGAAAGACCTTTATCATTCACTGTGTTATTTTTTCCTTTAAGTCTTTCTGAAGACTGAGGGTGTAACTAGAGTTATCTCAAATGTCACCACCGCAACAAAGCCTAACTTGGTCCCCACACTGGGGAAATTGCAAAGCCCCATTCCACTTACCCTGCATTTATCCCTTTCTAACTTACTGTTAATTTATTACGTATGATGCTTAGTATGCTTCCTCTTTCACGAGTCCATAAACACAACAGCAGGATTTTTGTTTGTTTTGTTCATTGGTTATTCTCAGCACCTGCCTGTCACACAGTAGACACTGGGTAAATAACAAATGAATGGAAATACGTAGCGCTTCTTTTAACTATTACATACCCATGTGTACATGTGTGTGCATATTCATACTGAACATCTACATATATGCTATGTATTAGGTCAATAAATATGAAATGTCCAATTTTTTTTGAGACTCAGCTTTCATTTTATTTTTAGATTCAAAAGTAAAAAAATAATGCCTACTTCAAGTTATGGTACAATTTAAATGAGACGATGTGACAAAGCACTTTTTTTTTTTTTTTGAGACAGAGTCTCGCTCTGTTGCCTGGGCTACAGTGAGTGCCGTGGCGTCAGCCTAGCTCACAGCAACCTCAAACTCCTGGGCTTAAGCCATCCTACTGCCTAAGCCTCCCAAGTAGCTGGGACTACAGGCATGCGCCACCATGCCCAGCTAATTTTTTCTCTATATATTTTTAGTTGTCCAGATAATTTCTTTCTATTTTTAGTAGAGACGGGATCTTGCTCTTGCTCAGGCTGGTCTGGAACTCCTGACCTCGAGCAATCCACCTGCCTCGGCTTCCCAGAGTGTTAGGATTACAGGCGTGAGCCACCGCGCCCGGCCGACAACGTGCTTTATACATTAAGCCCCACAATGTGTAAGACACTGTGTATCTACCACAGTGCCCAGCAAAGATGAACCCCTTCCAAAAGCCCTTGATAGACTTTTTTTTTTTTAATTTCAGCTTATCATGGGGGAACAAAAGCTCAGGTTATATACATTGTCCATGTCCCGCCCATCCCCCTGAGTCAGAGTCTCAAGCGTGTCCATTCTCCAGACAGTGCGCCTGGCACTCACCATGTAGTCATACCTCCATCCCCTCCCCCCACCCCCCACCTCCCCGAGTCAGCACCTTCAAGCATGACCATTCCCCAGATGGGGCGCAATGCACTCATCATGTAGGCATACATCCACCCCCTCTCCCCCACCCCGCCTCAGTCTGATATCCAGTTGGTATCATTCCCCGATGTGGATTTAGGTGATGATCAGGGAAACCAATTTTCTGGTGAGTACATGTGATGCTTGTTTTTCCATTCTTGGGATACTTCACTTAATATAATGGGTTCCAACTCTCTCCAGGAGAACCAAAGAGATGTCGTTTCACCGTTATTTCTTATAGCTGAGTAATACTCCATGGTATACATATACCACAGTTTACTAATCCATTTGTGAATTGCTGGGCATTTGGGTTGTTTCCACATCTTTGCAATTGTGAATTGTGCTGCTATAAACATTTGGGTACAGGTGTCTTTGTCATAGAATGACTTTTGTTCCTTTGGGTAGATGTCCAGTAATGGGATTGCTGGATTGAATGGTAGGTCTACTTGAATCTGTTTAAGGTATCTCCATAACGCTTTCCACAGGGGTTGCACTAGTTTGCAGTCCCACCAGCAGTGTATGAGTGTTCCTGTCTCTCCACATCCACGCCAACATGTGTTGTTTTGGGATTTTTTGATAAAGGCCATTCTCACCGGAGTTAAGTGATATCTCATTGTGGTTTTGATTTGCATTTCCCTGATGATTAGGGATGTTGAGCATTTTTTCATATGTTTGTTAGCCATTCTTATATCTTCTTTTGAAAAATTTCTATTCATGTCGTTTGCCCACTTTTTGATAGGGTTGTTTGATTTTTTTCTTACTGATTTTCCTGAGTTCTAAATAGATTCTTGTTATCAGTCCTTTATCTGATGTGTAGTATGAGAAAATTTTTTCCTATTCTGTAGGTTGTCTGTTTATTTTCATGACTGTTTCTTTGGCTGTGCAGAAGCTTTTTAATTTAATCAGGTCCCATTCATTTATTTTTGTTGTTGCTGTGATTGCCTTAGGGGTCTTCTTCATAAATTCTTTGCCTAGACCAATGTCTGTAAGAGTCTTTCCTGCATTTTCTTCTAGAATTCTAATGGTTTCCCATTTAATGTTTAAATCTGTTATCCACCGTGATTTGATTTTTGTGAGAGGTGAAAGCTGTGGGTCCTGTTTCAGTCTTCTACATGTGGCTATCCAGTTTTCCCTGCACCATTTATTGAATAGGGATTCTTGTCCCCAGTGTATGTTTTTGTCTATTTTGTCAAAGATTAGATGGCTATATGAGGATGGTTTTATATTTGGATTTTCTGTTCTGTTGGACTGGTCTGTGTCCCTGCACTTGTGCCAATACCAGGCAGTGTTATGAACCACAGCCTTGTAGTATAGTTTGAAGTCTGGCAAATTAATACCTCCCATTTTGTTTTTGTTGCTTAAAATTGCTTTTGCTAAATGGGGTCTTCTCTGGTTCCATACAAAGTGTAAAATTATTCTTTCTATATCTGTGAAAAATGATGTTGATAATTTAATAGGGATTGCATTGAATCTGTAGATCACTTTGGGCAGTATAGACATTTTAACAATGTTGATTCTTCCAATCCACGAGCATGGTATGGTTTTCCACCTATTTACGTGTTCTGCGATTTCCTTCCTCAGTGTTTCGTAGTTCTCCCTATAGAGGTCCTTTACCTCCTTAGGTAAATATATTCCTAGGTATTTTATTTTCTTTGTTGCAGTTTTGAAGGGTATTGAGTCCTTAATTTGGTTCTCCGTTTGACTGTTATTGGCATATATGAATGCCTCTGATTTGTGTGTATTGATTTTGTAACCTGAGACTTTACTGAATTCATTGATCAATTCCAGGAGTCTCTTGGTTGAATCCTTGGGGTTTTCCAGATATAACATCATATCATCAGCGAAGAGTGAGAGTTTGATTTCTTTTCTCCCTATTTGGACTCCCTTGATTCTGCTCTCTTGCCTAATAGCTCTCGCAAGGACTTCCAATACTATGTTGAAAAGTAATGGGGACAGTGGGCAACCTTGTCTGGTTCCGGTTCTGAGTGGGAATTTTCCCCCATTTAGTATGATGTTGGCTGTGGGTTTGTCATAAATGGCTTGTATCATTTTTAGATAGGTCCTGTTTATGTCTATTTTGTTAAGCGTTCTTACTATAAAAGGGTGTTAAATTTTGTCAAATGCTTTTTCTGCATCTATTGAGAGGATCATATGGTCTTTATTTTTGCTCCTATTTATGTGGTGAATTACATTTATAGATTTACGTATGTTGAACCACCCCTGCATCTCTGGGATGAAGCCCACTTGGTCGTGATGAATTATTTTTTTTGATAAGCACTTGGATACGACTTGCTAGGATTTTATTGAGAATTTTTGCATCTATCTTCATGAGAGAAATTGGTCTGTAGTTTTCTTTTTTTGTTGCATCCTTTCCTGGTTTTGGTATCAATGTTATATTGGCTTGGTAAAATGTGTTGGGGAGAATTCCATCCTTCTCGATATTGGAGAATAGTTTATGTAGGATGGCACCAATTCATCTTTGTATGTATGGTAAAATTCGGGTGTGAACCCATCTGGACCAGGGCTTTTCTTTTTGGGAAGGTTTTTTTTATTGCTGTTTCGATTTCAGTTCTTGATATTGTTCTATTCAGGAATTCTTTTTCTTTCTGATTGAGCTTGGGAAGGCTATGTGTTTCTAAAAAATTGTCCATTTCCTCTACATTTTCCAGTTTGTGTGCATAAAGATTTTTGTAGAATTCATAGATGATATCGTGTATCTCTGTGGCATCAGTCATGATTTCTCCTTTCATGTTCCTGATGGAGGTTATTAGAGATTTTTCTTTTCTGCTCTTGGTTAGTCTAGCCAGAGGTGTGTCTATTTTGTTTATCTTTTCAAAGAACCAACTTTTTGTTTTATTAATTTCCCTTATGGTATTTTTGTTGTCCTTTTCATTTAATTCTGATTTGATCTTAATAGTTTCTCACCTTCTGCTGGGTTTGGGGTCAGTCTATTCTTCCTTCTCCAGCTCTTTGAGTCTACTCATTAGGTTGTCTATTTGTAAGTTTTCTGTCTTTTTGATATAGGCATTTATGGAAATGAATTTTCCTCTCAGGACTGCTTTAGCTGCGTCCCATAGATTTTGATAAGTTGTGTCTCCTTTGTCATTTAATTCAAAGAATCTTTTGATTTCTGACTTGATTTCTTCCTTTATAAAATAATCGTTCAGGAGAAGGTTGTTTAGCTTCTATGACTTTGAGTAGGAGTGAGAGTTTCTGTTAGGGTTCATTATTACTTTTATTCTGCTGTGATCTGAGAAGATGCATGGTATAATTTCTATTTTTTAAAATTTTTTAAGACATGCTTTATGTCCTAGGATATGGCCAGTCTTAGAGAATGTCCCATGAGCTGATGAGAAGAATGTATATTCAGTGGACTTTGGGTAGAATGTCCTGTAGATGTCGGTCAGGCCCATTTGTTCTAGCATTCTATTTAAGTCCATTATTTCTTTGCTTATTTTTTGTTTGGAGGATCTGTCCTGTACTGTCAGTGGGGTGTTAAATTCTCCAGCTATTACAGTATTGTTGTCTATCATTTGGTTCAGATCAAGTAGGGTTTGCTTTATGAATCTGGGTGCGCCTAAGTTGGGTGCATATATATTAAGTATAGTTATGTCTTCTTGTTGAATTGTGCCTTTCACCAGTATATAGTAACCATCTTTGTCTTTTATTACTTTTGTTGGTTTAAAAACTAAGTTATTGGAAATTAAAACTGCCACACCAGCTTTCTTTTGGCTACCATTTGGTTGAAATATCGATTTCCATCCTTTTATTTTCAGTCTCAATGCATCTTTGCAGGTTAGGTGAGTTTCCTGGAGACAGCAGATACTTGGTTTGTGTTTTTTTATCCATTGGGCCAGTCTATGTCTCTTGAGTGGGGAATTCATGCCATTAACATTTATTGAGAGAACTGATAAGTGGGACAGATTTCTGTTCATCTTGTTGGGTAGAACTTCATTGCTGTGTTTTCTCTCTTGAGCCATTGTGGTGGCTGGAATTTGATCTTTAGCTCTTGAGTGGTTTTACATTCATGGGTCTTTCTTGTGCTGATCCATATGTAATTCTCTTTTGAGTACTTCTTGGAGGGCTGGTCTTGTCTTGGTGAATTCCCTCAGTCTTTGTTTATCTGAGAATGTTTTAATTTCTCCTTCGTATAGAAAACTTAGCTTAGTTGGGTACAAGATTCTAGGCGGGGCATTATTCTGTTTCAGAAGAGTGAGAATGGGGCCCCAACCTCTTCTTGCTTGTAAGGTTTCAGTTGAGAAATCTGGTGTAATTCTAATGCGCTTTCCTTTGTATGTTACTTGTTTCTTTTTTCTTACAGTTCGAAGAAGGGTCTCTTTAGTGGGTATTTTGGTCAGTCTGATGACTACATGGCATGGTGTTTTCCTATTGGCTATGAATCTCCCAGGGGTTCTTTTAGCTTCTTGAACCTGTATATCTAGAGTTTTAGCAAGGCCTGGGAAATTTTCCTCAATTATGTCTTCAAATAGCTTATCCAGCCCTTGCTTACTATCTTCTTCACCCTCAGGGATGCCGATAACTCTCACGTTAGGCTTCTTCACATAATCCCACATTTCTTGTAGACTCTGATCTTTTTTCTTATTTCTTTGCTTTATCTCTGTGACTGACTTATTTAATTGGAAAGAGGTATCTTCAATCTCTCAGATTCTTTCTTCTGTTTGATCTAACCTGCTTTTGAGACTTTCCACTGTGTTTTCTAGCTCCTTGAATAAATTCTTCATTTCTAGGAGTTCAGTTTGGTTTTTCTTCAATATTTCAATTTCCTTAGTGAATTTTTCTTCCAAATCCTGGATTTTTTTTTTTTGTGGTTTCTTTGTGTTGGTTATCCATTTTTTCTTGTATATTATTCAGCTTATTTATAATCCATAACTGAAATTCTTCCTGTAACATGTTGGTATTTTGAATCTGGTTTGTGTCAAATGGTAGAGAGCTGGTATTTCTCTTTGTGGGCGAGATTTCCATTTGATTCTTTGTGCTTCCCGTATTTTTCCATGAGCCCTTCCCATCTGGATCTATTGTTAGATCTTTTCTCACAGCTTTAGTCTGGCTAGCAGCATGCCTTTTACTCTGTTCTTAGGCTGTGAAACAATCTAGGTATGTTGCTTCCTTTGTCCAGAGGGGGAGACTGTTGTGTATTGTTTAGAGTTTTTTCTATCTCAGTTGTGGGGCTGCTTCTGATAGGTGCAGCCCCAGAGGATTGGTTTGACCTAAGACCGGTTTGGCAAGTTAAGCCACTGTGTTGTGGACTTTCAGTTAGCAGGCAGGATTCACACTAGTTGCAGGCAAAAAGTCTCTCTCTCTCTCTCTTTTTTTTTTCCCTGTTTTTTGGTTCTTCCTCTAGAGTGGTGGTTTCTGTGTCTTTCTGCAGGAAAGACACTGCCTAGGGGGAGGAGTGGTGCCCTCGCTTGCTCAGCGCCCCAGCTGCTTCAGCTCCCATGGGCAAAGGTCTGCCCTGTCCCAATGTCCCCATGGTCCAGGCTTCACAGTCTTGTGTCTGGGGAAGCACTCAGTGTTCACACATGGGCTGGGGTCCTAGAGAGGGTCCACGGACCAGGGGAGGGAGCCGCCTGGGGAGCTGCCTGGCACCCTATGGTTCCGCAGTGCCTAGGCTGTGGACCCCAAGATGGCAACTGCCCGTCCGCAGATCACCGGCGCTGGGGCAGAATGTCCAGAGCTCGGCAGGCACCAGGCCGGGGGCCTGGCGAGCACAGAAGCCCACAGTAGTTCCCCAGCTAGAAGGCCACCAAAGAATAAAAAGAAAAAAAAATCTGTAATTCGGTGACCCTTCCCTGCTTTTCGCCTTAGCGCAGTTCCGTCCCTCTCCCTTTGAGAGCCGCGTCCCGGTGGAGATCCCGTAGAGTCTAAGCTGTTTCCCGCTGATGTCTCCTGTCCACAGAGTTTATACAAAGCCAGAGCTCTTGGCGTGGGTTCACACTCTAGGGGAGGGAGCCCCCCGGGACCCTATGGTTCCACAGTGGCTAGGCTGTGGACCCCAAGATGGCGACCGTGCACCCGCAGATCGCCGGTGCTGGGGGAGAATGTTCAGAGTCCGGCAGGCACCAGGGCCGGGGACCTGGCGAGCACCGGGGCCCACAGTAGTTCCCCAGCTAGAGGGCCACCGAAGAGGAAAAAGAAAAAAATCTGTAATTCCGCCAACCTTCGCGGCTTAGCGCAGTTCCACCCCTTTCCCTTTAAGTGTTGCGTCCCCACGTCCCCACGGAGATCCCCTAGAGTCTAAGCTCCTTCCCGCTGATGTCACCTGTCCACAGAGCTCCACGTCTCCCGCGGTGATTCTGCCCCGACTTCAGTCAGATCCCTGATTGAGTGGGTGTGGAGGTCAGTGGGGAGAACAAGCCGCTTTGCTGTGGCGCTGAACCCGCCTCACTCGTTGGTGAGGCGGGTGCAGCTGTCCCGCACTCCGCTGTCTATTGTCCATCCTGCACTCTCCAAATTATCTCAATCCTATTTCCTGTTCACCTGTTTTTTCTTGTTCTCTGTGTCCCACGTTGATTCTCCGTGGGTTCACACCACTGTTCTTGCGGGGGAGCAATCCTCTAGCGTTGTGGCAGGCCGAGATCCATGCCTTCTTCTCTGGTAGCACGAATCCAGGAGGTCACCTCCACTCCGCCATCTTCCTGAACCCCCCCTAACATGAATTTTTGACTTATTCATGGTTTCACAAAAATTGCTCTAAAAACAAATTTGAAAATTACAAGCCAAAATGTGCATTTGAAAGACTGAGGAGGTACCTTCAAGATAAACAAAAACCAAGAAGTGTCAAAGTGAAATGTCAGAGGTATCAACTGTCAAACTTAGTACTTAATGAAATCAGACATTTCGTACTTAATAGCACAGTACTATTGCTTATTATACTTATGCTAGGAGTTATATTTGTACTGAGTATTTATATTAAATGTATGTAAATGCCCAGTACATATTTTTATAATTTGTGCTACAATTTAAGCCAATATATATATAATTTCTAACCTATATGCAGTCGATTGTCCTTTGTACCTTTTTTCCAAAGGAGATAATTGTTACAGAATTCTGTAGGAAAAATGACCCAAACATTAATTGATGCATGATTTTTTCCTTTGCCACTTTTCATTAATGGAAAATAAAACTTTAAGAAATCTATTTTCCAGGGCTATAGAAAGATTACCAGGTTGTGTGTAGAGAGAAAGTCTTGCTATTTTTCTAAAAACCTCATAAAGTTATGCTTATTGTAGGCTGTGGGAGGAAATACTTGCTAATAGAAAGATCTAGAAGACTTTCAAAAGTTAGGGTACTTCATGAAGGGACATGCCAGAGTAGATGAAAGGACATGTAATTAATATTACAGATGGCAGAAATAGCTCTGGTAAGTAGGATCACCTCTTTGTCATTGACAAAAAGGGACATTTATAGCATGATCAACGAGCAAATTATGAAAACACCATTGTTTAGTTGAGTAAATATAGCAAACAATGTCTGATGTTTTTATGTCACATTATCCATTTGAAAAAGCTTTTTTTCATTTTCCTTACAAACTTCATTTTCCCAGTGAAGGAAGATTTTGGCTTAATTAACTTTCTTCAAAATTAAAAGTGACCAGTGTGAAGTCTAGAATAAACTTGGTGAAGATTGCAACAGTCATTTCCCTGTGCTTGAATACAGAATAAAATGGAATTAATTTAAGCTCTTACCAATCTGTCAGGTCTTTACACTTAACTTAAGGTACCTGAACAGGCATATTCACCTGTATCTGTGTGGGCCTCTGCTCTGCAATCAAGGTGCTTCCATGTACGTGTTTTATTAGAAAGTATTCTTTTTTGTGAGCTTGGCGAAGAGCCCATTGGTTCACTGACTGACATCCTACAGGCTCTCTCATCATCTTAAAATCTTCTTTGGCTACCCACCATTTGAATAGGGCAGGGTTGATTCCTGACAGGGGATCAAATGAACAGGAAAATGCTAGCTGGATTTTATTGAAGGGGAAAAGTAAAAAGAGGTCCTACTGTGTATACTCTTGTCTTCCCCCTTCTTCACTTTTGGTTTCCCGATTTAAGAGCACTTTCAATCTTGGCACTGTAAATACATATAAGGATTGATGTATTCTAACTCATTAAAAGACAGAATCCTGGAAATTGCGTTTCCAATTTATTATTTTTGTAACTGTTCTTCTGTTTGTTAATTAAATCACTATTGCACACAAGGTGTTCCTGGAGAAGTGTGGCCCATCGGGTTTTGCATGGAACCAACACATTTACAGGAATACTCAAAGTTAGACATAATTGACAAAACCAGGTTTTTGTCCTAATTTTAAAAATAAAGAGAAAAATAAAATTATTGAGTATGCTTGAATTTTTTTTTTTAAAGGATGAACAGTTGAGTGTACAAGAGGCCCACGTAATGGGTGAAGAGCTAATTCTACTCTGAATAGAGGAGTAATACAGGTACTCGGCCAAATGTGCTGGAAACTAAGACTCAAATGGGGGCTGGACCTCTGATCCGGATCTGAAAGGAGCGTTTACTCATCACACAAATGAACAGAGCATGAGGGGCTGGGCCTGCATTCTGTCTGTTGAAAGGTAAAATAAAAAATTCTTTTTTTGGTAATTAGGAATAATATATTTTGGAAAGAAAAAAATAAATAACATTGATTTCCATATGGTCATAATGTCAGAATCAGGTCTTGACAGCTCAAACACATGAACGTAAATTAGAAATAAAGAATATCTGTCTGGGCAAGGTGGCTCATGCCTGTAATCCCTGAGCTTTGGAAGGCTGAGGGGGGAAGATTGATTGAAGCCAGGGGTTTGAGGCTGCAGTGAGCTATGACTGCACCACTGAATTCCAGTCTAGGCAGCAGAGCGAGACCCCATCTCGATGACAATAACAAAAAATATCTGAATAACATAGTAAGATTGATTTAATTGATATATATTGAATTGTGTATTCCATTAACAGAAAATGTCTTATTTTCAAGTAATGATGAGATATTCAGTAGCTAAGGAAAACACAAAAAATAATTATAATTTATAAGCCATATTGTCTGATTGTAGCACTAAAGAAGAGAATAGGGTAAAAATGTAGTAAAAACTCATACTGATTACAAGAGACCTAGAAAATAATACTCGTGTCAAGGAGACTATAGCAAACTGAATTAAAGAATATTTAGATTATTTTGAGAACAGACACTGTTGATGATTATTAAATGAAGTTCAAGTATGTGCAGAGTCAAATTAATAGTATTAAATCCTTTCTTTAATATACTAAAATAAATTGGTATAAACGACCTAAAATTTAAACTCAAACATTAGGAAATATAATTGATTTTAAAAAGGCAACTAAAGAAAACAAGAGGAAGAAATTACTATGAATACATGTAGATTTGATGGACTTGGAACCCAGGGGGAAAAAAATAGTAGAATAGGTAAAATATTAGTTGGTTAACTGAAAAGAAAGATCCTAAACTGCAATGTGTTCTTTTCAATTTTAAGATTACCTGTTAGCAAAGATTCATCTATTTTATACTTTCTTCTATACTGCAAATCTCTTTCCTTTGTTTTCTCCTAAATTTCATGAAGAATTTTGTTCTGGAAGTTGCTCTTTCTAAATTCGGGGTAAAGTAGACCAGGATGGAGAATGACACCTCCAAAGGTGCCCCAGCAAAGTTAGGGGAGAGCTTCCCAAATTCTAGCAGCTATTTTCCTCATGTGCGTGAATAAACCACAGATGTGGAGACATGCAGAGTGCTACATTACTTTTTGTGAGTTACTTATTTCCTAAAGTAAAACTTAGTCATATCATCAGGTGCAATCCACACAAGTGTTCATCAATCTGATTCAGTGGAGATTCCACAATTACCCACATGCTGGTTCACTTTGTGGCCTCTATTGACCAGTATCCTGTGTTTTAAGATTCTTCCATGACATAATTGGTGGGAAGTTTGAAAAGGCTACAGTAAGAATCACTAACAATCTGCAAGCACACATCTATAATCTTCTAGTATGGCTATAATCAAAAAGACAGACAATAACAAGTATTGCCTAGGTCACGAAGGTTTACATGTATGTTTTCTTCTAAGAGTTTTGCAGTGTTAGCAAGTGTTTATTATACATGTGTGGAGTAAGATGTGAAAAATAGCACTACTTGTGAAAAATATATTTTTCCCCATTAATTTGTTTTGACAAACTTGTTGAACATCAGGTGCCAACAAATGGGTGGGTTTATTTCTGGACTCTAAATTCTGTTCTGCACATCTATCCTTAAGGCAATACCACACAGTCTTGATTCATGTAGCTTATAATAAGTTTTGTAATCATAAGTGTATGTACTCTAGCCTTGTTCTTTTTTCAAGATTGTTTTGGCTATTCTGAGTCCCTTCCATTTCCATGTGAATTTTAAGATCAGCTTGTCAATTGCTGGAAAGAAGCTAGCTGAAAATGTGATTGTGTTTGCATTGAATATTTAGATAAATTTGGTGTTTATTATCCTCTCAACAACATTATATCTTCCTATCCATAGAAACAGAATGTCTCCATTTATGCAAGTTTTTTTCAATATCTTCCAATGCTGTTTTATAGTTTCAATATATAAGTTATGTACTTCTTTTGTTAAACCTGTTTCTAAGTATTTTATTCTAGTTGATATTATTGTAAAAGGAATTGTTTCTTAATTTCATTTTGCAATTTTTCATTGATAGTCTATAGAAATACGATTGATTTTGTATATTAACTGTATGCTGCCACCTTGCTGAACTCATTTAATAGCTCTAATAGTTTTAATTTCTTAGAACTTTCTGTCATCTACAAATGGAGATTATTTTACTTCTTTTCTAATACGGATGCCATTTGTTATTTATTTTCTTGCTTAATTTCTCTATCTGGAACCTTCAGTACGATATTGAATATAATGGTGAGTGTGAGCATCCCTGTCTCATTTTTCATCTTAGAATGATAATATTCATGTTTCACAATTAATCATGTAGTTCTATTTTTTTTTACAGATGATCCTTATGGGTTTGAGGAAGTTCCCCTCTATTCCTAATTTGTTCAGTGGTTTTGTCATGAAAGGACATTTTCTGGATTTGTGTGGCTGATTATGTGAAGTTATTTGTCCTTTATTCTATTAAGGTGATATTACCTTGATTAATTTTTGTATGTTGCATTCCTGGGATAAATCCCTCTTGGTCATGGTATATAATCCTTCCATATGTTGCCAGATTCCATTTGTTAGTATTTTATCGAGAATTTTTGTGTCTATATTCATAAGAGATATTCATCTATGGTTTTCTTTTCTCATAAGTTCTTTGTCTGGTTTTAGTGTCAGGATAATAATGACCTCAAAGAATGAATTGTGAAGTATTTGCTCTTCTATTTTTTGCAAGATATGGTGTGGTATTGGTGTTAATTCTTTTTATTTTATTTTATTTCTATTTATTTCAGCTTATTATGGGGGTACAAAAGTTCAGGTTATATACATTGCCCATGTCCTGCCCATCCCCCCGAGTCAGAGTTTCAAGCGTGTCCATTCCCCAGGCAGTGCGCATCGCACTCATCATATAGGTATACCCCCATCCCCTCCCCCTACCCCACATTCCCCCAAGTCAGAACATTCAAGTGTGTCCATTCCCCAGATGGTGCACAACGCACTCATCATGTAGGTATACACCCATCCCCTCCCCCCACCCCTCACCTCTGTCCAATACCCACCAGCAAATTGATTTCCCTGATCATCACCTAAGTGCACATTTGGGTGTTAATTCTTTATACGTTTGGTAGAAGTCAACAGAGAAGCCATTCGGTCCTGGGATTTTCTCTGTGTAAAAATTTTGTTGTTGTTATAATAAATATATTCAGATTTTCTCTTTCTTCTTGAGTGGAGGTTTGTGTTTTTCTAGAAATAGTCCTTTTCATATAGATTATTTAATTTGTTAGCATAAAATTTTTCATAGTGTTCCCTTACAATCTTTTTATTTTTATGAGATTGGTTGTAATAGCTCCTCTTTTATTCCTGGTTTTAGTAATGTAAACCTTTTCTCTTTTTCTTAGTCTAACTAAAGGTTTGCCAATTTTGTTGCTCTTTCAAATAAGCCAACTTTTGCCTTTGCTAATTGTCTCCATTTTTTGTTTCATTTGTTTCAGCTATAATACTTATCATTTCCTTCATTCTAGTTGCTTTGGTTTTAGTTTGCTCTTTGTGGTGTTGCTCTTTATGTGTCCATGTGTGTTTAATTTTACAAATGGTATTGCTTTATAGATATTAATATCTTTTGTTTACTTGGTAAACTCAACTTTATCTTTTAAGGACTTCTAGGTGTTGTATAGTTTAATAGTGAATAAATATGCTAGGTTTAGATAACTCCCTTGCTGCAATTCACCTCCTTGTGTATTTCTCTTCATGGATCCTTGGGAGAATTTCTCAGGGCTGAAAAGCTTCCCAGAGTGGGATTGGGTTAGCTATTATTGGTAAGTACTGATTGCTTTCCTCTGTACCAGTTGGTACTCCTGCCAAAAGTGCCTTTGGATTCTTGTTTCCTCGCATTTTGGCTAACCATTGAATAATGCATTATTTTATATTGTGTTATTATTATTTAAAAATGTTTGCCATTATCAAAGTTGTAGAGTCTCATTCTTGTTTTAATTTTCATTTCTCAAAATATTATTAAAGATGAGCACTTATTCTCATGATCACTAGCCTTTGGACTTCCTCATGTGGTAGTTTCTGTTTTTATTCTTTTTCTTAGTTTCATGTAATTCGTTATCTTTGTTGGCTTTATTAGGAGCCACTGAATATTTTTTTTTTTATTTTATGTTAGTTTCAAGCCCGGAGGTAACTTCTCTAAATCTGTCATTCTATACTTAATTGTGTTTGTTGTTGAATTAAACACTTAAAATTTGATGTAAATTCCTCATTTCCTCTATTGTTTAAAAATTATTTGTTTCCCTCTGATTATAAAGGTGTTTTCCTAGTTTTTCTTCTATTACCTTTGTGGTTTTATATCTTTTTTTTTTTGGTATATGGTATGAGGGAATCTAACTTTATTTTTTTTTCTACATTGTTATCCAAGTTTTAAAAAAACATTAAGAATATCTAGCATTATCCCAGTGTTTTTTGATGCTATTTCTGTAATATCTCTAATGTTTACTGTGTAACAGTCTATTTCTGGGCTACCTACTCTGTGTCACTGATTAATTTTATGCAGCTTTGAGTGACTGTTCCACATTTTGGAGGGGTGAGATTATGGGTCTGTATGTGTTGTATCATCTGATGGGACAAGTGCTCCCTCTTTATTTTTCCTTTTTCAATTGTCTTAGCCATTTGCAGACCACTATTCTTTCAAAAGAGTTATATTTGGTTTATAAATTAGTCTACAAAGTATTAATAAAATTTACCTTAAAAATGAATTGATAGATTCTTTAGGTATCATTGCAATGTTTTCAATAAGTCAAATCATCTATTATTGTGACATATCTTCCTTTTTATTCAAGTCTTTTATGTGCTTTAGCAGAGCTTTTAATATGTATGCAAGTGTATATGTACACATGCACAAAATTTAGCTATATTTTTTATATATTTTCTGCAAAAGCCCTTTTTTGCACTTCTGACTATGATTACTGTGTAGGAAATTTTAAAAGATCATTTGAAGTAACAATCACATATCATTTTAACTTATAACTGTGTCATGAAATAATTTCTTCTCTAGTAGTATTGCATTCTTTAGATAGATGACAGCTTTTTTTTTTTTAAATTGAGGCATTGAATACACAAGTATTCACAAAAAGTGAAAAGATGCCTAAATTAGATTTACATCTTTATAAATATTTAGAATGGCTATGCATTGTAGTGTTAATAATTTAGTGAGTGGTCACTGATAAAATTTAACTTGACAATCCATACAGAGGTAAGTGATGTATGCTTAATTTTTCTTTTAGTTCTAAATATATCCATCTTTCATTGCTTGTACTTTACAAATTAATTCTACCTTTTATTCCTGTACTTACACCTATACCTCACTTACAACTACATCTATATTTCGAAAAAACTGCTCAGGAGACTGCAGACTCTTGGAGAATCTTGAACGGTGGAAAAAGGAAGATCCAGGGAAAATACATCTCCTATGCCATGATCATGATCTAGATTTCTATTAGTGACCCTTATAAGAAGTTTACTGTATGTGACTGAAGAAATTAAAAAATAGGTAAAGCCACAACCTTGGCTAATTTTGATCCTAAAAA
This sequence comes from Lemur catta, assembly GCF_020740605.2. Classification (NCBI taxonomy): domain Eukaryota; kingdom Metazoa; phylum Chordata; class Mammalia; order Primates; family Lemuridae; genus Lemur; species Lemur catta. The sequence continues at coordinate 62,132,721 of NC_059141.1, read as the reverse complement.
ATTGAAAGTGGAATAGGAATTGTAGCAAACACATATTGCCATATTACATTCTTTGGTGTATTTCAAATCACAAGCCATTTAATTACTCTTGAAAAATTATCTGAATGGGTATTGATTTATGTGAAAATAATGCAAAAAAGCTATAATTTTCAGTGAAAATGTTTGAGAAATAGAAATATATGTTGTACATGGTCTTGAATCTTTTTTCACTACTTTTTATTTGGAGAAATGTTTCTTTTGTAAGTGTGTTGCTTAATCTGTGCTTGACCTGTATCTATTTCTTGTTTATGTGGATATATGAGTGCTCAGGTTCAGATGGTGACTCTTAAGAAATCAAGAAGGAAGAAACCTGAAGTTTGCAGGAGGGATGATCAGGAATGACTTTTATATCCTACTGGAGCATCGATCATTAAATAGAAATGAGGTGCATTTAGAGAGATTTTGTGTATTGTTATGCTAATCATCACATATGTTTTCTAAGATATAATAATGTCTTGGACTTTGATAAGCATATTAATGTCTGGTTTCTTTGTTCAATTTGACTTTTAGCATTTGTTTATAATTTACTATATTCCAGATATTATGCAAAGCATTTTATGTGGATTAATTGACTTAATTATGACAACAAACATAAGATAACATTATTTTTATTATTCTACTTTTAAATATGAGAAGAGAGTATTTAAGTACATTTTTTCAAGTGCTCACAGCTAGCTAGTGGTAGAAATAAGATTTAAAACTTGGAAGTTAGATTCCAGAAACTGCTCACATACACTATGCAGACTTTTTATTCTGATTTGATTGTTTTATTGGAACCACAGAGCCAGGCCACTCTCCAGGGATAATGGTTCTTCCACTAAAAGGAGTATATATGTGGCCAATTAATCTAGAAAGAGGCAGATCTTGTTATAAGAAACAAAGACTAGTGAAATTAAATGAAAATGGTTCAAGAAATAATTTTATTAAGGAAATTTAAAAAGTATAGCTGGCTTCCTTTCCTTCTTTCTTTTTAATTAAAGGAAACTAAGGCACCTGAATGAATATGTTATATGCATTAGTAATAAATAAATAAATATATTTTTAAAATGTCATATAATATAATAGACCCTCATGCACCCATCCCCCAGGTTCAAACATTATCAACATTTAACAATTTATTTTCACCTATATGCAACCTGACTCATTCTCCCCATTCTGATTCTATTTTTTAAAGCAATTCCCAAATGTTACATAACTTCATTAATAAATACTTAAGTATACTTCTAGAAGATATTATTTTTAAATATAACAATACCATTTATACTTAAAATAAATAAAAATAATAATGTCTTAATATCAAGTACACAGTTTTCAAATTACCTAATTGTTTCATTTAAAAACATATTTGTTTTGTTCACATGAGGATGCAAATCCAAAGAGAAATGTGTTGTTTTTTCTTTGTTTCATTGTGTCTGAGCTAGACTTCAAGAAGTCTGGGGATGTTTGAGGACACTCATGGGCTGTGGAAATAAAATGCCCTTTACTCAATTAAAACACCCTATATGGAAAAGATTTTTAAGGGCTCAGGAAACTACGGTCATTAGAAGGAGTCCTACCTGGGTTTTGTCAAAGGCAACACACCTGGTCAGTGATAGGCTTTCAAGTATCTGTGAAAGGGCTTTGGGTTATTTTTACCAAACTACATCACTCAACTTTTTTTTTTTTTGAGACAGAGTCTTACTCTGTTGCCCAGGCTAGAGTGCTGTGGTGTTAGTCTAGCTCACAGCAACCTCAAACTTCTGGGCTCAAGCGATCCTCCTGCCTCAGCCTCCAAAGTAGCTGGGACTACAGGCATGTGCCACCATGCCTGGCTAATTTTTTTCTATTTTTTAGTAGATAAAGGGTCTTGCTCTTTCTTGACTGGTCTTGAATTCTTGACCTCAAGCAATCCTCCCTCCTCGGCCTTCCAGAATGCTAGGATTGGTGCGAGCCACCACGCCCAGCTCATTACTCAACACTAATCACAACAGTGCTTGGATTCATTTTCTAGATGTACAAAATCACTAATTAAATATGAGATATATTAGAGATGCATAGATAATTTTATGTTACATTACATTTCAGTTATATAAAAAACAACCCATTTTGACAACAAAATAAAATCCACATGAATAGTTTTTTCCCTATACCATCCTTAGTATGCTGAGAGCTTTCTAGAGGTGTAGCAAAATTGTCCATCCATCATTTCTAGCACATCATGTTTTAATGTTATAAGAATAATAATAAAGGAAGAAGAATGTGTGCTTTTCCCCAATAGAGCCACATTTGGAAAGACTTGAAACTATATTTGATTGGTGTAGATTGTGTTGAAATCAGTGAGGTATTATTCATAATTGCTAAAACTGTAAGCTAACCTAATGCCCAGCAAAGGCAGTGGTTAAGTAAACTATGGGGCAACAACCTCATGGGACATTATGCATCAATAAATAGTGAATATTTTAAAGACTGCAAGAAAATGGAAATGAAGATATAAAAAGCTGGGTTTTTTTGAGGAGGTTATAGGAATTTTTGCTTTTTAAATTTTATTATTAATGTTCTATATTGTTTCTTCAATTAATAGTTATTCAAAAATTAAGAAACAGAAGATGAAACTGGATTGGTTTAAAAGTACCTGTGAAAAAGAAACATGTCCATTGGTCTGTGAATAGACATAATGAACCAGAACATGTTAATTTGAAGTTGAATATGAACTGACTTGTCCTGAGTCAATACCAGGCCTACTTTTATGTATTATGTCTACAATGTATTAGTGAAGCAATAGTAGCTATTTAAAGAAATAGAGGGAAGCATTTCAAGGCAAAATGAATAATTAAATATTTACTGTAACGGAAAGTAATTTGAGCCATCTGTTTCAAAAAGTTTCCTCATTGAAAATTAAGGAAACTTAACATTTTAGTAAAATAATTTTTTTCACAGTATTTGTTAATGGTTTATTTATCAAGAGAAACTATTCCTCAGCCCACATATTCATAGCTCAGGAACACAGGTCGTGACAAACTTCTATGTAAATCAACCCAAAGAATTCTTTTATGTTCCAAAAATCACTTTGCACTCTGAAAGATGTCAGCCTTCCTCATCTCCTCAAAATCTTTCATAGAATCATAATTTCTGTAGAAATATGCATATGCCTTCTTTCTTGGTTCAGCCACACCAAACTTATACAAAGCTGCAACTCCCAGGGATACAATGAATGTTCCAACAATATGAAACCACAGATGCCTGGCCAGGAGGCCACACATCTAAGGTTTTGTCAAAGCGCTGGAAGCCATGGTAGTTACTGTCCTTAATGGGTATGCCAACCTCAACATGTCCTTCCTGGCTGAGGGAGAAATGAACTGCCAAAAATAATTTTTTTTAAATATACTGATTTCAGGAATGTTGCCTTGATGTCAAATCTTACCTCTAAAAATTCAGTTGTTTACATTAGAAAACTCTGAAGAATGGACAAATATATCCTTTTTCCTCCTAATTTTTAGAAACAATTCTACACAGAAAAATTTCTAAAATAGTACACAGATCCTTCTATTACTAACATTTGCCCAATTTTTTTACTTTGCTCATGCTTTCTCTCTTTATATGTGTGTCTAACATTTTTTCAGAATATCGATACTATATATTATTAAATATATCAACATATAGCTATATATAATATACTAATAATTCAATTATATAATATGTATCTTCTCTATATATGTAATAATGGAGTTTTCCAAAAATTGTATTATTTTTAGTTATATGCCATACTTAATTACACTAATATTAATGTCAATTACTAATATATCAATAACTTTATATTTCAGATACAATTTATAAAGTAGTTTAATAATATAATTGAATATTATAGTAATATATATTTTCTGTGTGTGGGTATGTATACACACCCAAAGAATATATATATGTATGTATATACACACACACACGTACAGTCAGCCTTTTGTATCCTAGAATTCAACTACTCAAAGATCAAAAATATTGAGGGGTAAAAAATGACTGATTGTGTCTGTACTGAACATGTAAAGATTTTTTCTCTTGTCATTATTTTCTTAACAATACAGTGTAACAACTATTTACATAGCATTTACATTGTATTAGCTATTATTATAGAGTATGTAAAAATGATTTAAAGTATATGGGAGGGTATGCCTAGATTATATCCAATTCTACACCATTTTAGAAAAGGAACTTGAGCATCCATAAATTTTGGTATCCTTGTGGGGGTGGGTCCTGGAATCAATCCCCCACTGATACTGAGGGATGACTGTACATATGTATGTATGTATATATATATATATATATATATATACATACACACACACACATATATATACATACACGTGTGTATATATATATATATATATATATATATATATATATATATATATATATATATCTTTGTGTGAGCGTGTGTGTGTGTGTGTTTCTGAATATGTTTCCAGAGAAGGGGTTGGGGGGAAGAGAAAAAGAGAGAGAGAGAAGAAAAAGTTGCAGTTAATATGCCCTAAAAACTTCAATTTCTATTTCCTAAGACCAAGAACACACTGTTACCTCATGGAGTACAATCATAGCATGTTTACCATGTAGGGGACACTTTGACAATAATGAGGGAAAATGAATTAATTATTGGAAATATTCATAAAGCATTTTTTAATAAAATGCAAAGTATGATAGTATTGAAGAGTGACAACGTAAAGAAGAATATATTATACAATTGCTTTTTAAAAAGATGCAATATGAGCCTATGGCTATGATGTACCAGCTGTATAAAACAGATTAGCCCTTCTTCAGAAGTAAGATGGAAAGCTGGATCTAAAAAATAAATATATTTGATGATGTCTTCAGTAGTAGCTAGGATTTGAGAGATCAAGATGCTAAAGAAAAGGAAAGCTCCCTGGTCAGCCAAACTTCTGTGATTTCTCTCCTCCTTAAAACATCCTCAAAAACAACACTCACGTAAGCGCAAGTTCCTAAGCATAGCCAATGGAAGTCTCTTGGTGCTGTGGATATAGAAATTGTGAACATAGGACACTCCAAGGTAGAGGCTTTCATTTGGGATTCCTAGAAGATCACACTGTAAAACTAAGGGTAAACCAGAAAGAAACTAGGACTTATACAAAGATCAAAACCCAGTCTGGTTAGAGAAAAATAATCTCCTTTTCGAATTACCTGCCAAAATGTACAGAAAATTACTGGAAAAAGATATTATCTATAATCTCAAATTTTTTAATATAAAATGTTTAGGAATCAATAAATTTACCTAGAAAACTAAATAACAAGAGTAAGATAAAACAGACAATAGAAATAGATTCACAGGTGGTTTATTTGTTATTAGACACATTTTCAAAAACAACTGATATGTTCAGGAAAACAAATAAGATGGAGAAATAGACCTGAAAACTATAATAACTAAAATTTTTAATGCAATTTCTAAGCTTAATAGAAGATTGTATATGGCTAAAGAGAAGATCAGTTATCTGGAAAATAAGATATTAGAATATATTCAAAGTAAAATAAGTGGTAGGGAGTAGTGGCTCAAGCCTGTAATTCCAGTGACTTGGAGGCTGAGGCAGGAGAATCGCTTAAAACCAGAAGTTTGAGACCAGCTTGGGCAGCATAGCATAGCTACATTAAAACAAAACAAAACCCACAAAGTAAAACATGGAGGAAAAATAGAATGGAAAAAATATAATGTTGACCATAATATCTTAGATGGAGCATATTGAAAAGTTTTATCTATAATTGAATTCACACAAGGTAAAGTGAGAGAATATTTGGGAGACTATGGCAAAGAATTTTCAAAATCTGATAAAAGGTATAAAGTCATAATTTCAGTTAGCTAAAACAAAAAAAGGCCAAGTAAAGACAAAGGAAATTATACCAAGGCACATCATAGTCAAATTGCTGAAAACAAAAATTATTGAAAAATCTTAGAGTCATTCAAAGGAAAATGACAGATGGCTTTCAAAAGTCAACAAATAACATATAGCCAATTGTTCCACAAAGAGTGTCAATCAGAAGGAAGTATAATGATATACATAAAGTGCTGAAGGAAAATAACTGTCAGACTTTAATTTATACCCAGATAATATATTCTTTAAATTTAATGTGCAAGAAAAGCATTTCTAAATAATAAAAGCTGATGAAATTTATCACCAGTAGAACTACATTAAGAGATATTAAAAAAATTTTTGAGGCAGAAAAAATAGGATCCCAAGTAGAAACAAAGAAAATAAAAATAATGAAAAGGATAATTATGTGGGTAAAGCTAAACTGAGTGTTTATTGTTAAAAATAATAGTCCTGATGTTTTGCGGAGTTTGAAATACAAGTAAAATAAAAATACTTTACAATGGACTTGTGTTTTCACCCATGATTAAGTAGAATGAAGGAAATTAATTAATGTACCCACTGAAGACAGCTAGAAAAGCTGTATAAAATAGATTTTGTTTGTTTATTTTTAATCTGAAGACATCAGGTTTGAGTTGACCAGGCAGCCAGGACTTGAGGCTCTTTAAGATAAACCAACTTCCTTTATGCCACTGAAAATCCCTCAATGCATTTTCCAAGTCTTGGTATGGGCACAGGGTAAGGAGCTAGGTACAGGGTAGTGCTAAGAGGTAGTCAGTAGAGCTTTAGGCAATCTTGTGGAGTTTTGAGGAAAAAATTCCATTTTGGCACAGTCAGAACAATCAGGATTTAGCAGGCCAAGAACTGAAAGAGAAAGCAATTGCAAAAAAGTGAGACCAATACCTAACATAGGTTTTCTCTTTAGTCATTTAAAATTGGAGTAGAAAGGATAAGAGAGTAAATAGTCAAACATAAATTAGCTGAAAAAAGAGAATAAATTTTGGTAATCTCACAGTGCAAGGGAGTCAAATATTTGAGTTCAGGATTCAACAAAAAGAAGGGTTTCTTAGAAACACTCCAGGTCATCTAATTGAACTCCTGAAACATCCTGTAGTAGGAGTCTGGGAAAACAGAAATAAGCAAATACTTGCAAAGGTTGTAAAACAGTCAATGAACTAAGTGCCTACCGGATTGAGCTCTACTGCCATCTAGAGGATAGGTTTAAGTTTATCTGCAGGAAGATAACATCCATGGATTCTATAGAACGATTGGCATTCAATAAAAAACAAAACAAACAAACAAAAAGGCACAAAAATTGTGATTTAATGATTGCAAAAGTTACCCCAATTGTATTTCTACTTGAATCTATCTATAGTCCTTACAGTATGATTTTGCTGTTCCTTCAGAAGGTTGAGTATATTTCCCCACCCATTGTATCTAAGGAGACTTTGAAATTAGCTGTGATTGATAAAAATATATTGAAAGTGATGGTGTATTAGTTCTGAGTTTAGGATTCAAGAAGATTTGTGCATCTCTCTCTCTCTCTCTCTGGTCCCTATCACCACCACATGAATAGCCTGGGCTAATGCACTGGAGAATGAGAAACCACATGGGAGTGCATTTGTCTCAGCTAAGACCTTCTTAGATCAGTTTAAAGTTTATCCCAAATGTGTAAAAGGGTTAAGCCGAGATTGGCAGACACACCAATCCTACCCCCAGCTAACTGCAGGCACATAATGGAGCCCAAATGAGATGAGAACCATAAGGGAGTTGATTAGTAGATTCATGAGCAACAGTAGACACGGTTTTACAGTTACTTATAAAACAGCAGTAGCTAACTGTAAAATGTGTTGATATAAAGTAAGAGCAAAACCAGACAATAGAAACATAACTTCCGGTGACCCACTTATTGGAGATATTAGATATGAGCTTTCAAATGTCTGTGATTAATATATTCACTGACATTCAGACTAAGAGCTATCAGCAGAAAGAAAAGGAAAACAGAATACAATGGAAAACCAACTTTAAAATGCCAAGAGAATATAAATTTCAATGTAGAATTCTACAGCCACTGAAAATATCCTCCAAAACTAAAATTGAAATAAAAACATCTCTAAATGTTTCCTAAACATTCCTTAAAAAGGAACAAAAAAAGAAAGAGATTATTACCTGTGGAACTGCACTAAATTTTTAATGGCACAATACTTCAGTGACTAGTCACTAGTTAAATGACCCTAGATAACCCTGCACCCCCCAATGCAGAGAGAAATGAAGAAACAGAACATATAACAAATGAACATAAGTAAATATTGACCACACAAAAATTAAAAATAACATTTTGTGTTGACTAAAACTGATGTGAAAATACACATCAACAATTATATAAGAAAGGGACAAGTAGAGTTAAAGAAATCTAAAATTCAATAAATTCCTGGAAATAGATAAAATTAATAACTAGTAATATCATGAAGAAAAGTGGAGCAACCATACAGATTCGATACACACAAATAGCTAACAAGAGAGTGTTTTCAACAACATTATGGTAATAAATATAAAAATTTAGTTGAAATGGAAAAATTCACTTTAAAAGAATTCATCGAAATTGGCCCAAGATGAAATAGACAATCTGTATTATTATATTTTTATTACTGCAGTCAAATCTATAATTGAGTCTCATTTACCAAAAACTTGAGCCTGAGATGGCTTCACTGATAAGTACATAAATAGTTTTTTCATTTCTTTTTGAATTGCCACTTTTGAAATTTATTCCTTTTGATAATGCTGCAAGGTAAATTAATCCATTTCACAAATTATAAACCTGAAATTTAAAGAGTGTGTCAATTAAGATTAGATTTAGCTTTAACTAACCAAAACCAAAAAGTTCCTGAAACAAAAAAAAGTTTTTTTTATTTCATGTGAATATAAATCTCAGTTCTTTCATTAATAATGTGGTAATAATAATGTGTTTCTAAAAGACATTTATGTCAGATGATTTATTAGGGATCTATAAATCTATCTGGGAAGAAAGATCAAATTAGAGTTGTACTATGTAACTTTGAAAATACCTATTTTAGTGGTGTATCATATATAGTCAAAGTTTTGGGGATTACTGAGTTTATTGTTTTTTTTGTTAAGTTAAAATTTTCTGTGAATCATTGGAAATCAGTTGTTTTCTGTATCTTTTATGGAAGTGAAGAACTAAACTTACAGATTTTGTATTTGGGACAGATAATATTATTAGTATACTTTGTATGAATGAAAATTTTCTTTAGAATGTCTACTTACTCTGTAATGGAGGCATGAAAGCATTAATCCCCAGCCATTCAACAAGTATTTTGTGATCATCTACTCTGTGATATTAATAGATATAAAGTAAATGCCTGCTTCCTGCCATCATGAAGTTTGCCAACAGAGAAAGGGATAGTCATTAATCAAAAACTTGTAAAGTACTTCCAGCACTATGTAGAATAGAAGTGGGGATAGTGGGTAACCTTGCCTGGTTCCAGTTCTAAGCAGGAATGCTTTCAATTTTTCCCCATTCAGTATGATGTTGGCTGTGGGTTTATCGTATATGGCCTTAATAATTTTAAGGAATGTCCCATTCATACCTATTTTGTTAAGCGGTTTTATTATAAAAGTGTGCTGGATTTTACCAAATGTTTTTTCTGTGCCTATTGAGAGAATCATATGGTCTTTGTTCTTGCTTTTATTTATGTGGTGAATTACATTTATAGATTTGCATATGTTGAACCAGCCTTGCATCTCTGCGATAAAGCCCACATGGTCATTATGAATTATTTTTTTGATGTGCCATTGTATTTGGTTTCCCAAGATTTGTTGAGGAGTTTTGCATCTATATTCATGAGGGATATTGGTCTGTAGTTTTCTTTTTTTGTTGCGTCCTTTTCTGGCTTTGGTATCAAGGTGATATTGGCTTTGTAGGATGACTTGGGCAGGATACCATCCTTCTCAATGCTTTGGAATAATTCCTGCAATATAGGCATGAGTTCTTCTTTGCAAGTTTAGTAAAATTCAGATGTGAACCCGTCTGGTCCAGAACTTTTTTTTTGGAAGATTTTTATTGCTACTCCAATTTCTACACTTGATATTGGTCTGTTCAGGAATTCTATTTCCTCCTGATTGAGCTTAGAGCAGTTGTGTGTTTCCAAGAATTTGTCCATTTCCTTCACATTTTGTAGTTTTGGGGCATGTAGATTTTATAGTATTCAAAGATAATGTTTTGTATTTCCATGATGCCTGTAGTGACCTCCTCTTTTTCATTTCTGATTGAGTTTATTAAAGTCCTTTCCTTTCTAGTTTTTGTCAGTCTAGCAAGAGGGCTAACAATTTTGTTTATCTTTTTGAAAAACCAGCTTTTGGTTTTATTGATCTTCTGCATAGTTATTTTCTTCTCAATTTCATTTAGTTCTGCTCTGATCTTAGTTATTTCCTTTATTCTGCTAGGTTTAGAATTAATTTGCTCTTCCTTTTCCAGTCCTTAAGGTGGTTTATTACTTTGTTGATTTGTGAGCTTTCTGTCTTTTGGATGTGTGCATTTAGTGCTATCAGTTTTCCTTTCAGGAACCCTTTTGCTGTATCCCACAGATTTTGGTAACTTGTGTCCTCATGATCATTTAATTCAAAGAAGTTTTTGATTTCCATCTGGATCTCTTCCTTGACCCAGTAGTCATTCAGCAATAGAATCTTTAATTTCCATGACTTTGTGAAGTGGTAAGGGTTTCTGTTGCAATTGATCTCTAGTTTTATTGATCTGAGAAAATACATGGTACACTTTCTACTTTTTTAAATTTGTTGAGATCTGATTTGTGGCCTAGGATGTGATCGATTTTGGAGAAAATTCCATGAGCTGATGAGAATGTATATTCAGCTTTATTTTGGTGGAATGTTCTGTAGATGTCTGTTAGACTCATTTGTTCTAGAGCTCTATTTAAGTCCATTATTTCTTTGCTTATTTTTTGTTTGGAGGATGTGTCCAACTCAGTCAGTGGGGTGTTGAAATCCCCAACTACTATGGCATTATTCGTTATCATGCTGCTTACATCAAGCAGGGTTTGTTTCATGTATCTGGGTGCTCCTGTGTTGGGTGCATAGATATTAAGAATTGTTAACTCTTCTTGTTGGACTTTTCCTTTCACCATTATATAGTGATCTTGATGTATGTAAAAATAAATTGCATATATTTGAAGGAAAAAAAAACTTGTAAAGTAAACCCATATATCCTAACTTTGGTAAGTCTGCTTAAGGAATGTTTCTCAACACTGGAACAGTGCTACTGGGAGGGAAGAGCCTCATATAGCCCAGGGATCAAGATAGCATTCACTGAAACACATCTTTGACTTAAGATCTGAAGGAGCTTACTCACCAGGCCAGGGGTTGGGTGAGGTTGTGGAGCAAAAAAGAAATTGTAGGCAGAGGGAAGAGCAGGACCTGTATCAGAGGGGCCACAAGCAGTCAGATGGCTCTGGGCCTACCAAGGTAGGTATGGTATGGGCTGGGGGATGCTAGAGGGTGTGCAAAGGACCAATAGCAGTGCAGCCAAATGATGTGTCTTTTCAAGGTCTATATACTATGAGGACGCTTTTGGGGTGATAATTTAGATGCAATACCTTAGAGTTCAAAAGGAATGGTTGTGGGGAGTTTTTCTTTAATGGACATAGAGAAGTAGATTTGCAAGGTGAAAAAGTTCTGGATATCTGTTTGACAACAATGTGAACATACTTAATACTACTGCACTGTATACTTAAAATGGCTCAGATGGCAAATTTTAAGTTATGTATTATTTTTTATCACAAGAATGATTGCAAAAAAGGAAAGGAAATTCCATTTCCCATATATTTTGTATCAGTGGTGGCTCCATTAATTCTAATGAGGCTGGGGGATGGACATGCTTGAAGCTCTGACTTGGGTGGGGCAAGGACAATATATGTAACCTAAACATTTGTATCCCCATAATATGCTAAAATAAAAAAATAAATAAAATAAAGAAGTAATAAAAGAAAAAAATTCTAGTGAGGAAAGTAGATCATGTAAAATCATTTTGCTCTATAATCTCTTAGAGAGTAATGCACATAAAGTTTAAAGTTGTGAAAGAATGTAATAATTTGTGTCTCATAGTATTTTGCCATAAACCAGAAAATGCAGAAAATAGAATAAGATTATAACATTTTCTTTGTCTATATACATATAATGACTATTTCCTCTTTAGAAATAGTAACTTTCTGTTTTAAAAATAATTTGCAGGTTTCAAAGTATATTATTTGATTTGTTGCTAGCTATAATTACTCCTTTCCTAAGGCAAACTCCAGCTTTTCCTAATCACACCAACACATAGGTTAGTCCTAGAGGGGAGTTTTTCTCATTGATTAGAAGTTTTTAAAATGGAATCGTATTTTTTCCTCCTTAGCCACTTACATTTATTGATTATATATGTGTTCCTGTTTTGTTTCATGTGCATGTATTTTTTCAGATAGTTTTAAAACTTTTTTATGTTTTATATAATTTTATATAATACATTTAATTATCTATTTCTTTAAGGGAAAAATTCAGTGAATTTCTCTCCAAGAAAAATAGTAAAATTAGCATATGTCTATATTTTTCCATGATTCTTTCTGAGTCACTTACTGAATTTATTAATTTTTATTATATTAACATTTTAGCATGTTCTTGCTCTTATTCAAATATTTAAATACTGTTAAACATATGTTACTTTACTTTTTTGTGTTTTCATCATATGAAAATAATATTTTTGGATCACTGTAAATAATAAATTAGTGTGTTTAAACTATGATACCTTCTTCTCTTCTGTCTTGCTAACTTTTGTTATTCTACACACATGAATATATTCTAGGATTATATTCCCTATATGAAATAAAAATCTAATCCCTTCATATAAATGAATTCTCCATTCTTTCCTTTTGGAGAACATATAAATCCCTTACAATATTTCCTTCAGGATGAGTTTCTGGGAACAATATCTTTTGCATCCATAGATATAAATAATTACTTATTTAGCATTTAGATTTGATTAGTGTTTTATTGTGAAATTCCTGGTTAGCTATTTCCTTAAAGATTCATAGGCAAAATCCACTGTTTTAAATGTTGAATATGACTGGGGAAAATATATTAAAACATGCTTGACATTTTTGGTGACTTGAGGTTCTTTGTTTTTTCTTTTGATTTCCAAAAATTTTATTACAATATAGCTTTGTTATCCATTCAGTTTAATTAACCAATTAATTTTTGACACCACAATTTTTTATATTCATGCAACGTGTTGTTTTGATATTCATATACATTTTGAAGTGATCACAATTAACATATCTGTCACCCCATGTAGTTACTATATTTTTATTTTTGTGGTGAAAGTATTCAGTTTAAATCCCTAGTTTTACTCTCTGAGTTACTTTAAGAAACTTTATAGTACATAAAACTTCAAACATAAATAGATGAGAAATAATAAAATGAATTCTATAGACCCATCCCTCAGTTTCAAAAATTATCAACTCATAACAATTTTATTTCCTATATAGCCCAACTCACTTTTTTGCACAACTCAGACTTTTGTGAAGGAAACATTAGACATTATAATAAATATTTCAGTATGTATCTCTAAAAGACACTTGTTGGTTGGCTCATCTAGAGCAATTTTTATATACAAAGCTAAGACTCAATGTCAGGCAGTGTAAACTTAAATGTTGCAATTTTTTGCTCTACTGTATTTATCCAAATTTAAAAGTTTAATGTTTGAATATTTAAGTGAAATATTGTTAATAATAACAATTGAGAATTATCATGAATATCAAAATTTGTATATGCAATTATATCAATTGGACATTTTCATAAAATTTTAATATTTTTCTCAGAATCACATGTTTTTAATAAAGATTTGAGATTTAATTAAATATTATGAAATTTACCTTTTAAAACATGCACATCTGTGGCTTTTAGTATATTCACATAGTTGTACAGCCATCATCACTACCCAATTTTAGAACATTATAATCACTCGGAAAGAAACCCCATCCCATTAGCAGTCTCTCCCATTTCTTTCCAAATCTCTCATCCTTAGCTCCACTAATCTACTTTTTGTCTCTATAGATTTTCCTGTTCTGGACATTCCAGATAAATTAAATGACGTAATAGTTAGTCTTTTATGACTGGCTTCTTTCACTTAGCATGTTTTCAAGGTTTATTCATGCTGTAACATATATCAGTACTGCAAACTTTTTATTGCTAAATAATATTCTTCTGTATGCATACACCACATTTTTTCAGTCCGTTCATTAATCGACACACATTTCTGTTGCTTCCACATTTTGGCTACTATGAATAATGTTGCCACAAATATATTTATCATTTTCAGAAGTTTGTGTCTTCTAGGGTATTTTCTGTCTTATCCACGTTATCAAATTTTTTAAAATACAGTTTTTCATAGTATTCTCTTGGAATTTGTTAAATCTGTAATATTACTAGCTATTCCTAATTTTAGTATTTGAATTCTCTCTCTCTCTCTCTCTTTCTGTCAGTCTAGCTAAAGTTTTAACAATTTTGTTGATCTTTTCAAAGAACTAACTTTGGTTTCTTTGATGTTCTTTATTGTTTTTCTGTACTCCATGTCATTTATTTACCCTATAATCTTTATTATTTCCTTCATTCTACTTACCTTGGATTTAGTTTTTCTTATTTTTTAGTTTATTGAGTTATAAAGTTGTTAATTTTAGAACTTTCTTCTTTATAAAATATATTGGCATTTATCGCTACAAAATTTTTCTCTGAGCATGTCTTTAGAGTCATGCCATAAGTTTTGATATGTCATGGGTTTTTTTTTTTATTCATCTCAAAAATTTTTCTAATTTCCCTTATAATTTCTTCTTTAACCTTTTGGTTATTTAAGACTGTGCTGTTTAATTGTCACATATAGATGCTCCTCTAGTTAAAGTGGGGTTAACTATCAATAAACTTAAATTGGAGATATCATAAGTTGAAAATGCACTTAATACCCTGGTAAACTCATGAAATCAAAAAATTATAAGTTGAACCAACATAAGTTGTAGACCATTTATATTTGAATTGCCCAATTTTTCTTCTGCTTTTAATTTCTAGTTTAATTCCATTGTGGTCAGAGAATATATCTTATGTGATGCTATACTTTTTAATTTAACAAGCCTCAAGAAATTAAAAAATGTAAAATCATAGAAAATATGTCTATCCTGGATAATGTTCTATGTGCAGTTAAAAATAATGTATGTGCATCTTCTCAGATCACAGTGGAATAAAAGTAGAAATCAACCCTAATAGAAATTCTCATTTCTACTCAAAGTTGTGGAAGCTAAAAAACCTTCTCCTGAATGATCATTGCATAAATGAGGAAATCAAGATGGAAATCAAAAGATTCTTTGAACTAAATGACAAAGGAGACACAAGTTATCAAAATCTGTGGGCCACAGCTAAAGCAGTTGTGAGAGGAAAGTTTATTTCCATAAATGCCTATATCAAAAAGACAGAAAATTTACAAATAGACAACCTAATGAAGAGACTCAAAGAGCTGGAGAAAGGAGAACAGACAGACCCGAAACACAGCAGAAGGAGTGAAATTAATGAGATCAAATCAGAACTAAATGAAATGGACAACAGGAAAACTATATGGGAGATTAATAAAACAAAGAGTTGGTTCTTTGAAAAGGTAAACAAAATCGACACGCCTTTGGCTAGACTAAATAAGACCAGAAAAGAAAAATCTCTAATAACCTCCATTAGGAACATGAAAGGAGAATTACAACCAATGCCACAGAGATAAAAGATATCATCTATGAATTCTACAAAAACCTTTATGCACACAAATTGGAAAATATGGAGGAAATGGACAAACTTTTAGAAACACACAACCTCCCTGGGCTCAACCAGGAAGAAATAGAATTCCTGAACAGACCAATATCAAGAACGGAAATTGAAACAGCAATAAAAAACCTCCCCCCCCAAAAAAAAAGATGAGGATCAGATGGTTTCACACCCGAATTTTACCACACCTACAAAGAAGAACTGGTGTCTATCCTACAAAAGTTATTCCACAACATCAAGAAATACGGAATCTTCCCAACATTTTATGAAGCCAACATCACTTTAATACCAAAACCAGGAAAGGATGCAACAAAAATAGAAAACTACAGACCAATATCCCTTATGAATATAGATGCGAAAAATCTCAATAAAATCCTAGCAAATCAAATCCAGGTGCTTACCAAGAAAATAATCCATCACGACCAAGTGGGCTTCATCCCAGAGATGTAGGAATGGTTCAACATATGCAAATCTATAAATGTAATACACCACATAAATAGAAGCAAAAATAAAGACCATATGATCCTCTCAATAGACGCAGAAAAGCATTTGACAATCAACACCCTTTTATGATAAGAATGCTTAACAAAATAGGCATAGATAGGGCCTATCTAAAAGTGATACAAGCCATATATGACAAACCCACAGCCAACATCATACTGAATGGGGAAAATTTGAAAGCATTCCCACTGCGAACTGGAACCACACAAGGTTGCCCACTGTTCCCACTGCTGTTCAACATAGTGCTGGAAATCCTTGTGAGAACAATCAGGCAAGAGAGCAGAATCAAGGGTGTCCAAATGGGGACAGAAGAGATCAAACTTTCACTCCTGCTGATGATATGATATTATATCTAGAAAATCCCAAGGATTCAACCAAGAGACTCCTGGAACTGGTAAATGAATTCAGTAGAGTCTCAGGATACAAAATCAATACACACAAATCAGAGGCATTCATATATGCCAATAACAGCCAAATGAGAACCAAATCAAAGACTCAATACCCTTCACAACAGCAGCAAAGAAAATAAAGTACCTAGGAATACATTTAACTAAGGAGGTAAAAGACCTCTACACGGAGAACTATGAAACACTGAGGAAGAAAACCCCAGAGCAAGTAAACAGGTGGAAAACCATACCATGCTCATGGATCGGAAGAATCAACATTGTTAAAATGTCTATACTACCCAAAGTGATCTACAGATTCAATGCAATCCCTATTAAACTACCAACATCATTTTTCACAGATACAGAAAAAATAATTTTATGCTTTGTATGGAACCAGAGAAGACCCCGTTTAGCAAAAGAAATTTTAAGCAATAAGAACAAAATCGGAAGTATTAATTTACCAGACTTCAAACTATACTACAAGGCTGTGGTTATTAAAACAACTTGGTATTGGCACAAGAATAGGGACACAGACCAGTGGAACAGAATCGAGAATCCAGATATAAAACCATCCTCATATAGCCATCTAATCTTTGACAAAGCAGACAAAAACACACTCTGGGGAGAAGAATCCTTATTCAATAAATGGTGCTGGGAAAACTGAATAGCCACATGTAGAAGACTGAAATGAGACCCACCCCTTTCACCTCTCACAAAAATCAAATCTTAAATCTTAGGTGTGAAACTATTAGAATTCTAGAAGAAAATGTGGGAAAGACTCTTATAGACATTGGCCTAGGCAAAGAATTTATGAAGAAGACCCTTAAGGCAATCACAGCAACAAGAAAAATAAATGGGACCTGATTAAATTAAAAAGCTTCTGCACAGCCAAAGAAACTGTCACAAGAGTAAACAGACAACCTACAGAATGAAAAAAAATTTTTGCATGTTACACGTCTGATAAAAGACTGATAACTAGAATCTATTTAGAACTTAGGAAAATCAACAAGAAAAAAATCAAACAACCCTATCAAAAAGTGGGTAAAGGACATGAACAGAAATTTTTCAAAAGAAGATATAAGAATGGCTAACAAACATATGAAAAAATACTCAGTATCTCTAATCATCAGGTAAATGCAAATCAAAACCACAATGAGATACCACTTAACTCCAGTGAGATGGCCTTTATCAAAAAGTCCCAAAACAATACATGTTGGCGTGGATGCGGAGAGACAGGAACACTCATACACTGCTGGTGGAACTGCAAACTAGTGCAACCCCTGTGGAAAGCAATATGGAGACACCTTAAACAGATACAAATAGACCTACCATTTAATCCAGCAATCCCATTATTGGGCATCTACCCAAAAGAACAAAAGACATTCTATAAAAAAGACATCTGCACCCGAGTGTTTATAGCAGCACAATTCATAATCGCAAAGATGTGGAAACAACCCAAATGCCCATCAATACTTGAGTGGATTATTAAAATGTGGTATATGTATACCATGGAGTATTACTCAGCTATAAGAAATAATGGTGATGTAGAATCTCTTATGTTCGCCTGGATAGAGTTGGAACCCATTCCATTAAGTGAAGTATCCCAAGAATGGAAAAATAAGCACCACACATACTCACCAGCAGATTGGTTTCCCTGATCATCACCTAAGTGCACATTTGGGAATAACACCAATTGGGTGTCGGGCAGATGTGGGGGGTAGGGAGAGGGAATGGGTGTATACCTACATAATAAGTGCAATGTGCACTGTCTGGGAAATGGACCCACTTGAAGCTCTGACTCGGGGGGTGGAGGGGCATGGGGCAATATACATAACCTAAATTTTTGTGCCCCCATAATATGCTGAAATAAAAAAAAATAGTATTTTTTTATCCATTGGGCCAGCCTATGTCTCTTGAGTGGGGAGTTGAAGCCATTGACATTTATTGAGAGAACTGATAGGTGGGGCAGATTTGTGTTCATCCTGTTGGGTAGAACTTCATTACTACATTTTCTCTCTTGGGCCATCGTGGTATCTGGCCTTTGATCTTTAGCTTTTGAGTAGTTTTACATTCATGAGTGTTTGTTGTGCTGGTCCACATGCAACTCTGTTTTGAGTACTTCTTGGTGGACTCATCTTGTCTTGGTGAATTCCCTCAGTCTTTGTTTATCTGAGAATGTCTTAATTTCTCCTTTGTATAGAAAACTTAGCTTAGCTGGGTACAAGATTCTAGGCTGGGCATTATTCTGTTTCAGAAGAGTGAGGATGGGGCCCCAGTCTCTTCTTGTTTGTGAGGTTTCAGTTGAGCAATCTGGCGTTATTCGGATGGGCTTTCCTTTGTATGTTACTTGTTTCCTTTGCCTTACAGCTCGAAGAAGCACCTCTTTAGTGGATATTTTGTTCAGTCTGATGACTGCATGATGTGGTGTCTTCCTATTTGCAATGAATCTCCCAGGAGTCCCTTGGGCTTCTTGAACCTGTATATCTAGATTTTTAGCAAGGCCTGGGAAATTTTCCTCAATTATCTCTTCAAATAGCTTATCCAACCCTTGTGTATTTTCTTCTTCACCCTCAGGAATGCCCATAACTCTCACATTAGGCTTCTTCACATAATCCCACATTTCTTCCAGACTCTGGTCTTTTCTCTTATTTTTTTGCTCTATCTCTGTGACTGACTTAAAAATAAAAAGAATGTATATGTCTGCTTCTGCTGAGTAAAGTGTTGTATATATGTCTATGAAGTCTGGTTGTTTTATACTGTTCAAGTCTTGTCTTTATTTGTTTTTTTTTTTGTTGTTGTTGTTTTTGTTTTTTTGAGACAGTGTCTCACTCTGTTGCCCGGGCTAGAGTGAGTGCCGTGGTGTCAGCCTAGCTCACAGCAACCTCAAACTCCTGGGCTCAAGCGATCCTACTGCCTCAGCATCCCGAGTAGCTGGGACTACAGGCATGTACCACTATGCCCGGCCAATTTTTTCTATATATATATTTTAGTTGGCCAGATAATTTCTTTCTATTTTTAGTAGAGACGGGGTCTCGCTCTTGCTGAGGCTGGTCTCGAACTCCTAACCTGGAGCAATCCACCTGCCTCGGCCTCCCAGAGTGCTAGGATTACAGGCATGAGCCACCGCGCCCGGCCCCTCTTTATTTGTTAATCCTCTGCTTAGTTTGTTCTATAGGATCACCATCTTTTAAAGTCTCACTGAAAATTTACAGTAAACAAAAAGTGATTTAAAAAAATCCACACAATATTTATGTACAAAAATTAGACCTTCAGAACTAAGAAAGAGCCATAAATCCAAAATAAATATAAAGTTACTGTCAACCATACATAAAAAGAAAGCAATTCTAGATGAAAATTTTACCATGCCCATTTTATTTCCAGAGAATGTCAAAGTTATAAAAGTATGCTGTTCCATCTGTAGCTGATAATCAAGAAATGTCAGATTACCTTTGTGCTTTGCTTTCTGACCTTCTCAGCAATTGTCTGAGAATATCAATACAGAATTTGTCTTTACCTTTCCTTATATTAACATGCAGTTCTTATAGTAGTCTTCAAAGTGTAACAATAGCTCCAAATTAGAGTTTAGCAAACTTAAGGAAGGATTCCATTTATTAAATATTGTTTTGTGCAGCACTCTTAAGCTACCTCAAACTAGGTTTACCTTCAATTACATTATTATTAGTTATCTTCCATAATAACATCATAACATTGATTTCATAATTAAGATTTTCTAAGTAATCAGGAAATAATAACCAAGTTAAAGTCAGTGTGTTTCTGTGTGCATATAAGTTTTGAGGAAAAATGAACAAAACCCGGTAATCAAACTGAGAAAAATTGACATCTTTTGGAGCACACAATCTTTTAGGGCCATTAAGTGAATGTTTGGCATTTCATAAAATCCTGACTCTTGATTTAATTTTGTCAGGAACATCTCGAGTTGAAGGGTTTTGACAAGATAAATGTCACCAAAAAGATTTTTTCTTAAAACTTTGTAAGTTTTGTCTCAGATTTAGGTGACAAGTAAACCATTCACATATTCTCTCCCTTAAAATGATAATTTTTATCACATCTTCCCTATCTACAAAATTATAATTATGGAATATTAAATCATATTGTGGATCATGAGGACTCTCCATCCTCAGTTCATGTAAAATATACTCAAGAATTCCATGCAGTGCTCATATTATCATCTAATCATTATTTTTATTTACTGTGAAAATAAGGCTCATTAACAACAAAACTAGAGAATTGTGGTAGTATTTGTTCATTTATTTAGGTAAAAAATCATTACTTGTTAACACACACACAAAGGCAACAGTGAGAGATGAAAATAGGTTTTCATGGACAAGATCAGGAAGCTTTTGTCTTGCCATCCCAAACATTTATACGAACTCGCTCTGATGGAAAATGCAGGTCCAATGAAGAGATTTAATTGATTATATTTTATTTGAAAAGTTTATCAAGTCTGAAGTATGGATTAATAAACAAATGGATGAAGTAAGCCTAGAGAAAAAGAGATTAGTTAGGAGAATTGTGCAGTAATATAAAATTATTTTTAAAAAGAGATCATTTTATTCACTAAAATTTTGGCAACAAATGAGGTGGCCGGGATGAGAGGTTGGGAGGTTGATTTCTACGTGGGAAGCTGGGAGTGAAGTAACTGTGATCTCTGACACGTTTTCCAATTCTTTGTCTGGTAATGTTCTTTCTTAACCCACTTCTTCCTTCTCCATGAAAGCTGACATTTTTTCTGTTTTTTTTCCATTGCTATATCCCTATATCTACAATAATCCTCTTTTCACACATGAATGGATAGAGGTGACAACATTTGGGACTTTAGACTACATAACCAAATCTTTTTTGTATTTGTCATTTATTCCATAATTTATTTTAAAATTGATCTTATAATAAATTTTGATGCTTCTTCATAAGTAGATTGTCCAAGTCATAATTTGGGCATTCCTTTATCCCTTTTCCTTAATAAAATTATAATAGCAGAATTTCACTTTATCTTCTAACATATGGCACAATGAACAGATAATCACCCTTGAATGTGTGTGTATGTGTGTGTGTTTATCTCCTCAAGGAAGACTGGGGGAAGAAGGCATAGAGTTATGCAGAAGTACATACCTCCAGAGTTTGAATCCAATTTCATATCTTACTAACTCTCTGACTTGGAGCAAGTTATTTAATCTTTCTAAGCAGCAGTTCTCTCATCTAAAAGTGATGTCATAATTATACCCCCATAATTTGTTATGAAGATTAAATTTGTTAATTAACTAACTACACTAAACTAGCTAAATTAAATTAGTTAATATTTGTAATATACTTACAAAGTTCCTGGAAATTAGTAATTACCATTTAAGTGATTTTTAAGTATAAGTTGAAAGGGTTCCTGGATTTCTTTTTCTAGTATCCTGGTAGATCAGAGGAACATCTGTGGAAAAGTCTCAACAGTTGAGAAAAATGAAAAAGAATGAACATTTAACTGTAAGATTTTAACAAGAAATTAACAAACTTCAGGAGCTAAAAGTAAATGAAAGCAAAAATTCTGAGAGTGAAATCAAGAACTCGGTGGTTTTCACCAAGGCTTGATGACCCTAAACTTTATTCTTTAAGAAAAGTCAATGAATTAAAACTCATTTGAATGATAGTTAATTGGTTTATAATATTAGACTCAAGAATAAACAAATATGCAAATGTTTTCTCCCATTCTGTAGGGCAAAGGCAATATATGTAACCTAAATATTTGTACCCCCATAATATTCTGAAATAAAAAATAAAAATAAATAAAAAAGAAAAATCTTAGAAAAATACTCAAGACGAGAAATTTAAAAGAAGACCACTACTAACATAAATGGTAATGAATGAAAAACTTTAATTAAAAAACAGAATATGAAGCAAAATGAAAACCCATATGGAAGTTATGAGTTATTTATTGGAAATATTTAAAACACAAAGCAAGAAAGGTTAGAAATAAAATGAAGTAAAAAATATACTAAGGCAAAGCTAACAAAATATTAGCATAAATACAATTTCTTTATACAAATTCATAATCACAATGGATAAATTTATTTATGTATGTATGTATTTATTTTCATATTTATATATATAGCCACTGCAATGTAAACTTCGTAGGGCTGGGATTTCTTGTGTTCTATCTTGCATATATCTAGGATATAGAACAGTGCCAGATATAAAATAAGTATTCAGGACATATTTGTTGCATTGATCAAATAACTGAAAGACAATAGCAAGTAAAAATCTGAGAAAGAAAGAAATCATCCTAAATGATTTAACTGACAAGTTGTAAGATCACGGAGGAACAAAACTTAAATTTGATTTAAAAAATGAAATTAAAAATGGAAAAAATACACAAATATTCTATATTGCATATGAATATTACATTATTGAAAAGAATACTTTCTAACTTACATAATTTTAAGAATTGAGGGGTATTTCTTAAATCACTAATCAAGACAAGAACATAATATAAAAGAAAGAAGTCATACCCCAAAGTAGAAAATATATGACTATATTAAGAGAATGACAATAGGCAGCAGGGGGAGGCCGACTAGAGCATCAGAAGCCAGATTATCTCAGAAAGAAGAAAAAGTTTGAGATGAAAAACCATAACCCAAGTGTACTTCTGAGGGAAGAGTGCAAGGACCTACTAGAGATTCCATGAGAAGCAGCTGCAGAGCAGAACAGGACCAAGGTTTCAGCAGAGGTTGACTCCTGAGGGATTTGGAGCCCCATGGAAAGGGTAGTTGAGAATGTTTGTTTTTACTCCCCTCTCACCTCTAACAGGACTGCTGGCTCCTGAACTGTTAGAGAGCTTCTCTACCCTCATGAGCCCAAATGCTCATGCTGCCAGGGAACTGAGAGCTTTTTGAGAACAGAGCACCAGGCTGCCAGCCTCCTTGGGGGTCACTCTTTCCCACCACAGACCTGAGCCTAGGTGGTAGTAACCATCTTGCTGTTCCATACATTGTGTGCCTTTGTCCTGCCAAGGGAGTTTCAGTGCTTGAGTTTTCTTGTCACCGTACCCCCCGCACACATTTCCAACACCTGCCCAGACTTTAGTGCCCACAGGAGACCAGTGACTCCCAGGGGAACTCTGTGATCCCAGAGTTCAGACATTCAGGGAAGCCTGTCTTCAGGTGAGAGGAGAGTACAGCATGCCAGGAGCCCCTCAGTACATAGGGAACCAGAGTGGCAGCTCCACTCTATTCAGACTCTTCTCCTCCTCCCCTGCCACACTCACAGCCACTAACAAAGCCATGGTGGTTCTCGTGTGGGTTGACTTGGGTGCCCCAAGGGATGATTGAGCTGGTGCTCTTGGGAACAGCTTCTTCCCCTCTATGAGTGCACTCCTCACATCCAGGGTTCCGTGGAAAATGGGATCATGTCCTTACTCTTAAGTATGTGCAGTAGACCAACGGGTGCTCAGACTGTGAGTTTCCTGCCTGCTAGCCTTCCCAGCTCTGCTGGAGCAACCAGAAAGGCAGCACCAGAATCAGCAAACCAGGAAGGCAGCACCAGAATCAGCACAAGAACTCTGGAAGGATTAAAATTCAGAGTGAAAGGACCCTCTAAAGAACCACACTAGCTCTTTAGCAATGGTTACCAACCAAAATGAAAACACTGAAAAGACAGATAAAGAATTCCAAATATGGATTTTAAAGAAGCCCAATGAGATCTAAGAGAAATGGAAAACCAACTCAAAGAAAACAGAAAAATAATTCAGGAAATGAGTGAAAAATTTACTGAAGAGATATGCATATTAAGAAAAAAAAATAGAACTCCTGGGAATGAAAAATTCATTTAGGGAAATATAAAACTCAGTGGAAACTTTTAAGAATAGACTAGAGCAAGTAGAAGAATTTCAGACCTTGAAGAAAATTATTTTTAATAAACCCAGTCAGTCAAAAATAAAGAACAAAGAATCAAGAGGAATGAACCAAGTTTGTGAGAAATATGGGATTATATAAAACAGCCAAACATCAGACTCATAGGCATCCCTGAGGGAGAAGAAAGAAAAGCAAAAACCTGGGAAACCTATTTGAGGGAATAATTGTGGAAAACATCCCTGGTCTTGTTAGAGTTTTAGACATCTAGATACAAGCACAATGAACACCTGGGATATTCATTATAAAAAGAGTATCACTAAGCACCATCATCAGACTAACCAAAGTCAGCACAAAGGAGGAACTCCTAGGAGCTGTGAGGCAAAAAATATCAACTAACTTACAAACGAAAACCCATCAGACTAATAGAAGACTTCTCAAGAGGGACCTTACAAGCCAGAAAGGAATGAGGTTCTAATTTTAGTTTCTGTAAACAGAATAACTACTGGCCAAGAATTTTGTATCCTGAAAAACTAAGTTTCATATATGAAGGAGACATAAAGTCTTTTCCAGGTAAGCAAACACTAACGGAATTTGTCACCACTAGACCTGCCCTACAAGAAATGCTTAAAAGTGCTCTATACATAGAACAGAACAGTTGAAAGTTAAAACTCATAACTCTTATAAAAAAGTAGCACAAAGGAAAAAACAAAGCAAATAGATAACAATCAACATGATGACCAACATAATCTCTCACATATCAATACTAACATAGAATGGAAATAGTCTTAATGGCTCCCCTTAAAAGATATACATTGGCTGTAAAAAATATATACAATCCAAATGTATTCTGTCTTCATGAAACCCATTTAATTGGCAAAGATTCTCATAGACTCCAGGTAAAGGAATGCAAAAATTTTCCAGGCAATGAAAACCAAAAGTGAGCAGGAGTGGTTATTCTCATATCAGATAAATCAGTCTTTAAGTCAGTAATGGTTAAAAAAAGACTGAAAGTCATCACATAATGATAAAGGGATCAACAAGAAGATACAACAATCCTAACTGTATATGCACCTAACACAGGTGCTCCCAGATTCATAAAATAAATTCTACCAGATATAAAGAAAGAAATAAACAGCAACATCATAATAGTTGGGGACAACAGCACTCCACTGACAAAACTAGACAGATCATTAAGGCAGATGATCAACAAAAAAACCCTGGGCTTAAATAGTACTCTGGAAAAAATGGACCTAACAGATATTTACAGAACATTCTACCCCCAAACTGCAGAATATATATTCTTCTTACCAGCACATGGGACATTTTCCAAGATAGATAATATGTTAAGCCATAAAACAAGTCTCAGCAAGTTTAGAAAAATTGAAATCATAACCATGTATCTTCTCAGACCATAGTGGAATAAAACTAGAAATCAATTCCAAGAGGAATTCTCAAAACTACAAAAATACATCGAATTAAACAACCTGCTGCTGAATAATCCTTGAGTTAGTGACAAAATCAAGATGGAAATAAATTTTTTAATTGAAGGATAAAGGCAATGGAAACTTCCACAAATCTCTGTGATACAGTAAAAGGGCTAAGAGAGAAGGTCATATCTTTAAATGCCTACATTAAAAAGACAAAGATAATAAATTAACAACCTAATATCATAGCTCAAGGAACTAGAAAAAGAAGAATAAGATCTGGTAGAATTTATTTTATGAATCTGGGAGCACCTGTGTGAGGTGTATATACAGTTAGGATTGTTATATCTTCTTTTTGATCCCTTTATCATTATGTGATGACTTTCTGTCTTTTTTAAACCATTATTGGCTTAAAGACTGATTTAACAATTATTGACTTAAAGACCAAATCCAAAGTCAGCAGAAGAAAATATACAACAAACATCAGAGCAGAACAAAATGAAATGGAAGCTGAAAAAACAATACAAAAACTTGAGACAAAAATTTATTCTTTGAAAAGATAAACAAAATCCCTAGACCTCTAGCTAGGTTAACCAGAAATAGAAGAGAAAGGATTCAAATCAGCTCAATCAGAAATGGAAAAGGATACATTACAACTGATACCACATAAATACAAAATATTATCTGAGACTACTATGAAAACCTCTCTGCACACAAACTAGAAAATCTAGAGGAAATGGATAAATTTTTGGAAACATATAACCTCCCAAACTTGAATCAGGAAGAAATAGAAACCTGAAGAGGGCAATAATGAGTAGTATGCTTGAAACAGTAAGAACAAATCTCCAAACAAACAAATAAACAAAAAAAGGCCAGGACCAGATGGATTCACAGCTGAATTCTACAAGACCTACAAAGAAGAAATGGCACCTTCCTACTGAAACTGTTTCAAAATGTTGAGAAAGAGGAAAACCTCCTTAACTCATTCTATGAAACCAGTATTTCCCGATACTAAAGACAGTAGAGGACACAACAACAACAACAACAACAACAAAATAAAAGAAAGAAAGAAAAAAGGAAAGAAAATTACCAATACCTCTCATGAACATAGATGCAGAAATCCTCAACAAAATAGTAGCAAACTGAATCCAACAGCACATCAAAAAGATAATTCTCTATGTTCAAGTGGGCTTCATCCCAGGGATTCAAGGATGGTTCATCATACATAAATCAATAAATTATTCACCATATAAACAGAATTAAAAACAAAAATCATATGATCATCTCAATAGACTCAGAAAAAACATTTGATAAAATCCAGCACCCCTTCATAACAAAAACCCTCAATAAATCAGATATAGAAGGAACATACCTCAAAATAATATAAACCATACGACAAACCCACAGCCAATACCATACTAAACTGGGTAAAGCTGAAAGCATTTCCCCTAAGAATGGGAACAAGAAAAGGATATCCAGTGTCACCATTTCTATTCAACATAGTACTGGAAATGCTAGCCAGAGCAATCAGGAAAGGGAAATAAATAAATGACATTTAGACTGGGAAAGAGGAGGTCAAACTATGCTTATTTGCCAACGAGATGATCTTATACCTACAGAACCAGAAAGACTCCTCCAACAGACTCTTAGAATTGATAAATAAATTCAGTGAAGTCTCAGGTTACAAAATCAACATACAAAAATCAGTAGCATTTCTATATACTAATAACAATAAATCTGAGGGTCAAATAAAGAACTCAATACCATTTATAATAGCTGCATAGAAAATAACATACCTAGGAATATAGTTATCTCAGGAGATGAAAGATCTCTACAAGGAGAACTACACAAGACTGGTGAAAGAAATCACAGATGACACAAACAAATGGGAAAACATCCCATGCTCATGGACTGGAAGAATCAGCATTGTTGAAGTGTCCATACTGCCTAAAGTTATTTATATATTCAATAAAATTCCCAATAAAATAACAACACCATTTTTCACAGATCCAGGTAAAATAATGCTAAATTTCATATGGAAGCATGAAAAAGCCTGAATAGCCAAAGCAATTCTAAGCAAAGGAATAAATCTAGAAACATCACATTACTTGACTTCAAATTATACTGCAAGATTATAGTAACTATGCTAAAAAACAGATTGCAATAAATAAATGTTAAAAAAAGGACTATAGTAACCAAAACAACATGGTACTGATATAAAGGTAGACATATAGACCAATGGAACAGAATAGAGAACCCAGAAATAAAGCCATATGTCTACAACCAACTGATTTTCAACAAAGCAGAGAAGAACATACACTGGGGAAAGAATGCCCTATTCAATAAATGGTGCTGGGAAAATTGGATAGCCACATGCAGAAGAATGAAACTGGACCCCTATCTCTCATTATATATAAAAATTAACTTAAGATAGATGAAAGACTTAAATGTAAGACCAGAAACCATAAGAGCCTTTGAAGAAAACATAAGAAATACTCTTCTGGACATTAGCCTAGGCAAAAAATTTATGACTAAGACCACAAAAAGAAATACAGCAGTAACAAAAATAAGTAAATGGGACTTAATTCACCTACAAAGTTTGTGCACAGCAAAGGAAATAGTCAACAGAGTTACTAGACAACCCATAGAATGGGAAAAAGTATTGCAAACTATACTTCCACCAAAGGACTAATATCCAGAATCTACAAAGAACTCAAAGAAACCAGCAAGAAAAAAATAAATAATTCCATCAAAAAGTAGGCAAAAGACATGAATGATTTTTTTTTTCAGAAGAGGATAGAAAAATAGCCAACCAACATATGAAAATTTCCTCACTAATTATCAGGGAAATGTAATAAAACCACAATGAAATATCACCTTATCCTATCAGAATGTCCTTTATTAAAAAGTCAAAAAACAGTAGATGTTGGTGAGGATGTAGTGAGAAAGGAATGCTTATACACTGTTGGTGAGACTGCAAATTAGTACAATCTGTATGGAAAACAGTATGGACATTCCTGAAAGAACTAAAGGTAGACCTACCATTTGATCAGGAAATTCCACTATTGAGTATCTATCCCAAGGAAAATAAGTCATTTTATAAAAAAGACACCTGCACCTGAATGTTTATTGCAGCACAAGTCATAGTTGCAAAGATATAGAATCAATCCATGTGCTCATCAAACTGATGAGTGGATAAAGAAAATGTGGTAAATATATACCATGGAGTACTACTCAGCCATCAAAAGGAAACAAAGAATGTATTTTGAGGCAACTTGGATGGAACTGGAGACCATTATCCTAAATGAAGTATCTCAGGAATGGAAAAACAAATACAACATGTTCTCGCTTATAAGTGGGAGCTAAATGATGGATACATATGGTCATAAAGTGGTTTAAAGGACATTGAAAACTAAGAAGGGGGGAGGTTGGGAGAGAGGTATGGAATAAAAATCTACCTATTGGGTACGATGTAAAATATTCTTGTGATGAGTGCACTAAAAGGCCTGACTTCAGCATTATAGAATTCATCCATATAACAAAAAACTCTAGTACATCCTATATCTATTAAAATAAAAAATTATTAAAAAAAGAAAAAAGAAAAAAGCATACAGTTAAATCTAACAGGCTTTTAAAAAATACTCATCAAAATTGGAAACAAAGGGAATTTTCTTGAGCTAAGGTAGGGTATCTTTTACGAATATTGAAAAAAGTTGAAACATTAAAAATTGTTCCATTTGTAATACTTACATCCAAATCACTAACCATGTAACCTATCCATATTACTAACATACTTAAGGTAAATGGCCTAAACATTCCAATTAAAGGGCAGAGGTTCTCAAATAAGAAAAGAAAACAAGTCTAGTAAGGATGGTATGCTACCATCAACAACAAAAAAGAAACGTTGTTAAACAAAATGGCATAAATTGGTTAAAAGATAGAAATACTAATAAAAATACTAATAAAAATAAAGGTGGAATGGCTCAGTGAATATCAAAAAAGATTTTACCATAAAACATAGTACCAGGAATGAAGAGATACATATCATAATAATAAATTGGTCGATATAAAAAGAGTACAGAACTTCAGAATTCATACAACAAAATTTAGTAGAAATGAAATTTAAAATATAAAAATCTACCTTTATGTTTGGAGACTTCAACACACTACTCTCATTAATTGATAAGACAAGCAGACAGAAAATCAGTAAAAATATAGAAGACTTGGACGACATTATCAACCAACTTGACCTGATTGCCATTTGCAGAACAGAGTAAATTTTCTTTTCAAGTGCAAACAGAACGTTTACCAAGATCTACTATATTTAGATATATAGTAATTTTTAAATATATTTAAATAATACAAGTGTATTCTCTCACTATAATTGAATTAAATTAATAATCAATAAAGGTATCTGGAAATCCCCAAATAATTTATAATTAAACAAAACAAAACATCTATGAATAAAACATTGGCCAGTGAAGAAAACAAAAGGGAATTTATAAAGCAATGTGAACTGAATGTTATGAAAACACAACATATCAAAATTTGTGGAATTCAGCTAAAGTGGTGCTTAGAAGGAAATTCAGAGTATTAAATGCTTATATTAGAAAATAAGAATTTCCTCAAATATAAATGATCTAAGCTTCTATCTTAGAAAACTAGGCAAAAAAAGCAAATTAAAACCAAAATAAGTAGAAGGGAGAAAATAATTGTAGTAAAAATCAGAATTCAATGAAATAATAAAATAAGAAGGGAGCATAAATAAGTCACTGACATCAAAACTAATTCTTTGAGTTGATCCATTTAATTGAAATTCATCTACCCAGATTATTCAGGGAAAGAAGACAGAAAACAAAAATTCTTATAGATTTAATGACTAATAGTTTAAACAAGTCAAATATTTCAAAATTAGTTTTTGTATTTAATGAATTATCAATCCCAATCCAATTTTTTTGAGTGTAAATCTTTGTAAGCTGTTTCCAAAATGTATATATTATAGAATCACAGTGAAACAAATTAAACACAATGTGGGAGGTTATCAAGAGTTATGGAGGAAGGAGACATAAATATAAAAATGGAAAGTATAGGGTGTCAAAGCAGATACCCTACATAGAGGGTCTCTTTATGATAATTAGGTACTCCAGAAAGTGGAAAGAGGCTAGCATTTTAAAGAAAATAGTGATGGGCAATAGATATTCATATCTAAAAATTAAAATATGACTTTTGCCTTACATTATAAACAAAAATTTATCCCACGTATATAGATTTAAGTTTCAAAGCAAACATAATAATTCTAGGAGAGAATATAGGGGACTATGTTTATGATCTCTCCTATTAAAACTTATTAAAAAGGAAACAAATCATGCTTACTATAAATTTAAAGATTGATAAATTTGACTAGGTTAAAATTAAGAACTCAAAAGATATTAGAAGGGTGAAAACAAAACCGCATAGTGAGGAAAAAGATATTTGTTAGAAATAAAGCAAACAAACAAAAATAGAAAACTCACACAAATCAATATAAAAATGATAAATGGGAGAGAGTTTTAAAAACACAATTTACATAGAAAGATATCCACAGCTAATAAATCAGATACAGCTAAGTAGTTTAAGGGAATGGCAAATTAAAACCACATTATGATACCATTAATCACATACAAACTGACTACAGTTCCAAAGGCTGACTATACCAAGTGTTGGTGAATAAGCGAAACACATACCAACTTTCATACACTGCTGGTAGGAATATAAATTGATAAAATTACTTTGAAGAAAATATCTGTCAATATCTTATACATAATATATATTTGCACACCCATCAATTCTAACTGTAGGAAACTACTCAACAGAAATGTCTATGCAGACATATTTAAGAATGCTCATAGTAACATTTCGTAATAGTAAAAAAGTAGAAACAACCCTAATGAGTATAATAGTAGAATGGATAAATACATTGTACTATATACATGCACAGTATGTATTATTCAGCAATGAATCTAAAGAACTACCCCTAATTAATAGCTTAACATAACTTACAAATACAGGTTGAGCAGAGAAGCCAGGCATAATATCATACAAATTATATGACACCTATTATAAAAACTAGACAATATAAGACTAATTGTTAATGAATGTTTAGATGATAAAATTACAAAGGAAAGCAAAGAAATCATCATAAAAGACAAGATGCTAGGAACTTTTGGGGGCAGGTAGGGGAAGTGTAGTGATTGGTAGTGGGCACAAGAAGAATTTTATTTTTTGCAGCGTTTTATATGTTGACTTAGGTCTGGTTACGCTGGCACTTGTTTGTGTAGCACAGTAAGCTGTACATTGTCATGAATACACTTTTTGCTGCATTTTACAGTGTAATTTAAGAGTTGAAAAATGAAGTATAAAGATATATTTTTTTAAATAAAATATTGGTAGAAATTTTATATTAGAGTTGGTTCAACACTGTTGGATAACTGTTGTGATTAGCTAATCCAGATGAAGATTCAATAAACCATCATTTTCTCTTCAAGGTATGTATATCAGAGAAACTTGATTATTTTAAACAGAGGCATGTGAATTCATGTTAACAGCAGAACTCTCTAACAGCTCATATTTAGAAGAAAGAAAACAGTGAAAAGAGGGTTATTAAATTGTTATGTTCATAAAATGGAAAAATAAGGAGCAAAGGAGACTATTGGTTCATAGACAAATCTCACAAGCATACTATTGGAGTAAAAAACTCGGTTCAGAGGAAAAGTAAACAGTATACTGTTTAGCAGTATGAACATACGTAGTGAAACCACGAAAAAACTGCCTCTAGGGGTGGGAAGGGAGTCAGATCATCAAGGGACATTAAAAGAGGCTTTAATTTGAATGAAATGAAATGTTATCTTTCTTAAATGGATAATGGATACATGGATTTAAAGTATATTTTTATTATTTTAAACCAATGTATAACATATAACCACCTTTGTAGCAACTCAATATTAAATGTAATCTTTTTAAAAATAATATCCCTGGTTCATCTAGCCATTTATTCCTCAATTGCTGCCTATCATTTTCATCTCATCCCTAAAACATTATTTAGAAAATAGCATCATATAAATTTTACCCATACACACACACACACAGACTATATGTGTGTGTGTGTGTATATATATGTATGTAGTAATAAAGCTGATTATATTTTGACAAAGTAAACAACTTAGTATTTTTTCCAACTTGCTTATTATGAGTTACTAGCTATCTTTAATTATAATGATGGACTCTTTATAACAAAGCTTTCATATATTGAGAAATAATTTTTCATATTTTACTATTAATCTTAATGTCAGGATTGTGGATGATAATTTAAGGAATGTAAAGGAAATAAGCAATAAATTATGCAGTGAGCCTTTTGATTTCCCCCTTTGCATATTTTCAGCACCTGCAAACCATTGATTGGAATCAGTGGGATACATGTTCCTGCAATCAGAATAGAGACCAGCATTTTATCAAAGGTAGCAGAAAGGCCAGTGTTTCATCAAAGGTAGAGAATATTGAACATTCTGTGTTCACAGAGAAACTTTTGTAATCCCCCTGAGTAACTCAGCCTAGTATATCCACCTGCACCTTTGTTTTACTTTGTGTTTCCCGTTCCTTTTCTTTTTTACTGGAGAGCAAATAAACACATTTATGATGCACTTTTTCAAAATATGTATATAGGAATTTGGGGTTGAAAATCAGGATGGAGGAGGGAGGTTCCTACTAACTATAAAGGATGTAAGAACTGTTTCTGATTTGGTTTGTTGCAGTCTAACGAATTAGTATTTCATATTCTTTCTGAAATAGTCCCAATATTTACAGCATGTCAACCTGATACTCATCTCTTATTTCCTATCCTACCCTATTTTAATTCAAGTCCTGTAGAGGAGAGTTTAAATCTCTTCTCAACACATATCCCCTAAATTTATTTCTCAGTGACCACAAGGCAAATTCTCTTGTGTGCTCAAAAAAATGTTTGCATTATTATTCAGCCCAACTGTTGTCATTAAGTTGCCTGTAACTGCAAAAATGAAAATTTTATTACTCACGCTAATAAAAACAATCTGATAGAACTTTGAAATCACACTGTTAATATAGGAATTTGTTGTTTTTGTGATTGTTGGATTTCTTTCTTTTCTTTTTCTTTTTTTTTTAAGTTTGTTTATTCCTAGCTTCTATGCATCAAGATTTTTTTGAAAAAATTTATCCTACAAATTTTAGCTTCTCAGCAAGATCATCAAGCTGTATAAATATTACTTGAAATATGTGCTGGACTGTTCTGGTATTTTATCATTAGGGGTTAGTTGGCATTTGTGAGTTTTTTTATGATCCTGTTTTAGAAATAATAGGCACTGAGATAGGGGCTTCTTACCAACATAGCTCTGTAAGTTCATATTATGAAGTAACTTTTTAACCAAAATAAATAGAAATTATAGGTAAACTATAAAAAGAGAAATTTTGGTATATATTAATATGATATATACATACAGTCACAAGTCTCTTAATGATGAAGTTATATCTTGAGAAATACATTGTTAGGAGATATCATCATTGTGCAAGCATCATACAGTATACTTACAAAAACCTAGATGGCATAGCCCACTACACACACCTAGGCTATTTGGTATGGACTATTGCTCCTAGGCTACACACCTGTACAGAGTGTTATTGTATGGAAAATTTTAGGCAATTATTACACAATGGTAAGTATTTGTGTAGCTAAACATAGAAAAGGCACATTAAAAATACAGTATTATAATCTTACGGGACTATTATTGTATATTCAGTCCATTGTTGACTGAAATGTTGTTATGCGGCTCATGACTGTATATATAGTATATATGTGTATGTGAGTGTAGCCTCAAGTGTAGCATCTATTCAGCCACTTTCTATTCAGAAGTTAAATGGGCAAAAAATATTATTCTAGATTAACTTAGTGCTTATAGGTTTGATAAATCAAAAAGTCTGTTTAAATTTTGTTTTCAAATTCACCACTCAGCAGTTATATAAACGAATCTTTATTTTTCTCTTCTAAAGTAATGATTGCAAAAAGGTATAGCAGCAAGATGGTGGACTAGAAAACCCCAAGCTCATCTTCCCACCCATGGGCACACTGATTCAACAAAAAAATACAGATCAATTCTCTTTGTGAGAAATCTAGAAACTAGCTGAGAGACGTCTACATCCAGGGTGAATGTGAGCTGTTTTATGTAAGCCCTATAATAACCAAAAAGAAAATACCTATAGAAGATACACACACAGAAGAGAATCCAGCCACACTGAAATCTGTAGGAGAGTTTAAGACGCTCTCTCACCAAAAGCCCTACTACCGGCATAGCGCCATATGATTAGGAGGAAGTCATCAGCTCCCAGCTTATCTCTGGAGAGGAAAGGACAGAACCATGCATTCAATTCTCTCATTTTTCTGGGGTCATCCTGAGGCATTGCCTTCTGCCTTGCCTGTGCCAGGCTGACTGGTGAACGTCTTCCCTTGTACAAGGACAGGCCATGAAAACTGGCAGAAGTGGCTGTTTTGTGTGATGTGTAGACATCAACATAAGACCCAAAGAACATGAAACAGAGAAATATTTTACAAAGAAATAACCAAGTCAGGTAGGTCCCATTTATGCCTATGTTGTTAAGTGTTCTTATCATAAAAGGGTGTTGAATTTTGTCAAATGCTTTTTCTGCATCTATTGAGAGGATCATATGGTCTTTATTTTTGCTTCTATTTATGTGGTTAATTACATTTATAGATTTTCGTATGTTGAACCACCCCTGCATCTCTGGGATGAAGCCTACTTCGTGATGAGTTATTTTTTTAATAAGCACTTGCATACGATTTGCTAGGATTTTATTGAGAATTTTTGCATCTACGTTCATGAGAGAAATTGGTCTGTAGTTTTCTTTTTTTGTTGCATCCTTTCCTGGTTTTGGTATCAATGTTATATTGGCTTGGTAGAATGTGTTGGGGAAAAATCCATCCTTCTCAATATTGAAGAATAGTTTATGTAGGATGGGCACCAGTTCATCTTTGTATGTATGGTAAAATTCAGGTGTGAACCCATCTGGACCAGGGCTTTTCTTTTTGGGAAGGTTTTTTATTGCTGTTTCAATTTCAGTTCTTGATATTGGTCCATTCAAGAATTCTATTTCTTCCTGATTGAGCTTGGGAAGGCTGTGTGTTTCTAAAAATTTGTCCATTTCCTCTTCATTTTCCAATTTGTGTGCATAAAGATTTTTGTAATATTCATAGATAATGTCATGTATCTCTGTGGCATCGGTTGTGATTTCTCCTTTCATGTTCCTGATGGAAGTTATTAAAGACTTTTCTTTTCTGCTCTTGGTTAGTCTAGCCAGTGGTGTGTCTATTTTATTTATCTTTTCAAAGAACCAACTTTTTGTTTTATTAATTTCCCTTATAGTATTTTTGTTGTCCTTTTCATTTAATTCTGATTTGATCTTAATAATTTCTCGCCTTCACAAACCCACAGCAAACATCATACTGAACGGGGAAAAATTGAAAGCATTCCCACTCAGAACTGGAACCAGACAAGGCTGCCCACTGTCCCCATTACTTTTCAACATAGTATTGGAAGTCCTTGCGAGAGCTATCAGACAAGAGAGCAGAATCAAGGGTGTCCAAATGGGGACAGAAGAGATCAAACTCTCACTCTTCGCTGATGACATGATGTTGTATCTGGAAACCCCAAGGACTCAACCAAGAGACTCCTGGAATTAATTAATGAATTCAGTAAAGTCTCAGGTTACAAAATCAATACACACAAATCAGAGGCATTCATATATGCCAATACCATTCAATGGGAGAACCAAATTAAGGACTCAATACCTTTCAAAATAGCAACAAAGAAAATAAAATATCTAGGAATATATTTAACTAAAGAGGTAAAGGACCTCTATAAAGAGAACTATGAAACACTAAGGAAGGAAATTGCAGAACACGTAAATAAGTGGAAATCCATACCATGCTCATAGACTGGAAGAATTAACATTGTTAAAATGTCTATACTACCCAAAGTAATCTATAGATTCAATGCAATTCCTATTAAATTACCAACATCATTTTTCACAGATTTAGAAAAAATAATTATACACTTTGTATGGAATCAGAGAAGACCCTGTATAGCAAAAGCAATCTTAAGCAATAAAAACAAAATGGGAGGTATTGATTTGCCGGACTTCAAACTATACTACAAAGCTGTTGTTCTTAAAACTGCCTGGTATTGGCACAAGGGCAGGGACACAGACCAGTGGAACAGAACAGAAAATCCAGATATAAAATCATCTTCATATAACCATCTAATCTTCGACAAAATAGACAAAAACATACTCTGGGGACAAGAGTCCCTATTCAATAAATGGTGCTGGGAAAACTGGATAGCCACATGTAGAAGACTGAAACAGGACCCACAGATTTCACCTCTCAGAAAAATCAAATCACGGTGGATAACAGATTTAAACCTTAAATAGGAAACGATTAGAATTCTAGAAGAAAATGTAGGAAAGACTCTTATAGACATTGGCCTAGGCAAAGAATTTATGAAGAAAACCCCTAAGGCAATCACAGCAACAACAAAAACAAACGAATGGGACCTGATTAAATTAAAAAGCTTCTGCACAGCCAAAGAAACAGTCACGAAAATAAACAGCCTACAGAATGGGAAAAAATTTTCGCATACTACACATCAGATAAAAGACTGATAACAAGAATCTATTTAGAACTCAGGAAAATCAGCAAGAAAAAATCAAACAATCCTATCAAAAATGGGCAAATGACATGAATAGAAATTTTTCAAAAGAAGACATAAGAATGACTAAAAAACGTTTGAAAAAATGCTCAACATCCCTAATCATCAGGGAAATGCAAATCAAAACCACAATGAGATACCACTTAACTCCAGTGAGAATGGCCTTTATCAAAAAATCCCAAAACAAAACATGTTGGCATGGATGCGGAGAGACAGGAACACTCATACACTGCTGGTGGGAATGCAAACTAGTGCAACCCCTATGGAAAGCAATATGGAGATACCTTAAACAGATTCAAGTAGACCTACCATTTGATCCAGCAATCCCATTATTGGGCATATACCCAGAAGAACAAAAGTCATTCTTTAACAAAGACACCTGTACCCGAATGTTTATAGCAGCACAATTCACAATCGCAAAGATGTGGAAACAACCCAAGTGCCCATCAATCCACGAATGGATTAGGAAACTGTGGCATATGTATACCATGGAGTATTACTCAGCTATAAGAAATAACGATGATACGACATCTCTTTGGTTCTCCTGGAGAGAGCTGGAACCCATTATATTAAGTGAAGTATCCCAAGAATGGAAAAACAAGCATCACATGTACTCACCAGAAAACTGGTTTCCCTGATCATCACCTAAATGCACATCAGGGAAGGATACCAATTGGATATCAGACTGGGATGGGGGGTGGGGGGAGGTGATGGGTGTATGCCTACATGATGAGTGCATTGCACACCCTCTGGGGAATGGTCATGCTTGAAGGTGCTGACCCGGGGAGGTGGGGGGGGGGAGGGGATGGAGGTATGAATACATGATGAGTGCCAGGCGCACTGTCTGGAGAATGAGAATGGACGCGCTTGGGACTCTGACTCGGGGGGATGGGCAGGACATGGACAATGTATATGACCTGAACTTATGTACCCCCATGATGAGCTGAAATAAAAAAAAAAAAAAAAAAAGAAATAACCAAGTTAAATCTCCAGAAAGGAAGATATATGACTTACTCTAACAGAGGGAAGGCCCTGAAGAAAAAAAAATATTTCTGTCTCTTTAAAACTTCTCCCACTCTTTTTGGGAACTGCAGCCTGTCCTGCATTGCTGAGGCAGGTCAAGTCCTTTGTTAAAAGAGATAACTCAGCCATCCCAGGCTGTGCCAGCCCCACAGGTGGGTTGCTGGCAGAGGTTATAGGCTTTGTCTTTGGCAGAGATGGGACAGTTGCTCCTTTGTGAGTGAAGTAATAAACTTCTCTTTCCTTCTCCTAAGCTCATTTGTTCTCATTCTTCTGATGTAGCCTTGAGAACAAGTGCTGAATTCTCCATAACATTACCTGACAAAAAAATTCAAAATAACTATCATAAACATGCTCAGCAAGGTCAGGAGAACAACACATGAACAAAAGTAGTATTTCAACAGAGAGCTAGAAAATATAACAAAGTACCAAACAGAAATCATGGAGTCAAAGAATACAATAACTAAACTAATAATTCACCAGAGAAATTCAACAACAGATTAGATCAAGCAGAAGAAATAATCAGTGAATTTAAAGATAGGCCATAGCCAATTATGATGACACAGAAACAAAAAGAAAAAAAGTAAAAAAGTGAAGAAAGCTTAAGGGACTTGTGGGAAATCATCAAGCCTACTAATATGCACATTATGCCAGTTTCAGAAGGAGAAAGGAAAGAAAAAAGGGTAGAGAGCTTATTCAATGCAATAATAGCCCACAACTTCTCAAATATGGGGAAGAAAATGGACATTCAGATCCAGAGAGCCCAATGGATCCCAAATAAAATGAACCCAAATAAATTCACAATGAGACACATAATCAAATTGTCAAAAGTCTAAAAGAGAATTTGAAAAGCAGTAAGAGAAAAGTGAGTTGTTATATACAAGGAAACTTCCATAGACTATTGGCAGATTTCTAAGCAGAATGGTTGCAGTCCAGAAGGAAATGGGGTAATATATTCAAAGTGCTGCAAAGAAACAAAAACAGACAGACAAAAAACCTATCAAACAAGAATACTATACCTGAAAACCCAATCTTCAAAAATGAAGGAGAAATAAATACTGTTCCTGAAAAACAAAAGCTGATGGAGTTTAGCACTACTA
The DNA here is from genome assembly GCF_020740605.2 of Lemur catta. Taxonomy (NCBI): domain Eukaryota; kingdom Metazoa; phylum Chordata; class Mammalia; order Primates; family Lemuridae; genus Lemur; species Lemur catta. The sequence continues at coordinate 62,092,911 of NC_059141.1, read as the reverse complement.
GATCCACCTTATAAGAAATGGTAAAGGTAGTTCTTCAAGTTGAAATGAAGAGATGCTAAACAGCAATAAGAAACCATATAAAAGTATAAATCTTGCTGGTAAAAGTAAATATACAGACAAATACAAAACACTATAATACTGTAACAATGATAGGTAAATCACTTTTAATTTTAGTATAAAAGTTAAAAGACAAAAGTGTTAAAAATGATTATACCATTGACCCTTTGTATCTTCAGGTTCCACATCCATGGATTCAACAGCACATGAATTGAAAATATCCATAAAAAAATATATATATATATATATAAATAGTATAGTATAACAACTGTTTATACAGCATCTGCATTGTATTATTTATTATATGTAATCTAGCAATCACTTAAGGTATATGAGAGTATGTGCACTGCTTACACACAAATGCTACACCATTTAATATAAGGCACATGAACATCTACGAATTTTAGTATCTACAAGGGATCCTGGAGCCAATTCTTCATAGACACTGAGGGATGACTTTAATTATAAAAATATGTCAATGGATACACAATATAAAAAGAGATAAATTGTGACATCAATAACAAAGAGTGTGTTTGGGGAAAGACGTAAAAGTGTAGAGTTTTTGTATACGGTTGAAGTTAAGTTGTTATTAGCTGAAATCAGACCATGATAACTATAGGGAGTTTTATGTAAGCTCTATAACCACCAAAAAGAAAATACTGATAGAAGATTCCCACATAAAGAGAAAGGAATAAAATCATTTCAATACAAAAAAGCAACAAAAAACAAAGACACTAATAGAAGAAGAGAGCCAAAAGAACTGCAAGTCAGATAGAAAAAACTATTATCAATATGGCAATAGTGAATCCTTGTTTGTAAATAATTACTTTAAATGTAAATGGACTAAACTCCCCAATCAAAAAACAGAGTAGCTGAATTGACTTAAACAAACAAACAAACTGTGATCCAACTATATACTCTCTACAAGATGTTTATTTTAGATTTAGGATACATATAGGCTGAAAGTGAAGGGATATAAAAATATATTCTATGCAAATGGTAATCAAAAGTTAGCAGTGGGGATATATTTATTAATATGTAAAAAAATAGTCTTTAAGACAAAAATTGTCACAAGAAACAAGAAGGAATTGTGTGATGATAGAAGGGTTAATTAAACAGGTAGACATAACTATAATATCCTCTAACATATATATGCACTGAACATCAGAGCATCTAAATATATAAATCAAACATTGACAGAACAGTAGGGAGAAATGGACAACAATATATAATAATAGTAGGGAATTTCAATAAACCACTTTACCATAATGGATAGAACATCCAGTCAGAAAATTAATAAGGACACAGAAGACTTAAACAATACTATAGAACAAATGGACTTAACAGAGCTATAAAGAACATTCCACTCAATACCCATTGAGTGCATACAGAAATTCTTGAGTGCACACAGAAATTCTCCATCATAGATCACATGGTAGGTCCCCAAATAAGTCTTAACAAATTAAAAAAAACCTAAAATTATACCAAATGGAATAAAACCAAAACCAACTGCAGGAAGAAAAATTGTAAAGTTCATAAATATGTCAAAATTTAACAACACAATTTTAAGTGTTGTTAAATGGACTTTGATCCAGTGGGTCAAAGTCAAACCAAAAGAGAAATTGGAAATTATTTTGAGACAAATGAAAATAAGAACACATTGTACCAAAATTTATGGATGCAGCAATGTTAGTGCTAAGAAGAAAATTTATAATAATAAATGTCTACATTAAAAAAGAAGAAATATCTTAAGTAAATAACCTAATTTACACTTTAATGAACTAGAAAAGAAAAACAAACTAAGCCCAAAGTTATCAGAAGGAAAGAACTATGAAGTTTAGAGCAAAAATAAACAAAATAGAGAACAGAAAAATAATAGGAAAAAAATTCAACAAAATTAATAGTTGTCTTTTGAAAGGTTAAACAAAATTGACAAACCATTAGCTAGACTAATTCAGAAAAAGGAGAGAAGACTCAAATATATAAAATCATAAATGAAAGAGGATCACAAGAGACTACTGTAAGCAATTATATGTCAATAAATTAGGTAACCTAGAAGAAATTTATATATGCCTAGAAACATAGAAGCTACAAAGACTGAATTTTGAAGAAATAGCAAATCTGAACAGATCTATAACTAGTAATAAGATTAAGTCGGTACTCAAAAAATGTCCCCTTTCCACACACAAGGCCAAGACCAGATGGTTTCGGTGGAGGATTCTACCAAATATTTAAAGAAAAATTAATGCCAACCCTTCTCAATTTCTTCTAAAGAATTGAATAGAATGCAGTACTTCCAGATACATTTTGTAGGCCAGCATCACCTTGCTACCAAAACCACACAAAAACACTACGAGAAAATAAAACTATAGGCCAATATTCCTGATGAACATGGATTCAAAAGTCCTTGACAAAATATTAGCAAACTGAATTCAGCAGGAGATTATAAGAATCATACGACATGACCAAATGGTAATTATCCCTGGGATGCAAGGATGTTTCAACATAAGAAAATTAATTAATGTAATGCAAGACAAAACAGAATGGAGAATCAAAACCACATGATCATCTCAACAGATGCAGAAAAAGCACTTAACAAAATCCATAATGCTTTCATAATAAAAATGCTCAATAATTTAGCAATAAAAGTAAATTACCTTGATGTTATAAAGGGTATATATCAAAAGCCCACAGCTTACATCATATTCAATGGTGAAAAACTGAAAGCTTTTCCTTTAAGATCAGGAACAAGACAAGTGTGCCTATTCTTTTTACTTCTGTTCTACAAAGTACTGGAAGTCCTAGCCAGAGAGATTGGGCAAAAGTAAATAAACACCCAAATCAGAAAGAAAGAGGTGGCTGGGTGTGGTGGCTCATGCCTGTAATCCTAGCACTCAGGGAGGCTGAGACGGGCAGATCCTTTGAGCTCAGGAGTTCGAGACCAGCCTGAGCAAGAGTGAGACCCCATCTCTACTGAAAAAAAATATAAAGAAATTATCTGGACAACTAAAAATATATAGAAAAAATTAGCCGGGCATAGTGGCGCATGCCTGTAGTCCCAGCTACTTGGGAGGCTGAGGCAGGAGGATTGCTTAAGCCCAGGAGTTTGAGGTTGCTGTGAGCAAGGCTGATCAGGGTGACAGAGTGGGACTCTGCCTCAAAAAAAAAAAAAAAAAAAAAAGAGAGAGAGAAAGAAAGAGGTAAAATTATCTCACTTTGAAGATGACATGCTCTTATTTGAAGAAAAGTCTAAATACAAAGAAACTGTTAAAACTAACAAATTTGGTAAATTGCAGGATATAAAATCAACATACAAAAATTAGTTTTGTTTCTATACACTAACAACAAACTATCTGAAAAAGAAAGTAAGAAAACAATTTCACAATAGCATCAAAAAATAAAATACTTAGGAATAAACTTAACTGAGAAGATAAAAGGACTTACAGACTGAAAACAAAAAAAATGATGAAAGAAAGAAAATACAAATAAGTGGAAAGACATCCTACATTCCATATTCATCGATTGGAAGACTCAATATTGTTAAAATGGTTATACTACATGAAGAGACATGGATTCTTTTAAGTCCCTAACCATATCCCAGTGATATTTTATATAGAAATAGAAAAAACATATAAAAATTCATATGGAACTACAAAAGACCTGAATAGACAAACCAATCTTAAGAAAGAAGAGCAAAGCTGGAGGCATCCCACTTCTGGATTTCAAAATATGCTATAAATGTGTAATTATTAGAACAGTGCAGTATTTGCATAAAGGTAGACATGTAGGCCACTGAAACAGGATAAAGAACCCAGAAATAAATCCCAGTATAAATGGCAACCGATCTTGTCAACTGATCTTTGACAAGTGTGCCAAAAGTACACAATGAGGAATGGCATTGGGAAAACTCATTATCGACATACAAAAGAATGAAATTAGACCCTTATCTTATACCACACACAAAAATCAACTCAAAAAAGATTCAAAATTTTAATGTAAGACTCACAATTGTAAAAATCCTAGAAGAAAACATAGGTAAAAAACTTCATGGCATTGGGTTTGGCCGTGGTTTCTTTGATATGACACCAAAAGCACAGGCAACAACAGCAAAAATAGACAAATGGGATTGCATCAAACCCAACAGCTTATGCATAGCATAGGAAACAGTTAACAAAGTGAAAAGGCAACTTACAGAATGGGAGAACAAATTTTCAAACTGTGTATCTGATAATGGATTAATATAAAAATTTAACTTTTTCAATTCAATAGCAAAAAAAAATCTCCAAATAAACTAATTAGCAAATGGGCGAAAGACTTGAATAGCCATTTCTCCAAATGAAGACATACAAATTACCTACAGTTATGTAAAAATATGCTCAATATCACTAATCAAAATCACAATGTGATTCTACTTCACATCTGTTAGGATGACTATTGTCAAAAAATAAATGATAAATATTGAAGACACAGAGAAACCAGAATCTTTGTACACTGTTGTAGGAATATAAAATGGTATAGCTGCTACAGAAAACAGTATGAAGTCTCCTCAAAAAATAAAAAAAAGAGAAATACCATATAACCCAGCAATCCCATCTTTGGATATTTACCCCAAAGTATTTAAATCAGGATCATGAAGAAATATTTACTTTTCCATATTTATTGTAGCAGTATTCACAATGGAAATTCAAATGGGAAGCAATTTAAATGTCCATTGACAGATGAGTGGATAAAGAAAATGTGGTATACACAATTTGATGTCATTCAACCTTAAAAAGGAAGGAAATTCTGCCATATATGTCAACATAGATGAATCTTACGGAAATTATGCTAAATGAAACAAGCTAGTCTTCCAAAGGCCAAATACTGCATTATTCTACTTATATGAGGTATATAATATAGTTAAATAAATAGAAGCACAGAGTAAAATGGTAGTTGCCAGGGGTTGGGGGAAAGAAGAAATAGGGACTTGCTATTCACTGAGTATAAATTTCAGTTATGCAAGATGATTAAGTTCTAGAGAACTGCTGTACAACATTGTGCCTAGAGTTAATAATGCTGTATTATATACTTAAAAATTGTTAAGAGGGTAGATCTCATGTTAAGTGTTCTTACCACAATAAAAAAAAATAAAGAAATGATAGAATATCTACCAAGGATTATTGTATTACAAATTATACAGAAGTTCACAGTCACACAAGTGTAGAAATGCAATTTTTTAATGGAAATATAAGTTATAAAATTATCAATATATAATTTTTAAATTCAATGGACAGTGTTTCTTAAGGGTATAGTGAAATGTGCTATCCATAGGTACATTTGGCATTATGAACCAAATGATTCATAATATGCATTCAGTTGACACTACAATTCCATATTTATTGATTTATTAAGACATTTTCATGTATTTTAAGAGAGGTTCATCTTTAATATGTATTGCCCTTTTGCGAGAGATGCAACTTCAGATACATACAGAAATAGTTATAGATCTGTGCATATACACTAGTTAGTATAGACACATTATATTGTAAGACCTAAAATTTCAAGTGCTGCCATGACATAGTTGAGCCACACAGGGCCCCCAAAGGCCTAATTATTAATTTCCCTCTTCTTGCAACATATGTCCTCCTACGCAGTGTGAAAGGCTCTCCATCTAGCTAGTTTCACTGTCAGTTGGACCAGCTGTGCTCCACCTGTTTCTTGACTTGGTTTTATCGTCTTGCCAGCCTGTGAAATTATTTAAGCAAACCAATTACATCCTCCTGCAGGAATCAGGGAACACCCAACTTCCTTGTTTTTATAAAGCCTACCTCCATCCTGCTTGTTCATTCTGTTCCTGAGGGCAACCACTGTGTGTCTCTGAATGGTGTGTGGCGTCCTTCTATCCCAGTTGTGAGTACAGGTGACTGATAAATCCCTGTAAATCTCCTTTGTCCAGCGCTGAGTGCTGTGTATTCAGCGTCTTATACTATTCATCGTGGGGAGGGGATCCCCCCTCAACAATGGTATGAACAGGAGGCAATCAGAACACACATATATTTTCCTGCTCTATTAACTGGAAAGGCTTAGAAACAATGACATCTTGGCAGCAGTTAGTGCATCCAACATATAGTTCTTGGTTTATAACACTGTTCTCCAATGAAGGGAACCAGAGTTCCTTTGGGAAACAGCTGATTCCAGGGCTGGGGCAGAAAGTATACAAGATGAGCCTGGGCACCCTTTGCTGCATGAAGTAAGGAAGTGCTTAAAAAACTCAGTGATGATGGGGCTCTGCCAAAGGCTGCAGAAGCCAAATACAAGAACTCCCAATAGTCAAAGCCGGAAAGGTTCTAGCAACACAGTAATTGTAGAAGTATTAAATTATAGGCACAAAGTGTAAAATAAATACCCATAAATCCATATTAATGTAAATGACTGATTAATTAAATGAAGAAGTGAGTAAATAGAGGGAATAGGCAAATCTTCCATGTCCTGTGCAAAGGAATTTCAAATAATACATGTAGATGCTCAGCCTTCACAGAAGTGCAGAATAACTCCCCTTAATTGTGGGCTGCACATAGTAACATCCTTCTGAAAAATACATCACGAAAAAGGAGAAAAAAGAGTAAGTTTATCGTGGGGAAACCTGGCAGATATTGACTGAGCCAGGTGATCACAATTAATATCGACAGTGCTAAGTCATGTCCGTAGTACGTACCTCTGATATTGTGTGATGAGAATGACACTGCATGTCTGTGGTCTTCTGGCCCCCAGAAATCTATAACCCTAAAATAGCACTTGACATCTGTGGTATTTCTTCAAGAAATCCATAACCTGAGTATAATTGTGATAAAACCGTAATACAAACCCAAAATGAAGGACTTTCTGCAGAATATCTGACCAGTACTCCTCAAATTTCCAAGGTCATCAAAAGTAAAGAAAGTCTGAGAAACTGTCACAGCCTCAAGAAGCCTAAGAAGATATAATGACTGAATTTAATGTGGTATCCCGAGTAAAATCCTGGGGGTGGAGGAAGAACATTTGGTAAAAACTAAGGAAACCGGAATAAAGTATGGTCATTAGTTATTAATAACAATAATGTATTGATATTGGTTAATTAATTGTGACAAATGTACAGTACTAATGTAAGACATTAACAATAGGGGATACTGGGCGTGGAAACACTGTACTATCTCTGCAACTTTTTTTGTACATCTAAAACAGTTTTAAAATAAAAAAAATATTTAAAAATTAAATATTTTAAAACAGTCCAAATATACCAATTGCACCAATATCACTTTCCTGGTTTTTATATTGCACTGCAGTTACATAAGGTGTTACTATTGGGAGAAGCTGGGGGAAAGACTCACGCAACTATGTACTCGTGACTTTTTTGCCAGAGTGAATTTATAATTACTGCAGAATAAAAAGTTAAAAATGCTTTGTCTAAAAAAATGCAGCTTTATTTTTCTATAACAGGCTATTAGGTTAAAGTCTGTGAAATTACCAATATTTGACTATTAACCTACAGAAATGGCAATTTTGTATTCATCACATAATGGAACATTGTTTGAAAATGGAAGAGAAATTTGGAGCCCCTCTTCCTTTGCTTATTATTGCTTTTAAGTTGTGGGAACTTCCATAGGCTATCACATCAGGGAAGGTGCCTTTTCTTCCCATGTCACTTTCTTCCCATGGCGGCCTCCCTGAGAAGCATTTTATGTGGACAGATCTTGGACTTGCAGTCTCTTCACTTAGGACATGAGTCAGTCACCTTTGATCCCGATTGTGAGCTCATTTAGTTTTGGGTTCCTCTCTGCTAACTCCAATGCATTTGCTCAAAGAACTCTGTCATTCTTTCGATCTCATACTATAGTGGCCTTGGAAAAATGCATGGCCCTATAGCTGTCAAGGTACACAAAGAGAGTTCTGCTTCTCCTACACCAAAATGTGGCGTGGAAAACTTTACAGTGTGTTTCATCTCCTGTATGACTAGCCACAAAATGAGGTTATTTATCTCTTGGGTCCTTGCTTTCTCCCAGAGTCTCTCTGGGAAATGGAGCATAACATGAACTTGAAAGTTCTGGAAAAGCCCAGAGGAAGGAAGACCTGCAGTGTTTACTCAATTTTTGCTTCGCCTCAAACTTTCTTCCTCTTCACACCATTCTGGGGAAATTTTATCTAAGAGGATTTAGGAATCTTACCTCTGATTCATAGAATTTTTTTGTTGTTATTGTTTTGTTTTGTTTTCCACGAATCTTCTTTAGGCCTAAGCTTTTGAAAAATGACAGTCTATTTCTTTGCTACTGTTAATGCACTTCCCTAAAGCAATTGCTACCTGATAGTTTACTTGCTGGGATGCAATTGGTTGGTGGCCAAGGACACAGAAAAACTAGAAAGAGCAGCAAACCCCATCATTCAGGGTTTCAAAACTGGACTGTGCTCTATTTCTTCCTCTAGTAAATATTGATGTGGCAACAAGGAAACTTGCTGCTTTTCCAGATCTCTGCTTTCTCTCTGGCTCCCCAGACTGTCACCCCTGAAGCATGCAACTCCATTTCTGGCTTTTCCCTGGGGACTGAGTACCGTTTATTCTCATTGGAAAATACTAAAAAAGGCTGCATTTGTCCTTGCTTCCTAAATCTGAAAATTTCCCTTGGTGGGCAGGGGTAGTGTAGGAAGCTCAATAAATATTTCAGAAGCATTCTTTTTTAGGAGTATTCTTAGCTAGTGGGGTGGCGGGGCATCTTTCTGCCTTTAACATTTAAACAAAAGCGAGTGAGTTTTTGTCTCTGCCTTCTGTTATTTGGCCTTGATGAATTACTTTTCTTGAGGATCCAGTAAAAATAGAATATTGATTCAGGTCATAAAGAAGTTGCTTCCAAAGCTTTCAAACCCATCAATTTTATCACATTTTTCAGTCTGAATGTTTCATAAATTTTGTCTGAAATTGACTAGAGACATTAATATTTCATCTAAACCATTTGTTCAAAATACTAAATATATCATTTTTCCTTCTAATTTTACTACTTTTATCAACAGATTTCAATATTTTAAAAATCATTAGTTAACATACCACAGCATTGTGGAAATATGTGAATATATATAATATGGATAAAATTACTGTGCCTCAATCTGTTAAAGGGAACGCACCCACAACACCCATGAAAAAATAATGAAATAGTCCATCTGTGTATGATGCTTATTAGAGGGCAGTGACTTTTCTAGTTACAGCATTATCCCGTTGGTACTATTAACCAACTGTCACTGCTACTCCTTTGTCTTACTTTCCCTAGGCACTTCTTAGTTAGCTTCAGTTTATGTTCTTGTATTTGCTCTAAGTTAGACTCAGAGTAAAGAGACTCACTGAGTTCTTGCATATTTAAAAACCACATATAGCTTTTATACTTGGAAAACAGCTTGGCTGCGTATAAAATACTTGGGCCAACTTTATTTCCTTGAGGATCTTGAAGCTCTTACACCACTGTCTCTTAGCATTTAATAAAAAAGAAAATCTGAAGCCAGCATGATCTTTTCTCCTAGCTGTCCAAATTATTATTACTTTAGTTCTGAAGGTCTATATATTCATTAGGATATGTCCAGGGGAAATTATTCTGCCTCAGTTTTCATACTACATGGTGTACTAAATCTATGCCTTCTTTTAATGTATTTTTAAATACTGGTTCTCTTCCATTATTTTGATTTTCTTGGGAAGGACACCGTTTTTCCTGTGTGCCAGTTTTCTCGTGCCTGTCTTTTATTTCTGCCTTTATCTCCCTAACACTTTTCAACTCTTTCACATAACATTTTGCGTACTTTTTCCATTCTGTCCTATAGGTCTCATGTTGTATGTTCCACAGTGTGTATTTTCCCTTGCATTTCTTATGATTTTTTTCTCCCTTTCTGGGATAGTTCTATTTCTATTGCTTTCATAAGTTTTGCCAGTTCATGTTTCATCTTCTCCAGCTGACCCATTATTTCTGCCCTGAATTCTTGCTTTTTCAGCTTTTCATTTCAAAGGAAATTGTTTCATGAAATTTTTAAAAATATATTCTTAGCAAAACATTTAGACAGACTTTTATCTTCTCCAGGCCACACTTTTTATTGAAAAGTCTATTGTTATAAAACTGTTTTAAAATACTCTTTTCATTTTTTTCATATATTGTCTTTGTATCGATGCTGTGCCAATTTCTATTTTATCACTGATCATTGAAGAAATTGAATTTCCTTTTAAATAAATGGTGGTTTAGGAAAAGAAGCCTATTGGCCAGGCAGATCTCCCAGCCAAGCACCTACTACACTTCTCCCTTCCCTTGACCAAACAAGGTGCAGGAGGACCTCTGGCACCAAACCTGCTCACTGCCGATGCTCCCCAGAAGAAATATCCCACCACTTCAGAAGCATACAAATGCTGGTGCTCAGATTTGCCTTTACTTTGATATAATACTTTTGCTACTTCTATACTTCTTGTCCTCGCTTACTCCCAACAGGATCACCCAATCTAGTTATTTTGGCAGGCATTATGTATATTGCAAAATCTGTCGTTTTTATCTGTCTCCTAGTTTCACCAAAAATGGTATTTCCACGGTTTTCATTCTACATTCTGCTTTTGGATGATTTCTAGGCAGAGAATGAGAAATGTTGACTCACCCAGCTATATTCCTAGCAAAGGTTCCAACATTGCTAATTTTAAGTGGGAAAAGTTTGGATACATAGGGAAAATATATATATGTATATATATAAAATGAAAATTTCAAGTCTATAAAACCCATATAGAGAAGTATGTAAAGACATAATAAAATTAAAAGAGTATATTATGGTAAAAGCTGATTTCAAAATCTGTTCCACATTCTATGAATTATGAAAGGTATAGAAAAAGATTTGAGAGTTAAATATAGAAGGTATAAGGAAAGGTGTGATACCTTTCCTCACCAATCATAAGGGTCACTGCAGATACTCCTATAATGAAAGACTCGTTAACAAGAGAAAAGCATAACAAATCTGTTTGATCAAGGTTTTATGTGACATGGGAGACTTTAGAAATAAAGACCCAAAGACCCAGGGAAAACTGTCTACTTTCATGCTTAGGTTCCAGGAAGAATGGACAGCCATGTAGCAATGTGATTGGATAAAAGGGTGTAATCTAATGGTGGTAGACTGAGATGGACGGGACCCAGCAAGGCCTGTCTGTTCAGATTCTTCTTGGCCTTTCTGTGTAGGATTTCATGCTCCTGTTCACCATGCAGGACTCCTCTGGAATGAGAGTCTTCAAGGGAGTAGGGAGAAGGGAGAGAGTGACTTTTCTATGTTTTATAGCTTGCTTTGGGGAACAGGGACTCTAGTTTCTAAGACCTGACTTGGGAAGAGAAACTCTGGTTTCTATGACCTGCTTTGAGGGGGAAGAGTAGTGGGAGAGAGGAGGGCAGGAGAAGGTCAGAGAGATTTTGTTGCTAAGGCTGCTGCTGAAGCCTTCCAGTCTCCTTCAGTTCAAAGTACTCAGCAAAAGTACCATGCTTTGGGGTATCATTTTCTGAGCCTCAACAAAGGCAACAGTGGATGGTTTTTATTTTATTCTTTTATATTTTTGAGTTTTATACTTTTCAGTAATAAAAATTATTGCTTTGTTTGAAGAAAAATAAATTATTTATTTTAATGTATTTTATACTTAGGCTGTTTATGGATATATTCTTAATTTTTTCCTCATATTTTTATTATATTTTCTTTTTGAGAAAGTTATTTGTTACTCCACATTTAGATAAACTTTTATCTTCACATTCTAATTTTGGTGGCTATTATGTTTTAATTCTTAAATGTAATGTGAATATTCTTTATAATTAAATATCTCAGCGTCACTTATTCGATTGTCTTTGTTTTTGCCACCCATTTGAAATACTAATTTTACTATACGAGTGGTTTTTAAATTTTATTTTTCTCTGATGTAACTGCTGAATGATATTTATGTTATCACAAATGATATTCCACTATGGCCTGCTACATTCTGCGTGTACACTGACTAGAAGGTGTGCTTTTTCCAACTTCACCTCTTTGTTTCCAAAGATCACTAATATGCAATAGTTGAGACTTTATGGACCAGGTGTTTATATATTTTGCTTTGTTTTTGCTCTTTTCCCTCCTATCTTTAATTAAATATGCTTATAATATTCTCTAATTATTGTCATTTTAGAATACATTTTAATACATGACAAAGTGAAATATCCCCTTTAAATTTCTTCAAAATTTCATTTGGCCCAAATTTATAATTGTTTAGACAAGATTTTATGTTTGAGATAATTTTAAATTTTTTAAAAAATTTAAACTTGTAGTATGTTATAGTTTAATGGAAAACTGATGTTTTCATAGTATTTCTTCTTCCTATTCAGGAATATTGGATGCATCTCCATTTTTCAAGTCTTCTTTTATGACACTTAATAAAATTATATAGTTTACATGAATGGATTAGTAAAATGTGGTATATGTATACTATGGAGTATTTCTCAGCTATAAGAAATAATGGTGATATAGAATCTCTTTTGTTCTCCTGGAGAGAGTTGGAACCCATTCTATTAAGTGAAGTATCCTAAGAATGGAAAAATAAGCATCACATGTACTCACCAGCAAATTCGTTTCCCTGATCATCACCTAAGGGCACATTTGGGAATAACATCAATTGAGTATCGGACAGAGGTGGGGGGAGGGGGGAGGGGATGGGTGTATACCTACATGATGAGTGCGATGCACACTGTCTGGGGAATGGACATGCTTGAAGCTCTGACTCGGGGGGATGGGGGTGCATGGGCAATATATATAACCTAAACTTTTGTATCCCCATAATAAGCTGAAATAAAAAAAATAAAGATACAAAATTGAATAGAAAAAAAGAGTGGTAATGGTGAAAAAATGGCATATGTGAGCAATCTTCAGTTAATAGAATCAGTAGGACATGATTGTTGAGTGTGAGATCTAAGAAAGACAGAAAAGTCAATATTGGTGTCTAAGTTACTAGCAAAGTTCAGACATAAGTTTCAGAAATTAAAGAATTTCTTCAGAGTAGGTTGGGCTTATGGAATGTGCTAGGGCATGTAGGTGAAGATTTCAGTAGGTAATTATTAAGAACTATAATATCTAACTATTGATCTTGCTTGAAACCACAATTTCTTCATTTGTAAAATAAGGATAATAATAGTTACTTCATGTAGTTTACATGAGTGACTCTGGGAAACATGCTTAGGCTCTCCCTCTTTCTCTTCCCTTTGATTTTGATATAATTGCTGAGCTGCCTTTCCCAGCTTCAAGGACAAGAATCACGAGGGAACATGAAAGTGAGTTGAATAGCCAGTTTGCATATCTCTCTTTTCAAAAACTACATCATCTAGCATAGGTGACTAAACACTGTATTTATAAATATCAATCCAATTTATGTAACAAAATATGGACTTATTTTCTTGCAGTATTCAGACATTTTTACTCTTTCAGTGATTATTAATTTTCATGAAAATGATACTTACAGTAATGAAATCCATTAAATGGTTTGTTTTTGAAAAGTAAAATAGCTCTTATCTGTGTGAGCATTTAACTTCTAGATACATTGTATTAAAATTTTTTGGGGTAGTAATTAGATCCTGTCATTTTTAGTATCACTTTTCCACAGCAGTTTTATTTTCCTTCATAATTTTATGGATCTAACTGCTTTACCCCTTCTAATGCCATGAAATATAGTTTGCAAAAATTCATCACAGTCATTCAATTTAATTTTTTGTATGTGTGAACATAGACATTTTTTCTATCCTTAGCTTATTTGATTCTGTATGACTTGTCAATTATTTGGGGCTGTTGGCTCAGTGACAATATAAACAAAATCTTATTCTGAGCCTAAAAACTTATAAGGAGGAAGAAAATTTAATATTGACTTTCTAAAAATTGACATGATACAATAATGCAATGGATCTCGGATACCTGGAAATCCTACATAACACAGCTGACCATGATTTAAGTAGTCAAGAGAAATTTCCATTTGCTCTCAGAAGTGAATATCAACATAACATTATAATTTTTTAATGTATTTTATGTCTTAAATGATTAAAGTAAAATTTTAGGCAGCAAAACATAACAGTGGATATTGGAAAGCATATTAATAAAAATAAAGAAAGTAAGTTCACAAAGCAGAAAGATTTACCCAGAATTGCTGCCCCCACTTGGCCCAAGTGAGGAGGGAACTAAAAGACAATGAATATCCAGTGCTTAATGCCTATTAATGGATTAATAAAAAATAGGCAACATACTTCTTACACTGACAAGTTAGCACAATCCTCCCATTGTGCCCTAATGGAACCCTTTCCATAAGAGAACCTAAAGTCAAAGGGAAGGAGAGTCCTTCACAAAAATTCACTGTTCATCATTGTTTTCTCTGCCCCTTATTAGCTGTGATCTTGCTATATCTCTGTTCAAACTCAATTGTAATTTGATTAGAGAATATCCTCCAGTATTATGTCAGGTACGAAACATGGTGGTTAACTCTGAATCCTAGAATGTCCCAAGATAACTTTTGCCCAGAAAGATGAACAATATCTAGCCTACCTATAGGATTGTTAGATTACATAACTTTTCCTTTGTAGGTTTAAATATATTTACATACACATACACACATAAGTAAAGCATGTAGAAAATTGTAAACCCTTTGTAAATGATAACTCAAACTTTTGCATAAGAAGCTAATCCTACATTAAATCTATTTCCTTTGTAATTAACCTGATTAATATTATTCACAAGTAAGTCCTGGTTTCTAAGGACAGCATCCCAGTGTCCCATCAAGTAACTAGCCCCTGATAGCATCCTGATTTAAGCAATAAATTAAATGGTTACCCTAGATTTAACATTTCTTTATTTCAGAAGAATTTTTTTCTATTACTTCTTTAACCTTTACTTCTATGCTAAAAATTCCAGCTACTCCTTAAATTTTCAATATCTGGCCTCCAAACATTTTTTTGTATTTGACCTAGTGATATTAGTCTTTCATGGTTTTTTGTTCTCTACTTTTCTTTCACTGGTACATCAAGTTTCAACAGTAATCGTACCACTTTTTAATTCTTTTATTGAATAAATATTTCAATTTGTAATGCATTTTGATTCCTCAATCTTTCTTTTGTGCTTTTGGTACACTTCCTTTACAGTTTGCATTATTTTTCAAATTAATTTTTGTCTTTGTAAAAATAACATGGCTTAAAAAATGTTACTATGAGTCTAATATTGTAAAACAATAGGCCCCTGCTCCACCTCTCCTGATACCCCAGGCCAGACCCCCTGAGACAATGATTTCAACTCTCTGAGCATTTTTGTCCTGTTTGCCTTTATATTTTTAAACAATGCACTTGTACTATTTTGTGTTGCTATGTAAGCTGTGTATGAGTATGTGTGTGATCTTGTGTACCACAGTGGAGTGTAGTAATAAAAAGCATGGTGTGTACAGCCAGGCTGCTTGAGTGTGAATCTCAGCTCCCCCAGTTACTTGATATCTGATTCTGAATAAATTATTTAACCAAGTTATCAGCAATTTCCTAATCTATAAATGGAAATGATAATATTATCTGATTCACAAGGTTGATGTAGGATTGTTTATTTTCACCGACATATACTGCTTATGCACTTTCTCTATCTTTTCTCCAGTTTTGAACTCTATTTCTTACTTCACATTCTCCTGTAACCGGAGCCCAAATTCTGACACTATACATGGTTCTTCAGGGATATGTACCTTTATTTATTCTTCTTATGATAGAATCCCCCAGGAAGCCACTTAATTTATGCTTTGCCTACCTGCTCTTTCATCTTGAAAATAAAATGTGCTGGACAATTTTGCCTTCTGTCTCCTTGCTTCCTTTTGGATTGGTATTTCTTTCCCATAATTTCATTGATATTTGGAGAGAGAAGATAAACAGATGTTCACCTTTCCATATCCCTAATACATACACTTAAAAATTATTTTGCATATTTAGAGAAATCTACAAAATCATGACACATGATACAGCATCCATAACTATAACATTTTTTCTCAAGTTAAACAACATTGAATCATTTTTCACTTTCTCTCCTTCAAACAAGATAGTGATATGAGTCTGTGTACTTGATTAAATTATATGCATGAAGTATGTAACCTTTTTTCTGGAGGTGGTAGGTAACATCTTCTGGCCATCTCTGTTCTAGACAGTTGTGCAGTAAGAAGAGAAGAGAGCTGGTACAGTGGCATGCAAGCTGAGGGAAGAAAGGATGTTTTATGGGGGAGGTTAGATCAAGGATCTCAAAGTCATGTAAAAATGATAGCTCTACTGCCTATAAAATAGCATTGCTGGGACTAAGGTAGAAGTAAAAGATAACATGCTAAGTGTCACTGATTGATTAAAACAAAAAATTAGAAACAAGCAAAAAAAAAAAAAAGAGCAAACATGATGAAAGGAAGATGAAAGTTAAAATTATAATTTGAAGGTGTAAGAAGCTTGAAATGTGCATTTGGTTTTAGTCTTATGGAGATTTGGAAATGTGGTTTACTTGAAACTTCTAAGATGGAAAAATGCAGATATGATTTTAGTATTTTCAGGAGTCATTCCAAAACATGTATTGTTCCATCCCTGTATTAAGTAATAATTAAGTTAATAGAGTTTCCAAACAGTATGATTAGTATTTGAATTTAGGAGAGAATAAAAGTACATGAAGAAGTGGGTTAAAAAAACAAGCAAACCATGAACAAGCAAATATTAGTTTGGATTTTCATTTCTAATCTTAATCCCGGATAAATAAAGGACAAATTCTTTTATTGCATTGTAATGTGAGAGTGGAATTTAAGGAGGGCAGAAACAATTTGCAAAAATCATGTGTGACATAGCATGGAATCAGTTACTGATGATTATTGAGGCCAATTAGTACTAGAATATTTACTAGAATATAGATGTTTAATTTCACTCATCTTATTTCTTTACCTATGCAATATTATACAATATCTTCATAAGGCAAGTGGAAATCTGACAGAGATATTTGTAAAGTTAGTCTAGTGGAGAACAGAAAGTGAAATAGGGAACTAAGCCCACATGTGGGAACTCCTTTCTGGTTTCAAGACTCAGAGCAATTGTACAGAAATTCAAGAGGAGCCCACTGCATGGTATGTGCAATTACAATCAAAATAAATCAGCATGAGGCTTCATGCACATTTTTCCTTTTGTCTAATAACAATTGAGATTAAAAACAGTAGACATGCCATATATTACTATATTTTAAATGCAACATATCATTTAGGGTTTTCTTAAAAGGCATTTCTATTCAACCTGTGGGATAGTTCTCAGAAAGAGAACTATCAGATTTTAGGAAGAACAGAAACAGTTTTAAAGATTCAGTGGAGGGATTATTGGAAGACACAAAAATAGATGATAGGTATGAAATTTATGTATGTGAAAGATCAGCTGGACAGTAAAGTGAAAAAAAATAAAAGGGAGTGGAAACTAAGTTCCAGTCATATTCTCAAAACTAATGGAAGCATTTATTAAAAAATCATTATAAATCCAGAAACTTTGGGTCATTTATATACTAGAAAAGTCACATACATTCAAAATTTAAGTGTTTTACATGTGCCAACTCATTTAATCCTCATAAAAAGCCTATGATGTAGAATCTGTAATTTTCCCCATTTTATAGAAGACAAAACTAAGGCACAGAGATTTCTTTGAACTGGCTCAATGACACACAAATGAGAGAATAGATTATTTAGTATCATCACATTAAACCTAAGATAACTAAGTATCATAACATGAAACTTAAGACTCAGAGAAGTTTGGTGACTTGTCCCAAACCACACAACTGGCAAGATATCCTCTCAGCACGTTGTCTTGATATAAATGAAGAGTCTATGCAACCCAAACACTGAGTGATTTGGATTAAACAGCTCTTTATTCTCTTCTCGGCTTCAATACTTCAGAGCTGTGAGAGGTTTGTCAAGTTATTTAAGCTCTCTAAGCCTGCATTTCCATTTTGTAAGGTAAAGACAACCATGCTTACCTGACAGTTATTATGAAGAATAAACTGCTGTCTTTAAAACTCTTACTATAGTACCTGGCACAAGATCTTTTGTTCTAAGGTATAAAAGTAAAAAAGTTTATTTTATCCTTTAGAAGGACAGAGAAGAGAGAAGATGACAGTGTGGCATCCCAAAGAAAGAGAAGGGAGATGCCTCACAAGATGTTTTCCACAGATTCTACCTCTGTCTTCCCTCCTTCTTTGTCACCTTGCCCTGGGCCCCTAGAAAATAAGGAATAAAAAGCATATGTCATATTCTGCTGCTTTGTTTGAAATGGATGCAATTTTGCCACACAGGCCTGTTTCCAGGGGGGAAATGAATAAAAAGCTTTTCCTGGAGATAATATTCCCAAGTTTAATTTTTTAACTTATTGAAAATAATACACCTCAATTTAAATGCATAGTATGGATTACAACCTTTGGGTAGTGCTATTTATACAAATAATATCAGGACTTCCAGAAGAACAAATAGCACGACACCGATATGCATGATTACCATTAACCTTAATCAGACATGGCAAGCGCAGAATTCTGCGACTCTAGAAAGCTGCTCCCTGATTAGCTCTGCTCAGCAGTCGGCTCTCCCAGGCTGCACATTAATAACCCCAGCCCCAACCAAAGGGAAAGGAAAAGCCAGAACATTTTTTTTTTTTTTTGGTGGAAAATGGATGATTATAAAGGGACTGGTCACAGCATCTTCATTAAACAAATATGGCACATTGATCAGGGTGGCTGTCAAGTAGTTTTGATGGATTAGTTTTTTCTTCATTTTTCTTTGAGAAAGATGTATTGGTTTAGCTCACTGCAAAGCACCCAACCATGCTTGTAGATCACTCCTCCCTTGTTAAAACAAACAGCCTTGCATATTGTGGCCGATGGATCAGCCACCATGGATTTTCCCAATAACTCATCCCAGAGCGGTCTATGGTTGGCTAGTCACTTTGTAAAAGAGATATAGTATCTGTCCTAAAGAGATATACATTTAAACACTAACTTCAGCTCTTGGAAACTGAACTGAGTAATGTGTGCGCCTAATGACTGGATGTGTAATAAAAATAACAGCACAAGAAATTTAGAAAAATATTTAATTACTTTTTCATTGGAGCAGAGACTAGAAGACCTTAGTAGGGAAGTACAGATGCTAAGACAGTGCATGGCATTATGGAATAAAATCAACAAGCACACTAACTTTAAGAGGACTTAGGCTCTAATTCAAGCTGTGTAATCTACCATGTGAACAGGTAACTTCCCCTTCCTAGTGTGCTTTAGCTTCATTTGTAAAAATCTTATGGTTAAATTATTTTATTTTCACCTCTATGTTGTCCCTCCATGTCTGTGCTCCTATAAGTCTCATATTTTTTAAAAAAAGATTTCTCAAGGACTGTGTATTTATTAATTAATAATTGAATAAATTCTTATCTGGTTTTGCTAGGTTCTCTGAAATGTTTAAATTTTTTTCTTGACCCTTATTTTTACTATAAAAATCGATCTTTTGGACCCTTCCAGTTGTAACGCTGTTTGTTTCATGGAACACAGTTCATTGAAGCCATAGAAATATAACTTGCCAAAAAAACAGCCAAAAAAAAAAAAAGTAAGAAAAGAGGAGAAATGTGAAGAAATAAAATAAGCCTAAGTGCTTCTTAAATATCTTTTTTATTTTAACCATTAAGGTAGGAATATAGGGAAAAGAGAAAAGAGAGTCAGTCCTTTAGCTTTTTTTTCTTTTGGTTTTGGTAATTATAGATTTTCTTAATGTAACTATGATAATGACATATGTACAAAGTATATGTTTATATAAAATGATATTTTATAAATCACAAAGTGATTCATAATATTATGGACTATTTATTCAAATACTAAATATAAAAATAAGAAAATAAAATTAAATAGTATTTCTTCACATAAACTTTACCACTCTAGTGTTTTGTTGTTTTTTCTTTTATTCGTTAAATATAAGATTTGTAGTGCTATTTTAAAAATATTTAAACTTGATGTTTTTTCTAGCATATACTTTAATAAGACAATTATTATTAGAAAAAAATTTAAAAGTTGGAATTAGAAAAACCCAGGGTACTCTGATAAACATTTTTAACAAAACCTGAAATATTAGGAATATAATGTTCTATTGATTTAACAATATGAGAATCACATTTTCATATGAATAAACATTAATTAATAGTTAGAAAAATACTCTATTTTTTTTTGTTGTTGCAACATAGATTCCATCTTATAACAACCCTAGTACATGTATTCTTCACATTTTGAAAGATGATACAACTTAGGTTCTGGGAGGTTAAGTGTTTTATATGGGTTTTTGGTACTGTTTGTTGTATGTGAAAAATACTTGCTCAGGGTAAGCAATTAAAACTGTATCTTAGAGTATATATCCTGTATTAACCCCTACTGAGATTTTGATGGCAAGACATTCATGCATCTTTAATGTACCTATGGTTATGTAAATGTATTTATTGTTTTAATAAATACAATTATGCTGTAATATTTCTTATTTTAAAATGTGGACATTGTTATTTTAAAGCATTTTTGTTTTTATATTTCATTGCTCTTTCCTGCTAACTCCAAATCAATATTAATGATTTGAATTGTGTCTTCCCATAGCTTTCTCTATGTTTATACAATTGTGTACTGAATTTTTAATTTTATTTTTTTCAATCAAGGAACATATTTTATATGTAGTTCTCCACGTCTTGCTGGTTTCAATTTACAGCAGATCATGAACGTTCCTCACAATAAATCAATATAAATGTAGTATTTTACATCAATTTGAAATGCAAATTTATTTCTCATGTAAGAAAAAGTTAATATATATTTGAATAGTTTCAAGTTCATTCTTATGCTATAATAAATACTCTACCAACCACTTTATTTTGAGCAAAGTACTAGTTGGGGGAAAGAAATATGTTATTATGGAATTGTAGCATTGCTAGTTTAAGATGTTTATAGAAATAATTCTGTGGATACTTTAAAGAGAAGTTAAATACATTTTTTAAATATTAGAAATTATTCCAAAGGGTATATAACCTCATAATTTTAATTGTTGGATAGCATGATACATGTGATTTTTGAAAAATCCAAACTAAACAGTACTGTAAGAGTTTATACTATAGAGCTCCTAAACGTTGACCTGGTTGGCGCAGGTGACAAATTGTTGGCAAACAAATATTTGTGCTTTGAGCAAAAAAGTATAGTTTAAAAAAATACTAACTCGCAAACACAATAAACAATGGTAAAAAGCATAAGTTCCTTTTTAGGGTATATATTATACATCCAAAAAAATTGAAAGCAGGATCTCAAAGAGATATTAGCACACCCATGTTCATAATAGCTAAGAGGTGAAAGCAACCCAAATGTCCATTGACAAATGAATGGATAAATAAAATGTGATGCATAGATACAATTGAATATTCTCCAACCTTGAAAGCAAATTTCACACATGCCGTAACATGAATGAAACTTGGAAGACATTTTATTTAGTAAAATAAAACAGTCACAAAAAAGACAAATACTGCATGATTCCACTTACATGAGGTATCGAGGGTAGTGAAATTCAAAGAAACATAAAGTAGAATGGTGGCTGTCAGAGGCTGCAGAAACAGGGCAAAAGATTCGTTGTTTAATGGATACAGAGTTTCAGATATAGAAGATGAAAAAGTTTTGGAGATCTGTTTCACAACAATGCGAATATACTTAACACTTCTGAACTGTTCACTTAAAAATGATTAAGATGATAAATTTTATTTTTTTTTTACCCCAATAAAACTGTAGCAACAGAAAGCAGACCAATTTCTTCCAATGGGTGAAGTTGGGGAGGGTTTGACTATAAAGGGATATGAAGGAATATCTTGATTTTCATGATGGTTACTCTACTTTATGTGGGTGAAAAAACTTATAGAATTGTAAACCAAAAGCTGCATTTTACTGTTTAAGTTAAACCTTAATTTTTAAAAAAAGTATAGGCACTGGAAAAAAAGAAATAAATTGTTCTAGTGATGAATAAAATTATTTCATAAAATATGAGAGAGAGAAAGCAATATTTTGATATTGTTATAGCTTATGTTTTAATAAAAATTAAAATATGTGTTTCAGTATCTTATCTTCCTGATTTAAAGTTTTTGTATTTATGTTTGTAAAAGGAAAGATTTAAAAACAGGAAAACTTTCACTGGAAATAAGGTATCTCTTCTTTTAGGTGGGTATATAGGTGGAATTAATATACTAAAATTTATTTAACAATCTAGTATTGATTGTTATTTAATTTGATGCAGTTATGTTGTCACTATAAAAATCCTATTGATTTAAAATATATCCTTATATACTCATGTTTTTACTTTCATTGTGTAAAGTGCTAGGAGTAGGCAGTATATATGGTATTAATTCAATAGCTATATGTTTTTTTCAGCTTTCCTGAGGTATATTTGGTATACAAAAACTATACATAATTAATGTATAAAATCTGGTATATTTGGACATATGTATACATTTGTGTCATCATCACCACAATCCAGGTAATACACGTGTCCATCACCTCCAAAAGTTTCCTCTGTCCCTTTGTCTTGCCTTGCCTTGTCTTGTTTTTCTTCTTTTTCTTTTCTGTGTGTGAGGTAAGGACACTTAACGTGGGATTTTTTTTATATTGCTTTCTAAGTGAAACATATTTACATTTTCATCAGTAATATATGAAATTAGTTTTTCATTTGTATCTCTTTTATTAAATGTAAGTATTTTAGTCATTTATAATTACTGTTTATTTGATAGTAAGATTGGTACTGTATTTTATTTTAATTAATAAACTTTATTTTTTAGAGAATTTTGAGATTCACGGTAAAAGAGTTCCCATATACTCCCTGGTTCCCTCCACACACAATCTCCCTAGTATTGAAAGCTGCATCACAGTGGAATATTTGTTACAACTGATGAACCTGCATTAACACAGCATTATGAAAAGTTCATAGTTTACATTAGGGTTCACTGTTGGGATTGTACATTCTCTGAGTTTTGAAAAATGTATAATGTATCAATTATTACGGTATCATACAGAATAGTTTTATTGTCCTAAAAGTCCTCTGTGCTCTGTGTGCTCTGTGTATTCATTTCTCTCTTCCATAACCCCTGGAAACCCGTGATCTATTTACTATCTCCATAGATTTGCCTTTGCCAGAATGTCATATAGTTGGGATCACACAGTATGTAAACTTTTCAGATTGTCTTCTCTCATTTAGCAACATACTACACTTAAAGTTTATTTCATGTCTTTTCATGATTTGATAGCTCATTATTTCTTTCCCTTGCCCATTTTTAAATTGAATTATTTGATTTTTTCATATTGAGTTGTTGGAACTCCTTATATATTCTTGTTATTCATATTAATCTTTACTCAGATGGGTAGTGTGCAAATATTTTCTCTCATTCTGTGGATTATCTGTTTACTTTGTTAACTGTTTCCTTTGTCGTGCAGAACTTTTTAGCTTAATGTTATCCCATTTGTCCAATTTTGCTTTGGTTGCCCATGCTTTGGGGGTATTACTCAGAAAGTCCTTGCCCAGACCAATGTCCTAAAGCATTTCCCAAGTGTTTTCTTTTAGTATTTTCATAGTTTCAGGTCTTAGATTTAAGTCTTTAATTGATTTTCATTTGATTCTATATATGGCTAGAGATTATGGTCTAATGTAATTCTTCTGCATATGGATAACCAGTTTTCCCAGCACCATTTATTGAAGAGACTATCCTGTCCCCACTGTATGTTCTTGGCAACTTTGTCAAAGATACGACCACTACAAATATGTGGATTCATTTCTGGATTCTCTATTCTGTTCCATTGGTCTACATGTTATTTCTTATGCTGGTACCATGCTGTTTTGGTTACTACAGCTCTGCAGTATAATTTGAAGTCAGGGAATATGATTCTTCTACTTTTGTTCTTTTTGTTCAGAATGGCTTTGGCTATTCTGGGTATTTCATGGTTCATATAAATTTTAGGATTATTTTTTTCTATTTCTGTGAAGAATGTCATTGGTGTTTTGAGGTGGATTATACTGGATCTGTAGATTGCTTTGGGTACTATGGAAATTTTAACAATATTGATTCTTCCAATTCATGAGCATGGCATATCTTTCCATTTTTTCTGTCCTCTTCAATTTCTTTCATCAATGTTTTATAGTTTTTTTTTTAGAGATCTTTCATTTCCTTGAATAAATTTATTCCTAGGTGTTTTATTTAATTTTCAGCTATTCTAAATGGGATTACTTTGTTGGTTTCTTTTTCAGATTGTTTACTGTTGGCATATAGAAATACCACTGATTTTTGTATATTGATTTTGTATTCTGCAACTTTATTTAATTATTTTATCAGTTCTAATAGTTTTATTGTGGCATCTTGAGGTTTTTCTAGATACAAGATCATGTCATCTGCAAACCAGGATAATTTGACTTCTTTCTTTCCAATTTGTATTCTCTTTTTTTCTTTCTTTTGTCTGATTGCTCTAGCTAGAATTTCCACTACTGTGTTGAATAACAGTGGTGAAGGTGGGTATCCTTGTCTTGTTCTAAATCTTAGGGAAAAGGCTTTCAGTTTTTCCCCATTCAAGATGATACTCACTGTGGGTCTGTCATATATGGCTTTTATTGTGTTGAGATAAGTTCCTTCTATACCCAGTTATTTGAGAATTTTAATCATGACACTATGTTGAATTTTACCAAATAATTTTTCAGCATCAATTGAAATCATTGTATGTTTTTTGTCCTTTGTTCTGTTGATATGATGTATCACATTGATTGATTTGATGTATATGCATTGATTTGCATCCCTGGGATTAATCCCACTTCATAAATAATCTTTTTATTATGTTGTTGAATTCAGTGTGCTAATATTTTGTTGAGGATTTTTGCATCTGTATCCATCAGTGATATTGGCTGATAATTTCCTTTTTTTTGTTGTGTCTTTTGCCTCATTTTGATATCAAATTAATACAGGCCTTGTAGAATGAGTGTGGGAGTATTCCTTTCTCCTCAATTTTTTTTTGGTATAGTTTAAGTAGGATTGGTATTAGTTATTCTTTGAATGCTTGTTAGAATTCAGCAGTGAAGCCATCAGGTCCTGGACTTTCTTTTGATAGGAGACATTTTATTGCTGCATCTGTCTCATTACTTGTTATTGGTTTATTCAAATTTTCACTTTCTTCCTTGTTCAATCTTGGTAGGTTGTATATGTATAGGAATTTATCAATTTCTTCTAGATTTCCCAATTTATTGGCATATAGTTGCTCATAGCAGTCTCTAATGATCCTTTGGATTTTCACAGTATCAGTAGTAATGTCTCCTTTTTCATCTCTGGTCATATTTGTTTTGATCTTCTCTCTTTTTATCTTGTCATTATTCCCTGAACCATACAGTATGATAACTATTTATATAATGTTTATGTTATATTAGATATTATAAGTAATCTAGAGATAATTTAAAGTATGCAGGAGGATGTCCATAGATTCTATGTAAATTTTATGCCATTTTATATAAGGGACTTGAACATCTTTGTAGTTTTGTATCTGCATGAGGTCCTGAAACCAATTCCCCACAGATACCAAGGAATCACTATATGTGCAAATATTCCAAAATCCAAAAGTATTCAAATTTGAAATAGTTCTGGTTTCGAGCATTTTAGTTGAGAGATACTCAAGTTGTATTCTCTTTTCTTATATCTTCTGGAAGAGCTTTAGATTATTGGTGTGATTTCTTCCTTAAGTGGTCAGTAGAATTCACCAGTAGATTTACTGGGGCCTGGTGCTTTCTGTTTTGAAAGGTTATTAATTATTGATTCAATTATTTCAATAGATAGTAGGCCTATTCAAATTATCTATTTCTTCTTTTGTGATTTTTTGCAGATTGTGCCTTTAAAGGAATTATCTATTTCATCTAGGTTATCAAATTTGTAGGGATAGAGCTAGTCATAATATCCCCTGATTATTATTATTATTATTGAGACAGAGTTTCACTCTGTCACACTAGCTAGAGTATAGTGGCATCATCATAGCTCACTTCAACTTCAAACTCCTGGGTTTGAGTGATCCTCCTGCCTCAGCCTCCCAAGTAGCTGGGACTACAGTCGTGTGACACCATGTCCAGCTAATTTTTTGATTTTTCATAGAGATAGGGTCTCACTCTTGCTCAAGCTGGTATCAAACTTCTGACCTCAAACAATCTTCCTGCCTCGGTCTCCCAAAGTGCTAGGACTAAAGTCATCAGCCACCATGCCCAGCCTATTTTTTAAATGTTTATGGAATTTATGGTAATGTCCCATCTTAAATTTTCATATTAGCAATCATTTTTTCTTTTTTTCTTGTTTAGCATGGCGAGAGGCTTATTGATTTATTGATCTTTTCAAAGAACCAGCTTTCGGTTTTGTTGATTTTTTTCCATTGATTTTCTGTTTTTAATTTTATTGATTTCTGCTCTACTTTTTATTTCTTTTCTTCTGCTTACTTTCAATTTAATTAGTTTTTTCTGATTTCCCATGGTGGAATATAAATTATTGATTTTAGATTTTCTTCTTTTCTAATATATGCATTCATTTGTATAAATTCCTTTGATTTTGTGCATCTCACAAATTTTGATAAGTTGTATATTATTTTCAGTTCAAAATATTTTAAAATTTCTCTTGAGACTTCTTCTTTGAACTTTGTGTTATTTAGAAGTGTATTATTTAATATTCAAGTATTTTGAGATTTTCTAACTATCTTAGTCCACTTAAGCTATTGCAACGTCGGTTGGCTTGTAAACAACAGACATTTACTTCTCACAGTTCTAGAAGCTGGGAAATCTAAGATCAAGGAGCTGGCATATTCAGCTTCTGGTGAGAACAGACTTCTTGGTTCATAAACAGCTGTTTTCATTTTATCCTTACATGGAGGAAGGTCAAGGGAGCTCTTTGTTTCTCTTTTATAAGAGCACTAATCCCATTCACAAGGATTCTATTCTCATGACTAATTACTTTACAAAATTTTCTCCTCCTAATACCATCACATTGGAAGTTAGTATTAACATATGAATTTTTGATGAAAACAAAGATTTAGTTTATAGTATCAGTTATCTTTCCTTAATTGACTTCTAGTTTAATTTCTTTTGTTAACTGACAACAGATATTGTATGATTTTTCTTTTTCTTACCTTTGCTTAGGTGTTGCTTGTGGCATGGACTGTGGTCTATCATGGTGATTATTTCATGAGAACTTGAGAAAAATTCGTAGTCTTCTGTTGTTAGATGAAGTAGTCTATAGATGTCAATTATATTCTGTTGGTTGGTGGTACTGCTGAGTTCAACTATGTCCTTATGACTTTCTACTGTTTTTGTATCTGTTCATTTCTGATAGAGGAATATTAAAATCTTCGGATATGATGGTGGCTTAATTGACTTCATCAGCTTTATCTATTGATATAACTTCTTGCAGTTCTGTAGTTTTTGTCTCATGTATTTTGATGCTTTATTGTCAGGTGGATAAACATTAAAAAATTTTATGTCATCTCAGACCATTAATCCCTTTATGATGATGTAATTCTCCCTTTGTCCCTCAAAATTTTCCTTGCTGTGAAGTTTACTCTGTCTGAAATTAATGTAACTACCTCCCCATTTTTAGTTAGTGTTTGCATGGCATATGTTCTATTCCTTTACTTTTAGTCTATATGTGTCATTATACTTAAATTTGGTTTCCTGTAGACAATATATATTTGGAACTTATTTTTTGAGCCATTCTAATAACTTGTCTTTTCATTGCTGCATTTAATTATTAACATTTAGAGTGATTGTTGATTTGGTAGAATTAATATCTACCATACTGGTTACTGTATTCTATGTCTATTTGTTGTCCTTGTTCTTCATTCCTATTTGTCTTCCACACTTTTTATGTGTTTTGTGATTTGAATTGAACATTTTATATTATTCTATTTATTTTTATTTTTAGCATACTAATTATACTTCTTTTGTTTTCTTTTTTTAGTGGTTTCCCTAGAGTTTGTAATATATAAGGGCTGTCCGGAAAATATACAGCCATTGTTAACATAATTTTTCAAATTACATGGCTGGATACTTTCAAGAAAACCCTCATACATTTACAACTATTCCAAGCCCACTTTTAAATGACACTATACCACTTCACAGGTAGTATGAGTTCCTTATAATAGTAAAACAATTCCTTTCTCCAATTCCTTGTATCATTGTGGTCACTCATTTGATTTATACATAAGCATACTAAATGAATACATTGTAGCTATTATCATTTGGAACAAACTGTTTTCTGTTAGATCAAGAAAAAGAAAATAAAATGCCTTTATTTACCTTTGCTAATTCTTTTTCCAATGTTCTTTCTTTATGTAGATCCAAGTTTCTGACCTGTATCATATTTCTTCTCTCTTACAAACTTACATTTCTTGCAAGACACATGTACTAGCTAAAAGTCCCCTCAAGTTTTATTTCTTCTGCACTTTAGAAAGATAATTTCAAAGGTACAAAATTTTAATTTTGTGGGTTTTTTTCTCATACAACTTTAAATATTTTAATCCATTCTGTTCTTGCTTGCATGGCTTCTGAGGAGAAAGATGTAATTCTTATCTTTGCTCCTCTTTGGGTATAAGTGACACCCCACCTGTTGGCTTCTTTCAAATTTTTTTCTTTATCATTGATTTTGTGAAGTATGAGTAGGATACACTACAGATTTTTGTGTGTGGTAGTTAGTTTTTGCGTAATGTTCTCTGAGCTTCCTGAATCTGTGGTTCAGTGTCTGATATTAATTTGAAAAATTCTAAGTTATTATTGCTTCATTATATGATGTTTGTCTCATGATACACCTTTTTAGTAGCTTTTACTTCTTCTAGTTAAAACAGCTGAGAATGAGAGGGAGTATCCCCAGTTCCTCATATTAGATTTTCTCTTAGTTTTGGTGTCGCTGATTTTCTTTTCCTTTCTTGCTTTTTTCCCCTTTATTTTTTATTTTATATGTCTTCTAGTGGGTTATTTGTCTAGGATGAATGGAAAACATCAAGTCAGATACCATTTAATATTATGGAAAAATGGAAACAAAATCTATCTGTCTCTCCTCTTGAAGACCACAATTACTCACAATGGGTATGCATTTATAACTGCACATATATGTGAAAGTAATATACTCTGTGTTCATTGGTTCTGTACATTATATATCTAAAAATACAATATTACAATATCACTTTTAAAATAAAAAATGGAAGAACACTTCTGTAGAATATTAACAACTTCCTCATAATATTTTTCATCTTTTTGAGATTAGATGACATGATTATAAAACCTATCAGAGTGCCTAGCAGATGGTATATAATTGATACATGTTATTTTTTTTCTATTCCAATTTTCTAGATATGATGTGCCTCAATTTTCCCACAAGTCCCTGGTACAGAATTATCTAATTTCCTTTGCAATATAAATAGATTTTTTATAAATATTAGGTCTCTGTTAGAAAAATTTTAGTAGCCTGTCCTCTGGAGAATAATCTCAAATAAAATTGTAACCTATTTTTTTATGTCAAGATTCTCTTATTTATTTTTCCTTTCATTCCCAATCCCAAGCACACTTAGAGCTTCTGTCTTTTTCCTATTAATGTACCCTTATATTATAATTGCCACATTCACTGTAATAATAGTTATTGAATTTACAGTCAATCATGCATCCATAACTATTAACTTCATCATATTTTCACAGCATAACAACAAATTCCCCTACCCTCTCTTTTATGCAAAAGAAATGTTATCCACTAATAAAATAATATCACATTGGCTCACGTTGAAAGAGCTAGTTAGATCGTTGCCTACAGTTAAGACTGGACAAATATCAAAGTTGTAGCTCTACCTTACTTGCACTTGAACATTTTCATAAATGTTGATTAGTTCATGACCCTTGAAGAAATAGGTATATATTTCTTTAAACTGAGTGCATTACTTTTACCTGGTCCAATGCATAATTCATTTTACAATATTCTTAATTCTTTGCTAAAATACTCATCTGTGACTGAAGAATGGCTTCTTTCCATCTAAAGATGTTTAAAGTCATTCTACCCAAAAGCATTTCTTTCCTAAGGCTGAAGAATTTTAAATATGATCTTATCTTCCTCTAAGCATAAAATTGAAATCTATCGTGCATTAACACATGAATCAATAGATTGATAAGAAAGGAGGGAACATTGTTTTAATGACTCCAGATAGCTTGGGAAATTCAAAATCTTTTGACTTTCTTTGTGCTCTACTTTTTTCTTCACCACTGGATTTATATCCCTCTTAAGCTGTTCTCTCCCATTTCAACCCGCAGGAATAAATGTCTCACATCCTTACTGGTTCTCAAGAGAAGCAGTAATTATTAAGAAGGCAGTGATTGTGTCACCAGTGGATCCCAACTTTAATATAGCTAAACACAGGAAGAAAGAGGAGAAAATTTACCTAAATTATTTTATACTCAAATATGTTAAAATAAAATTAGGCTATCTTAATGCTAAAGTCTTTAATGTATGTGGCTGTTTATTGTAGATACAATGAGCAAAGAAAGGACATATGGCACATTGTCCATAGTCTTTTTCTCTTGACTCCAAGGCAAAAACATAGTTAATGGTTTAAATGTTGGGATGGATAAAATTCAGGATGGATGCAATAAAAAAGAGCCCTCCGTAACTATAGCCTGACCAATTCAAATAAATAAACTATAAATTAATTTCTAAAGTGCTGTGTGAACAGTGAAGGGATATACCACAGAAATTCTACCATATGTATGGTGTTTTGTGGTCTATTATTATTTCTGTGATATTTTCTGTATCAGAAACAGGTTTCCATCCATATGGTTATTCAACCCCATAGCCAAGGTATAAATGAGATTTTTCTCATTTTTCACTTATATAATTCCACCTCTTTTGATACAGCAAACTGTAGCAACAAAAACAAACATAAAATTTGTGACAGCTGTATGAAACAACTTTTTATTTTATTTATTCAATATTTTTATTATGTAAAATGCTATTATGTTTATTTTCCCTTTTGATATATCCTGAAGTAAGATAGCTACAAGCAGAATTTTGAAAGTATCAGCCAGTGTGTAGCCATGTGATTTTTCAGGTCTGAGTTTAAGACCCATGTCAATATAATTATTGTCCAACTTAGATGTGTTTTTTGTGTATGTTTCATTATGATACACAATCTGGAAAATACAATTTCTCATTACTAAGTATGCTTCCATGGTTAGGATGCAAAATTTCATCTCTTTCTTCTACCTCATATATACCTCATTTTAAGAAGACTTTTGAGAGAAGATATGGATTTGAAGTGGGCTTTAGCAGAGACAATTTGTGAGCTATCAAGTAGAAATGAGTAGAAATTCTGTATGAGGAACTGGTGATGTTAATTTTTATATATCACAAATATATAATTTCTTTCAATTATAAAGCAAATCTAAATGTGACAAAATTCAAATAATTCCAAACTGATTATTTGGAATGGACTTTCTTTTGATAAAAATAAGAAAATCTGCATAAAATATTTTAAAAAATATTTTAATATGATAAGAAATACCATAGGATAATTTTAAAATGCCAGGATAGAATCTAGCAATAGACAGAAGTTAAGATTTTAAGCCAGACTATTGAAGACACTCACCTGGCGCATTTGACAATTTATATGGGGTAACTGAAAGCCCAAGAGGCCAAATAGCACTTTTGGTGGTATCAATTTGAGGAGATCAGATTGGAGTCCAGAGTCTCCTAAGAATGGTTGCCTCTCATAAAATCTCACTGCTTTGCTTTGGGCCCCCCAAAATCAACCCACAAAAGTGAAGATGAATGGTAGTGAAAGCCCACAAAGGACCAAACCTCACCTTAAGGTCATCTGTGACTGCCATAGTCCTCAGACAATCTTGATTGTTACAGGTCCAGGAAACTTATAGAGTGAAAAGTAAATATCTACATATGAAACAGAATGTTAGACTTCCATTTATTTCTGCAATTTTATAAAATAAAAGATCACAAAATAATAAACAATAGGCACAAGTAGTGTCAAGATTATGTGAACCAGCAGAAACAACAGATAACCTAAACAGACTCACAGAAATTTTACTTATTGAAGTAAATAGAATGGTCTTTAAAATAGCTATATATCATGACCAACCAGATAAAATACATGTCTGGACATTTCAGCAGATTATTGAAAATGATTTAAAATTGGATTATAAAATTGAAACTTGTCAGGAAGATGACAGAATAGAAAGTTCTAGACCTGATTTCTTCTTAGAAACACAAATTTAACAATGATGTAAGTAACAAAATACTTTTATAAAAAGTCCAAACTCCAAAGAAGAAATTTCATTTTCCTAGACAAGCAACATGAAGATAAGCCACACTGAAATGTGTAAAAAGAGCAATTTCATGTTACCTATCTTATTCCCTCCTTCAAGCCAGCACAGCTCAGTGCCAAGAGAGATCCTCACTCCTCCCTAAAAGCAGAGGGGAAGACAGAGTGGCATAAAATAAATGTTGAATGTCACTGGCCTTTCTTTGTGCTTTCTAAAAGATCAGCTTCTGTCTTGCCTCACATAGAGTGCTGAAGAAACTGAAGTAGTCCAGATGTCTGTAGCAGATGGGGAGATAGGAAGCTTTCTTTGATAAGTATGGCTGTGCTAGCCTTGGAGAAGATGAAGAACTAAATCATCTCATCCTGTAGGGAATGGGAATGTAGCATGGCTCCCACATCCTTGCCTTACAATGAACACCCTGAGGGGCTGGTTTCTGCCCCACCTCACACAGAGTGCTAAAAGAATCAGCACAGTCCACAGTCCACAGTCCAGGGGGAACTTCAGTTGACACAGCTCTATGACTTGCAAAAAGGTACATAACTGAAACTTCTTCCCTAGGAAGAAGAATGGGGAAAGGGTGGAATGTGGCCCTGATGTCCCCAGGCTTTCCAGGCGCCACCAAAGAGACCAGTTTCTATCTCACTTCAGAGTGCTGATGAACGGACATAGTCTGACACCAGGCAGAGCAAGAGAATATACACTCCTGAAAACACTGACTCTGTGAGTGCTATAGCTAGGAACAACGGCCCAGAATTTCTAGCCAGGCTGATTCGTGAAGGTCTTTCCAAGTCAAAGCCAGTCCATAAAGAATGGGAGAGGGAGCTATTTCTTTAAATGTGCATAAATCAAGGCAAACCTACAATGAACATGAAGAATCAGAAACACACAACACTAATCTCCAGTAAACAACCCTAAAGAAATAGAAAATTGTGAATTAATTGACAAAGAACTGAAAATAATTGTCTTAAAGTAGCTCAGTGAGTTACAAGAGAACACAGATAGACAACTAAACAAAATCAGGTAAATGATACACAAATACAGTGAGAATATTAACAATGATATAGGAACAATAAAAAAGAATCAAGTAGAAATTCTGTAGGTAAAACTGGACAATACAGAACTGCTACATTAAAATGGGTGAGAAGAGCAATTTCACTTTGTCCCTGTTATCCTGTTCCCCAAATCAGCACCAAGAAAAATTGTCTTTCCTTGAGGGGAAAGAGAAAGTTGAGCACACCTCCAGTGACCCACCCTTTCTTTCAGTGCACTGCCTGAGGAACTAGTTTTTGACTTGTATCATACAAAACATTGATGGAATTGTCATAATATACATGCCCAGGGCAGCCAAGTAAAAAGAAAAAGGGGCTAGCATGTTGCTGTGGCCTAGTGTAGCTCTGAGATATTTGAATAAGGTACAGAATCTAAGCCTTCTCTTTTGGAGGGCTAGAGAGGACTGGAGTGTACCTCCAATATCCCAAATTTTCAATATGCTTCTCAGAGGATGAGCCCTCAGTCTCACCTAGAGTACTAACATAGCTGGCATAGTTTGGTAGGCAAAGCAAGAACAAGAGAAAAGTGGCAGGTCACTTGTAGTTTAATAGGGTCTCAGAATCTTCAGCTGAGCTGATTGGTAAAGATTTTTCACAGTTAAAGTTAGTCTGTAAAGACTGGGAGAGGTGGCTGTTTTTCAAATGTGCAGACATCATTGCAAAGCTACAAGGAACATAAGGAATCAAGAAAATATGAATAGTCAAAGAAACAAAATAAATCTCCAGTAACCAAACTTAGAAAATGAACATCTATGAAATGTCTGACAAGTAATCAAAATATCCACATTAAAAACTCAGTGAGTTATATGAAAACACAGAAAGACAACAGAAAGAAATCATAAAAAGTGATTCATGAACAAAATTAGAATACCAACAAGAGATAAAAAGAATCACAAAAAGAACCAAACTATAAAAAAGAACCAAACAGAAATTATGGCATTAAATAATGCAATAATTGAACTAAAAAAACTATTAGAAGGAATTACCAGAGGAATTGATCAAGGAGAAGAAAGAATCAGTGAATGTGAAGACAGGTCATTTGAAATTAGCCAAACAGAGGAGAAAAAAAGAACAAAATAGAATGAAGAACACTAAAGGAATTATAGGATGTCATTAAGTGTACCAACATACACATTTACAGAGTCCCAGAAGGAGACAGAAGAAAAGGACAGAGAGCTCAGTCAAAGAAATAATGGGTGAAATCTTTCAAAATCTTGGAAAGAAAATGGAAAACCAAATTCTAAAAGGTCAAAGGATACCAAATAGTATGAATCCTAAGAAGTCTGTACTGAGATACACTATAACCAAACTGTTGAAAGTTAAGGAAAAAGGGAGAATTTTGAAAGCATTATGAGAAAAGCTACTTGTCATACACAAATGAATATACATAGGACTAGCAGCAAATTTCTCAGGAGAAACCTTAAAGGCCAGAAGTGAGTGGAGAGACACACTCAAAGTACTGAAAGGAAAAAAATGCCAATGAAGAATAAAATGCCCATCAAATCTGTCTATCAAAAATGAAGGGGAGATAAGGAGCTGAGGGGGCTCCTCACCACTAGACCTGGCTTTTAAGAAATGGTTCAAGTTGAAATGAAAAGACACTAAACAATATTTCACATAGTACAAAATACATATGAAAGTGTCAATCTCACTGGTACAGATAAATATATAGACAAATTCAGAATACTACAATATAGTAATGGTGGTGTGTAAACCACTTTAATTTTAGTATAAAAGGTGAAGAACAAAAGTATTAACAATAAATTTAAACAAATATATTAATGGAGGCACAATATAAAAATATGCAAATTGTGACACCAATAGCATTAAAGTTATTGTGGGGGGAGCAAATGTGTAAAGTTTTTATATTTAGTTGAACTTGAGTTGTTATCAACTTAAAATAGACTATTATAACTATAAGATGTTTTATGTAAGCCTCATGGTAACCACAAAGAAAATACCTGTATATGATACATAAAAGAAAAAGAGAAAGGGATGAAAATGTATCACTAAAAAAAAATCAACAAATAACAGCAAGGAACACAGGAAGAGAGGAAAAGAGGGATAAAACAACTACAAAACAGATAGAGAACAATAAACAAAATGTCAATAATAAGTTCTTACCTAAACATAATTACTTTAAATATAAATGAATTAAACTCTCCAGTCAAAATACAGATTGGCTGAATGAAGAATAAAACAAGATCCACCTATATACAAGAGGATACAAGAGGATCACTTCAGATTTAAGAACACATGCTGAAAGTGAAGAAACGCAAAAAAGTTATTCGATGTAAATAGTAACCAAAAGCAAGCAGGGGTGGCTATTCATATCAGAAAAAATAGACTTTAATCAAAAAAGTTACAAAAGACAAAGAAGGTCATTATATGGTAAAAGGGTCAATTCAGCAAAAAGATATAACAATTATAAACATATATTTATACTCTACCTTAGAGCACCTACATATGTAAAATAAACATTGATATTTCTGAAAGGAGAAATAGCCAGCAATACAATAATAATGGGAGACTTTAACATCTCATTTTTAATAATGAATAGAACATGAAGTGAGAATACAATAAAGAAAGAACAGAAAATCAATAAGGAAATAGTATTGAATATGTATGCATAGGCAAAAACAGATATACTTGTGTATATGTACTTTACATAGTTCAAATAAAACATTCAGCAAATTCAGAATAGAGCAAAACTACAATTTAAGCATATTTAAAAAACAAACTAGTAAAATCCTAGAGCAAGCACTAATTATACTTAGTGGGGAAATGTCAAAAGTTTTCTCTTTCAGATTAGGAAAGAACACAGGATGCCCACAACTTTCATCTACCATTGTATTGGAAGCCTTAACAAATGTGAGATCAAGCAAATATAAATAAAAGGAATACAATCAAGGAGGAACACATAAAAATGCTACCATACACTTGCAGTATTTATGTAGGATAGCCCAAAAATTTTCAGAAAAATTATTCGAATAAGTGAATTTAGCAAGCATGTTAGATAAGACACTTATGCAATTATCACTTGAATATTTGTGCAATCAAAAAAATAAAAGTTTATTTGTCCCAATACAATCACAAATGCCAAATTCCTTTCAATCAGCTTAACAAAAGAAATATAAAGTTTCTTCACAGACAATTATAAATCATTATTGAGAGAAATTGTCTACCTAAACTGTAAGAACATAACAGCCATCACAGTTTAGCAGACTAAACATTGCAAACATTCCAGACAAGGCCAATACAAATTTCAATAGTTGTGTGTTTGCAGCTTTTCCAGCTGATTCTAAAATTTATATGGAAGCAGAAATGACCATGAATGGCTAAAGCTCTCTTGAAAATGATTTACTTTCCTGGTTATGAAGCTCTCAAGAAACCTACTTTAAGATTGTGTGGTATTGATATAAAAATAGACAG
The DNA here is from genome assembly GCF_020740605.2 of Lemur catta. Lineage (NCBI taxonomy): Eukaryota > Metazoa > Chordata > Mammalia > Primates > Lemuridae > Lemur > Lemur catta. The sequence continues at coordinate 62,055,993 of NC_059141.1, read as the reverse complement.
ATCAATAGAATAAAATACAGTTTATAATTAGATCCATTCATATTTGGACACTATATTACTGCAGTTTGGAACTACAGAGCAGTCCTTCTAAATAAGTGTATTGAAACAATTGATTATCCAATTCAAGAAATGAAAATTATTTCACCTTATATCAAAAATCATTTTCTTACTGATTTTATACCTAAATGAGAAAGATAAGAAAATGCTACCCCAGAAGAGAATATAGGGGAATATATTCATGAACTTGAATTTGGAAAAAATATTTATTTACCGCTATGGCTTGGATGAGGTTTGTTTCCACCCAAGCTCATGTTGAAATTTGATCCCCAATGTAGCAGTGTTGGGAGGTGGAGCCTAGAGGGAGATGTTTGAGTCATGGGGGTAAATCCCTCTTCAATATATTAATGCCCTCCTTCAGGAGTGAATGAGATCTTGTTCTCATAGGTATTGATTAGCTTGTGCCTGAGTAGTTTCTTATAAAGCATCTGGCTTCCTCAGTTTCTCTCTCTCTCTCTTTAGCTTCCTCTCTCGCCATGTGATCTCTTTGCAAATGCATTCTCCCCTTTCACTTTCCATCATGAATTGAAGCAGCACAAGGCCCTCACTGGATGCAGCTGCCCAATCTCAAATTTTCCAGCCACTGGAATCATGAGACAAACAGATTTACTTTCTTTACAAGTTACCCAGCCTCAGGTATTCTGTTATAGCAACACCAAATGGATAAGACAAAAAAAATCGGTACCAAGGAGTGTAGTGTTGATATAAAGAGGCCCAAAAATATGGAAGTTGTTTTGGAACTGGGTAATGGGAAGTGGCTGGAAAAATTTGGAGGAGCAGACTGGAAAAAGCCTGTATTGCTATGAATGGAACATTAAGAGTGATTGTGGCGCAAGCTCAAAAGAAGACAAAAGATGAGAAAAATGTCTTAGAAATTGCTTAAGTGGTTGTAATTAAAATGCTGATAGAAATAACGGACACTAAAGCCCTTTCTGATGAGGTTGCAGGTGAAAATGAGAAGTATTTATTTGGAAAGTGGAGAAAAGTTTACGCTTGTTACACCATAGCAAAGAACTCGGCTGCATTGTGTCCATGCTCTAGGGCTTTGTGGAAGGCTGCGTTTAAGAGTGGTGAATATTTGGCAGAACAAATTTCTATGCAGAAAAACATTCAGGCAGCTGTATGGTTACTTATAACTGCTTACAGTGAACTGCTAGAAAAAGGAAAGCAGAGCATGAAAATTTGTAAAATTCTCATCCTGGGTATGTGGTAAAGAATAACAGGGGATTTTCAGGAGGTGAAGCCAAGGGTGCTGCACTAGACAATAAGAGACTGCTTGCTAAAGAGATTAGCAAAGCTAAAAAGGAACCAGGTGTTAACAGTCAGAACAAAGAAAAAAAAAGCCAAAGGCATTTCAAACAGCTCCAAGGCCATTCCTCCCATCACAGGCCCAGGGCCCCAGGAAGACAGAAAGTTTTGGGGGGGACAGGCCCAGGGCACCACTGCCCAGTGTCACCTTGGGACACTGCTGCCTGCATTCTGGCTGCTCCAGCCCCAGACTTGACTTGTGCTGCCACTTTGTAGGGCATGAGCAGTAAGCTTTTGGCATTGGTGCAGTGTTATAATAATTCTGCAAGCCCACAGAATGCAAGAGCTACGGAGGGGTGTCTTCCTCCATCACCATTTCAAAGAATGTACGGAAAAACCTGTGGGCCCAGGCAGAAACTTATCACAGGTTTGGAGACACCACTAGGGCAAAGCTGATTGGAAATGCGGGGTTGGGCCTGCTTCAGAGAGTCCCCACCAGGACAATGGAGAACTGTAGGGCCAGGTCCCCAGAACTGTAGGGCCACTGGCAGCATGCCACCTCATCCTGGAAAAGCCACAGGCATTCAACTCCAACTTGTGAGAGCAGCCACTGGGGCTGTGCTCAGAAAACCCATGGAGGGAGGGCTGCCTGGGGCCTTGGGAGCCCACCCCTTGCACCGGTGTGCCCAGGATACAGGACACGGAGTCAGTGGAGATTGTTCTAGAGTTTTAAGATTTGTTGTCTGCCCTTCTAGGTTTTGGACTTTTTTGGGGCCTGTTATTCCTTTCTTCTTTTGGCCCATTTCTGTATTTTGGAATGGGAATGTCTATCATATGCCTGTTCTACCATTGTATCTCAGAAAGTAAATAACTTGTGTTATAGGCTCATAGCTTTAGATTTTTAATTTGGTGCTGGAACAAGTTAAAACTTTTGGGACTATTGGGATGGAATAATTATATTTTGCATATAAGAAGGGCATGAGGTTTTTTTTTTTTTTTGGTGGGGGGCAGTGATGGAGAGTGCTTTGGTTTGGATGTGGTTTGTCTCTGTCATAATTCTTGTTGAAATGTAATCCCCAGTGTGGAAATGTTGGGACATGGGGCCTATTGGGAGGTGTTTGGGTCATGGAGTTGGATCCCTCATAAATAGATTAATACCCTCCCGTGGTAGTGAGTTCTCACTCTCATGGGAATTGATTAGTTCCGGCCAGAGTGGGTTGTTAAAAAGAGTCTGACTTCCTCGCTTTCTCTCTCTTCCTCTCTCTCACCATGTGATCTCTTTGCAGACACACTCTCCCCTTTAGCTTTCTACCATGACTGGGAGCAGCATGGGGCCCTCAACAGTGCAGCTGCCCAATCTCAAATCTTCCAGCCACCAGAATCGTAAGCCAAATAAACCTCTTTTCTTTATAAATTACCCAACCTCAGGCATTCTGTTATAGCAACACTAAATGAGCTAAAACAACTATGAAGGAAAAAAGTGATGAATTACAATATATTAAATATGAGAGAATCTCTTCATCAAATCACACCATTAAGTGTGTGACAGTTAAGTCAGCGAAGGGATATACATTTCAAATATATACGTAAAAGAGACTCATGTTAAGAATATATGAAGAACCTACCCAAGAAACTAATAGAAAAATAAACAACTTAATAGAAAAATGAGCACAAGACTTGAACATACTCTTCAAAAAAGAAGATATACAGAGTATGGAAATCACTTACTTCATTAGCAGTCAGGGAAGTATGAACTCATACTGCAACGTTATACTCATCAGAGAGGCTAGAGTTGAAATGGCTACCAATACCACCTGCTAACCATCCCCTGATGTGGATCACCTATACCTCACATGCACAGCTGTATGAATGTAACATGATAAAAACCCTTTGAGAATTTGGCATTATCTATTTAAAGCTAAGTGAAGACTATCTTACCACTAACAATTCCACTCATTAGCATGTCTTGCTGAACTGCATGCCCATGAACACCAAGAGAATGTACACGAATGTTTACAGAATCATTACTTTTGATAGATAAAAAACAAAACAACTGCAAAAAATAATTACGAGGGAATTGTATAAATATACGGTGGTATATTCATATAATGTAGTTCTATACAATAATGAAATGAATTTAGATTGTTACAGGCAACAATCATACTGTTGTCTAAAGAAATAATAAAAACTACATACTTTATTATTTCATTTATGTAGAGTTAAAAAATAACTGAAAAAACACACTCCAGTGTTTAGGGAGGCATGAATTTGTGGTAATATGCTGAAGAAAAGCAGAGAATTAGTTATCATGAAAGTCAGGGGCCCAGATATTTTTTGGGGGAAAAAGGAGACTAATGAATAAGGATGTGTCTCAAAATGGCTTTTGGAGAGCTAGCAACATTCTCTTTCTTCATCTGAATGAAGACGAGTCCGGTAGTTTGAAGGAGATCCTTGCTTCAATTTGTTTTGTTTGAATCTATAGCACCAAACATTACTAGGTGTAAAGGAAATAAACAAAATCATGAGGGCTGTGACTTTTTTTATTTGACTATTTCAATGGTTTGAATGAGAGAACACAGAAGACTATAAGGTAATCAGCCATTTTATTTAATAGCACAATTTATAGCACAATTCAGAGGACACATTCATCTCATGTCAATGGCTATCATTTGCTATTCAATTACTCGACTACATGAATGTTCCTCTAGAATTGGATAATGTGATGGTCCTAATAGGTAAATGAGCAGTTTTTGTACAACCTATTGAAATATGATAAATACAACAATTATAAAGTATTTTCACTGACTACAAAAACCCAAATCTGAGAGAGCTTTTGAAGTTCCTTTTTTTCCTGTATTTTAAAGGACTTTTGAATACTATGTAGTAGTGCTTAGTGTCTGCTAATTTGTATATAAAGGTTACCTATGTAGGAGTACCTGAAGTTTTGCCTGGAAAAAATAGACAACAGAGACTTGGTATTGCACCTAGAGTGATAACTGGTGTCTGTATCCTGCTTGGAAATTCACACAATAATGTTCTATTGATTGTACCATCACATGTCCATATCTATTAAACAGTCCAGTAACTAAAAACAAAATTCTCCATAGTCAGGGCATTTACTCAGGGAGATGGTAACAGGAAAAGATTTTGGAACATTGTAATGAAATGATGTAGCAGAGAAGAATTCATTGCACTATTTGACAGGCATCTGGTTTCAAATAGAATTTTATTGAATACTATTAGATATAGAATACTCTCACTCCACCACCTTTCTATACCAATAAGTCAGGACATCCATAAGTTTACCAGTAACTTAGTGAAGAAAGGAATAAATCTGGCTTTTAGATTTGAAGAAAGTTCGATACATTTCAGTGTCATAGCAACAGTTAAAGGGGCAGCTTAAGCTCAAATCAGTTATAAGTACTTGCAAGGTTTTATTTAGCCCTAATCCCTTTCAAATTAGTGATATTTTTCAGATTCTTTTTCTGTGTGTTACCATAAAAATAAACATCGTGTGTGAAAGTTGATTAGCATGGCTTTAGGAAAACTGGGAGAAGTGACCTTTTTCAGTTTCCTTATTAAAGACTCTTCCTCTTTTGGTCTCCTGGAAAGCAGAGCTGCACAGTGCTACCTATTTGGGGAATGAAATTTCTTCTTTGATTCAGAAATTTCCTGAACCTGGAGATACTCTTTCAATTACCACTCCTCTCACCAAATCCTTTCATCAAAAGATCAAAAACAAGAAGTCCAAGTACAGTTTTCTCAACATTAAATGGAAAGATTATGTAACACACCACAATATGTAAAATACAAATAAATCCAGACTTCTCTTATAAATGGCTGATGGGTTAGTAACCTGCACAGCTTTTCCAGATGTCTTTCTTTTATACTATTGGCCCAGTGAATAACTGGCACAATGATTTTTAATGGCAATTGTATATGTATGTTACCTTTGTCTTAGCAATTGCACATCTAGGAATTTAGTCCTCAGTACAGTGTAGGATATTACACTATTGCTATAAAAGAGGGATACATACAAATATATCTGTATATTTTTGCCTTGGTTATAATGCTAAACAATCTGTTAAAAAACTCCGGTATAATAAAATGCTCAGCTCTTACAAATGATTCAGTAAAAACTTTTTGATATGGAAATATTTTTAAATTATATATATTTTATGTCTTTTTAAAATTTATTTTTTATTGTATCTATTTGCATACGATATGATGTTTTGATATATACATAGTGAAATGATTACTATAGTCAAACAAATTTACGTAGTCACCATCTTCCATAATTACCTTTTATTGTGGGTGTGGTAAAGCCCCTAAAATCTACTTTTTTGCCAAATTTTCAGTATACAATACAATATTGTTAACTATAATTTTCATATTATACATTGGATTACCATATTTACCTTATCTAACTGCAAATTTGTATCCATTGACCTATTTCTATTTATTCAACTTTTTAATTTTATTTTTTAGATTCCACAAGTAAGTGAGATTATACAGTATTTTTCTTTACTATGTTTGGCTTATTTCACTTACAATAATGACCTCTGGGCTCATCCACGTGGTCATGAGTGGCAGTATCTCCTTTTCAAAGGGTTAATAATATTTCACTGCATGTATATATACCTCAACTAACTAAAAGTAGACCTACCATTAGATCCAGCAACCCCACTATTGGGTATCTACCCAAAGGAAAAGAAGACTTTCATCAAAAAGACACCTGCACTAGAATGTTTATTGCAGAACAATTCACAATTGCAAAGATGTGGAATCAACCCAAGTTCCCATCAATTCATGAGTGGATTAATAAAATGTGGTGTATGTATACCATGGAGTACTACTTGGCCATAAAAAATATGGATTAATACCTTTTGCAATTCTCCTAAATGAAGTGTCTCAAGAACTGACAAATGCCCCATGTACTCTATAATAATTTGGAACTAACTGATGGGCACACAAGTACACAGAGGGTATTAGAAGTCATTTGAAATCAAGCAGGGAGGAGGTGGGAGAAGAGGAGGGGCAAAAACCTAACTAACGGGCATACCTATAGCAGGGACTCAAGCATCACAAAAGCTATCCATGTACCACAATTTCTTTATCCATTCATCCCTTGATGGACACTTAGTTGATGATACTTAGGTCTCTTGACTATTGTGAATAATGCTGCAATGAACAAAGGTGCACAGGTATCTCTATGAGGTGCTGATTTCATTTCCTTTGGGTATATACTCAACAAAGGAATCGCTGGACCATAGCGAATTTGATTTTTAACTTTTTTAAGGAAACTCTGTACTGCTTTCTATTATAGCTGTACCAATTTCCATTCCTACCAACAGTGTATAAGAAAGAGTTCCCTTTTCTCATGGTATATATTTAAGTGGAAAAATTTATGACACCGTTTATATGGAATGATTATCTGCATGTATCTGTAACTACATATATTTCTGTAAGAAAGATTCTAAAGGCATGCATTCTAAAGTATTAACAGGATTATCTCTGAATATTAGACTTTATACTTGTCCAAATATCCACTTATTTTCTAAAGGTAAGCCTCTACTAGTTGAATAACAAAATATTGTAAAGGAAAATAGATTAACAGCTCTAAAAATCTGCTTCCAGGGGTGAAAATTATTGAGCAAAATGATGAAACAAATTTGAGATCAACAGTGGGAATCTTTCTTTTTTGAATAGTTTCTCAGGAGTAAATCTATCTCCATTGTTGGAATATCTAGTCTTAAATGCCTTGAGCAGTGAGTAACATCCATTGCTGAAATGACATTTAGTTTATTGGCAATTGTTTGTAACAGGCTTAATTTTTAGTGTATTAAGGCTTGAGTATTTGTAACATACATTCCATAACTTCTTGGGACTGAGGAAGTAATAAAAGGATCATGCTATTTATAGAATGTGATTAGGTAATTGAGAATACACTACACAGTGGCATACCATGTTTTAAGCATATTGTAGTCCCTGGAACTATACCTCTGAGTGATTTATTTTCTTTCTCCATCAGTTTTCAGGTGTACAAACTGGTGTTAGAATATTGCCCTTGTACAGCACTAGAATAAGAAGTCCTTTAGTTTTAGGGTTGAGCTGTTCTCTGGCCTGTGAGTAGTTAGATTTTCCAGGAGAACAAGTTGGAAGGGAGGTAAATACATTCACTTGTGTAAACTTTACTTAACTTTCACTCTAACAGTGTGTTTGCACTCTGCTCTAGTTCCCTCTCTCTGGGCTTATATTTCTTTTTGGTACAGTGAGGGTATATGGTTTGAATTGTCCCCCAAAGTTCATGTGCTGGAAACTTAATCCTAAAAGCAATTGTGTTGAGAGATGGGAGGGACCCTTAAGATGTGATTAGGTCATAAGGGCTTTGCCCTCACAAATGGATCAATATTGTCACTGGAGTGGATTGAGTATAGCAGGAGTGAGTTTTGATAAAAGGATGGGTTTAGCTCCCTTCCCCCTTCCCCTCTCGCTTGCGCTTTCTTGCTCTGCCGTCTTCCACCATGGGGTGACACAGCAAGAAAGTCCTTGCAAGATGCAGCCCTCTCAACCTTACACTTCCCAGCCTCCAGAACTAGGAGAAATAAATCTCTGTTTTTCATAAATTATCCAGTCTCAGTTATTCTGTTATAGCAACACAAAAGAGACTAAGATGATGGAGAGACTTTGTTTTGAACATAAATCTTTTATTATTCCCCTTCTTGCACTGAGAATCATGTAATGCATTAGCTTGGCCAGCAATAGTAAAATATGTGGCATATATTAAACTGCAAGAATAGAAGGGTTGCTTTTCCTGAGTTTCCACTGAAATAAAACAATAGAGGTTCAAATGTATATACATAATAGCAATAAGAAAAATATGGCTAATATCAGTGGATGAGTTTTAAAAATAATTTCTGAAGGAGAGAAATTATAAAATAGACTGTGATAAATTGAGTTGAGGCTGTGTGGACATAGATCTACCAATAAGTATACCCGGGAGGCCCGCATCTCAGAGTCATAGAGACAGGCAGGCAGAAGCAGCAAAGATGAACTCAAACTGCTAAAATTCAATGTTAGGGGGGAATGCAAAGCCAATGAATGCTCAGGCCACAATTCAAAACAAATAGTAACAATGCAAAAAAAAATAAGACACGGAATACAACTCATCTTGTTTTAGAAAGAGAAGATAAAATATGAACATGAAGAAATTATAAAATAAATAATAGAAGATGATTTTCTTTAAGGGAAAGCATATGTTTCCGATAATTGGGTGGTTTAAAGTGATAAATAATGAAAAGGATAAAGTTAAAAGAACTTTAACATAGACACAAATTCATAAAAATTAAGAAAATCACAGATTAAAAGAGTATTTTAAAAGTTTGCAGGAGTAATATACAGAGTCAGCCCTCATTATTCATGGATTCCATAATTTCAAAATAGCTTCAATATTTTCAAATAGTTTCACTAAACTTATTTTTTAAACCACCCTTGTATCCCTGTGATGAAGCCCACTTGGTCATGGTGGATTATTTTTTTGATGTGTTGTTGAATTCGGTTTGCTAGTATTTTATTGAGGATTTTTGCATCTATATTCATGAGGGATTATTGGTCTATAGTTATTTGTTGTTGTGTCCTACTAAGGATATCTATAACCAAGGCATCCATCCAGAACCTAGACTGCTATCAAAGCACCTGCAAGCAAAGCCAAAGGTTCTTGCCCAACATTTGCTACAGACACACCCTTATGAATGAGGGGAGGGGGAAAGCCCCACCTAAAAAAAAAGAAAATCCACAAATAAGAAGCCACAGCTGCTTCAGATGAGGGGGAATCAGTGCAAGAACTCCAGAAGTATGAAAAATCAGAGTGAAAAGACACCCTCAAAGGGGAGCGCCAGCTCTCTGGCAATGGATACCAACTAAAATGAAAATATCAAAATGACAGATAAAGAATTCCAAATATGGATTGTAAGGAAGCTAATGGAATCTAAGAGAAAATGGAAAACCAGCTCAAAAAAAAAAAAAAAGGCAGAAAAACAGTTCAGGAAATGAATGAAAAACTTACTAAAGAGATAGACATATTAAAAAAAAAACAAATAGAACTGGAAATGAAAATGTCATTTAAGGAAATATAAAAGACAGGTGAAAGTTTTAAGAATAGACTAGACCAGGCAGAAGAAAGAATCTCCATGAACTCTGTCAGTCAAAAATAAAGGACAGAGAATTAAGAGGAATGAACAAAGCCTACAAGAAATATGGAATTACGTAAAATGAATAAATATAAGAATCACAGACATCACTGAGGGTGATGAAGAAAATGCACAAAGGCTGGAAAACCTATTTGTGGGAATAACTGAGGAAAACTCCCCTGGTCTTACTTGAGATTTAGACATCCAGGTACATGAAGCTCCACAAACACTTGGGAGATTCATTCCAAAGAGAAAAGTACCAAGACATATAGTCATCAGACCAGCCAAAGTCAACATGAAGGATGAACTACTGCAAACCATGAGGAGAAAACATCAAGTAACTTACAAAGGAAAACCTACCAGGCTAACTGCAGCCTTTTCAGCCTTACAAATCAGAAGGGATTGGGACCCCTATCTTCAGTCTTCTTAAATAGAACAATTGCCAGCCTAGAATTTTCTATCCTTGTTTTCCATTCTTGATTCCTTTTCTTTCTTTCTTTTTTCTTTTTCTTTTTTTGCCAATTGCACTGGTTAGAATCTACAGCACAATGTTGAATAGACGTGGTGAGAGTGGACATCCTTGTCTTGTTCTTAATATTAGAGGACAACAGCCATTCGTTCACCATTAAATATAATGTCAATTATTGGATTTTCAGATTCCCATTATCAGGTTGTTGGAGTTCCCATCATTCTTGGTTTATTGAGTGTATTTATCATGAAAGGCATTGGATTTTTACAAATGCTTTTGTCAGTATCTATCAAGATAATCATACAATTTTTGGTTATTCTATTGGTAGTGCACTATATCCATTAATTTTCAGATGTTAAACCAAAGTTCACTCCTGGGATAAATCCCCTTGTCATGGTGTCTAATTCATTTTATACGTTGCTAGGTTGAGTTTGCTACTTTTTTTTTGAAGATTTTTGCATTCTTATTCATAAGAGATATTTATCAGTAGTTTACTTTTCTAGTGATGTCTTTGTCTGATTTTGTTATTAGGCTAAAACCAGACACATAAAAAGAGGTGAAAAATATTCCCTCCTCTTCTGGTCTTTGGAAGAGTTTGTTAAAAATTGGCATTAATTCTTCCTTAAATGTTAGAATCTACGATTGAAACTACATGGGCCTGGGCTTTAAATTGTGAGTAGTTTTTTTGTTTACTAATTCAATCTCTTTATTTGTTACATGTTTATTCAGACTATCTGTTTTTTCTTCAGACAGTTTTTGTAGTTTGTGAATTTCGCTGAATTTGTCAGTTTTATCCACGTTACCTAACTTGTTGGCATACAATTTTTCCTAATATTTCTTTATAATCCTTTTTATTTCTGTAAGATCAATAGTAATATTTCCTTTTTTGTTTCTGATTCTAATAATTTGAATCTTGTCTATTTTTTATGATGAATCTAGCTAAAACCTTTTTAAAATTGTTTCAATCTTTCCAAAGAGTAAGCTTGTGGTTTATTAATTTTCTCTATTTTTTATTATCTGTGTTTCATTAATTTTTGCTCTAATCCTTATTATTTACTTCTCTCTGCTTGCTTTAAGTTTAATTTGCTCTTATTTTTTCAGAGGCTTAAGTTGTCATTAGGTTATTTATCTCAGGTTTTTCTTCTTTCTTAATCTAGACATTTTATAGCTATACATTTCCCTATACACACATAAGTTTTTGTGAGATTATAATGTAGTCCTGTATGTGTATATATGTTTGTTTTCTTGACTCAGTTTTGGGGCTCTGGCTTGAGTCCAGTCAGTTTCCCTGTTTGAGTGTGCCCATTAAGTCCACACCCACAGCCACTTTTGTTATTGGTCTGTTACACTTTGGGCCACTATACACTGCCACTAATTGCCCTAGTACCAGATTACCAGGAACACCCCTAGGCTCCAGAGTCCCATGAAATTATTCAAATTAGCCAATCCTAGACCTTTTTACCCTGCCTTACACATTCCTTCCAGTAAAGACCACAATAAAAGTGCTTTCCCCCAGGGGCCCCCTTCTCTCTGCCTGGTGGCTGACCTCAGTGCTTCCCCTGAGTGGCCCCATGACAGGCTGTTGCCTCCCCATATGATTGTGAGTGTAAAAAAAACTAAAAGTTTTTCTAATTTCTTTCTCTTGATCTGCATCCGACCTCCTTATACCTCACTGAAGGTAATATGTATGGTTCAAGCAGTTAGTGAGACAAACAGGGTGGTTTGGCCCTAGATGAGAGAGATTGCTGCTACACTGTGTTTGGTTTACTAATTGGATTTGCTGAAAAGTGGAGGCAGCTTGCTGCCCTACTTGTGCTTTTACCTTTGCCACTGTGCACTGTGTTAAAATTTTGCCAACATTTCCAAGCCTAAATTGTGGATAGCATAATCTAAGTTCTCCCCAGGTTTCACAATTAAAGTAGGTGTCTCAAGTGATCACCTATAAATAACCCTCCATGGGTGAAAGTCCCATATTGACTACTTTGTTCTTCAAAAGCTCCCCCAAAAGAGAGGAGCGGGGCTAACCCTCTTAGACCTTAGGATGAACCCAACCCTCTGACTGGGCAGTGCTAGCCAATAGCCATGCATGTGTCAGTCAAATTCTAATTTTTTGTTGGCTGATCCAGTGTAACAACAGGAAACTGCCCACAGATTGCCTGGAAGCCCTACGAGTTTATGGAACTAGCATGAGATCACCCCTTCCTGGGATTTGATATGGTACCTTGAAATAAATAGTGTGTTCTTGGGGCTGGGAATTTCTTGGTTGTTACCTAGCTTGCATCTGTCAGCTCTCCAACCCCAGAGCTGGTGGGCTATTGGGATGCACACTCATGGAGACCAATGGTTCAAAATATTATAAGGCAGGAAAAGAAAAAGAACACCTTATTCCTGCTCCCTCTAGGACCTCTGAGGAGATCTCCAAGCTGCCACATGAATGTAAAAGTCTAAGTCAATATGCCTGGGCACTGCTTACTGCTGCAGCCTATCAACACACTAAGAGCTTGTTAGTGAAACCAAATGGCCTAAAAGTCTTCTCTAGAACCAAAGTCACCATCACTCTCCAGGATGTTGACTCTTTCCCCTCCTAGGTCAACTGGGATGCCCTGGAATGAGAGTCAGCAGCCTATGAACATGGCCATGAAGACCGCCAGGAATAACTAACTGGTAAACACCCCAACGGTAGAAATGTTTGAGAACAGACAGGAGACTCAAATGGAAACTAAAAACTTTAACTATTACAGGATTCATCCCATGGGAGGGATAATAATTTAAATATGAATACATTTTGATAACTAACATCTCTTTTGAGGTTCTCTTTTAGTCTTCTAGAAAGTTGAGTGTTATGTTACTATTTTCTATCCAATGTGATAGGACAATGCAGATTCTACTCATTAAGAAGAGAGGGCCTCACTCTTAGAAAACCAATCTATGATGGGACTCTGCAGAAAAAAATCCATACTGGCTTTCATTAGGCATCTTATCCTCACCATTAGTCTGAGACAAGAGTTTTTCAAAGTGGGTAAAGTCTAGTCTCCCAGTGAAATCTCTTATATAAGCCCAATGTATGTAAAAGATGAAACCAATCTGCTTGGATTAAATGGGTTTGGTTGAATCAGTGGTCTGTGTACTCATCTTCTTCCATGTTTTAGAAGATGATACCTCTTCAATTCCATAGGGGCCTGGAGCTTTGGAGCTTTAGGACCATTGACCTAAAGCTGCTCAACACTTTGGGTAATGCTGGGTGATCAAGGTAAGAGATTACATCTGGGTTTAGGCCAGGCAGTAGCTAACATTACTGGGTTCCTTTTTTTCTCCTCAAACTTCTTGTCGGTTACATATCTTTCTATAACTGTGGCTATAGATATAACTTTTAGGTGAATAATATATGTGTTGGGGGTAAGGGGCAATGCTTGGATGTGATAAACAGGTTGAAAGATAAACAGATTTGGCTGGGCTTATAAGAATTATCACATCGAATAATTGCAGATGTCACAGTGATTTAGAATGAGTACAAAATTCAATGTTATGCAAACTATATCGGTGTAAATATTAAAATTTTGCTTTGATGTGATAACAATTCTTAATTAACATGTTTGTAATCAGCTTATTCAGTCATCTATAAAGTGAGTTAAGCTTAGCAGAGGCAGTAAGCAGCATGATTCACTGAGATGTGAGAGAAACACTCTATTAGTATAACTTTTATTTAATTGTAACATAAAAATAATAGGCAAATGAAGTTTCAGAAAGCTTACTGATGAAGTTACGAGAGCGCCACAATCCAGAGCTGTTGATACTGCTACTGGGACTCACGGATTTACTGCTGCTGGATTACAGCATAGTATAGTACATTTGTGCTTTTCAAGATGTAATTATGGATTAGATTATCTAGTTTTGACTCCAAGAAAACAGAAAAGTGGTTTAAAAAGATTCTTCCAACTGTGAAACACAAGGAAGTGGCAGAACTAGTATGGATAGTATGAGATTTTTTGTCAGCCATATTAACATGTAAAAACATTGGCAATGAAAATGCCTGACAACACATTGACCCAAAAATTAAATTATGAAAGTATTATTTTACCATATAAATTCAGATTCATTTTCATTGTCATTGAGCCTTGCTTTCAGTTTATATTTTGACTAGAGTCAGATACAAGTGATAGAGTTTGCTAGCTCTGCATCAAAGATCAGTGTTCTCCTTCTGTAGTTTGTTACTGGGAATAGATTATAAGCCAAAAACTAGATCTAGCCACCTTTGGCAGTAGAATATTAGCAGAACTGATGTATGCCTCTTTTATCTCTGGCCTATAAAAGTTTTTTCCTTTACCTATTGTATACATGTCAATGTCTAAGGTGACAATGAAAGCCATGAGTTGAGTCTTGAGGGTCCTATGTTAGCCAGGCCTCTATATGAATAAAGGTATTTTCTCTTCCAGCCACTTTCTCAATACAGCTTGATTTCACCTGAGCAAGATATAAACTTTTATTAAGTAAGCCAATGAGATTTCAGAGCTTATTAATTTAATAACATTTTAATAACTATATATTAGTAAATATAGTTGGCTTTAAATAATTTCATAGCAACATTATGATTAGTGTAACTTTAAAATATAAGTTTCTGATACATAAATATTTTTATTTACAGCATTTTAAGTGGAGATAATCTTCCAATACTTTGCAAAATTTTACTAAATTTAATGACATATGAAGAAACATATATTGGGAAAAATGGTAACAAATAAAGTATGTTGTATCTTATTAGACACTATCAAAGCATGTAGAGAAAAGTTACAAAAGTTTGAAGAATAATGTTTAAAGCAGTACACAGCGTGAGACACTTGCTACAGAAATAGATAAAAGGACAGATTCCAAACATGCCTTAGTTTTTGGTATTTGCTACTTTGTACTTCTGGGATATACATATATATATAGAACAACTATTCTTGTGAGCCACTAAGAAAAGATATAGCAGAAAAACTGCATGTGTAACCACTGATACTTTGGCTACTTTTATGAGAATAAATAAAAGTACTCTAGAAAAACTTTTGAGAGATAACATTTATTTGCTCTATCCTTCACAGGCAATCTTTAGCAGAGGTAAAAATGAATAATATACTACAAGATAACTCCATAGTTTTTTTTATAAAAATAAAGGCTTATTTGTAATTAGGTGGGGTGGTACTCTGAAAATCTTTGTGCCCCACAGGAGTTCACTAGTTACATTGCAAAAAGTTCTTGAACTGGGTATTAATTTTAAAGATGTTAGCCACTTAGTGTTATAAATTCACTGATTTTGTTTTGCTTTGTTTTCTGTTAAGTGGTTACCAATAGTAAGCTTCACAGAAGTTATTTTTTGCATAATTAAGAATGATAACTAAAACTTATATAGCATTACCTATGCTCCTGATATCGTTTTAAGAAACATACATTTTAATCAATTTTATTCAGCTAAATTTACATGCAATAAAATGCACCAGTGCTTGATAGGATCAGCCTTTTAAATGTTGCCTGTTATAATGGATATGTACTTAATTATGGTTTTAATTAATATTACCCTGGTAATTAAAGATGTTATACACCTTTTCATATGTTTATTTGCCATTTGTTTATTTGTTGTGCAGTAAACTTTTTTGTCTAATAAAAGAAATGGGTGATGTGCTTTCCTATCCAGTTGTAAGAGTTCTTTATATTTTGGATATAAGTATTTTGTCAGCTTTACATATTACAAAATTGTCATTCTTTGACCTGTCTGGCAATTTCTTGGAAAACTCCACTCAGAACTTGCCCTCTGCTAATAGTCTTTTCCCTGAGGGCATTTGTAAATAACACAAACAAACAGAAACAAAAAATTCAGCAACAATTGTTCACCATTGTCTGAGGCAGCAATTACAGTTGAAGCAAACAACAAGCTGGCTGAAAAGCTACAAAGGGAAAAGTAGAAATGAGATGCCCCTCAGGGCTTTGAAAAGCTCTGGCATATTTCTGGGAATCTAGATGGCCACATTCATGTGTAGCAGAGTTCACTTCCTCGGGGATGTGTAATACCAGGAAGGACCCGAGAATGCCCTAAATTCTCACCCCTGGCTGATCTTGAAGCTCTGCACAAGCAGTAGATGAAGGCTAAGGTAGAGTTAGTTATATTAATAAACTTGCTACCTGGACATAGAGGGTGTGCATCAAAATGTACACAAGACTCTTAGCAAAAGCTTGAAGACTTACTGGTTTCAGGCATTTAAGGAAATCTCTTTTCAATCATTAGCCCACTGCTAAGATAACTGAATAGAGACTTCAGGAGCCATACACCCAATAAAGAATGCAGACTTACAGAGTTAGCTCAGGAAAAGCACTAAACAAGCAAACAAAAACAGCAAAAAACCTTGTGGGGTGATCTTCTCTTGAGAGCTCTCACATTATACCATTTCAAATGTGCATTGTTCAACAAAAAATTTATGCTTTATGATACATGAAAAGAAATGAGAAAGTGCATCTCACACACAGGGGAAAACAGGACTTAATGGAAACTGTGGGATAACCCATATGTTGGACTTATTAAAGAAATACTTTCTTTTTTTTTTTTTTTTTTTTTTTGAGACAGAGTGTCGCTTTGTTGCCCGGGCTAGAGTGAGTGCCGTGGCGTCAGCCTAGCTCACAGCAACCTCAGACTCCTGGGCTTAAGTGATCCTACTGCCTCAGCCTCCCGAGTAGCTGGGACTACAGGCATGAGCCACCATGCCCGGCTAATTTTTTTGTATATATATTTTTAGTTGGCCAGATAATTTCTTTCTATTTTTAGTAGAGACGGGGTCTCACTCTTGCTCAGGCTGGTCTCGAACTCCTGACCTCGAGCGATCCACCCGCCTCGGCCTCCCAGAGCTAGGATTACAGGCGTGAGCCACCGCGCCCGGCCAAAAAATACTTTCAAATTACTTATTTGAAAATTTATTTGTACTGAATATAAGTTTAACTTTCTCACACCAGATGTAGGCCTAAGTTACCCTTAACACACTTTCCAATACTACACAGCATCCAAATGGCTCCAGCTAGTGGCCAGGGAAAAAAACTTAGAGGCATCTCTCCTGGCTAGCAGGCTAGGCTCCTCGAATTTCCCCCTGCTTCCTTTAAAGGAATCACTCAGACATTTGCCTGTGAACTTTAAGTGACAAGCTGTCAGTCACAGCATGATTTCCCAGAACTAGTGTATGCTCCCTGTAACCTGAACCTGTGCAGGTGCATTCCCTGCTGGTGCTCTTTTGTCTGGGCCTTTCAGCTGCTGGTGACAACAGCTACCAGCTAAGTTTATACAGTTTCATTCAAAAACTACCCTCTTAGCAAATTTGAAGAATACAATACGTATTATTTTTAATTACTTTATGTTTTAATTGATAAATTAAAATTGTGTATATTTATTGTGTGCAACATGATGCTTCAAAATATGTGTACATTGTGGAATGGCTAAATCAAGCTAATTAACATATGCATTACATCACCTATTTATTTGGGGGGTGAGAACACTTAAAATCTACTCTCTTCACAATTTTCAGGAATACAGAATGTTGTGATTAACTCTAGTCACCATATTATACAATAGATCTCTTGAACTTATTCCTCCTGTTTAGGTGAAATTTTGTATCCTTTTACCAACATCTCCTCAATTCCCCCCACCATCTCCAGCCCTGGTATTCTACTCCTTGCTTCTGTAAGTTTGATTGTTTTAGATTTCATATACAGTGATAAGAACATGCAGTATTTATCTTTCTGTGCTTGATTTATTTCACTTAGCATTATATTCTCCATATTGTCACAAATGATAGAATTTCTTTTTTAAGTTTGTAGTGCACCTTCTCTGGTGTTAGTATCAGGGTAATGCTGACCTAATAAAATGAATTTGGTTTGGAAGTTTTCTTTCTTTTTCAATTTTTTGGAAGAGTTTGAGAAGGGTTGGTATTCATTCCTCTTAAAATGTTTGGTAGAATTCAGTAGTGAAGCCCTCAGGTCCTGTTCTTTTCTTTAATGGGAGGCTTCTTATTACTGATTTGATCTCCTCATTCATCTTTGGTCTGTGCAATTTATTTTTTCTTCATGTTTCAGTCTTGGTAGATTGTGTATGTCTAGGAGTTTATCTCTTCTAGGTTATCCAATTTCGTGATGCATAATTGTTTATAGTAGTCTCTTGCCATGCTTTGTACTTCTGTGTTACCAGTTGTAATGTCTCTACTTTCATTATTTGATTTTTTTTATCTTTTCCAAAAACCAACTCTTACTTTTGTTGATTTTGTTCTATCATTTTCTAGTCTCTATTTCATTTATTTCTGTTCTTTTTAAAAAAAATTTTCTTCTTGCTACTCACTTGGGCTTGCTTTGTTCTTTTTCTAGTTCCTTGAGGTGTAATGTTAGATTTTTTATTTGAGAATTTTTTTCTGTTTTGATGTACGTGTTTATTGCTAGAAATTTCCCTTTTAGAGCTGCTTTTTCTTTATCCCATAAGTTTTGGTATGTTGTGTGTCCATTTTCATTTGTCTCAAGATATTTTTTAGGTTTCCTTTTAAATTACTTCTTTGACCCATTGGTTGTTCAGGAGAATGATGTTACGTTTTCATGTAT
Organism: Lemur catta; assembly: GCF_020740605.2. Lineage (NCBI taxonomy): Eukaryota > Metazoa > Chordata > Mammalia > Primates > Lemuridae > Lemur > Lemur catta. The sequence goes on along the minus strand of NC_059141.1, from coordinate 62,037,432 downwards.
TTGTGAATTTTCTGAAATTCCTTCTGTTACTGATTTCTAGTTTCATATCATTGTGGTTAGAACAATATACTTGATATGATTTTAATATTTTTAAATTTGTTAAGACTTGTTTTGTGGCCTAATGTATGATCTATCCTGGAGAATGTTTTGTATGCATTTGAGAAAAATGTGTATTCTGTGCTATTCATGGAATGTCATGTATTTGTCTGTTAGGTCCATTTGCTCTAAAATGAGGTTTAAGTCTAATGTTTTCCTATTGAGTTTCTTTCTGGATGATCTGTCCATCCTTGGAAGTGAGGTGTTGAAGTCTCCTACTATTATTATATTTTATTCTAATTTCTCCCTTAAGATATATTAATATTTACTTTACATATTTAGGTGCTCTGAAGTTGGGTGAATATATATTTATAATATTTTGTATCCTGTTGATAAATCGACCCATTCCTTATTATGTAATAACTTTCTGTTTCTCTTTTTTACAGTTTTTGATTTAAAGTATATTTTTTTTCTAAAATAATTGTAACTATCTCTGCTTTCTTTTGGTTTCCATTTGCATGGAATATCTTTTTGTATCCTTTCACTTTTAGCCTGTATGTATCATTAAAGGTGAAGTGGGTCTCTTGTACGCAGCAAATGGTTGGGTCTTGGGTTTTTTTTTTTTCCTGTTAATCCATTTAGGCACTCTGTCTTTTCATTGGAGAATTTAATCTATTTATATTCAAGGTAATTATTAATATATAAGACTTTACTACTGCCATTTTGTTGATTGTTTCTGTTTCTGGTTGTTTTTGTAGATCCTTTCTTTCTCCCTTGCTGTCTTCCTTTGTGATTAGGTGATTTTCTCTAACAGAATGCTTTCATTCCTTGCTTCTTGTTTTTCTGTGTATATACTATAGGTTTTTTGACTTGTGGTTACCAGGAGGCGAAACATGTTACAGTTATAATGGGCTATTTTTAAGCTGATAGCAGCTTAACTTTGATCACATAAAAAACTTTACACTTTTGCTTTCCTTCCCCATATTTTATGATTTTTATGTCACAATTTATATCTTTTTGCACTGTGTATCCCTCAACAAATTATGATAGTTATTATTTTTAATTATTTTGTCTTCTAACCTTCACACTAAAGATATGTGATTTGAACACCACCATTACAGTGTAAGAGGGTTCTGAATTTGACTGTATACTTATTTTTACCCTTGAGTTTCACATTTTTATGTTTTTGTGTTACTAATTAGCATACTTTTTTCCGCTTGAAACACTCCCTTTAACATTACTTACAAGACGGGACTAACCATGATGAACTTGCTTGGCTTTTGTTCATCTGAGAACTTTTTATCACTCTTTCATTACTGAAAAACAGTTTTTCCAGGTACAGTATTTATAATTGGCAGGTTTTTTTTTTCCTTCACCACTTTGAATATATGATCCCACTCTCTCCTGTCCTGTAAGATTTCTGCTGAGGAATCTGCTGCTAGCCTTACAACACAGTATTGTAAACTATAGTCCAATGTTGTCAGTTAGATCTCCAGAATGCATTCATTTTGCACATATATGTGGGATCATATAGTGTTTGTCTTTTTGTGTCTGGTTCATTTCACATTAGCATAATGTCCTCCAGATTTATCTATATCGTCTCAAATGGTAGAATTTCTTTCTTTTTAGAGGCTAAATAGTATTCCATTGTGTGTGTGTGTGTATCACATTTTCTTTATCTTTTCATCTGCCAACAGATATTTAGATTGTTTCCATATTTTGGCTACCGTGAATAATGCCATGATGAATATGGAAGTGCTGATATCTTTTCAAGATAATGCTTAAATTTTCTTTGGATGTATACCCAGAAGTGGTATGTGGGATGGCTGGATCACATAGTAGTTTCGTTTTATTTTTTTGAGGAATATTTATGTTGTTTTCCATAATGCTATCCCAATTTGCATTTCCATCAACAGGTTACAGGGATTCCCTTTTTCCAATATCCTTGTCAGCACTTGTTATCTTTTGTTTTTTTGATGATAGCCAATTTGACAGGTGTGATGTGACATCTCACTGGGGTTTTTTTTTTTTTTTTTTTTTTTTTTGAGCAGAGTCTCACTTTGTTGCCTGGGCTAGAGTGAGTGCTGTGGCATCAGCCTAGTTCACAGCAACCTCAAACTCCTGGGCTTAAGCAATCCTTCTGCCTCAGCCTCCCGAGTAGCTGGGACTATAGGCATGTGCCACCATGCCCGGCTAATTTTTTCTATATATATTTTTAGTTGGCCAGATAATTTCTTTCTATTTTTGGTAGAGACAGGGTCTCACTGTTGCTCAGGCTGGTCTCTAACTCCTGACCTCAAGCAATCCACCCACCTCGGCCTCCCAGAGTGCTAGGATTACAAGCGTGAGCCACCGTGCCCAGCCCTCACTGGGGTTTTGATTTGCATTTCCCTGATGATTAGTAAAGTTGAGTATATTTTCATATTACTAATTAAAAAGTAATCATATTACATTTTATCCTTCTTTAGATTTATAGAAATGGTGTCATTTTGTTTTCAATTAGACCTCTGTAAACATAATAACTTAATTCAACTTTCTCCAAATTTGTTTTTTAAATGTTTATTCACTTGTCCAAACTCATTTAGGTACGTGGATCTCTGATGTGAACCCAGGCAATCTGAGTTCTGAATCCATACCTTTGATCTCCTTCTTGTGAACTGACAGATATCAATTTTGCTGTGCAGCCTTCTTTGTGTGTGTGTGTGTGTGTGTGTGTGTGTGTGTGCATGTGGTGTTTAAATTTTAATTCATATGAGATAATAATTTTCTCAGTTCTTTAGTATTTTATTATGGTTTATTTTTACCTAAATACCTCTCCTAGTTTGACAGATGTAAATATATTTATTTAGTTTTGCATCAGAATAATCATGTGTTTGAAAAACAAATGACGTAATAAAACTGAAAAAAATTAAAGTAGGAAATGAAACCCATTGAATGCATTCATTAAATGCATTTTTACATGGATGTAAATGGTCTACTTTTCAAAACAACAAATCTAGAAATTCAGTTTCTGGCCTCCAAATCTTATGATCTTAGGTTGATTTCTAAATATATATTGAAAATATTGTAGATTTTAACTAGTCATTTTTTTCTTTTTTCCCCTGTACAGCAATGATTCTGTGAATAATTTTAACAGTTTATTTTCCTACTTTTATCATTATATGTGAAATAGAGAATCAGCTTGTTCTTCTTATATTCCTCCTAAGAGAGTTTTAAAAAATTTTAGTGCCAGAAACAGTACAAACATATAGGCAGATCTCTTTCTTTTTCATGTTATTTCCCCTCAGCACTGATAAAATTCAGTTTTCAATTTCAATTCAACCACTATGAGTGGTTGTTATTTATAAGTTTTTAATAGAATTTTATCAGTGCTGAGAAATCTTTACCTCAAGATAAATGTGTGTGTGTGTGTGTGCGTGTGTGCGTGTGTGTGTGTGTGTGTGTAAATCCATAAAAGCATAGCTATCAGCTTAGATTCCTAGTTTCTCCCAATTACTAGCTCCACTACCTACAGGCCATGAGACCTTTGGCAAATTAATTAGTTTAAGTTAAGTCACCTGTAAAATGGCAAATGCATTGGTATCTACCCCATAAAATGAAATTATTAAGTAAGTAAAAATAATGTATGTTCTGTAATAATTGTTTAAATATGTTAATATGTTCATATTTGTGATGATTATTATTTCACCTGCCTCCTTGTCTATTCTTCCAATCTATGACCATGTTTTTCTATTTGTTTGTGTGATCTATGACGTCTTTATCACTGTTTGGTAGCTCTGCTTATAGAAATCTTTCACCTTCTTGATAGAGTATATTCTGAAGTAGTTTATGTTCTTTGTAGATATTGTTTATGGCATCGCGTTCTTGACCTATCAGCTGATTGTTATTAGCATACAGAAATGCTACTGATTTGTGTACATTAATGTATAACCTGAGACCTTACTGAATTCATTTATTAATTCTAATTTGGAGGCATCTTTAAGGTTTCCTAGAGATAAGATTATGTCATCAGCAGACACAGATATTTTGATGTCCTCTTTTTTGATTTGGATGTCATTTCTTTCTTTCTAATGCCTAATTGCTCTGGTTAGGACTTCCAGTGCTATGTTAATTAGTAATGGTAGCAGTGGGCATTCTGTCTTGTTCCAAATCATGGAGGAATGCTTTGAACTTTACCCTATTCAGTATGATATTGGCTGTGGGTTTGTCATATGTGGCTTTTATTATTTTAGTATATGTCCCCTCTGTGTGTGTGTGTGTGTGTGTGTGTGTGTGTGTGCCTTTACATTTATATGTTACACCAAATACAGTGGAGACAAAAGGTTAGTTCTATCTGATAGTCTAAAATATGGAAATTCTTCAAACTAGCAATTCCACTTAAATGGAGTTGAAAGAGATAAGAAGGCAATGTGGGCGTTTAATTGGATGGGATTAACCCTGGGCTGTAGAGAAAGCAAATTGTTTGCAGCAATATATTGAATTTTCAAAACAGCAAAGTAGGATCAAGGCACAAGATAGGTTTATATAGAAAGCTAAATAATAGAAGCTTTTAAAATATCACAATAAATTTAATGTTTGTATTTGTTTATGAAAAATAAACATAAAGTCATCTGCAACCATGTTATAATCATCCTCTATAAGATATTTTGTTTCATTCTCTTATACAGATTATCAGAAGCCATAGCATTTTTAAATAAAAAATGTTTCAATGTTACACCATTAAATTACCTCATTTATTCACTCAACAAAATATTCACTGAATATTTTTAATTGAAAAAGCAGAGTTCTATCCTTTTTTCGCTTCATGATGTTCTTTATCTTCACTGATAACATACTGTTATACCTTATAAGAGGTAACCCATTTCTACAAAAACCTTTCAAGGTAAAATTTGCTAATAACTTGTTTCTGATTTCTTAATGTCAGAGTACGTAGTCATAACCATAAAGCTGTGGAATCTACTCATGCTGGGTCTTATGCAGTGTCTTATGGAATAATGTAAAAAAAGTACTGTCAATTATTTTCTAGGATAATTTTTGTACTTCTACACTTCTTTTACTTGAAA